>NC_084797.1:243422023-244075079 GCF_963169125.1 Humulus lupulus
GACCGTACATATTGTTGTTATTTAGAGCGTCCTGCAAATTTTCAGAAAATTCTGAATAATTTACAGTACCGAAAACTAAGTTCAAACATGCTATTTTCCTCGCGCATAAAAAAATTAGTCACGCGTGCAACAACCTGTTTTTATACTAATTTTCGGGACTGTAAATTGTTCGGAATTTTCTGAAAATTTGCAGAATGATCTAAATAACTAAAATATACATGGTCATAAAAAAAATCGCGCTGAAAACTATTCACAGGTTGAGAACACAAAAAAACCCTACCGGTAGGGCTCTTTTTGGAGTCCCTACTATAGAATTATCTTAGAATTATCCTAAGATTATTAATTAACTTTAATAATCATACCATTTGATTACTTAATAATTGCACTTTTTAATTTGGTAATGGGCATATATTTATTTTTTAAAGTTTTATTTAAATTGAATGTTGATAAGACCAATGAATTTTTCGTTAATTATGTCAATCAGAGATTTTTAGTGGTAAAAGCATTTTAGATAACGATCTAGATTCTTGTCCGTACAAAATATATGAACATATGTTAATACAGATTATAAAGTTCGAGGAAAAAAATAGCAGTATATATTTGGACAATATCGGTGTATTTTTTTTCTATTTTTGGTATCTGGATAGGTGTAATTTTAAATTTTTTATATGACAATATACATTGTAGTTATTTAGAATATCTGTAAATTTTCAAAATTTTTTGAATAGTTTACGAACTAGAAAACAGGGTTCTAACTGTCAAATTTTACACTCGCACAAAAAAAGAGGCACGCATACAATAAAAAGTTTAAACCCTGATTTCGATACCATAATTTATTTAGAATTTCTTAAAAATTTGTAGGATGTTCTAGATAGCTACAAAGTACACCGTCGTATAATTTTTTTTTTGAGTTATATATATTTAGGTGCCGAAAATAGAAAAATGATGCACCGATATTGTCAAAAAAGTTGATACATTTTAATTGCTCCATAAATATATATATACACACTTATAGTAATATATTATATATAGAGAATTAAGAGATAGAAGATAAATTAGCATATATATTATTAGAAAAAGTCCCATATTTAAATAATATGAATAAACATATTAATCTCATAGTAATAAGATTAAGCTTTTTGCTTAAAATATTTGTACAAAATAGAGTACTAACATTTTCTTATCTAAAATTATTGTATTTTCCATCGTGAAATTATTTATCGAGCATAATATAGTAAACTTTGATTCGTTTGTGAAGCTAATAAATTTATTAATATTATACATAGAATGTACTGTAATAATAATCTTCGGCACCTATCTAATTAATTTGTTGGAAAAAATGTCTAAAAATATAATTCATATATATTAAGAAAAAATAATTAATATCATAAACCATTTTATAGTGTTTAATACTAATAATTAAATTGAATAATCACTTATTATAATATAATAAGTAATATTGAATACTAACTATAAACCACTTATAAAGTTTCGTATTGGATACCTTAAAATATGTTACAACACTATATAAATGTAATATAAATGTAGCAACAACATATGTCATAATTATTAAGAAAATTAAAAAAGAAAAGAAAAAAAAAGAGACATTTTTCTCCAAATTAATATATATTGTCAAAGCAAGCACACGTGCACAAGTTAATATATATATATAAATATATGTCTACATATCAAGATCCATCGATCACAATCATAAAGATTGTCATATATAGAAATACATATTTCTCACACTTATACATATATATATATATCTATATTTACAGTTATGTGTTCTCTCTTTTAGGCCATTGTAGTTATTATTTATTACTCAACCCCAGTAGCTTTGTTATTCTTATTCATGCATTAATTCTTTCTCCTTGGACGAACTTTCACAGCCAGAGGCTTTGCCATTTCACACGATAATTTCAACACTTCAGAAAGATCCACCGGGTCAAGATCCGACCCGACCCACTCGAATTCATGGAGCAACGTACCCACCCAGAAAGTCACAGTGGTCAGGCCCAGAGCCTTTCCGGGGCAAGTCCTCCGACCCGACCCAAATGGAGCTAGCGTCAGATTTGAACCCATTACCGAGAAATCCACGTCGGCCTCCCCACGTGTCACGAATCTATCCGGATCGAACTTGAGCGGGTCGGACCACACATCTGGATCCCTAGTTATGGCCCACATGTTGACCATAGCTGTGGTTCCAGCTGGGACGTGAAGCCCATCAACTACAGTGTCTGTGATTGCTAAACGGGCCCACGATAAAAGTGGGCCCGGTGGGTGAAGCCTCAGGACCTCCTTAACCACTGCTGATAAGTAGACTAGTGATGAGATATCTGATTCAATCAACGGTCTGGATTTTCCAACGACTTGGTCAAGCTCTTTCTGTACGTTTGATTGGATGTCTGGATGGAGTACCATCCTCGCGAGTATCCATTCTATCAAAACTGCCACCGTATCGGTTCCTCTAAATATCATTTCCTGTTTAAACGAATAATTAAGATTAATTAAATATATTTATTTACACGTAAACTAGTTTATATTTTTTAATTATAATAATAAGCAAAAACAAAAATGGTACTCTAAAACAGTAATAAGATTTTTTTTTTTTTTTTTTTAAAGTTGTGATTGCTTACCCAAAGAACGGCGATCATGTCATGGTCAGACAATTTATCTTGACCACTAAGAGAGAGAAGAACATCAACAAAGTCATGTGTCGTTTTGGTACCCAAAGATTCGGCTCTGTGCTCACCAATGATCCGGCTCACGAACCGGCTCACTTTGGGAACCAATTCAAAACACCTGAGCCGGATTTTCTGAAGGTCAAACGAAGCCAGCCATGGGAGATGGTCGGACCAGTTAAGCTTCCCCAAAAGGTCGTAACCTTCGTCCACGAGCCGACCAAGCTCTTCGCTCTCCTCATTCGAGGCCCAGCCCAAGCCCAAGTCGTATTCGCGCCCAAAAACCGAGCCCATCATGTTGTGAAGCGAGGCCCGTTTAAGTATATCACGAACGACACAAACTCCTTCGTCGTTTTCTGAACTCATACGACGAGAAATGACGTCCACCATTTGAGAAGCGATTCCGTACCTCTGTTTCTCGGCGGCGGATATTTGTTTCGGGCTGAACAAGTGCGCCGCCGCGATTCTTCGGAGGGTCCGCCAGTAAACTCCGTACGGAGCGAACCCGATAGCCCGGTTGAACATCAAACTGTAAGCCGACTCCTTAACTGGTCGGTCGGCGAAAACTGAGCTGTTTAGAATCTCTTTAGCCACGTCCGGGTTACAAGTGACTATGACCCGAGTCTCGCCCATGCTGTAAGCCATGAGCCGTTTTGCACCGAGCCGCTCCGCCACGGTGGCGAGCCGGCGGTGAGCCAGGTTGGCCATGAGGTTCAGGCTTCCAATTACTGGGAATCCTCGTGGACCAGGGATAATCTTATTCGTAGTTTTAGAAGAAGAAGATGAGTTGGGTTTGCGAGCTCTGTTTCGGTAACGGTATCTACCCCAAGCTGGGCCGCCGGGATGAGACCAGTAGAGGACGGCGATGGATATCCAAGCCATGCAAATCAAGAGGAAGATGAGGACATTTTGGGAAGAAAAGGTTGAGCATTTTGAGGCCAGAGCCAAAACCCAGAAGCTTTCTAACTGTGTTTCCATGGCGGAAAAGGGGGTTTATATGAACTGACTCACTTGAGTGAGCTCGTTTCAGATATATATATATATATATATAGAGAGAGAGAGAGAAGAAGAAGAAAGATTTCGTTTTTTTGGTGGTAAGTATGGAGTGAATGGCAGTTGGTTTATATAGAGAGAGAAAGCTTGGTTGGAATAAACTGTAAAACTACCGTTAAAGACACGGCAACTGACGTTATGACGGCAGCTTCAGTAAGAAGAGTCGAGCCGCCTTCGTTATTTGACGGCGGTGTTAAAATATTAGTACAATACATGATCTCGTTAGTACCAAAGTTTAATTTTAATTTACTAATAATTAATTAATTAATTAATTTTTATTGTGATATTTTGATGGTGATGTCCGAAGCATATAACTTATACCCGAAAATATATTCAATATTTGAGTATGTTTATATATATTATGACAAAATTGATGCTAAATATAAATTATAATAATATGCATATTTGTAAATTTCTTACCAAATCTCTGTAACATAAATTTGTACAAAATTGTTGTTATATATATATATATAAAAGTATAATGCTGCAAATATATAAAATAAGAGAAGTATAAAGATTTCGACAAGGACATAGTTGTAAATTTTTATATAAAAGAGGATAATCTGTAAAAAAATCCTAATCTAATTTGTTTCTAACATCCAATTGAAAAATTCAATCAATTATACTTACTTGCAACATAATAAATTTCAATAATAAATAAATCATTTATAATTTTTAATATTTATTTTTAAATTTAATATAATTTTATAGATTGCATTTGATGGGATTTAATTGAATTTTTAACAGTATTATTTACTAATCAATCTAATCTAACTATAATTAAATATATTTTATTTATTTTATTGAATTAGATTGGATTGATTAAATCGATTTGAATTGGATTATAAGTACTTATACTTTCACTTATCACAATTGAATGGGGAGAGACTCTATGTTTAATAATTAATAGTAAATGATATATTTTGTTATATATATATATGTGTGTGTTTATAAAACTTGTTGAGAGTATCAAATATTAAAAAAAATATATACATAAATATTTTTGATAATTCAACCCATTATAAATTAATTTTGAGTTCTTCACAAGATATTAAGTCTTATAGGATTTTTTGTTAGGAAAAAAAATCTAATAGTTCAAATATCTATGTGGCCTAACAAATTAAGTATTGAATTAACAAAATTCTAAACATCATCTAGTTTAAGATTGGTGAACAAAAAAGTTATTATCTTTTTATGATGTGTAATAAAAAAATCTAATTAATAATAAAAAAATGGTATTTGCAGTATAAATACTTAATGTTTCATACTTTTACAATTAAATACCTAATATTTTATTTTTATGGCACAAATACACAATGTTCAATATATGTTAAAGATAAATACTTAATTTTTTTTTTTTGCGACAAAAATGTCTAAACTTGCTAAAACATTGCTTCTGTAAGTACCTCTTCTGTTAGAGTAGTTAAACATGTTGACTAAGCAGATATTTATCATTCTGCAATCGGTCTATTTCATAATATTTAAATAAATATATTTTAAATTAGAAAAATGAATTAAAAATAAATTTTAAATTAATTCAAATTTTAAAAAACACATATTTTGAGGACAAAAATACTCAAATTATAGAGTGATACATATTTGGTGAGTCAACACTTAACAGCTCCAACAGAAGAAGTACTAATTAAATTAATATTTTAGCAACTTTGAGTATTTTTGCCGCAATAAAAAAATATTAAGTATTTATTTTTAACGTTTATTGAACATTGGGTATTTTTACAATAAAAATAAAAATATAGCTATTTAATTGTAACAAGTTTAAGACATTGGATATTTATACCACAAATACCCCTAAAAAAATGTTAGAGAATTCTTACTAAATGAAACATTGGTTATCTCTACAAACATTTCATTCGGAGTGATTTTTTCGGTTTTTTTTTTATCTTCTTAATTTTATAGGTATATCTATTTTACATAATTATTTATTATTCTTAAACATCATTGTTCAAATATGGTGAGAAATGTTTTGACTTACATACTACTCCGAATTCTCCTATCTATCTATTCTCAAAGGGAGGAAGGTTAGTGTTATGAAAAAGTGTTATGAAAGTGCATTGCTCAACGAATCAAATTGCACTTCCATTCTAAAACGTAACCTAAATTCATTACTCAAATTTTGACAGTGAAATGATTATTATGAGAAAACAAATTAATATTTCATTTTAAAAAAAAAACACTGATCGATCGTATGTGTATTAAAAGGAAACAAAATTTCAATTATATATGTAAGTGTATATATATTTATTGGATAATTTTCCTATAAGAGTTTTACTTTAAGTCTTATTGGTAGGGATCTTCAGTGTTCTCGACTCATGAACTGATTTTGGCGTGATTTTTTTTTATGACTGTGTATATTGTAGCTATTTAGAGCATCTTGTAAATTTTCACAAAATTCCGAATAGTTTACAGTACTGAAAACTAGGTTCAAACACGTTGTTTTCCACGCGCATAAAAAAAATTAGTCACGCCTGCAACAACATATTTGAACTTAGTTTTCGGTACTATAAACTATTCAGAATTTTCTAAAAATCGTGTTGATGCTCTAAATAACTACAATATACACGTTAATAAAAAAAAATTCGCACCAAAAACTGTTAAAAGGTCAAGAACACTGAAAGCACCACCGATAGAGTTTAAAGTGTAGTCCCTTTATGAAAAATTCCCTATATTTATATATGGTAATGAACTATATATGTATACCATGATATTTTTTACGAATTTTTTTTTCTTCAAAATCTCCAATCCCTAAAATCAACAGTGATATATTATGAATGGGATTGAGGAGATAGACAACGATCAAAGAAATGAAGTCGTGCACGAAAGAGTAGGATTTTAGAGATGGGTTTGGAATATAACATTTTTAAGAGATTATAAAATATGAAACAATAATTAATAAGGAGAGTTTTTATGGGAATAAGTTACTGTATATATTGGTAGAAAAGTTTTCATTTGGGATTGATGTTATAAAGAACTATTATGAGATCACATATATTATGTGTGATTAAATTGAATTATTTTAACATATGAGACTTGATTTTAAATTAAACTATTTACAATATATCAATTAGTAATGTTGGACGCCATACAATGTCTTCCTGCAATTAAACTAATTCTAATTAAACTTTCATAAAATTTTAAGAAATATTTGCGTTGAAAATAACTAAATTATTATATTTATAGTACTTAAGTATTTAAGTTATTTTTTTAGTGGTAAAAATACATTCCGTATTTCGTCCATTGTTAGGTCTACTTATATGGAGTCAAATATGCTTATTACTTCGGTATCTTCCTCGCAAGTAACTCTTTTATTAAGTATTTTTACTTACGTGTCGTAGTGTACTCAACGATGAATATTGACAAAAAATCACCAGCGGACCTACGTATAGGGTAAGAGGTGGCCATGGCCCCCCAAATCATAGAATTTTTTATTTCTCAGCAACAAAATATACACAGTCATCAAATTATATATAAATCAACACTAATGTGGCCCCTATATACACACTAATTTCAAATTTTAAAATTGACAAAAAAAACCTATCTTAGATTTTTAAACAATAGTGGTGCTCACTTTTGTCGCAACTTTGCATAACTTTTGGTCAAAATGTTACTTTTAGATGGACACTTGGTTACGTGTAGGGCTGGGCAATGACTGTGGCCCCTTAAAAGAAGTATTTTAAATTTTTATGTATATTTATATTTTTTTTATTTTGAGCTTCCCAAATAATATTATTGTATATTTTTCTATTTTACTAAAATATATACGACTAATATATAATAATATTATGTTATTATATATTTTTAGATATACCTAACGTTGAATTTCCTTAAATGATAATAATAAAATAAGTATGTTATAAAATGGTTATACACTACATAATTAATATATTAAATTCTCATGTTGAATGTATTTTAATTTGTCATATGTAGTGCTAATTAAGCCTTTTACTATTTTTTTCCCATACAAAATACAATCAATCAAAAACATTGAATTCAACTAGAATAGAAAATGGAAAAATATATTTTTATATGTTTATATATATAATTTTATATGTGTATATAATACAGATAACGTGTAACAACTGTACACTAATTCAAATTATTACGAATAAATTGAGTTAAATTAGAAATTTTATTTCACTAGTTCAAATTATCATCCACCTCACAAATTGATTTTTCTTTTTTCAGTTGATCTTGTCATGAATTTTCGATGAAGAGCACTAGTATTATTGTATGATTTAATGTTTTTAGATGTGAATCTTAATATCTCTTCTATATAATAAATGTGTAAATAACGGTAATTCTTTATTTTAACGATTTTTTATTTCTTTCTACTAACTTTAACGGAATATTCTTATATTAAATGGTAGATTGTAAACATGACTTAAACTTAAATAAATAAATAAATTAAAATAAGATATTTTACAACAATAATTATTTAAAAATAATAAAACCATACATTTTTTAAATTAAATAAAATTGAATTAAACTTAAACTTAAACTTAATATTATATTAAACATATAATATATAATATTTTGTTGTGACTACCAAATTCAAAAACTAAAACAAACATAAATTTAAACAAAAATTAATTAATTAATTAAAATATATAAGATATTTTATGATAATTTAAATAATTAAATCACATTTATTTAAACATAATAAAGACATACATATAATTTTTTATCTTATAAATTTGTGTGATAATTTGTTTTTTTATTAAGTGATTGAAATTATTTTTCTTCATCTATTCACCAAAGAACATTGCGAAATACATTAGAAACTAAAAATAGTTGATGCACATATACTATTGTCTACAATATGATATTTTATATTCTTGTTTTATTTTTATTATTATTTTTTTAAATACTATCGTATTATATATATGTTATGTAGTTATGTAAATATATATATATCATCGTTGTGTTTAAAAATCATATATGTAGAAATTATTGATATAAATATTTGTATATACTATAGAACTATAATTCATTATATTATATATATATTTAAAAATAATAATAAGCCAGTTTTTATTCAAATTATTAACAATGTTTAAAATTTTAAAACTAGCATTATACGTTACTTCTACCTAGTATTTAAATAGGTAATTAGTGATTGATTTCTCAATAAAAATGATTGGAAAGAAGGATTTTCAAATATTCTCACAAATTAAAAAGGGTATATATATATTTTGAAATGACAAATTAAGAAGATCTTATTAGAGTATAGAGTAATAATAAAATGGAATCTGTCTAAGATTAGGTGCGTCCTACATTAAACACTGTCGTTTTCGATTATTTTCCCTTCTGATTGTTCAAATTCACAAAGGAATCCTTAATTAAGAAAAATAAAAAATTGTTATATGTTTGACTAGACAAATTAATAAGAATTAATTAATGCAGATTTTATCAAATATATATGATTAGACATGTATGTATTTATATAAACATAAATCAACATTGCACGTGAAGACCATGTTGATTAATATTATAATTCATGCAGTGTTTGTCGACAATTTTTGTTCAGGGAATAATAATCATATAATCTATAAGATGAGAATATACTCTTTTGATCTTTCTTATAATGAAAAACAGCTCATATTTGTAATTATTTATATTTAAAAAAAAAAAGTGGAACAAGAACCTCATATTGCACATTGATGAATAGAAAGAATTAACGTTTTTGGCTTAGTTTTTATTTTGTGTTCCTATGTATAGTACATTCTAGAAAAATGAAGACGAGGTAAAATGTAAATAAAAAAAATTGAAAGAGGCCAAATATATTTTTTTAAGAAAACCAACATAAAATTATTAAAATATTATTTATAAAAACAATTGGGAGAGCCAAGACCACTTCTATGTCCCTCTTGGCCCCCTCAAATTTTGAAAAAAAATAATTATATAGTATATTTATACAACAGTCCTCAATTTTTTTTTAAATTATATAATTACCCATCTTAATTTATTTTTTACACTTTGGCCCCCTTTGAGATAAATTTGTGCCTCCGTCCTTGCATGTTGGTTGCTGTGTCATATGTACATGTTATATGGGAAAAATCCCTTCTAATCATACAATAACACGTGTATTAGGGCTGCACATCGGGTGGGTTCGTTGGGTTTTGAATGGAGAAAACTAATACCAAACCCACCTGAAGTAGTCTTGGATTTCTCGGGTTCGGGTGGGGGAAAAGTGATTCTGAACCCGACCAAAATGGGTGCAGGTGTGGTCGGGTTCGGGTCGGGTTTTGTTGTTTTTACCTCTGCCACTGCCGAGACACAATGCCCAACTGAGGCCCTTTCTGGAAGCTAGTTGGAGTTGATGGTTGCAACCTGCGACGTCGACGACAAGGAGGAGTTGTAGGACATCGAGCCAGCACCTAGGAGCGAGGAAGGATGCCGAGAGGGAGAGGGCGAGGGAGGAGGAGTTGGTCTCGGAGTATGGGGGCTGGCGTGGGGGTGTGGTGGTCGAATGGGACTTGGGTTGGCGCCTGGAATGGTGGGTTGTCGTGGTCTGGTCGGTCGATGTCGATGTCGATGTCGATGAGGGGGATTGAGCAAAGAGAGAGAGTGTGTGAAGTTGACAGAGAGGGAAAGAGGATAGGAGGAGAGTTGAGTAGTCTTTTTAGGGTTTTGTATTTTTTTTAGTTTTTTATCTTTAAAAAAAGTAAAGTAATTAAAATATATATACACCCGAACCCGAGACGCCTTGGTCGGGTTCAACCCAATCTGACCCAAAAAAACAGGTTTCATATTTTTCAGGTGCAGGTCGGGCGAATCTTGCGGTTTGTCGGGTTTTTCAGGTCCAGATGTGCAATCCTAATGTGTACCCCATAAAAATATCTCCAACCTATTCCACGATCAGCCAAAGCTTATCGTTGGAGGGTACTTAAGTACCTATTGCAAGCTCTAAGCAAAGTTCATATCACTATATAGGTCACCTGGGCATTCCGTGGGCGAACTCAATGGGAAATATCCCAACGAGCTCAAAGCCTAGAAATTGTAGAAATATTGAATTGTGTCCCTATTTGAGAGGGAGGGGGGGGTGAATTTTGAGATATTCTCCTTGTAACCATTTCCAACAAGAGAACAAACTCTCTCTTTTGAATAATAATGGTGCTGTTTGGTAACCATTAAAAAAATAGTTATTTTTTTAATTAATTAAAAATTTGACAATTAAACATAAAATAGCGTTTGGTAACTCTATTTTTATTTTTTATTTTTTTAAATTTTAAACAAAATTTATTAAATTTTGAAAATAGAAAATTTTCACTTTCAAATTGTTTTCAACTTTTAGTTTTTTTTTCTTCTCTTCTTCAAATCACCACCTCATTTTATATTGCTAAACAAAATATAAAAATAAAAGTTATCAAACGCATTTATTATTTTTTTATTTTTAAAAACAAAAAACAAAAATAGTTATCAAACATATTTTTATTTTTTAAAAATAAAAAACAAAAAATAAAAATAATATTTCCATTTTTGTGTTTAATAAATTAAAAAACAAAAATTTTACCAAACACAACCAATAAATCTATGATGTAGAGCATAACTTTGGACTAAACCACACTAAAAAGATATGTGCTAGTGCCCGCATATTATTTTCACTAATCAATCTATAACAATACCAACATTTTTATTAGTGTCCAACCATCACTTGAGATAGTATATCATAATTAGTTAAATTTAAAATAGCAGTCATATAAACATAATATAATCTAAAATATTTACCACTCGTGACAAAACACTTTAAATAATATTGGCCATAATACTTTATAAAATAAAATCAACGCTAAGGACGAGTAGCAACACGAGCAATAGCTACTTTTTATTAGTCAATTTTGCTTCTTTTTTTTTAATCAAATGAAAGATTTTTTTTCTCATCAAATGATGAATAACATTGTGTAGAGATTTTATATCATATGTTGATATCTATATATAGTCTTTTATTTATGACATTATAATGTGTATAAGATCAATATTCTTTATGATGATTCGTTTAAATTATTGATGAAATGTAATATTTGATCTACTTAAAATTTTAATATTTATTATTTCGGATGTGTAAATCTTGGAAATATTAATTTTATATACCTATGTATGGCATGGCATATTTTCATATATGTAAACCATGGGCTCACATAATCTTGCTTTTTTTTTTTGCTTTTCATCATATCATTTGTTGGATATATATAAATATATATATATATATTGATGAAATTCCGATCGTATAAGATCTTCAATATTGATTTTATTTAGGTTAAATAAATAGTGTTCCAAAGTTCTTATCTCTATCCATCAAATTAAAAAAGGTGTGCCCTTTAATAATCTTTGAAAGATATCTAATCCAAAAATATATATTTATATTCATTCAAAGATGGAAAACTAATATTATATAGATTATCATAAAACATTTCTCATATCTAACAACAAAATTAATTTGCCATAAAAGTATATAAATCAATAAGTGTTCTATAGTTTTTTTATATAGATATATATTTTAAAATATTTGCGGATTCCATTTTTTTTTTTACACATTTGGAAATAGTAAGTGCAAATGAAATAATAAAATAAAGAGTGATTGGTGAAAATGATATTTTTTTAATTTATATTTTCCACTCTGGTCTAGTTTTAATATTTTTTTGCGAAATGGTCTCTGTCTAAAATTTCGACTAGCTGTCTAAAAATTTCGACTAGCTGTTTGAATTTTTTTATTAGCTATCTGAAGTGTCGGATGCCATTTTGCAAAAAAATTATCAAAACTAAGCCAGAGTGCAAAATGATTTCAAAAAGTAAGGATCTATTTGGTTCATGATTGAAAAAATGCATTTTCAAAAAGTGTGTTTCTAAAATGAAAATCCAGATTTATAGTCTTAAAATATGTTTTTGAAAATGTGATTCGTTCAAAATACGTAAACAGTTTTTTAATTTTAAAAAGTTGAATATGTGATTGGTAGAAAATCTGAAAAATATAAAAAAAATGATAGATTTGTAGGATTTTAGGATATAATGATTTGGATTGAGAAAAAACATGAAAATATTGTTTTCTATTTTGTAGCTTAAAATTAGAATCAGTATTTTGATTGAGAATTTGAAAACAAGCAACCAATCAAGTATTTATGTGAGTCCTATTATTTTTAAATTTTAAAAATCATAAAATTGAATTTGGATTTACTACCAATCAGACCCTAAGTGATTTTATCAAAGGAACTAAAAAAAAAGTTGAAAATTAATATATGTACTAAATATATGTATGCCTATATATAACTTAATATCATGTCCTCATATATATATATATAAATCATCAATGGTTAAGATATACTTTATTAAATTTTGGAGTCAAGTATCAAATTGAATCAAATATATATTTTGATTTAATTGTTAAGTATTACTCCATATATACTGGTTACATCAATATTACATAAACTAGTTTATGGTTTATGAAAAATATTTGATGAATTATAACAACTTAACATCTTAAATGAGTGATGTCACAAAAAGAAAAACACCTGAGATTATTTTTTTCATAATATATAATAAAATCACTTAAAAGTACATGATTTATTTCACAAGTGCTTTATTACCTGCATCCACTAACTCATGAATGTAACACTAAACGCTAGTGACGATATATATAAATATATATATTGCGTTTAAGGGTAAAACGACCTATTTTTTAAAGTTATTTTGCATTCTGTTCTAGTTTTAATAATTTTCTGCAGAATAATCTTTCATAATTTAGACACATAGTTAAAAATTAGTTGTCGAAAAATTCAGACAATTAATCGAAAAATTTAAACAACTAGTCGAATTTTAGTGAGATATCATTTTGTAAAAATATATAAAAAACAAGCTAGAATACAAAATCACTTTAACAAAAATGTCATTCTCACAAATTTCTCATATAGGATGGTCGAAATTTTCATGAGTAGACTAGTTACTAGTATATATTAGGATGCAATAATCTCGTTCAAATAAATATTAAATTTATGTATAAAACGTCACAAAAAATAGATAAACTTATTTCTACGTAAATATAAAGACATAAACTTTATAGTGATTTAACTCGAGCTTAGCTCTGTCGAACACTTACATTTTCGATATTTGATCTAATAAGAAAAATTGGTGAAAATAACTTCTAAGATCTGTTTTAGGGTGAGAGATAATATTATCAAAATATAATGTGATCTTAGCAAGATTCTCATTATTATTACACATATATAGTTTGTCAAGATATGATTTTATCTATCAAACTTTTTTAAAAATTATAATTTAAATGTAATATTTTTATAGAAAATTTCGCATACAATTTTTTTATTTATTTAATTTTAGATTTAATATTTATTCAAATATATTCTTGTATAATTATTCCTATTATATATATACATTTAATATGATCATTAAACTTTTTTTCTGGTGAAAAATAATAAGTAATAGATTATTTATTTAGGATGGAAATTTTCTCTATGGGGATGGGCCCTGCGAGGATTCATCCACCTCTAATGGGGCGGAGGATTAATCGAAAAATTTAAACAACTAGTCGAATTTTAATCAGATATCATTTTGTAAAAAAATATAAAAAACAAGCTAGAATACAAAATCACTTTAACAAAAATGTCATTCTCACAAATTTCTCATATAGGATGGTCGAAATTTTCATGAGTAGACTAGTTACTAGTATATATTAGGATGCAATAATCTCGTTCAAATAAATATTAAATTTATGTATAAAACGTCACAAAAAATAGATAAACTTATTTCTACGTAAATATAAAGACATAAACTTTATAGTGATTTAACTCGAGCTTAGCTCTGTCGAACACTTACATTTTCGATATTTGATCTAATAAGAAAAATTGGTGAAAATAACTTCTAAGATCTGTTTTAGGGTGAGAGATAATATTATCAAAATATAATGTGATCTTAGCAAGATTCTCATTATTATTACACATATATAGTTTGTCAAGATATGATTTTATCTATCAAACTTTTTTAAAAATAATAATTTAAATGTAATATTTTTATAGAAAATTTCGCATACAATTTTTTTATTTATTTAATTTTAGATTTAATATTTATTCAAATATATTCTTGTATAATTATTCCTATTATATATATACATTTAATATGATCATTAAACTTTTTTTCTGGTGAAAAATAATAAGTAATAGATTATTTATTTAGGATGGAAATTTTCTCTATGGGGATGGGCCCTGCGAGGATTCATCCACCTCTAATGGGGCGGAGGATTCCCCGCCTAAACGAAGAATGGGGCGGAGACGGGGACCATTTTCAAACCTCGAATGTTAAACGGGACCGGGGCGGGGACGAGGACGAAGATATCACTCCCTGCTTAGACGGGGCCCCGTTTAATTTTTTATTCATTTTTTTTATAATATTTTATATATTTCTTTATGTAATTTTGTAACATATATATTAGTAACTTTTAAAAGATTTTTTGACTTTATTTTGGACATATTTAATACTTTGAGTGATTAATATAGTGTAATATATATACATATTTAATACCATGGCTCACATAATCTTGCTTTTTTTTTTTTTGCTTTTCATCATATCATTTGTTGGATATATATATTGATGAAATTCCGATCGTATAAGATCTTCAATATTGATTTTATTTAGGTTAAATAAATAGTGTTCCAAAGTTCTTATCTCTATCCATCAAATTAAAAAAGGCGTGCCCTTTAATAATCTTTGAAAGATATCTAATCCAAAAATATATATTTATATTCATTCAAAGATGGAAAACTAATATTATATAGATTATCATAAAACATTTCTCATATCTAACAACAAAATTAATTTGCCATAAAAGTATATAAATCAATAAGTGTTCTATAGTTTTTTTATATAGATATATATTTTAAAATATTTGCGGATTCCATTTTTTTTTTTACACATTTGGAAATAGTAAGTGCAAATGAAATAATAAAATAAAGAGTGATAGGTGAAAATGATTTTTTTTTTAATTTATTTTTTACTCTGGCCTATTTTTAATATTTTTTTGCGAAATTGTCTCTGTCTCAAATTTCGACCAGCTGTCTGAATTTTTTTATCAGCTGTCTGAAGTGTCGGATGTCATTTTGCAAAAAAATTATTAAAACTAAACCACAGTGCAAAATAACTTTAAAAAATAAGTCATTTTATCAAATGTCCTAAAATAAACGTTGAAAATTAATATATGTACTAAATATATGTATGTCTATATAACTTAATATCATACCCTCATATATATATATATATATATAAATCAATGGTTAAGTTATACTTTATTAAATTTTTAAGTCAAGTATCAAATTGAATCAAATATATATTTTGATTTAATTATTAAGTATTACTCTATATATACTGGTTACATCAATATTACTAAACTAGTTATGGTTTTTGAAAAATATTTGATGAATTATAACAACTTAACATCTTAAATGAGTGATGTCACAAAAAGAAAAACACCTGATATTAATTTTTTCATAATATATAATAAAATCACTTAAAAGTACATGATTTATTTCCCAAGTGCTTTATTACCTGCATCCACTAACTCATGAATGTAACACTAGACGCTAGTGACGATATATATATATTGCGTTTAAAGGTAAAACGATCTATTTTTTAAAGTTATTTTGCATTCTGCTCTAGTTTTAATAATTCTCTGCAGAATAATCTTTCATAATTTAGACACCTAGTTGGAAATTAGTTGTTTAAAATTCAGACAGCCGGTTGAAAATTTTAGACAGCTAATCGAAAAATTTAAACAACTAGTCGAATTTTAGTCAGATGTCATTTTGCTAAAAAATATCAAAAATAAGCTAGAATGTAAAATTATATTAACAAAGAGGTCATTCTCACTAATTTCTCATGTAGGATGGTCGAAATTTTCATGAGTAAACTAGTTACTAGTATATATTAAGATGCAATAATCTCGTTCAAATAAATATTAGATTTATGTATAAAACGTCACTAAAAATAGATAAACTTATTTCTACGTAAATATAAAGACATAAACTTTATAGTGATTTAACTCGAGCTTAGCTCCATTGACCACTTATATTTTCGATATTTGATCTAATAAGAGAAATTAGTAAAAATAACTTTGAAGATCTGCTTTCGGGTGAGAGTTAATATTATCAAAATACAATGTGATCTTAGCAAGATTCTCATTATTATTACAACATATATAGTTTGTCGAGATCTGATTTTATCTATCAAACTTTTTTAAAAATTATAATTTAAATGTAATATTTTTATAGAAAATTTCGCATACAATTTTTTTATTTATTTAATTTTAGATTTAATATTTATTCAAATATATTCTTGTATAATTTTTCCTATTATATATATATATTTAATATGATTATTAAATTTTTGTCTTGTGAAAATTAATAAATAAAAAATTATTTATTTAGGATGGAAATTTTCTCTATGGGGATAGAGCTCTGCGGGGATCCACCCCTAATGAGGCGGGGATTCCCCACCTAAACGAAGAATAGGGCGGAGACGGGGGCGATTTTCAAACCTCGAATGTTAAACGGAGTGAGGACGGGGACAAGCATAGCACTCCCTGCCTAGATGGGGCCCCGTTTAATTTTTTATTTATTTATTTTATAATATTTTTTATTTATTTTACATGTTTCTTTATGTAATTTTGTAACATATATATTAGTAATTTTTTTAAAGATTTTTTTACTTTATTTTTGGCATATTTAATACTTTGAGTGATTAATATAGTGTAATATATATTAATTTTAGGTAATCTACCTTTGTTTATTTTATATTTAAATAAATAGGTACCCACGAAGATTTTCCACCCCACCCCGACAGAGAATATGCGAGGATGGAACGAAGATGGAGAATAAAATACTTAACGGGGATGGGAACGGGGGAGCACTCCTGCCAATTACCCGCCCCGTTTTCATCTCTACTCTTTATGATTCATGACTTTGTTTTTTTTGGTGGTGATCAAATTCGCTCAAGAGTAGGACATAATGGTAATTTTACATGGAGTATATAAATGAGTACTTACGAGGATTCTCCACTCCACCTCCAACAGAGAATATACATAGATGGAGCGAAGATAGAAAATAAAATAATTAACGGGGATGGTAGTGGGGGGACCACCCCCACCAATTACCCGCCCTGTGTCCATACCTATTCTTTATGATTTATGAGTTTGTTTTTTGGTGGTAATCAAATTCGTTCAATGGTAGGACATAATGGTAATTTCACATGGAGAATATATATATAAATTATAACATAACAAGAGACACGCCCACGTGAGGGTCCAATTGATGAGAAGTCACCATAGATGCAAATAAAGTGGGACCCTTTTCAAAGGATCTAACGACTGTTGGGTCCCACTAGTCAAAATCTGCCACAATCAATATTAGAATATATATAGACAAATAAATTTGACATGAGATTACGTTGGAATAAAAATATCTTTCCCTCTCTTCCACAATTTTTATTTTTACACTTATTTATTTAAATTTACATTTCTAACATAAAATAATAATTTATTAAATTTTAAGTAGTAAAACTGAAATAAGACCGTATAATTTAGAAATACATTGAAGTTGGTTTAACGACAAAGTGATTTTATTTTACTTTGATTGGTCAAAATTAGGAACTCAAAAGTTTGATTTTGAAGAAAAAATTAAAAAATAATAAAGAATACAACAAAGATATTTTTTACATGATTCGATTTTACCCTAATTTATGGGACCTAGTCTAGTGGAGAGAATTCTACTATTCCACTAAAAATACAATCAATATATAAACTTTCAAAGTCCAATAATTTAAATTCAGAAAGCAAAGATTACATAAAAGATAAGCATATGATTAGTTTCTCTCATTAAGCATCCCGTTGAACACTTCACTATGAAATTCCTTCAAATCATTCGAGTGTTTCTCTTTTCAACTCGATCCATTAATTCGATTAGTATCAACTCCAGCAAGCCAATTCAAACTTTAAATATTTAAGGGTTTATATATTTTTGAACCCTGTGTTTTAAAAAAATTATTTTTGAA
This sequence comes from Humulus lupulus, assembly GCF_963169125.1. Taxonomy (NCBI): domain Eukaryota; kingdom Viridiplantae; phylum Streptophyta; class Magnoliopsida; order Rosales; family Cannabaceae; genus Humulus; species Humulus lupulus. Next base: position 243,440,824 of record NC_084797.1, read on the forward strand.
CCTTATATTTTGTAAAATTATTCAAATAGACCCCTAAACTCAATTTTGATAAAGAAAAAATTGAATATAACGACACAGTTTTTAAGCAGAATGATTTTATTTTTGCTCTGAATTGTTAGTTTGGTGAATTATTTGTGATTTCAGTTGAAAAAACTTTGACCAAAATCAGGTTTAGGGTTCTATTTGAATCATTTTACAAAACATAAGGTTCAAAAAGTAATTTGTCAAAACACAGAATCCAAACAGGTAATGAGATAAAACACAGGGTCCAAAAAGGTATAAACTCAAAATTTAACCTAAACAGAGTAAGAAGAACAAAACGAGATACTATATATATATATAAAAGAACAATGAATGTGACACTTTCAATTTGCACACTTTAATTACATACTATGATGTGTATTTAATATTAATCATGAATATTTTTTAATCGGAATCACTTCATATTTAGTAGAATGATTGAAGTTAAATGCATATCATAGTATAATTAGAGTGTGCAAATTGAAAGTGTATATAACATTACTCCACTACTACAAAAAATATCATTTGTGTCAGTCAAACGCAGTTGATTGATGTCGTCGACCGAGAATTAGCATTTGTGGCAGTTAGATACTGCCACAAATGCAATGACATTTGCGTCAGTACTAACAGTGATGGCATTAAACGAGAGTGTTTGCGTCAGTAGTGTTCTTTTCGATTCGAATCACCACACTTCTATTTAAAAAGGCCAGAAATCGAAACAACCAATCATAACAGAAAGTTAGTTAGCATATTTACTTGTCTAAACAAAGTAACAAAAAATACAAATCAAGTTTACAGAAATAGAAGACTCAATTACGTAGTTGTTCAAATTTTGTCAAATAATATAAAAACTAGTTGCCACTTACATAAAAATGATTCAAATTCGTTGTGTTGTGATAAAAGCTTAAGAATGAATCAATGTTGTGGACAAAGAGGGAGAAAGAATAATCCAAATCCAGTACAGATCGATACCCCATATACGTTTCCAAAGTATTTTTTGTCTTCATTATATATATTTTTTTATACAAAAAAAGAAAGAAAAGTTTGGAATATTTCTTAATATGGAACTTTTTATCATCATCATCATATATTCTAGTACAACTTTTTACGATATTTTTTTATTCTTTTATTTTGCTTTATTAACTCATCTACAAAGATATCTCTATGTTTTTTTTTATTGTTTTTTCTTTTTTAAAATATTATTCTTTCTTTTTTATTGATTTAATTATTTGGAGAGTTGGCTCTAGATTCTTTAGGGTTTTATTGATTGGTCAAGCTAGAGGTGGGGGTAGTGGATTCTTTTTCTTTTTAAAAAATTATATATAAATATATAATTGAGAAGGTATAAGTTCTCAACTTATAATGGCCCCAAGATCTCTTTTGTTAATAAGCTTAATTAATAACCTATTGGGGCACTATTTGAATGGACAATGGATTAAATTGCACTCGATAAAGTATGTTATACGGGTAAGGGGAAAATGAATCTTTTACACATAATCTTTAAAAAAAATATTTAAAAATATATATTTTTTAATCATTATAAAAAAATTGCGCGAAATGTAATATTTTCTAGTTGATTTATAAAATAGTTTATATCATTTTATCTATTATTAACTTTAGCTAAATATCTTATATATATTTATATTTTTAAAAGTTACAAAATAGATCTTCTATTATGAGGAATAGGATTCGAAGTAATTTTTGACCTAATTATTGGTCAGTTTGGCTAAAATTAATGTTATCCCTATTTCCTGTCGTGGGCCCGGGACGATGGTCCAGGCCCATGGTCTGGGCGTTCGGATATGGGCCCAGCCCAGGCCCGCTTGGTACGGGTGTAATCAAGGGCTACGACCCAAGTGTAGTTCCGGACCCGGATGGTGTTCGGGAAGGTGATCCAGGACAATCGCCCAGGAGATGTATGGTCAGCTGGGATTACGGTCGGAGTGTATGCAAAGACGATCCCGGTAAACAGTTCGGGCCCCTGGTAAACGAAGAGGGACAAAGGTAAACGAACCCGGATCCTTTCCTCCCGGTTGGCAAGGAAAAGCATCCGTGAGCCTGAAGCCGTCCCACGACGCGTGGGGGTTGTCCCCACTTTTCACCTGTGGAAAAGGCCACCTTGGGATTGCACGCCGCTGTTTCAGACCTGTGGTGCCAAGTACACTGACTGGTTTTATCCCCTGAATCTGCCTCGTAACTCGGAGTGCCAAGACCAAAAGCACAATTTTGTCGGGCGAAATATAGTTCTTGGGCCGCCCCATTGGGCCCTAATTATTCTTGGGCTTGTGTATTTTTATCTTTTGTATTGGGTTTCCGCCAGAGAAGCCAAGAGTACCCACATCTTTGATGGGCCCAGGTCATACTCGGCCCACACCCAGTGTTCCTATGAGCCTATAAATATAGGCGATAGAGCACTGGAAAAATGACATCTCTTCAACTTGTATACAGTTACTCTGTCAAAACATAGAGAGAAACTCCATTGTAAAAGACTTTCCAAGCTCTAATACAATTGACTCGTGGACTAAGGCTCATTAACGCTCCAACCACGTAAAAATCATGTGTTAATCTCCTAAATTCTATATCATTAGTCTTAGCTAATATTCATTAGTTTAGTTTCCGAAAATCTCGGTAAACAATCAGGTTAAAAGTTTGGTCCATTTTGATAATTATTAAGAAAAATTCAACATAAAATTTTATCTATATATTAGTTAAAACTCATCAAAAAAAAAAACTCATATATCATGATGCTACAATTGAATATATATTAATATGTGCCACATATATTAAGTAACGTAGGTCAAAATAAATAATTTACTTGGTTTGTACGTAATTAATCAATAAATAATTAATCTCATTATCGTGATTATACATGAGCAAAACGCTGTATCAACATAAACAGATAAAAGTATCGAAACTGAAATTTCCATTTTGTTATGAAAAGTTGTTATTCTCTTCCACTCCCTCCAGTCAAGCTTTAAATTGAGGCTGAGTTACATGGTATATATAATCATCGTCATTGTAATCAATTTAACTTAGAATATGGTTGGTTCAATATTTATAATAAATAATAGAATCACATTCGCACTATACTACAAAAAATGTCATTTGCGTCAGTTTCTAATTGCCACAATTGAGTTTTGCGTCAGTTTTATATGTGACGCGGAATCCTATGACGCAAACCATGCTGACATTTGCATCAGTGGGGTACTGTCACAAATGCCACGTTTGTGACAGTGCCTCACTAAAGCAAATGCTATATTAAAAAAAATAAAAGAAAAACGTTATGAACCCAGACCAGTGTACCCAGCCCCTATCCACCCCATGCGACCCCAGCCCCCTTGTACCCAGTCCCCAGCCAGCCACCTCTCAACCCCACGACCCCAGCCACCCACCACAACCCCAGCCACATACATGACCCCTGCGAACCCAATTAGAGAAAAAATCAACACGATGGATTTTGGGTTTTGGTTTTTCAAACAATCTAATATCCAAAATTAGAAATCTATAAAAAAAAATGATGTATAAGGTTCATAAACATATTATATTCATCAATTTAACCTTAAAATAATAATAATAAAAAAAAAACTCACCAAAATGGGTCTAGGAAGTCGGAGGCGCTGCTGGTTCTTGGGAGAAAACCTAAGTTTTGAATTTGAGAGAATGAGGGGCTCGAGGTCGATGGGTGAGATTTAATACTGGGCGCACCGTTTGCGTCAGTGGGCAACTGACGCTAATGACGCGTTTGCGTCAGTGGGGCATTGACGCAAACAGTTAAGCAAAACGGTGCGTTAACAGCGTCAGTTGCCCACTGACGCAAACTTCGCCAATTAACCGCGTCAGTGTTATCACTGACGCAAATGCCCCTGCATTTGTGCCAGTGCTCAACTGCCACAAATGTTGATTCTCGGTCAACGGCATCAGTCAACTGCGTTGACTCGCAGTTGACTGACGCGTTTGACTGACACAAAATGAGTATTTTGGTGTAGTGTCGGCTTAATTATAGTTTTATTAGAAGTTGAAATCGCTTAATTTTATTTATATAATTTATTAATTATATTTATTAAATTTGTATCATTGTCATATAAATATTTTAAATAAATAAACAATATTATATATAAAAGAATATCATGAACATATTAAATAAAAAATTAAACCAAAATATTGTTTATGATTTTTTTAAATATATTTATACAATATGATAATTTTTTTAACATAAATGATATTTTTTTAATAAAAAATAAGATTATGTATTATATATTATTATTATTATTATAATATTTTATAATATTTAAATTTATATTATATAAATATTAAATATCTAGTCTTGTATTAAATATTATTATAATAATAATATTTTATGATATTTGAATTCATATTAATATAATTAGTAAAAAAATATGATTATATATTATTATCATTATAATATTTTATAACTTTTAAATTTATATTAATATAGTTATAAAATATTTAGTATTGTATTATGTATTATTATAATAATGATTTTTTTATAACATTTGAATTTGAATTTATATTAATACAATTGTTATATATGTAATCTTATATTAAATATTAAATATTATTATAATAATAATATCACTACAAGAAAACAGGAAAGTCGTCGCTGTAGGCCACAAAGTCGTCTCTGTAGGATTTTAAAGACGACATGTCATCGCAAAAATGTCGTCGCAATATGCCTGTATGTGTTAGGACCTACTACGACGACATTTTGATGTCCTTGCAGTAGACTTTTTTTACTGCGACGACTTGATCATCGCAGTAGGACAGTCGCAAAATATTTTTTTTTAATTTGGCCCTATTGCGACGACATATCGTCTCTGTAGGTCTTTTTCAAAATAAAAAAAATTATAATTTTGGGACCTACAGCGACGACATGTCGTCCCTGTAGGTCTTTTTCAAAATAAAATAATAATAATAAATTTAAAAAAATAGTAAATTTAAAAAAAAAAATTCTGAAAAAAATCACAATTCTAACCAACTCATATCATTAAAATATATAGTTAATAACTTAATATTTTCAACACTCATAAATAATTAGAAAAAAAAAACATAAATTACTTTCTAACATAAAACAAAGTTCACCATATATACCAACACATATATAATTCCAAATAAACTTTTAATACTAACATTCAAACATATAGTATATACTAACACATATATAAGTCCACACATATTTGAAAACAAAACAAAAACAAACCAATTTAATCAATATATTCTCAATATCAATCATATAACACAATTTAACCTAAATTTAAACTTAATTATCTAAAATTAAAAGTTTATCGAAAATACATATACATATACATATTCATATTCATATAGTTTTACACTAAAAAATAAACTAATCATATTCATATAATATTTAATCAAATCATATTTACATATACATTTCAAAAAACTATAATAACATTAAAGACACAAAAGCTAAAATTAAAATCAACCTCCAAGAGTTGTCCAAGTCTATAATAATCAAGCCTCCAAGCCAAAACCAATCTATAAAACCAATATTTATGTAGAAAAAAAAAAGAAACAAAAACAAATTTAAAATTCATCAATAATCTCTAATAAACCTAACATTTTCATAGAATAACATTAAAAATTACTAAACCCAAAGTTAAAATTATGCATTTCTAAGAAAACCCATAAAACACAAACATCATCCCTAAAATCCTTATAAACACCATAAACAATGGGGAAAACTCATCACAATAGAAAGAAACCAAAAAAATCTAACAATTTAATGAGAAAAACCTTACCTAAACTGAGTTGAGGCGTGCTGGAGGTAGAAAGAAACCGAGATCCTATATGAAACATTTAATGAGAAAATGAGAAAGGGGAATATAAAGGATTGGGTTTTTCTAGTATATACCCAAAACCTACGGCGACGACATGTCGTCGCAGTAGGGCATACAAATATCGTTTCAGTAGATAAAATGTGAAGTTTTCATTAATGAAAATAACCTATAGCGACGACATAGAGAGTTTCCAAAATTCAAGTATCAGTGCTAAATATTTTGGGGAAAATTTTCCCACCATTTTTTTCGAACCTCTATAGCGACGACATATCCTCCTTGTAGGTCTTTAATAAAAAATTAAAAAGTAAAAAAATCAAATTTTCGTGGTTTTATGTGTTCATTTGCGACGACATCATTGTCGTTGCTATAGGGTGAATTTCTTGTAGTGTATTTTATAATATTTAAATTTACATTAATATAATTGATAAATTGTAACGCCCTGGATAGCCAAGACCGTTACACGGTGTGTTTATAAAGTGCTGGACTTGCTAATCAAGTCATTTAATTAAAAACGTGCTATTGAAACTATAAAGGAACTAGGGTTAAAATGTTTTGGTTTCAAAAGTCACATTTTTCATTAAGAAACGTTTCCTGTTTACACGGGATCCCAAAAATATTAAGATTAAAGACCGTTTACAAAAGACATAAGGTTTAAATACAATATCAAGCCATATTAAGGCAAAACAAACAGTTAGGCTATCCCTGTCCTGATCCACTCCTCGACCATGGCGATCGAACAGCTGGCTATGTACATTCAACCCCGCAGTTCTCCATCTCAGGATTGGTCCAACTTGCCTTTACCTTTACCTGCACCACGTAGCACCCGTGAGCCAAGGCCCAGCAAGCAAATACAACAACAGAGCATAAGCAATCAACAGATAAATCAACATCTCATATTGCATCACATGTTCTCAACCATATAATCATTCAGTATAATCAAGTATTCAACATACTAAACATATTAACTCATATCATACATCAGTTCACAAATGATAACTATGGCTAGCGCCCTCAGGCCGCTCCCTCTGTTATCCCACTGACTCCGGCCCGCTTAAACCGAGCTCAGTGAATATTAAGTTGTCCTCGGCTACCAGTGGCCAAGCCGCGCCCTGTGCGCAAATGTTGTGTACGGCACTCTTAGGCTGCTATCACATGTCCCATGGCATGATACCATCATTGACATAATACAAATATCGGGAGCACTTAGTCCCATCACAAGCATATAGTCGGGTGCAGTTTTCTTACCTCTAAATTCGCGAGCTTTGATCACTCGACTCCTTAAGCACGATCCCCCTCGAGCCCTAGCGCTCACCTAAACACAACCATAGGCCAAAGTCATCATCAATCCTTAAGTCCAAAACCTAGCCTCGGGGCCATCCCCGAGCCCCCGGGAAGTCCTAGTTCCACCAAACAAGGTGGTGGAATCAAACCCCAAACCCTTGAAAATAACCCTAAAATCCCTTTCTGAAAACAGGGCAGCGCTACAGCGCTCTTAGGAGGGCGCTACAGTACTACAAACAGAAGCAAAATCCCCCAGGAAGCTTGTCCTATCGCTACAGCACCCAAAGGCTAGCGCTATAGCGCTAGTCACAGACAGGCAATCTCCAAATTTTTCCTCCTGCGATTTCCTCGATCCAAACTCAACCAAAACTTCTCCAAACCTTCACCAAACTCAAAAAAAACCTTATGAACATACTCCACTCATCCCAAGCACCCCAACTACTCAAAACCCAACCACATGCATCCCTAATCTCAAAATTCACCATAGCTGACCCTAAGCTCAGAAACTCAGCAGAAACCAGTCAAAACATTAGAGTTAGAGGCTTAGAACTCATACCTTTAATGGGATTTCGGTTTCAATACCACCTCTACACCTCCTTAGCTTGCTCTTCCTCACCCTTTGGCCTGAATTCCCTAAAGTTCCCATCAAACTCAGCTTATACACCATAGTTCAAAAACCAAAACCAGAAACTGAAGAAACTACAAAGCCTTACCTCAAGTGTTAGGGTGTTCTTGCTAAACCTCTGCCGATTCTCCAAGCCTAGCTTAGGATCCTTGATGCTCAGCCTACCCCAGCTCTCCTTTGAGCTTTGCTCTAAGAAAACCCAGGAAAAGTGATGAGAGAACCACAAACCGACCCTAGAGAATACAACTCTGTTTTCCCTTCCTTTTCTCTTTTCTTTCTTTTCCTTCTTTTCTTTCTTTCAGACTTCTATACTTTTCTACAACTTCCACTAACATTAAGCCTCAGTAATTCCCATCTTTAAAAATCCAAATGACCTTAATGCCCTCCCCTTTATTTCTAACCCTTTAATCCACTTAAGGGCATTCTAGTCATTTTACCAAATTCCCGCTAATTCCTCGAGTGTCTCTAATATTTCCCCGTTTGCTTCCCAGTACCTAATTAATCACCAATAATGTTCCTCGATGTCAAAATAGACTCCAATATACTAACTAAATTCCCATTTATACCCCCAGAGTCACCCCGAGCCGGGTATAAATCCCCGCCATGACTTTTTCGCTACTTTGCTCACTAGGATCGTCTCGAGTCACAGATCACAGATATATCCACATAATAATGTGGTCTCGACAATTATCACATATATCAATATAGTTATGCCCATAATGGCAAAAATTACGATTATGTCCTTCTAACCTAATCAGGGCCTACATGCATACTAATACACATAGTCATGCATCTCAAATATACAAATTAGGGGTGAGCATCTAAACTGACAAACCGCGGTGACCGACCGCACCGCACCATACTACACAGCAAACCGCGGTGTCAAAAGTGTAATGGTTCGGTATGGTTTGTATTTTAGCTAAACCGCGCGGTGCGGTGCGCGGTTTGGCGGTGTGAAATTTTGGTTTGCACCGCATCGCACCGCATACTTACAAATATATTAAAAAAAATTAAACTTTACATATATACCATTTTTTATAGTTACCCAATATGAGAGACTTGTACATTTTTTTTGTGTTTCACTTAACTTAATTGATAACTTGTGATGTTGTTTAGAACTTATTAAGGATTTGTTAAGAACTAAGGATTTAGTATTTTTTAAAAATTTAAATTTTGTTATGACATATTTTTTTACACAAACCGTGGAAAACCGCCCAAACCACACCGCAAAAAATGGTTTGGTTTGGTCGGTTTGGTGCAACCAAATCACACTGCATGGTGTGTTTTAGTTACTAAACCGCACTTGTGGCGTGGTGTATTAAAAAGTGTTCAAACCGCCCAAACCACACCGTACTCACCCCTAATACAAATAGTCATACAACATGCTTTAAATCATAATCATGCATTTTACTCATTAAAAGCACACTTAATTCCCATTATGCCCTCCAAGTACACTAATCAAGGCCCTTAAGCCTTATTTGCGAATTTGGGTCGTTACATAAATACTTATTTTTAAGTTAGTTTAAAAGTATATTCCGTTAAATATTTAAAATATTCGGTTAAAGTTAACAAAACAAAACATTAAAACAAAAAATTTACATTATTTGCACGCTTATTATATAGAAGAGATATTTATATTGACCGGGGATATGGTATAGTTAACTACACTTTATTTTATCAAATATACAAAATAATTTATCAACGTACATAGATGATGATGTTTCATATAAACATATCACATGTATCCATTTAAATCTTATTTCCATCCTTGAGATTATTGACCACATCATATAATTAATTACATAATAATTTTATTATATATATATATATATATATTGGAATCTTCGTGCTCCTCGGCATACTTGTCTTTGTGAGCATGATCATGTCTCTTATATTGTTTTTAGAGCATGAAATATCATGGACATAGCTCTTATATTGGTGACATGAATGTTGCCTCTGCTTTTATTTGTAATTAATAGGAACATGATTTTGAGAACTTTTCTTATTACCTTGGCCTTTTCTCATTGTATTTCCAAGTTAGTTCTTAACAAGACATAATAATGTCTCTTCTTTTCTTACCATATCTTTGTTTGCAAAGATTTGGTGGGTGCGTGATGAGATTTCTTAAATGTCAACTTTTATAAGATGATTGATTATTTCTATGCCTTCTTTGCTGACAATTCATTAAAATATATTTTTCAAAAGAAAAAAAATCAATATATATAGACTGGCATGCATTTTATTTCGATCGTACTGTCGAATCAATGATATTGGTCGGATGATTGTTAATCATTCACTATTCAAGTACATTAAAATGTTGAAAGTACATTAAATTTAAACTATTCAGAAAGAGGGTTACTATTTAGTAAGGTGTTCAACACCACATGAGGTGACTTCTTACGATCAGTTAGCGATATACTTAATATTAAATTGCGCAAATAGCAGTATACCACTTTCATGTGTTGGACTGTAACGCCCCATGTCACTATGATTGCTTTCTGGAATGACGACTGGCCCTACAAACCAACACGAGTCTTTCCAGCATGCTTTGTCCTCAAGCGATGGGCTACCGAAAAGAAGATGAATCTTGTTGATATAGGTAGTACCCATCAATCAATTTAAGTCATCTTCAACTATGTAGTCTTATACCTATACAGTCTTTAGAATCATCACACTTGACCTTCCCCAGGCGGTGTGGGATTGCACAACTTTACCTGGTATTTCCCCTTACGGATCTCAGGATTTTGACTGTCACATGGACATCACTGGCCGGGCCCGTAGCATTTCTCAAACCGAAAATATATAACGAGGTTTATCGTCAAATAGGATAAAATCCAATGTGTCGTCCTTCTAATTACTTAGAGAGAGAGTTGTAGTGTTTAACTAATCCTAAGTCTTATATTTTAAATCATTGTTTCATTATATATTAATTAGGTTTCGAGTCTCTATATGTCTAGTTTTTATTTATGATATTTATGTACATTGTCTCCCATATATTTCTAGAGTGTTGCTATTTGACACTTAAGGTACCCAACACCATATGAGGTAGCACCCCATGATTAGTTAGCGATACCCTATAATAATTATTAAATTCAAATAAGTGGGATCTGATATTAAATTGCACTAATTACAGTATGTCACATCCTTGTGATGTTGGGCATCCATGGTAACTCTTAGCAATTCTCATATTTCTAGCTAGCTAGTCTGGTTTGGATTCCAAGTCTAACTCATGGGTCATCAAAAAATGTAACTGCGTGGATAAATATTATTATATTTATTATAAGATGATCTTTTTAATAAATTTATAAATAATTAGGGCTCATGAGACTTAATTGCAAGTGAAAGTAATATAACTGTAAACGATTTTCTTGATACATGCATTGAATTATATATATGTACCAATAATTAAAAGTTGTGCCATATAAAGTAGCATTGACATTTTGGACCATATTTATTGAATGTGAGTGCACATGGTCCGGCAATAATAAGATGATATATCAATTCCCAACTCACAATATTACTTTCTCCAAATTGGACAGTGACTCTAAACACATCAAAATCCATATTATATTAATTAGAAATTATAGTTAATTTATCGATGACTAATAATAAAGAGACAGAAGATTTTTCGGAGTCTTAACTTTTGTCAAACTAATTCAGAATCACAAGTATATATGTAGTATGTATAAGCTCGATAGAGTCTATCTTCATGAAAGATATTAATACGTCTAGTTGATTAGACATTACAACAATTTTTACTTTTATTAATTACTCTCTATTATATTTTACACTATAATTGTAAGACATTAAAGTTAGAAGGGTCTTTAATGTCGAATGTTAGAAGATATTGAAATATTTTATTTTTGACTATATAAAATAAATAAGACATTAAAAATAGATGAAGATGTTGCAAATTGGGAGGTAACCACTTGTCAATGCAGACACATCTAACGTCACTAGGAGACGTGCCAGCTGTCCAATGTTGAAATGTCTCTCAGGGACTTTCAGCGTCTCGTATTGGGTGACGTGAAATGTCTCGCGGGTCTCTAAATAGGAGACATCGAAAACTCCTACAATGACACCATTTACATTGTAAACTTTTAATATCTTCAAAATAAAGTCATAAAATTATTATTTTATACCAAATTAAATTAAAGAAAAAAAATGAAAAGAATTAATAAAATCAATGTAGATATACATAGATTCTGAACTTATCAATAAAACCCATGAAAATAAATTGATATGTGCAATTAATAAATAAATCTATTCACACTAAATAATGATATAATTATTGAAAAATAAAATCTCATCGATCGAAAAAGAGTATATATTAACAAATGCTCAACTAGCTATAGCAGGAGATATACATTTATATTTATATATTTCTCATTACTTCTATGATATTGCATGTGAGTACATAAAAGTATTAAGCTTTGTTACTACAAAATATTATTTCTACCTACATAATAAGATACTTGTAACGCCCCACGTCAGCCAGTCATCATTCTATGAAGCAGCCATAGTGACGTGGGGCGTTACAAATGGTATCAGAGCCTTAACCCAGCCGGAAGCGTGGCCAACGAGGACGTCGAACCCCTAAAGGTGGGTGATTGTGACAGTTAGAATCCCGTGATCCGCAGGAGGAAAGATCAGGTAAAAGATGTGTAATCCCACATCACTTGGGGAAGGTCAAGTGTGATGATTCTAAGACTGTGCAAGATAGCTTAAATGGATTGATGGGTACTACCTATGCCAATAAGATGCATCTTCTTTTTAGTAGCCATCACTTGAGAACTCCAAAGTAAAGCGTGTTTGACCTAGAGTAGTCTTATGATGGGTGTAGGACCAGTCGTCATTCCAGGAAGCAACTATAGTGATGTGGGGCGTTACAAATGGTATTAGAGCCTTGACCCAACCAGAAGTCTGGCCAACGGGGATGTCGGACCCTTAAGGGAGGGTGATTGTGACAGTCAGAATCCCGTAATCCACAGGGGGAAAGACCAGGTAAAAGTCGTGCAATCCCACATCGTCTGGGGAAGGTCAAGTGTGATGATTTTAAGACTATGTAGGTATGAGACTACACAGTTGAAGATGGCTTAAATGGATTGATGGGTACTACCTATGCCAACAAAATGCATCTTTTTTTCGGTAGTCCATCACTTAAGAACTCCAAAGTTAAGTGTGCTTGACCTAGAGTAGTCTCATGATGGGTGACCTCCTAAGAAGTTTTCCCAGGAAGTGTGTGCGTGAGGACAAAACACGCTGGAAAGACTCGTGTTAATTTGCAGGGTCAGTTGTCATTCCAGGAAACAGTTATAATGACGTGGGGCATTACAATACTCATACAATATATATATATAATTTTTGAAATATGCAATTATTAAGGATAAATAAAACATATATATAATAATATTATATGGCTTTGAATTTTATTTTATTTAAAAAAAAAACAGAATACATTTGTATAGTACTTTTAATGCTTAATAATTGTCCAATCAACCAAAACATTGATCCAAGAGTCTATAAAGTGAACAAAATGCATCCTTAATAGAACAAAATCCAAACTCAATATTATATATATATTATATATATATAGCCTAGCCTTGATTGATAGTGAAAAAGGAAGTATATATAGCTACAATAATAATCCAATATATATATATACCAAATATCTTAAAAGCAGCCAGGCAAAGTAGATACATGCATGCAATTTGGTACAAAACCTTATCGAAACATATATATCTGAATGAACATTTAACCATACACATAAAAAAGTGATATCATGATCGATCGAGAGATGACACACTGAATTGACCAAAGCTTACTCCATTATTTGTTTTGACTAGCTCTAGTGTAGATTGCCGAAAGTGGCAGAGAATCCAATATTATTGGCTCGTATACATATATACATGTATGTATGTATGTATATATATATATATAAATGTATGTGTATGGTCGTGACATGAATATTTATATGTATGCAAATTGTTATGATAAATTAAATGACCCCTCACAAAATGATTTATTTTTAAAAGTTATTTTGTATTCTAGTCTAGTTATAATAATTTTTTATAAAATGAGCTCTCATAATTTAAATAGATAGTTGAAAAATTCAAACAGACGGTCAAAAAATGTAGACAATTGGTCGAAAAATTTAGACAACTAGTCGAATTTTAGACAGGTCATTTTGCAAAAAATTATCAAAAGTAGGGCAACGTAGAAAATCACTTAAAAAATGTCATTTTTACCAATTTCTCTAAAATTAAATTATGTGGCTAATCTTATTAATTAATTATATATATATATACTAGATACAGACAACGTACAATGTACATTTGCTTAGTTTTATTTAAAGAGTTTATTAAATTTTTATTATTGTCATTAAAATTTCAAATAAATAAATAATAATATATATAAAAGAATGACATAAACATATTAAATGAAAAATTAAACTAAAACATTATTTAAAAATATATGTATATAATATATTAACTTTTTAAATATAAATAATAATTTTTTAATAAAAATGAACATTATGTATTATATATTAGTGTTATAATTATACTTTAAATTTATATTAATATTTTTAAGTAATATTATGTTATAATATTTAAATTTATATTAATATAAGTATTAAATATTATAATAATATTTTACAATATTTAAATTTATATTAATATAATTAATAAATATTTATTTATATTAATTTTAAAAATATATTCGGTTAAATATTTAAAATATTTCATTAAAATTAATCAAGCCATTGAAACAAAAAAAAAATTATTATCTACCGTTTTTTATATCGAATAAATATTACTAATATTCCAAGTAGCCTAGATAGTAGTTCATAATATTGTATATTTTATATAGATAAAAAAATCATATCAATTAATATCAATCATTGTTCTTCACCGGACGCGCGTAGGGTAACATATTTTTTGCTTGTCAATTTTTTTATTTTTTATTTTTGGTGAATTCGTTGAAAATTGAAATTCAAGACCAAGTCAACCAATAAAAGACATATTTATATATGAACGATATACGTTCACAACTTTTTATATATATATATATATATACATCTTTTATATTATAAGCGTGTGTATATATCGAAATTGATTGGTTTTAATAATTTTATTATTTTTTTAATATTAATTTTAATATAATATTTTTATATTTAATAGTAATTTATAAACCCTTAAACTTAAATTAAATTAAATAAATAATTAAAAAAATTAAAATATGATATTTTACAATAATAATTATTTAAAAATAATAAACAATTAAATAAATTCAAATATAATATTTTTGAGATCTTTTAGAATAATAATTATTTAAAAATAATAAAATCATATATTTTATAACTTAAATCAAATTTAATTAGACTTAAAATTACTTATTAGAATAATATTATATTAAACATATAATATAATCTAATGTCAATTAGCAACAATTTTTTAAAAAAAAAAAACTAGCAAGTATCTTAAATTTAAAATTCACTTATAATATTTAATATTACATTAAACATATAATATATAATCTCTTGTTGTTACTCCCAAATTCAAAAACTAGAACAAACATAAACTTAAACAAAAATAAATAAATTATTTAATTAAAATAAGATATTTATTTGAAATTTATATAGCATTAATATAAATTTAATCAAAATAATTAATAAATTCTATAAATATAATTAATAATTTTCTATAAATAATTTATAGGAGAATTCGCTTATAGGAGTTTCACTTTAAGTCCTACCGGTAGGGCTTTTAGTGTTCTCGACCCGTGAACAATTTTCAGCGCGATTTTTTTTATGACCGAGTATATTGTAGCTATTTAGAGCATCCTGCAAATTTTCAGAAAATTTGAATAGTTTACAGTACCGAAAACTAAGTTCAAATGTTGTTGCACACGTGACTAATTTTTTTTATACGCGTGGAAAGCAACATTTTTGAACTTACTTCTCGGTACTATAAACTATTCGGAATTTTCTGAAAATTTGCAAGATACTCTAAATAGCTACAATATACACGGTCATAAAATAAATCGCTTCGAAAACTGTTCACATATTAAGAAACAATGAGAGTCCTACTAGGACTTAAAATAAAACCCTTATAAAATAATTATCCATAATTTATATACATGCACATTGTTTGCAGTATGTACGTACCTATGTGCATAATGCACGTTGTACCACCTAGATACGTACGTCTCCTTAATTTTGTTTAAATAGGAAAGTCAATAGTCTTTGTAAGACGATTACTCAAACTTCCTTTTAAATTTTATTTGTGACACATTCCAATTATATATAATATAATATAAATATATAATTTCAAAAGGATTTTTTTTTTAAAATTACTCACGAAACTGTATAGATCGACACGTTCAAAATATCTTTTTAGTAAAACCATCGTGGAATAAAAATTTTTAAAAATAAAATCTAAAACATTTTTTTTAATTACAAATATTTAATTTTCTCTTGAATTATCGAAATGATATACTAATACTAATTAGTTTTACTAATTTTCTTATTCAATAATATGAAGCCACGTTGTTGTTTTGGGTTCAAATTCTTACTCAATTTTTATTCTTTTATATCCTTACGTGAAGGGATCGGTTCGATCTATTTCTTTATTTTCCCGTAAATTGTATGTGTTTGTAACAAGAATAACATAATTTTTCGCAATTCTAATTAACTAGGCGTATTTTAAGCAAGAAAAAAAATATTCAAAATATGAATATAGTGTAATTAAAAATAATTATAATACAACCCCCTAAAATTTTATAAAATTAGGAGTTGTCCCAAGAAAAAAAATTGACTTGGTCACAGATTGTTGGAATGGTGAATAAAATTTATAATTAAGTTTGTACGTACTTATGCCCAAATACATATATAAACAAAAATTAGGTGAACAAATTAATTAATATTAATGAATAGTCAATACATGTATATATATATAATTTAGTGACATCACATTTGTAAGAGAATCAAACGTAATATATTATATATGTTTTGGAATATATATCATTGGTTCATGCACTGTATATTCTCCTATAATATTCCATATATATATATACATATATAGTTACTATATGACACTTTAATGGGGGACATTGTTCATTATTTTATATATTATTAATAGGGTTATAATCAATATAAAGCTTTATGTTTTATTTTTTCTTAATTACTTGTAATTATGAGTTAAGTCAAATAACATATATATAAATCAACTTAGTGGACTAGTCTAATTTATTAAGTCCCACTCATGCAAGTAAAAGCACAACAAATGTTTGGATTAGATTTTATTAATTTAATGGCCATTTGGGTCGCATTGGAAGGTCGAAATTTGCTTAATTAATATCATTCAAATCTGAATCTTTGAATAATGTTATTTTTTAAAAATAAATAAAGAATCATATATATATATATATAAATATAGTCACTGTCTTTCGAATTTAATTTGTCCAAGTTGCAAAGGTTTGTTGTGTTCAATCACCAATTTGCATTCTTATTTTGACCAAACCAATATGACAAAAATTAATTAAAGTAAGTCCAAAGATTTTGCATGCGCAGTACTAGAGAACTTCATTATAAATAATTAATTCAATTATTTATTAAGTCTTTTTGGATTGGAAAATGCCTCTCTAATCTACTCTAATTTAATCATCTAATCTCTCTCTCTCTATTAAGAACATGATTTTATCCATATGTAAATAGTATAATTTCCAATTGGCAATATTATTATTATTATTATTAGGGAATTTATTCATTTGGAACTATTTGTTTTTGCAAAGTATTGTTCTGATACATTTTGTTTTCAATAATGCTCATATGGTACCCCGTATTTTGAACACATAGATATTTGGTATCGTAATTGATAAAATTTTGTCAATATGACCAAACTGTCAGTAATTATATATAATTTATAATTCGTATAATTTAGAGTAATTTGATTAAAATTGTAAAATTTTATTAATTAAATTTGAGTTTAGGGTACCAAATATGTACAATTTTAAAATACAAAGTACCAAATATGTACGATTTGAAAATGCATGATACCAAATATGTACAATGTTAAAATGCAGGGTTCCAAATGAGTATTATTTGTAAACACAGGGTACCAAGATGATACTTTGCAAAAATACAGGGTATTAAATGGTTACCTACTTTTATTTGTTTGGAACATGTCCGTAAAAAATAAAAATAATAATGTGTATGGTCACAGTTTTTATTTTTTGTTTTAAAAAAATAGAAAATTTATTTGGTAACTCATGTTTTGTTTTTTTAAGAATAAGAGAGGAGCCATCATCACGTGAGGTTGAAAAAAAAATTGTTTAATTTTTTTTTAAAAGCTCAAAATTTCTGTTTTCAGAATTTAACAAATTTTAATTAAAATTTTAAAAAATAAAAAATAAAAGTTGAATTATCGAACAAACTTTTTCACTTTATTATTAGATTTTTAATTATTTAAAAAAAAACTGCTTAAAAAATAGTTAACGAGCATGACCTATATGTTTTTTCTTGGTCTCACTTCTTAAAATTTGTAAAATCAATTAATTATTCAAATTTACTCTTTTACATATTTATTCAAATACACGTTTATAAATGATGGACTAAATACATAATATACAATCTATATTAAACTAAAAATAAAATATGACCTAAATTTTGGATATTATAGAATCTTTCATTTATATTTCAATTTATTATAACGAAGGGTTTTATAATTTTCTGAAATTCAAAGTAGATATTTTAATTTAGTCAAAAGTATATGTAGGTGACATGTTTTTGTTTTTATTTTATAAAAAAAAATGAAAGAAATATGGTGATATGCTGTATGGCTAATTAATTATAATGCATAATCACCAATTAAAATATATGATGATTATTAGTTATGATAAGTTGTATTGCTTGGCTCCATAAATATATACATTAAAAATGGCATTACTTTAATATTAATGTTTACTTCGTTGCATTTTCTTCTAGCTGTTTGTTTGACAATATATGACAAGACATTTATATTTATATATATACTAGGTATAAAATACGTACAATGCACGTTATACCCTTAAAATTGCTTTCTAAAGTTACAATGAAAAAAAAAAAACAAAGCTTTGTATCAAAGAATGCTTTGCATATGAATATGAAGAAACCAAAGCAATAATTTTGATTCCTTGGTGATGAAATGGCTATTCGAGCACAACATCACCCTCTAAATCTCACTCTGCGCTTCATCTTAAAAGTACAAGCCTCAAAATATTTTCTTCTATATCGTTTTTACTTTCGCTATAAATCTATACCAAAAAATTAAACCAAAGATCAGATTTTACAAATTTAACATCTGACAGATTTTGTTCTTGAAACATAGATGAGTGTTTAGTCTTTTTAATTGTTGAACATAAGTGGTAAATTTCTAAGATAATGAATTTTTATTTTTATGTAAATCTTTTTTTTACCTTCTTTACAAGTTTAATAGCAAATTGTAAGAATTTATATTTCAAATTTACGACTGTGTTAATTTATGATTCATAAATAGATAAAATAATTTTTATTGTATCTGGAAATGCTAATGGTTGTGTCATATGGCAATGGTTGCATATTTCTCAACTATTGCATTGTTTGACTGAATTACAGATTCTGTTAAAATGTTAATAACTAACTATTAAAGCATACCAAATTCTGTTAAAACATACTAAATTCTGTTAGATGCAAAATACCGTTAGATAGCCATTTATATAATAGGTAAGATATATATGGGAATTTTCTTATAGGGCTTCACTTTAAGCCTTACCGGTTGGGCTCTCAGTGTTCTCAACTTTTGAACAGTTTTCGGCGCGAATTTTTTTTATGACCGTGTATATTATAGCTATTTAGAGCATCCTGTAAATTTTCAGAAAGTTCTGAATAGTTTATGGTACCGAAAACTTGGTTCAAACATGTTGTTGCACGCGTGACTAATTTTTTTTATGCGCGTGAAAATGAATATGTTTGAACCTAGTTTTCGGTATTGTAAACTATTCGGAATTTTCTGAAAAATTTGCAGGATGCTCTAAATAGTTACAATATACACAGTCATAAAAAAAAATCGTGCTGAAAACTATTCACGGGTTGAGAAATACTGAGAGCCCTACCGGTAGGACTTAAAGTGAAGCCCTGTAAAAAAATTATCCTATATATATTTGGGATAATTTCAGCATAATTTTTTTTTATTTTTTCAAGAAAATTGAAAATAAGTGCTCCATTTTTTTACGGCAATTAATACTCTTTTACGTTAATTACAAAAGTGTTGTAGTCGTTGATCTTATGTGCTAAATCAGCAATTTTTTTGAAAAATAATTAAATTTTTTAATTAAATTCATAAATAATGTCTTGCCGTAAATATCTTTATATAAGATTTTATATATGATCCCTAAAGAATTCATATATATCTATTCTATATAAAAATAATATATTTAAATAACAAAAATTCTTAATTTAAACGATTTATTTTGTTAATTTTAATGAAATATTCTAATTATTTAACGGAATATTACTTTAAAACTAACTAAAATAATTATTTATTAATTATATTAATATAAATTCAAATATTATAACATATCATTATTATAATAATATTTAATATAAGACTATATATATAATAATTATATTAATTTAAATTCAAATTCAAATGTTATAAAGTATCATTGTTATAATAATATATAATACAAAATTAGATATTGTTGACGCCGTTTTTTGTCAACAGATAAAAGAAGAGAGCACGTAAACAATTAAAGACAATAGCTAAAACAAACAAACGAATCAGACACACGGTTTTTACGTGGTTCAGCAGTTAAATCTGCCTAGTCCACGAGTCTCTGTTATTAATCTCGAGATTATCTCTGAACAATTCTTTAGCATGAATTCTCCAGAGTTTTCTCTCAAGAATCAGAATTTCGGTCCTTTACAATGGTGCATGATTTCTCTATTTATAGAGAAGGATGTAGAATACTATCCCACATATTTTGGGTAGTTACTCTTTTGTGAATAAAAATAAATGGCCTTAAATGCCAATAATCAGATATAAAAGGAAACGTTCCCCAAAGATCAGGAAACGCATAACTGACTAAATAATATCCCACGATTTTTGGGGATTTACATCAATAAATGAGGATCATATCCCATATCTACAACACTTGTAGATATTCAAGGTAATCATAGCGTATCTCCAAGGCTTCAGCATCTAAGGTTTCACGTCATTGTGTGAGCCACTGACATTTCCCGAGCTGACATTTCTTTCGAGATGGCATATCGAGCTCGAGATCCCTGCTCCGAAGTTGTTCCTGAAGATGAGGGGCTCACAGAGCTATCCTTCGAGATCGAGATCATTTCGAGGTCACCATATTCGAGGTCTGTACCATATTCGAGGTCTGTACCATACTTTGCAGGCTCTGATTTACAATCGTAGAGCATACCCTAACTCTCACGAGACCATTTAATGCGAACTCAGCTTTCGAGGTCATATTTGCTATGACTCGAAATCTGGGTATAACAGATATTTAATAATAAATATTATTTTGAAAATAATATATAATGCTAATTTTTTACTAATTATATTAATATAAATTTAATATTATAAAATATTATTATAATGATAGTTAATACAAAACTAGATATTTAATACTTATATTAATATAAATTTAAATATTATAAAATATCATTATAATAATAATAATATATAATACATAATCTTAATTTTTATTAAAAAAATGATCATTTATGTTTAAAAATATTATCATATTATATATATATTTAAAAATATATATAAATAATGTTTTGGTTTAATTTTTTATTTAATATATTTATGTCATTTTTTTATACATAACATTATTTATTTATTAGAAATTTATATAACGGTGATATAAATTTAATAAATATAATTGAAAAAATCTAAGAATAAAACTAAGCAAACAAGTAACAAATTATAATATAAAACATCTAATAAGGAAGAATATTTATATTGATAAGACAACAGTTCAATGCACCTTAATGTTGAATTTTTTTTAATCGTGACTTAAATATGTATATAGATACATATATTATATATTTATGTTTAATTTGAATAAAGAAAGGGAAGAAGAAAAACATGTTATGAAATGTCCAATAATTGATACTAGATTGCCTTTATGAACCCTAATTTTATAAAATTTTCATTTTTAAAAGCAAGTTAATTTCTAAAAACAACTTATCTTTTATTAGTTGGAATAACCATTTTGGTAATTATGTATATATATATATATTATTTATATATATATATATATAAGTATTGAAATTTAATGCATATTATATATGAGCAATATATGTACACTTAAAATATACCACCAAATATTACATACAGTGATGTGGCAATTTAGTCTAACTAATTATATTTATTAAAATTGTGATCTATTACTTTAAAAAATAATAACATGTGTAATATTTTGGTACATATTTTAGGTGCACATGTCATTACTTATTATATATATATATATATAGATACGAAACTTAAAAGGTTTTAATAACTACGTTATTATGAAATATATATTATTATTTTGACTTGGGCAAATTCAATATCTTTCCAACTGCAATGTAAATATTTAAAAAAAAAAGAGTTTGAATCGTATATAAATAATCAAATCTAAATTAGAACGTTGTCATGAGTATTAATTTATTATTAGACACGTGATTATATAGCTAGTCAAATACATATACTAAAACTAATAATATAATATATATACATATAAATATATATTAATTCCAAAGCTAGCCTTAGGAGTTTAATTGCGAGGTAGTTATTAGCTTAAGGCTGCTGAAGACTACAAATCTGCTCACTGATTATCAATTTTGTTTCTTAGTGCATACTATTATTCTACTATATTAGTAATTATTTATTTTTAATTATCGAGACAAATATTATAATATATTATACATAGGTGTCATATACATGTATAAATATAAATGATTGTGTAATTACTTAAAAAATTAAAATAACAATTAGCATCTATTAAGAATAAATAAATTTTTTTCTCTAATTATAAATATATGATTTGAATGATGTTATCAGTGTTTTATATGTAGTTTATAATTAAATTTTTTATTTTTTATTTTTGAAAAAGTTATAAATAATGTTTAGGTTTAATTTTTATTTAATAAGTTTATGCTATTTTTTTGTATATATAATATTATTTATTTATTTAAATTTTATATATAATAATCATAAAATTTTAATAAATATATTTAATAATTTTTTTGTCTACGTGTAACATTAAAAGTATAAACTAAATGAATATATATATAAATATATATATCTATATAATACTACTAAAAAAAATTTTTGGTAAGTAAGAAAATTTCAGATAACAAAACAAAATTACATCAATCAACTCTCCAAAAGGAAAGCCAAAATAGAAGCAAAACAAACATAGCAACAGACTATAAGTAATTCTCCTATCCAATTTTTATCTTTTCTGGTAATTTTTTTTATTATGTAATAGAATATTACTTCTAATTTTAATTTCTATCTTACTATGCATTATTGTACACTGTAAATTCACAACTTTATGATCCCATAGAGCTAAGTTCTGAACCTTCCAGATTTGATACATAGTTGCTACCAAAGTCATGTTTCCTAACCTGAGAAACACTTTTAACATTGACCAGCCATCTTAACCAGCCATTTAAGGTTTTGTCAATAACTTTACAGCCCAACCACTCGGTAATCTGAGCCAAACAAGAATTACTATAACAGCAGCCAAAAAAGAAATTACAAATATTTTCTTCCCCTGCCCACAAATCAGACAATTTAGATCATCTATAACACCATACTGAAAGAGACGATTTCTGGTCTTAAGTCGATTAAGTTGAGCAAGTCAAGCAATGAATAAATGCTTAGGAACATTATGATGAGCACTCCAAATTACTCAGTCGAGAAAAGCTTCACAGAAATCTCATTTACCTTAAGTTGCCAATACACCTTTCTAACACTATATTTAGATTCACAGAAAATTTGTAGGGAATACAAACTCTCCAGCTTATTCTTAACTGTCACTATTTTTTTCCACTGCCAACTAATATTACTAAAATTTACACATAAGTTTATCGTTGCTAAATTTATGTGCGTCATACAAGCATCAGAATTTAGGTGGTCTAAAATAAAAATAAAAATAAATAAAACCCCACTTGCAGGGATCTATTTTATATAATTTTTAACACAGATAATTTTTTTTTTTTGGAAATAATTTATCTATCTACTATACTTTCTTCATGGCATTGATTTCCCTATTTCCACTAATAATAATAATAATTAATCAACTATATAATGGGATGGGATGACATTCAATTATTGCTGTTTGAATTTAATTTATTTAATTATTCCCAAGTGTACTGTAATTGGAGTTTGTGCTACCTTTATCATGGTGTATGTGACTCAAACTTATTAAGTTATTAATGCAAACGGCTGGCATCACTATAGTTGTTTCATGGAATAATTTATTAAGTTATTAACTAACACGAGTCTTTCCAGTATGTTTTGTTCTAACTCGCACATTTTTTAGTAATATTTTTTAGGAAGTCACCCATCATAAGACTACTCCAAGTTAAACACGCTTAACTTTGGAATTCTCAAGTGATAGGCTACCGAAAACAAGATACATTTCGCTGACATAGATAGTAGTCTTCAATCCATGCAAGTCATCTTCAACTGTGTAGTCTCATACCTCCACAGTCTTAAAAATCATTATACTTGACCTTTTCCAGGTAATATGGGATTGCATGACTTTTTACCCGATCTTTTCTCATGTGGATCACGAAATTCTGACTGTCACAATTAAATTACAATAATTAAATATATATTTTTCTTTTTACAAAAAATGACAATGTATATATAACAAAAAAGAGTAGGATAGTATCATTTATTCCGATATCAGTAAGGAGCATGCATATTCAATTTTTGGATTGGTTATGAGTACAATAATATTAGAGACATTTTTTGAATCTAAATTGTTAATATTTTGAATAATAATATGCAAATATATAAGGGCATTTCACTTAAATGTCTCTTATCTTTGTTAGATAAGTAAACATATTATAAATTTCTATGTAAAATTAAACACAAATGTCTCTCTTCTACAAATTTAATAAAAATGTTGTTTGATTGGAAGTAATAAAAAAAATAGAATGAAAATTTAGAACGAATAAAAAAAATTATTACATATGTCAGAAAAATTATTCTATCATAATGACTCCCTTCTAATGTCTTAAATTATA
The DNA here is from genome assembly GCF_963169125.1 of Humulus lupulus. NCBI lineage: Eukaryota > Viridiplantae > Streptophyta > Magnoliopsida > Rosales > Cannabaceae > Humulus > Humulus lupulus. Next base: position 243,465,845 of record NC_084797.1, read on the forward strand.
ATGAAAATTTCATTCTATTAATTCCTCCTATCTAAACAACATAAACTTATTAATTTATCATAATTGCCTATGTATAAAAAATATATTTATGCATAGAAAAATGATTGGGTAGTGATTGTTTTAATCACTATCTATAGGTACTCACTACTACGAAGAAAAAAAACATTTTAGGGCAAACATTTTAGGACATGCTCCTGCGAGTCTTTTATTTGAAGGCCTTAAAAAGTGAGGTTTTGGTCGGCGTTGGCGGTGGCGCCACCACTCCACGGTGGTGGTTCAAGAAGACAACAACTAGGCTTTGAAACCCAAGTCTCGGGGAGCGTCGTGGTGGTAGTGGTTCTTCTTGGAACGACCTAGAACTTTTAATACTTTAAATATATGGATAAGTTGCAGCTCACAAATTTTCATGAAATTTTGGATAATTTAAGATGTCAAAATTAGGATTCAAATAACCTGTTGTACGCATGTAAAAATATTAAGAGCGTGTTTGGAAATAACTGTGTAATTACTAAGGTAATACTTACATATCTGAGTATTACTCTATATTTTAAAGTATAAGATATGTTTGAATGTCAAGTGGTAATTATTATTATGAATTCATATTGTCATTTTTGACAATTACACACAAAAATAATATTATGTAATAAATAATATTTAAAATTTATAGTAATTTGTAATTACACACAATTCTCATGGGGGCTATGAGAATTAGAAAGTATAATTGAGATTCTTTAATTATCTCTAATTACATAGTTAATGTGTAATTACATGGTCAGACAAATATGTCAAATTGAATAATTAATTCGAATTATATCCAATTTCAATTACAGGTGACTTTCTAAACGTTTCATAAAACTAGCAGAAATGCAACAGGCTATAGAAATCCTGATTTTGGCATCATAAATTATTCAAAAAAATTTGAAAATTTGTAGAATATCCCTTGCAACTAGATTATAGACCATCATGTAAAAAATAAAATTACAACTAATTCATGTACCAAAATCACTTGAAGTAGAGTAGTGATTAAAAAAGTGGAACCTATATTAAGTTAGTTTAAGGCACTTGATCATGGCAAGCGCACAATGGAGTTTGCAAACTAGAAGCTTCAAGAATAGTCATGTCGATGGGCATGACAGGTACGGTTTCCATTATTTATTAATTTATTATCATCGAACCTTTTCACAAAAATTTGAATTAGCAAGATTTGTTAACAAAATGGAATAAGTGGATAAAGTAGTATGAGATTTAAGACAAGAAAAAAATTGAAATTAAAAAAAAAAAAGACAAATATATAATATTAATGCTCAATTAAAAGAAGCTTCATTCATGGCATTCACTGCATGCATATGGACTTCTTTTAGTCTTTTATTCATTGCCATACTAATTACACGGCAGAATTAGGGTTTGTTCCACCATTAGCCTGCCTTTTGTTATAAAAAAAATACACATAATATATATAGGGTATTGCTACATGGCTGCATACCTTTTGTGACTTTTTGTATTTTTTGGCTCGTGAACAGTTTTTGACGTGATATTTTTTTTTATGACTGTGTTTATTGTAGTTATTTAGAGCATCCGGCAAATTTTCAGGAAATTCCGAATAATTAACAATGCCGAAAACTAGTTTCAAACAGGTTGTTGCACAGGTGATTAATTTTTTTTTATACGCGTGGAAAACAGTCTGTTTGAACCTAGTTTTCGGCATTGTAAATTATTCAGAATTTCCTGAAAATTTGCAGGATGCTCTAAATAATTACAATAAACACAATTATAAAAAAAATCGTGCTGAAAACTATTCACGAGCCGAGAAACACAAAAAATCACAAAAGGTATGCACCGGTTGAATTACCTTATATATATATAGGGCTATTACAGTAGGAATTTTATTTTATATATGTCAGTACGAATATTTTTTATTTTCGGTACAAAGATTAGTTGTAATCTCAATTTATTTATATGATACTGTGTATGATAGTTATAGGATATCTCTTACAAATTTTCAAATATTTTGAATAATTTAAGATGTCGAAATCATGATTGAAGTAGCTTATTGTACACGTATTTATTTTATTTTTTATGAGCATGTGAAAATGTTGTTTGAATTTCGATTTCGACACCCTAAGTTATTCAAAATTTTCAAAAAATTTATGAGAAATATTCTATAACTATAATATATACAGTCATGTGAAAAAATAAAATTATAATTCTTCAGTATACCAAAAATATAAAAAATTCCTAGCGATAAAATTTTTACCAGGGTTCCTAACCTAAAAGCTCTCGGTATATATACATACATAATTATAGATATAAAAATATACGTAGATAATGTTTTAAAATACTACTTATCTTCTTTATATGATCCACACAATTATAAGCTAGCTGAGTGCTTACGTAGCATCTTACGCAAGAACTACATATATATATATATAGAATATACTAATAATCTCTATTTTTAATCGTTAAAAACATTTCTCACTCTCTCTTATAGTTTAATAAAACATATTATATATAGATATATACTAGATAAAAACAACGTGCAATATGCACGTTTGCTTAATTTTATTTATAGAATTTATTAATTATTTTTATTAAATTTATATTAATATTATATAAATTTTGAAATAAATATCTTATTTTAATTAAATAATTTATTTATTTTTATTTAAGTTTATGTTTGTTCTCGTTTTTTAATTATACGTTGATTTTAAATTTAAGTTTCTTGCTAGTTTTTTTTTTTTTTTTAAATAATTTGTTACTAATTCACATTAGATTATATTATATGTTTAATATGATATTATTCTAATAAGTAAGTTTAAGTTTAAGTTTAATTAAATTTTATTTAAGTTATAAAACGTGTGATTTTATTATTTTTAAATAATTATTATTGTAAAATATCTCAAATATATCATATGTTAATTTGTTTAATTATTTATTATTTTAAAATAATTATCATTGTAAAATATCTGAAAAATATCTTATTTTAATGTATTTAATTATTTATTATTTTTAAGTAATTATCATTGTAAAATATCTCAAAAATATCTTATTTTAATTTTTTTAATTATTTATTTTATTTTATTTAAGTTTAAGTGTTTACAAACTACTGTTAAATATAAGAATATTCTGTTAAATATAATAATATTCCGTCAAAGTTAACATTAAAAAAATAAAAAACCGTTAAAACCAAGAATTTCCGTTATCTACACACTTTTTATATAGAAGAGATATATAAATTTATTGGAGAAGAAGGATGGAGAAAAATAAAGTTAAAACTTTTAATCATATATACTTTGTCACAACTACTTGTATATGCATGCTGACCATCATGTATCTTAATTTTTTTAGTTAAATTATATATATAAATATATTTTAAAGTTATATATTTATATATACTAAATACAAGTAATATGCAATATGTATGGTTGCTTACTTTTATTTATAGAATTTATTAATTATTTTTATTAAATTTATATTAATGTCATATAAATTTTAAATAAATATTTTATTTTAATTAAATAATTTATTTATTTTTGTTTAAGTTTATGTTTGTTCTAGTTTTTGAATTTGAGAGTCACAACAAAATATTATATATTATATGTTTAATATAATATTAAATATTATACTTGAATTTTAAATTTAAGTTTCTTGCTAGTTTTAAAAAAAAAATTTGTCGCTAATTGACAGTAGATTATATTATATGTTATTATTCTAATAAGTGAGTTTAAGTTCCATTAAATTTTATTTAAGTTATAAAACGTATGATTTTATTATTTTTAAATAAATTATCATTGTAAAATATCTCAAAAACGTCATATTTTAATTATTTATTATTTTAAAATAATTATCATTGTAAAATATCTCAAAAATATCATATTTTAATTTTTTTTAATTATTTTTTATTTTATTTAAATTTAAGAGTTTACAAACTACCATTAAATATAAGAATATTCCGTTAAAGTTAACATTAAAAAGATAAAAAACCGTCAAAACCAATAATTTTCATTATCTACACACTTATTATATAGAAGAAATATTAATTAATTAATAAGTTAGAATTTTTTTTCCTTTCCTTCATATTTGAAACGAATCAAGTTGCTTATATAGTTCTTGACCCTATGCTATTCAGTATATATATTAACTTAATTAAAATTACCAACTTGACCATTAATAAAAATTAATAATTATACATTGCGTTAAAAAAATGTAATTAAAAGATTCAGAAGTTATACATTTCTTTATAATGTATATTCCATTATATAATACAATTTTAATTGGGGGATGTATATAATCAGATTGTGTATAAATTATATGGGTTATTAGATAACTGTAATATATAATAGAATTTGCAAAATCCAATGATTATTGACAATATAAACTAATAATTGATAAATCGCAAAACTACTAACTACTACACATAAAATTCATAATATAAATGAGTTTTTTTCTTCCTTCTTCTTCTTCATAACTTTTATATTATTATATTCTCTTCTTTTAAATAGAATTTGCAAAGTCAAATAATATTTAATTAAATGTGTATTTTTTTAGTTGCATATCTTATCCGAACTTAATCTCTTCATTACTTTTTAAGCATAAGACACACCATTTTTTTTTTTCAGGTTATGGTATAAAAAGTTTTTAAAAATGATTATTATCTATACAAAAAATTAGTGAAATATTTGACTTGGATGTCAACACATGCATTTATTAATATTATTATAATTATACCTGTCTAATATTTTTTTTTAAGTTTTATATGAATGTATATGTGTAGTTGACAAAATTTATCTACAATTAAAGTCCAATTAATCAGCAGGCCCAATAAGCCAGTAAGGCCCCAAACCGACGTAAATGGGCCTGCACATATTAAATAAGCCATCCAAACGGGCCCACTAGCACCCTGGCCCAAGTCTGGGTGCATTCAGTTAGCCAAAGACGTCGAAGCAGTCGAAATACCCGCTCCTCTTCCCATGAAAATCGGAGGGGAACCACTGAGAACGGGTCAAACAGGAGAGATAGATGAGAGGAGAACGAAATGAAGATGACGGCTATAAAATAGACCTTCAAGGGTTCAGAGTGGGAGAAATGATAATCACTTTACTCTCTTACTGAAACGAAGACTACTCTTTCTAAGCGATCCAATCAAGCAAGTCGAATCAGTCAGTCTGATTTGACCTCACCGAACTTGACCCAGTCGTCGCCACCGCCACGCTGACCATTCTACTACTCATCCACCCATCACTATTTCATTATTTACGTCATAGTTTTATTACTTTCAATTAGCTTTCATTACAACCCGACTAACTTGAGTGTCATAGTTCATTTGGCTGACACCCCACCGGTGCTCCCAATTGAACTCTCGTCTCTCTCTTTGTTCTTGACAGGTTGCTGGTGTCCGTCTAATCAATTGTAGGAAATCACATCTACAATAAGAAGTTTTAAAAATAACACATTTTTTTAAACTATAAATATTTATTTATCAATAAATTATAATAACCACTAAAAAAATATTTTTCTGTATAGAAGCTCCATATATATATACTAGATTCAACAACACACAATGCACATTTGTTTAGTTTTATTTATAGAATTTATTAATTATTTTTATTAAATTTGTATCATTGTCAAATAAATAAACAATGTTATATATATATATATAAGAACGACATAAATATATTAGATGAAAATTAAACCAAAACATTCTTTATGATTTTTTTTAAATATATATATATAATATGATAACTTTTTAAAATATAAATAATAATTTTTTAATAAAAATTAAGATTATGTATTATATATTATTATTGTGATGATATTTTATAATATCCAAATTTATATTAATATAAGTATTAAATATTATTATAATTATATTTTTTTTATAATATTTGAATTCATATATTAATATAATTAGTAAGAAATTAGGATTATATATTATTATTATAGTAATATTTTATATAATTTAAATTTATATTAATATAATTATTATATATCTAGTCTTGTATTATTTATTATTATAATAATGATATTTTATAACATTTGAATTTAAATTTATATTAATATAATTATTATACATGTAGTCTTACATTAAATATTATTATAATAATAATAATATTTTATAATATTTGAATTTATATTAATATAATTAATAAACATCTATATTTAATTAGTTTTAAATATATATTCCGTTAAATATTTAGAATAATATGTTAAAATTAACAAAACAATCCATTAAAATTAATAATTTTTATTATCTACACACTTTTTATATGGAAGAAATATTAATCACATTGGTGTTGAGCTCTTTTTTATTTTTATTTTTATTTTAAGTATAAAAAGCCTTATTTACAGAGACTGAAAGAGAAATAATCTTAATGGATGGAAAAACTTCTATCAACCCTTTATTATATTTCAAGATAATATATATTCACGTATATATTATGGTGATCATGGCCATTTTCTGATCATATATGATTATATATATATATACATATAAAAATTATATGATGTTGAAAAAAAAAGTTGTTCCAAAAGTAGCTGCAATATTAAGTTATAATACAAGTTGAGCGTTGTACAGTTGTTGTCATTTACTTTTCATAAGATCTATAACAAGATTTGTATAAATATATATATATATATATAATATATAATTTTTTTTTATAGGGCTCCATTTTAAGTTATACCAGACCAGTGGAATTCTCAGTATTTCTCGACCCGTGAACAGTTTTCGACTCAATTTTTTTATGACTGTGTATATTGTAGCTATTTAGAGCATTATGCAAATTTTCAAAAAATTTCGAATAGTTTACGGTACCGAAAACTAAGTTCAAACATATTGTTTTCTGTGCGCATAAAAAAAATTAGTCACGTGTCAACAACATGTTTGAACCTAATTTTCGGTACTGTAAACTATTCAGAATTTTCTAAAAATTTGCAGGATGCTCTAAATAGCTACAATATACACGGTCATAGAAAAATCGCACCGAAAACTATTCACGGGTCAAGAACACTTAGAGTCCCACTAGTAGGACTTAAAGTGAAACTCCTATAGAAGAATTCCCCAATATATATAATATATAAATATATATATATTATGGGCATGCAATATTATTATTTTACATATCTATGTCAAAAGGATTGTCGTTCTCACACGAAGAAAAAGATAATAATAACAACAAAATAAATATTGAAAAAAAAACGATCGATGAAAGAGCTGTCATTTTATTAGGAGCTATATTAAGATTCAGATTCGATTTATTTTGTCTCTTTAATATTGTTCGATCAAATTTCAATGAATATAATTTATAGTTTTCACTGAAATTGCCTAGTCGTAACCAATAAACTAATTCATTGTCACCTTTTTTTAGTGTGAATTATTGAATTGTCTAAGACAATCAATTTGGCATAAGAATTTGGCCATGACACCATCTCTTTCAATATATTGTTGATCAAGGTATTTTTAATTAGTAATGCATAATTAATATTTTGTAATTTTTTAAATTTCTAAAAAGTTTATGTGTAACTATTAAGAGTATGACAGACTTTATATATATATATAAAAAAATTTAAATTCGAAGTAACATTTATCAGTAATTCGAAGGAAGAAAAAAAAAAGCCTTTATCAAAAAAAAAAGTGAAGCCCAATAAGTGGATAGACAGGGCCAAACCACAATGAGGAGTTGATAGGCTGAGCCCATGAAAAACTTACATTGGCATACAACTTTTCCTAAATATTTACAAAAATAACATAGAATTTTGTTCTTGTGAAAATATCATTTTTTTAGCCATTTCATATAATATTGTGTGATGTGATATGAATAAAAAGAGAGAAGCAATTAAAGATACAACTAATTTTTTTTTAAGAAAAATTATGAAGGCTTATGCGAGGGTAGAGTTGGTGGTGCCATTTTAGTGTTGGTCGTCCAAAGATGGAGTTCGTTGATTTCTCTTTGTCAGTTGAAGATGGCGAAGGGCGGTCATTGTATAATCCAATCAACATTTTGGCAAATTACGGTTACGTTTAGTTTGGAGTAATGAAACACGGAAGAATATGAATGGAAATGAGAATGGGGTTAGGAATGGAATGGAAGAAAATTTAATATAAAAAAAAATTGATGAATTGTGTTACGATAAAATATAGTATGTGCAAGTGTACAATCACAAAACAAGTAATAAAGTGATAATTGAATATTGTCTCCCCATCGATTGAATTAGCAATAAATTGAGTAAAATCAATACTTAAACAATTTGAATTAAACAAATGGGTATAATTTGATTTAAACTAAAAACTATGAAAGAAAATAAATAAATATAAAATAACGAAATTGAGCAAGATAAGGGTGATGAGTTAGATATCAAATCCTTGTAATGCAAATTCAATGCATTAACAATCAAGTTTTGTCAACTAGAAATTTACAAATGAACATATGATTTTTTCCAAACCTATATGCTATGGGTTCTCAAACTAGATTAGACATATTCTTATGCAAATCTAGTAATAAGAACACTAATTAAGCGCCAAACTCCCAATGGGTCATAATACACGGTAGATAACATATTCCTATGCTGTTTACAATTCATAACCTAGATAAGGGTAATAGTCATGCATCATTCAAGTATTTCCACTAAGCCTATTTTTCCCAAAATCAAGATTAGCTAAGCAACCTACAACTGGTGGTAAAGTAAAAATAGATATTAATAATAAGCACACTTGAATGAACAAAAATTTCATTGCTAAAAATATTCATAAAACATCAATTAAATCCACAATCTAAAGTTTATCAATAACTCTAGCTACAAGAAAATTAGTTCATACTCAAAAATACAAAACCCAAATCAAATATTAAATAAACAAGTAAACGAAATACAAACATCAATTGGTAAAAGAAAATATGCATGTGGATAAGTCTTCATTTGCCTTTATCTCTTATGCACCTTTCGGCTCCTTTCTCTTTTTTTCTTCTTCATTCTTTGGGTTTTTTCTCTGGTTTATTAGGCTAAAAAATGCAGAAACAATGGTTGAGTTTTCTCTTTTGGGTGGCTAGAAGATGAGAGTCAATGCTAGGGTTCCAAAAATTAGTAGAACATCCTCTCTTTCCTTCCACACATGGGACCCACATTCATTTCCAATTGAGACAAGCTGACATCCCTCTCATCCTCTCCAACTCTGCAAATTAGTCCAACTCTTTTAATGAGTTACCAAGTGTGCATGACTCAAAATAAATAATGATTGCGCACACTTTGCTGCAGCAATGTTGAAATGTTGCTTCAACAAAGTTCAAACTAAGCTCTCCAAGCATTCATTCATTTTGACCTTCAAAATAGATATCACAAATTTTAGATCTTAATCTAATTATTTTACAACAAAATTTAACATTAATTAAATTAAAATTCCAAACAAAATGACTGAAAACATACACTAAGAACACAAATCACCATTTTTGTAATATAAATTTAAGTTCGATAGCTCAAAAGATAAATATATATTATAGAGTTATTACATTGGAATGATCTTTCCTCTCATTTTTTTTAAAGAATAGTCATTCCACAAAAATGGTGAAAAAATCGTTCTAATGCTTCAAAATACAGCCAAAGAAAGGAATAGAATCAAAATTAATTTATTTCCATTCCATTTCATTACCCCAACCAAACATACCCTAACCCTTTGTTTAGTACGGTGAATTTTGAAGAAATGATGAATTAAGAATTATGGAAGGAACCTATCCATCCTTGGCTTATTCTTCTATGGTGAGGAGAGAGGAGACCAACAAAGGAAATAGCTATGAATTGTAAGTCCCTTGGCCCCACAAAAAGTAATTCATCCATATATGGGTAGATTGTTGAAAAAAAAAAACTTAAATATCAAAATGATTAATTTTTAACATTATTATTTATTTTAAATCGTACCAAAGATTATTTTTTTTTCTTTCCGACTAATTATACCAAACAACTTTAAAGATTGTCACTCTTCACTTATTCCCTGTCTTATTTAATCCGTCTCTCATTCTCCCCAACCATCCTACCAAACAAATTATAAAAATTGAGGCTGTGGATTTGAGATTTGGGAATGAATAAGAATTTTGAGAAATTAATGTAATTTCCTAAAAATTTGCAAAGTCATCAAAAGGCAACATTCCACACAACATCACATGAATCTTCTTTTGATGACAAAGGAGTATCAAATTATTTTAAAGATTTGTTATGCCTTGAGCAAATTGATATCCGAACCCTTGAGGAGAAGAGTCACAAAGAGCTTTCTAACTGGATCATTTTGGGCTTAGAGGATGGATTAGATTTTGTGGGCTCAATAGTGATGGGGTTAATAAGAAGGTTTTAAATGGGCTTATTTGGGAAAGGGTCCATCGAGGAAGGCCCAACCTTAAGTGGGTAGGCCTTTTATGAAGTTGGGGTCATGGGTGCTGAAATTTTGAAGAATTTTATTTACTAGTAATGATACGAGCACACAAAATTTACACCAAAATATTATACATTGTGATGTGGTAGTTTAGCATAACCAATCACATTTATTAAAATATGGATCTATTGTTTTAAAAAGCAATGACACATCAATGTGTGTAATGTTTTGGTGCATATTTTGGGTGCACATATCATTACTCTTTTATTTACACCTCAATTAAGTTGATATATATGTTCACACACCATTTATATAATCCAAACTAAAATCTAAATTAAATGTAATGATGAAATATTTAGACTCCAATTAGAACAAATGGAGGAAAGTTTCCATTTATTTTCTAATTTTTCTCACAATTTTGATGTGTTATTGTAATTATTATTATTATTTGCATTCTAAGGTGCAAAATTTGAAAATAGATTATATGTCTCTCATTTAGTCAAGCTACTTAAAATTTGATAAATTATTATTTATGTATGAGAATATATATTTAAATAAAAATATAAAAGAAGGATTCAATTCAAACAAATGTATAATTTTAGGGATAACTTGAAAAATACCCAGTTTTAAGATTAATTAACAAAAAATAGCTACTAATAATATTTAGTTGAATATTACCCACTTTTTAAAGCATATTTCCCATATTACCCTTAAAACACTACTAGAAGTCCAATGTAAAAATCTCAATCTTTGCCTCTGTCGTATCATTTACTTCCCTTTTTAAATAATATTTCACTGGCATTTACACTAAATCACTGTACAATGGGTAGAGTCATTAATAATTTGTGTATTAATCTAAGAGTTTTAAAAAATTGGTAAAAATTAAAAAGGTTAAATTAAATTGGGTACTGAGTGGAATTTTCACATAATTTTATTCCAAGTGTACCTAAATGAGCTATTTCATAATTGATATTAATTGAAAACTTTAAGCCTTTTTAGCTAGGGACATTATTTTTGTCTAAAATTTTTTTATATGACAATTACATTATAATTATAGTAGTTATTCTACTTTTTTCAAAAAGTTTGAAATAATTTATTATAGCTATATTAATGTTTAAACACTGAGGTGCATGCTCGGTTGATTTTTTTTTATATCTGTATAAAATAAATTATTTGAATTATGATTTTATCATTCTAATAATTTTAAAAATTTAGTGAAAAACTTACTATAAATGCCCACAAAAAAAACTAAAATATAAATGTATGGTAAAATAACTAATAATAATAATTGTGTGTAAAGTAAAAAAGAAATACTTAATTTATATTTCTCTTTTTTTTGGACAAAGTATATTAATATTTATTTCAAAATAACTAATAATAATTGTGTCTATACATGGTAGATGGGCAGTCGCTACACCTTAAACTTTAGTTTTGGCTTCAAGCTTTGAGCTCCTTTTCCGGCGACGAGTCCTGAGATCTGTGCCCTTGAGAAGCTGCTGAGATCTAAGAAAGAAGCTCCACTGGTAATTTCTCCGGCGAAACACAGTTCAGGGAAATGAGGCATGCTGGGTCGAGAAGGAGACGGGTTTCGATACAGTCGTTTGCGGTGGTGTGCGCAATGTTTGGCGCAATGGGTTTGTTTATGCTTAATCTCAGAGCGGTTGATCCTCCCACTACCCACAACTTTCTCGTGAAGCTCGCAGAAACGCAAGATTTTCCGGTTCATGAAATTGATGGCGGTGTTATGAATGGAACTGAAGAGACAACGAAGAAGGGGACGAGACCGTGTGCGACGGTGGAGGAGATGGGAGAGGATTCTAGAGATGGGTTTTGGAAGAATAGTCTAAGAGTCAGAAGAATTATCGATCAACACTTTGATTTCAACGGTACTCTTTTCGTTTTTGCGTATCAAATATTTTGATATAGGAATTAGGTTTACTTGGAATATATTCAACTGTGTGTTAGTTGATATAAGCATTCTGTTATTGTAGATAGATAAGGTAGATAATCATATGTGTATTTGCTCTGCTTTACGAAATGAAGATGGCTTATGTAGAATTTGCTTTGTGAAATTTCGAGTTGAAAGAGAATTGTGAAACTTGGTAGCGGTAAAGCTAAGACCTTGTAATGAAAACTAGACCTTTAGGTTATACATTATTTTTAGGCTCTTTTTGCTTGTATGTGTTCAGATTAACTACGCATACCATTTTAAACATTGTATTAAAAACTTTCTTAAAATACCATTTGAATTACATTCAGATGCCATATGAAACTGTATCATGCACACCATTGTTTGCAAGTAGTTGAAATAGTTTAAGAAGTTCAATCCAAACTTCGGTGTATAGTTATTAGTCCGAGCCCTTCTAAGGATTCAGCTTATCAAATTTCCCACTAAATTTTCAGTTTTTAAAGGTTTTTATAGAACCTGTTTTCGACGATTCCAAACATTCTAGTGTATGACCTCTAAAAGTACAAGTAGATATTTTACTTGATTGTTTCCAACTTCAGGTGCTCAGAGAGTCCGAATTCTTCCTCCAGAGCAGTTCTGCCGACGTGGGTTTGTCCTGGGCAAGGCATCAGAGGCAGGTCTTGGGAACGAAATGTACAAGATTTTAAGTGCTGCAGCATTGAGTATAATGTTAAACCGGTCCCTGATCATTGGGCAAACCAGGCATATTGGTTCTTTCTCAAGCCTTTCTTTTCTTTTGTTTTTATTGTCTTCATAAGGAAGAAGGAAAAATTTTAGCTTGAAATCTTATAGACAGATGGTGTGATGACTTATCAAGATAAATAATTGCTCACACACACACATATCTGTTAATTTTTGGATGTAATGGAAGTAGCGAAAATCCGTAGGCACGTAATACTCCATATGGTTTGTTGGTTTTGCACCATGCCATCACTTATGTACATATGCTTGGTCTCACGTGGCTTTAAAGCCTAAAGAGTATTTCTTTGCATCTTCCTTTGTTTTAATATCCAGATCTTGGATGCAGTATAAGATTTGAGTCATTTTTTCTAGTACACTCTGCTAATATCTGTTTCTTACATATTCCAGGGAAAAATTCCCGTTCGGGGATTACATTTTGTATTCCAATGTTTCCTTTACCTTGAAGGAAATAAAGCATCTCTGGAGACACAATAAGTGCGAGAAAAAGTACGGAAGACGTCTTGCTATAAGAACTGATAATTTTGAGAAGCCAACGCAAACAAATGTTCTTTGTAGCAATTGGAGGGCATGGAAGCAACCTATCATTTGGTAAGATGATAAGATTTTTTATTCAACCTTTTTTAAGTCCACAAGCATCGTTACAGAAAAGTTACCCTTGTGGTCTTGTACTTCAGGTTCCAAGGTACAACAGATGCTGTGGCAATTCAGTTTTTCTTGAAGAATGTACATCCTGAGATGAGGAGTGCTGCTACTGATTTATTTGGAAAGTCAGACGTTCTCCAGTCCCGGCCTAATGTTTTTGGGGAACTGATGAGAGTTCTCATATCTCCTTCAAAGAATATTGAGGAAGCTGTAAACTGGGTTCTTGGAGGTGGAGCTGATCCTGATATTTCATTGCACATGCGGATGCTCATGAACAAGTATTTCATGAAACCTTATGTTGTCTGATTCAAATTTCTGTTGAACAAGTATTTCATGAAACCTTATGTTGTCTGATTCAAATTTCTGTTTTGTTGCATGAATATGTATGGATGTTTTTCCCTGGTGTCCTTGTAGAGAGAGTTATATAAAGGAAAAAAGAACAAGAAAATATTGTTCTGGTAGGAAACTATTAATATTGGTACAGGAAACCACATCTAGTCATAAATGTGAACATAAATATACCTCGAAAGAGCTCTTCCTGACACACATTTCATATGCTAGTAGGCAAGCTGCACGTTGTATGTATGCTCTGTTTCAGGTTGACTTTGACCGATTAATGATGCAGGTTGTTGCATGCTCTGTTTCAGGTCTGTAAGAGCTGTACAGGCTGCACTGAATTGCATTAAAAAAACCATTCATAATCTTAACACGACATCAAGGCCCAGGGTGGTCGTAGTTTCAGATACTCCTTCCCTTGTGACAAGCATTACACCTGATATTGGTAAAATTGCTGAGGTAATAATTTCATATGCCAGAATATGCTTCGAACATTGATCATCTATTGATCACATCTCACAATAATCTATGCCACTTGTGTATGTACCCTCTTTATTGACTACAAATCACTGGCGTTTTACTTTTGGAAACTTACATTTTTAAAATGTTTAGCCATTGTTAAGTTTTTAGTTAGTGCTATAGATATCATTTAGTTTTGTTTGACTCGAGCAGTTGAGCTAGTTGTTAAACTCGCAGATTTTCTCAATAGTTGTTTGCTTGTGCTTTCTCAGGTTCTTCATTTCAATTACGAACACTTTAGAGGGAATGTATCAATGCATGTAAATCGATTACAAGGTCCGGAGTTTAGAGTGAAAGATTGGGGACCTGCACCCAGATGGGTTGCCTTTGTGGATTTCTTTCTTGCTTCACGAGCAAAACATGCTGTCGTTTCTGGGGCTCATAGGCGTGTTGGTACCACCTATGCTCAGTTAATTGCGGCACTTGCTGCAGCTAACAATTTAGGTACTTTAGAACTCTCCAGTATTTGATTCATTCTTTCATTTAAAAATTGTACCTGTGATTTCTGAACAGTTCTCCAATTTTTGTTAGGTGATAACTCTACTGGTTCTAGTTTCTCGTTTTTAAGTAGCTTCCAAAGGAACTTGTTGAGAGAAGGTTTAAGATTTCAGATTGGGTGGGGACATGTCTGGAATCGCTATGCGGGGATCCTGAGTTGTCACCACCAACCGAACCAATGTGCTCGTACGCCCCTTCTTCCTCCTGCGTGGTGGGACGGCATTTGGCAGTCTCCTCTTCCGCGGGACGTTCATAAGTTGGAAGACTTTGGGGTCCAGCTATCTGGTTTTGGTACAATCGATGAAACTCATCTTCAAAATTTCTGTAATTCAAGAAAAAGTGTTGTGAAAACCATTCCAATACCATTGTAAGAGTTGGCTTTGTCATTCAATGCACACATTCATTTTTGTGTTGTTTTGTGTTTTGTAACCACAGTGACTAATTCATACAAACACTCAATATCTCGATGTACTCATTTTTGTGGGGAATTTACATTTGATTCTTTTCTCTCAACCTTCCATAGACTGTTAAATACGTTTTCTCTTTTCATTTGATTTTCTTCTTCTCTTTTAAGATATATGTTTTATTTTTCTATTTAATTATATATATAAGGGAGAATAATATTTTGGATCTTTTTAGTCTGGTAAAGGACTAAATTTGAGTTCATGAAACACTATTTTTAACTAGTTTACAAAACTCAAATTTTTTTTAAAAAAGTATATATTTTTTTTAAAAATCAAACCGCTCAAACAAGTATTTTACAAAATCAAATGATCCAAAATAATATTATCCTGGATATAAATCAATATCAATAATTATTATTAATTTTTTTTACATCTCTATAATTACTTTAAAATATTTATATTTGAGTAATGCTAGACACACAATCACATTTAACATTTTTTTTTACAGACAGTATTGTGTGTTAAATTTTAGTAACAGATAATTTTAAGTAGGATTACATTACTTTTAATTGTGTGGTAATCATTATGTGTAAATAGTGTGTCTAATTTAAGTATGTTCTAATCATTACTCTTTATATTTTACACAAATTTTAGCCATTATGATTAATTTTAGTAGTAGATTATTATTTTATTTTTTTTGGAAAGATAATGATCATTGAAACTTTTTTTCATTATTAACCTAAGGTTTTTTTTTAAATAATATTTTTAAATGGATATTTTTTTTATTTGCATAAATTTTTTAAGATATTAAATTTAGTTAGTCTAGAACCCAACAACACATATAATTATAGAGATAATGTCAGCAAAACAACTCAATTAGTTACAATTATTGTAGTTAAATACGTAAAAAATTTGATGGTAAAACTATTTGAGTAGTTACAATTCTGTCACTTAAGTACGCATGTAAAAATTTTAACTAATAAACTACTTAAGTAGTGATCTTTTTAACTTAAATATCTGTCATTAAGTTAACTGTTAAAACTAATTTTATGGGACATGTGGTAGCTTCTAATTTGTTTATTTTTTTAATTTTTAAATATTTTAAAATTAATTAAAAATTTAGGAAAAAAATTAAATTCCCCAAAAAATAAATAACATATTTTAAATTCATAAAAAAATAAAAATGTATTTTAAAAACTAAATAAAAATCATAAAAAATTCATTTTTAATCAATATAAAATTAGATTGCATTTAGATTTTAATCAAAATCAAAATGAAATTTTTATAATTTTATTTATATTTTTCATTAAATTAATAGTTTAAGTTTTAAAAATACTTATGTTAATTTTTTAGAATTTAAAATATTTTATTTTTTACGAATTTTTAATTATTTAAAAATATTTAAAATTAAACTTTTAGGTATTAAAGATTTGTTTAGATTGATACTATGAAATTTGTATTTTCCTTTTGTAATTGATATTTTGCAACTATTTAAAAAATAAAAAATTAGTAGTGAGTGGAACAGAAATAACTGTGACTGCAATTAAATATTAAATATATTTGCCTTGTTTTCTAAAAAACAATAATTTAAAAAACACCGAAACTATTTCTCAGTTCTCTCGATTTAAATAAAAAATAAAAGAAGCACATTAATGGAGCTCTGAGCTCCTTCTTCTCCACGAGGCTCCGACTCTTCTCCCCTCTACTGCAGCCTCAAAATTTGCTAGTCTCTCAACATTTCACTCTGTGGTACTTCTTCTTCTCTTTCCTTCTTGCGCCCTAATTGTTTTTTGATTTGATTCTGATAGTTTTGTTTCTTTTTAGGGTTTGATTTCTATTTTTTCATTGTTGTTTAGGGATTCCTGTTTATCGAATCCAATTTTAGGAGAGAGTTTACTCTACCATGATCGTCCTTATGTACTTATCTCAATTCCTGTCTTATACATGTAATATGTATATATATATATATATATATATGTATACGTGTGTGTGTGAAATGGACAATTCAAGTCCGAGTTTTGGATAGTTTCTCTGTGTGTGTATATGTGTATGTATGTGAAGTTGATGCTTCTTCTGTTTCCCACTAATGATGATTTTGTAGTTCTCTTCCTTTTTTTTTCTTGAACTGAAATACATACTTTTACATGGTTTCTTTAGTTCGAGCATATCATTATTAGATTTTTCTTTTTCGCTCTAATAAGAAAAGAATTCTTCATATTTGTATGCATAAATTTGCCTCCTTTGGACCTCCTTTGTGGCCACTAACTAGCTACTCAATTGACAAATCAGTGAATACATTTAAGAATTTTTCGTTTTCTCTTTCTAGCATGTTTTTATGCACATAATTATACAGTTTTTGTGTGTGGGATGGAGGGTCTGTGTCGAGTTTGTTTATATTGAAATTGGGTGAATTAGGTAGGAGAATTACCCAAAAAGTTTAGATAAGAAGATAGGGGAATACCCATTTGAAGTTACACATATAGCTACGTCATTATAATTTGGGTGTGTGAGAGCGTACGAACCTAATAAAGTTAGGAGAAGGAGAATTTGATAGACCAATACTCATTTGATTTATATATGTGTATGTAGGGTTTTAATTTGGGATTTTTGAGAGATACAGATACGCCTAAAGGAGCTTGGGCGTTTTAGATGGATTCATCACAGAGTGTGTCAGCGGGAACCGGTGCGAATAGTGGCAATGGAATGATGGTTCCCCCGGCCAATGATACTACTGTTCCAGCGGCAGCAGCAGTAACAACGGTGGGAGATGAAGCAAAGCAGAACCTGAACCATGTGATTAACTCCATCCAGAAAACTCTGGGTCTTCTTCACCAGCTCAACCTCACTGTCTCTTCCTTCAATGCTGCGTCTCAGCTTCCGCTTCTCCATCGCCTGTATATTTGTGCTCCCTTAGCTCTACCATCATTGGCTACTTAATGTTTTTTTTTTTTTTTTATATTGTCTGAAATTTTTAATCATTGGTTATTATTCTTAAAATCTATTGCAGGAATTCTATTGTTTCAGAGCTTGACAACATGGCTAAGCTGTCAGAGAAATGCAATATTCAGGTTCCAATGGAAGTTCTTAAGTAAGTTTATTTGGGTGATTTTTCTGATCCTTTTATAAGCCTTTGTATTGTGTTTTCTAATACAGGGTTTAATTGTGTCGTAATAGTCTGATCGATAACGGTAAAAATCCTGATGAGTTTACAAAGGATGTGATAAACAGCTGCATTGCTAAAAACCAGGTCACCAAAGGAAAAGCTGATGCCTTCAAGGTGACCTTTTTTATTTTGGTTCCATGTATGAGCATTTTTTTTTTCTACTCTACTCTCATATAAGTTTATGTTCAATGAAATTTTCTCTTTGTTTGCTCAGGGTCTCCGGAAGCATCTTCTAGAGGAACTTGAAATGACATTTCCTGAAGATGTTGAGTCTTACAGGGAGACACGAGCTGCTTCTGCTGCTGTAATTTCCCTCTATTATCTTGTCAATCTGTTAATCAATTGTTTTTTTTCATTAATGCCTTTTTGTTCAGTATTTCTTTATTTAGTTAATGTTATGCCCGTCCTTTACTATGTGCCCATTTTCTCTGTTATGTTTTGCATTCATTTTTATGTGCCTCAACATCATTGCGTTTGAATGCAGGAAATGAAACGGCAGGCACAAGCACAAGCCCAGGCCCAAGCTCAAGGTCAAAGCATGA
Organism: Humulus lupulus; assembly: GCF_963169125.1. Taxonomy (NCBI): domain Eukaryota; kingdom Viridiplantae; phylum Streptophyta; class Magnoliopsida; order Rosales; family Cannabaceae; genus Humulus; species Humulus lupulus. Next base: position 243,484,968 of record NC_084797.1, read on the forward strand.
TACCAAATGGAGATGTAAAGGTTAAAAATGAGCTTTAAATGCCTCTTTCTTTGATGTATGAGGTTCTTGAAGTCTCGCTTACCATGTTTGCATCCTTCTGGTTGTTGATACAAAGCTTAATAGATACAATCATGACAAGTATCTAATTCTTCTGGTTGTTGCTGCAAGGCCATGGATACACACACTCATGTATCATAGAGTTAATTGTTGCATAACTCTGCAGCGTATGGTGGGCAAGAATATGATAATATAATTAGTTTTTATCTTGTTGAGAAATTGAAGACATTCTTTTAAGACAAGTATCCGAATTGTGTACTATTCTTTTCTAATGCTTTATTTCAGTTGTTATAATTAATTTGGTGTTGGGTACTCGTTTGTTATATTCCTTCTTCTTTTCTTATCTTCTGTGTTTAGATAGACGTGCTTGCTTCTTTTTATTTCTAAGTTAGACCTACCGGAATATTTGATCAAACTTACAAAACTATTGCGTACAGAGATTATAGTTTTCTCAGGATTTCAGAACTAATGACCACTATTGATCTTTATGCTAGTGTCGTGTCCAAATCGATGATTGATATGTATGAAGGATTGTAGTTCCATAGTAGGGAGTATTATTGGGATAAAGAAAATTGTACTCTTCTTAATTATGAAACATTCCAAGAATGTTGCTTTTGTGAAATAATGTTTGTGTACTGAAGACTAAAATGTTGGGTTCCCATTTGTGAAATAAGTCAAAGCCACAGTAGCATTTTATTGAACTTTGAAGGGAATCTTTCTAGAGCAAGATGTGACTTGGTCATAATTTATTTATTTATTTTCATTATGAATTCATCATGTGGTGGTTAATTTAAGTAGATTCTAAATTATTTGAGTGTTGGGTGTGCTCCAGGTATCGTCTGGCTGTATTTACCATTTTCTTTTAAATTTAGCAAACATATTCAGCATGTTTACATGTAAAGACTTGAATATAAAACTGACATAACTTTATACTGATTTTCAGCCTTAGCTAATTCATGGTTATGCCTCTGGGGTTTTGTATACTAAATTCTGTTCTATAAAAGAAAAGTTAGTATTCATCTGTTGTGCTACTCATTTTCTAGCATGGGTAATTCCTAATTATAAGATAGGAAGTCATGTATAGTACCATTTACTTCATACTCAACAAAATTTTCTCAGGCCTCTTTTTAGAGTTGCTCAATAATATTTAAAAACTTCATGTTCTCAGAAAAAAGGAAATGAAATTTTAGTATAAGAACTAACTAGACTTCTGACTTGTTCTCTGTATCTGGATCTTCTTCCTAAGCATGATTTTGCACTTGTGATAGATATTTGCTTGTGCTACTATTTCATTTAGCTTGATTTGTGGCAATGGTCAAGACCAGAACTCCCACCAAGAAGAGCAGTTGGGCTCATCGACATAATGGCCAGACTCAAAACAGCTCCAGTCATCGATGGATGATGCCAGGTCTAAAACTTCAGTTTCTTTCCCAACACTCTCAACATCTCTACTGTTACTATCATCACCATGATGCACTTCAACTATTTTTTTAAAGCTCTTCAAATCTTTTGACTCAAACGAAGCTTCTATACCCTTTTCAGTGTGATCAGACTCTAATTCACCACTCCCTTCATCTTTTCCCAGCAAGGTCGTCACTTCCTGCAACTGTTGAAAGGAACAAAGGTAAGTTTCTATCGAATTGTTGTCAATAGTTGAATAATCATGCTCTAAATAGAATACATAATTGAATGCGTCATGTCTTGAATCTTGATTACCTGGTTGTTCAGTTCTTGATTCTCCCTCTTTAGTGACTCAAAACTAGAAACTAAGTTGCTATAACTACCCTTAAGTATGTTGTACTCTCTTTCAATCTGTTTGGTCCTTGACCTGGCTCTCCTGTTCTGGAACCATATGGCCACCTGGCGAGGCTGCAGCCCGAGCTCTCCGGCCAGCTTCTGCTTTGCCCGAGACTCTGGCCTTGAATCCGACTGGAACATGCCTTCTAGTGACTTGAGTTGTTCATCACTAAATCTCTTCTTGTTATTTTCCCTACATGTCATTGTGTTCTTCATCTTATACTACTACTACTACTACTACTGCTCTTGGTTTTTTGTATGTGTTTTTGGTGATTTGATAATTCTTTTGTGTGGTTCAGAACTGAAATTTTATTTGGCTGTAAAAGAGTGTGAACTAAGCGATGAATTTCTAGACTTTCAGGATCCATTAATGGAAGACTATATATATTTGGGGCAGGTGGTGGGGGCATTTTGCTTGAACTTTTTTTTTTTTTCAATAAAAGAAAAGTGTGGAACATTATTTGTAGCCTTGTACTCAGATGTTGCTGTTTGATCCTTTTTTTTAATTTTTTTAGTGTAATTTTGAGTCTGGCCGACTTGGCTCTTGTTTTTTAACATTTTTTTAATAGACTTTCTTTATTGGTGTTTTAAATGTTTTAATGATGATGTTTTCTTTATTTCTAAAATTATATATCTGAAATTTCGAGAAAGTTAATAATTTTTTGTTTAGAAAAATTCCCAATAGTACAAAATGTTTAATATCTCATACTTTTGTTTTTTGCTTTCTGAAAAAAAATTATTTTAAACAAATTATAATCATAAATTGACATATTTAGCTGTTAATATTCGATGATGTAGGAAATTTTATAAATAAACTGAGGATTAATTTTGCAAATGTCATAGTTTTTTTTTTATTTATTTTAAATATTTGAATATTATGAACAACCAAGTCTTGTTGATATAATTGAACACTTAATATTTAAGTGGTATATTAATTTTTAACATTTTCTCAGCTCAGAAATGACTTTAGTGAAAAGAAAGAAGACTTTACAATACAAATGCTTAGTTGCCACGTTGCTCGAAGGCCATTTAGAGGTTGGAATTAGTATCATAGTGTGGGGACAAAGCCAGGCCAATCTGTCAAAGCTTGGACCAATCATTTCATTCCACCTGTCCCAGGTCAGCATATTCGGTCCCACGTGTCTATACCACGTGCTGAAAATTTACGCTCAATAATGAATATGTCTATTTCTCATTGCTACGTGTCAACGTATTCATGGTCCATCAATCTAAAGCTTATTTATTAACCCCACACGTGAAACCATAACCTCAAATTCATGGTATTATTAACTTGTGATTTGAAAATAATAATATTATTTTACTGCCGCAGTCTAACTACTCCCAATATTTTTTAAATATATATTGTTATCACTTAGTTAATTTGAGCAACACGTGAAACATAACTTGAAATTATTAGTTTTGAGAGGCTGCATCGTATACATTGTTTGCAAGGAAGAGTTTCCTTCAACCAATTGAGGGTTTTAGGTAGGGTTTATATATTTTTGATCTTGTATTTTGTCTTATTATCTGTTTAAATTTTGTATTTTGATAAATTATTTTTTGGTCGAACCTGTTTACCGAGATTTTTGGAAATTATATTAATAAATATTAAGCAAGATTAATGCTGAAGAATTTAGGAGATAAAGACAGAATTTTTACGTGGTGGGGACGTTAATGAGCCTTAGTCCACGAGTTAGTTGTATTAGAGTTTGGAAAGCTTTTTACAATTAAGTTTCTCTCTATGTTTCGACAGAGTAACAGTATACAAGTCTTAGGGAGAGACCTTCTCCAGTGCTCTGTAACCTGTATTTATAGGCTCTCAGGAGTACTGGATTTGGGCCGGACTGACCCGGGCCCAACAATGATATAAATGCCCTTGGCTTCTCTGTCGAAAGCCCAATGTAAATGATAAAAATACAAGAAGACTAATAATTATCAAGGCCCAATGGGGCGGCTCAAGAACTATATTTCGCCTGACAAAGTGGGGCTTTTGGTCTGGGCATTCCGAGTTACGAGGCAGATTTAGGGGACAAAGTCAACTAGTGTACTGGCGCCGCAAGTCTGAACCAGCGACATGCAATCCCGAGGTGGCCTTTTCTGCAGGTGAAAAGTGGGGACAACCCCCACGCGTTATGGGGCGGCTTCAGGGTCACGGATGCCTTTTCCTGCCAACCTAGAGAATTTGACACGGGTTCATTTACCTCTGCCCCTCTTCGTTTACCGCAGGCCCGAACCATTTACCAGGCTCCGGGACCGTTCGTACACCTTGACTGTATCCCCGATTGGCCATACGTCTCCCGGGCGACTATCCCGGATCATCTCCCCTGGACACCATCCGGGTCCGGAACAACACTTGGGCCATCGTCCTTGGTTACTCCCGTACTACGCGGGCCTGGGCTGGGCCCATATCCAATCGCCCAGACCATGGGCCTGGACCATCATCCTGGGCCCACGACAGGAAATGGGGATAGCAGAACCCTAAATCTGATTTTGGTCAATGTTTTCTCAACTAAAATCACAAATAATTTACAAAACTAACAATTCAAAACAAAAATAAAATCATTCTGCTTAAAAACTGTGTTGTTATATTCAATTTTTTCTTAATCAAAATTGAGTTTAGGGTTCTATTTTAACTATTTTACAAAACATAGGGTCCAAAATGTAATTTTTCAAAACACAAGGTTCAAACAGATAATGAGACAAAACACATGATCCAAAAAGGTATAAACCCTTCTAGGTATAAGCTTAGCTTTGTGAACAAGAAATTTGTACTTTAGGAAATTAGATACACAATTTCAAATATTAGATACTCAAAGAGGTTTTTTGTAATCCTAAAACAACCATTAAAAAATTTGTTTTAATGCAGTTCATGCAGCTATATTAGACTTAAAATCAATGTTAAAGTTTCTATTTTTTTGGTTGAAAGTTGCACGGAATAGGCATGGACATAACGATCATTACATTTCATTAGATTTTTTAATAATTGCTTCAATATCGATGTAAACTTTCTATTTTAACTAAATATCCAGTTCCATCTTCTAATTTGAAAAATATTTTTTTTGAATAATGTATTTTGTAAATTAGTTAAAAATAGTTCAATGAACTGGATTTTTATAAAACTATTTTTGAATATGTCCTCTTAAAGATTAAAGATTGATACTTGTTGGGTATCTACATGTTGCTCGAGTTAATGACATTGTATATAAAACCTTAGGATCAAAATATTTTGACTAAAATCATGAATATATTTTTAGCCTATTTATAAAATATGAGGTCTAAAAAAAATATTTTTAAAAAAAATAAGTATTTATTAAAAACTTAAATTCTAAAATAGTGTTATCCCAATTTCAAAATATGTTTATTTATCATTAGATCTACTATGCATTTCATTTACGAAAGAAACTAGAAATTTGATTTTTTTTTATTTTTTATCAAAAATAAATAAATAAATTAATCAACTAGATTTGTTGACCGTGTAAGTATTATTATAGAAACTTGATACCAAATAAGTATATTATTTTATTTAATTAATTTATTAGTTTTCCAAAGTAAACTATTTATATGAAATTTTATTTTTGAAATTAAAAAAATAAAATTCTAATTAGTTGGTTGTAAAAGCGTATTAATACGATCATCAAGATAAAATGTGAAAAATGAATAAATAATAGGCCACATTTTTCTTCAAAATAAAATTAAAAATGATTTACTACCTATTACTTGAATATATTATATGTCACAAAATTACATGATACATTTGTTTACTATGTCATGTTTAAGAAACATGTTCCATGTTTTTGGAGAATGTTCTTTGATACTATATTTTCTTGAGCAATTAAACAAAATTCTTCATGACATTAAAACCTACTATTAGATATGTATATTTGTCATATTAGGTAGTAATTTTAAGAAAAATTATTCATATCTCGATTGAACTCTTATCATAAGGTGATGTAGCATATTTAGATTTGTTATTGAAATAATTCGATTACATGATATTTTAGATATTTTTGTCGTCTTTTAAATTTTATCATTCATTCAATTTCATTAACTAATGTTGTTTTTATTTGTACGATATTTTATTTTGTAGGTTGCTTTTCAATTATACATGCAAAATGTGTGGAGTTGATGGTGGACCAAGAATTTGATTCTTTAGCTAGATCTTCTGGTGGATATGTTGTTGGCACATATTATTTAGCAATTGTCTTTTTTGGCTAGTTCCAATACTTACAGATTCCATCACAATTACATATTTTATTGATATGTGCACCAAAATTCTGCACCAAAACATTAAACCAACTGAGGTGGCACTGTTTTTTAAACAGTGGATCACACCTAAAATAAATTTGATTGGTTAAATGAACCTGCCACGTTAGTTTATGTAATGTTTTGGTGAACAATATTGGTGCACATATCATATTACTCATTTCAATATTAGTGGATGTCACATATAATATTTTATATTATTTTTTATATAAAATTAATAAAAATGTTACTCATATATTTTGGTTTAATGTAATTTTTTCTTATACTTCAAAACTTTTTGAAATCTCTTTTGTGTTTATACATTTTTGGACCTTGTGTTTTGTCCCATTATCTGTTTGGACCCTGTGTTTTGACAAATTCCTTTTTTGGCCCTGTATTTTGTAAAATTGTTCAAATAGACCCCTAAACCCAATTTTGAAGAAGAAAAAATTGAATATAACAACACATTTGTTAGACAAAATGATTTTATTTTTATTTTAAATTGTTAGTTCGTGAAATTATTTGTAATTTAGTTCAGAAAACTTTGACCAAAACTAAATTTAGGGTTCTATTTGAACTAATTTACAAAATACAGTGTCCAAAAAATTATTTATCAAAACACAGGTCCAAACAGTTAATTGGACAAAACACAAAATCCAAAAAGATATAATCTCGTCTCTTCTTATTCATGCATACATAAATGTTACCTTTATTATAATATAAATATCATTTGGTGTGTTGTTTCCAAAATTTTCCCATTTACCATGTCTTTGAAAATTATCTTATTTTACCGTACAAAAAAGTCAAGAGATAAATTTCCATATATTAAAAAAAATGTATTTATATATATGTCGAGCATGTGACTTCCTTTTTTTTTTTTTTAATTATAGGATCTTGAGGTATATTTCTTCAAATTTCTCGTTTATGAGAATTTTTCAAAATTATGGCTTTTACCGCATCAATGTGCAAAAATATGAGAATTATACTGTAATGCCCTGAATCCCTAATGTGATTTAATGGCTAGATTAGTAGGGCGGGATGGTCATAACTGTTTAATTATGCCATTAGATGATAATATGCATGTTATTGTGAATTATATTATAATATGATGTTATATACATGCATGTGGGTGTATTAATCTGTTTTGGCAATTTGGCCCGTTTAGGGCGTATTTGTGTAATTGGGTACGTATTGTGATTTGTGTAACGCCCCAACTCCAGAGACCGCTACAGTGCACATTGCAAACAGTGCTAAACTCGCTAATCGAGTCATTTGGCCATAAACGTGTAACTAAGTGTGATTAGCGGTTTAGGGGTTAAAAACTTTGGTTAAGATATAACGTTTCACTAGAACGTTTACTATATACATTGGGATCCCAAAAATATAATTTCAGAGTTTATTACAAAAGATTATTTACAACAAGCCGTACTAAGCGGCAAAACAGGGTTCAGCCCTAGTTCCACTTTCAAACCTCGCCCAAGTATTGGTCGAGCAGCTGCATATGTACACGTCATCACCTAAGCTCTCCAACTCAAGGATGGTCCAGCTTCCTTTTGCCTTTACCTGCACCACAAAGCACCCGTGAGCCGAAGCCTAGCAAGAAAACTCATATGTTCATAAACAGTCATATTATGATATCAAATCATATCTGGCATGCCTAGCATTCATAACTCTACTCAGCATGCAAATGAATTCAAACAGATACTGGGATATCCAGGATAAGAAATCCTGGCCTTCTGATTGGAGGACCATCAAGTCAATCCTAATCAGATGAGTGTCGTAACACTAAAGGTTCTGATAAACCATGCTGAGTGACTGACAAGCACGTCACTAATTCAAATGGAAGGCTGGCTGTTGGGTAAGCCTCTACCTTCAACATGGTCCTGGTAAACCATACTGAGTGACCAACAAGCAAGTCACTGGGGCCCCAGTGCCCAAGCCATGCATATGATGATCAAAATGATCATGCAGAGCTCATAGCTCTGATCAAATGAGTGAATATCACTTTGAGGTTCTGGTAAACCACACTGAGTGATTGACAACCAAGTCACTAGGGGCCCGGTGCCCATTTCCTGCAATGGCTCTAGATGACTAGCCTTCGGCTAGATAAATGCTTGTTTATATTCATCGACCTTGAGGTCGGTCCTGCATTAATGCTTTTGGAGTCATTCAATGCAGAGGGTCGATTAGGTCCAATCGACATAGCTTGCACTACTCACTAGGGTTGTCATGTCTAGTGAGACAGCACAAAGTGGCCAGTGCCCAGTACCACCGCCGAACCTGACTAATAAGTCACAGCTTCACAGTTGATACTAGCACCTTTGCCAAACCTGACTAATAAGTCAGTGCCATGCACAAGTAAGCAATGCTATCAATATGTATCATATGCCAATTATCCAAGAATAGGGCACTCAGCATGCTTACTAAACAATTGCTAGCATAATTATAATCATGCACAAACACAGAGACTCAAGCTCTGACCAATCTCATATTCATCATTCATTGCATGCCCTAATCACATGTTTCTCATGCATAACATGCATCACATTTAACCAACCAGCATGCCTCAATAATAATCATATGCAAATGGGCAAGATTGCCAAGCATTCATTATGCTATCAATGTTTACATTTCAACATCCAACATGCATCAAACATAACCATGCATGTCACAAATGGGGTGCAGTTTTCTTACCTTGGGTCCAAGCACAGGTTACCAACAAATGAGCCACAAGAACGATCCCGACTCCAAGCCTCTAGTGATAACCTAGTCACAACCATAATATAAAACCTCATCAAAATGAGTAAATAAATACTTCCAAACCCAACCCAAGCCTCCGAGACATCGAATCCCACTCAACTAAGTAGTAGGATCGATCCCGGGCCCTTAGAGCTAAGTTCCCATCACAAAAACCACCATTTAGTATTTTTTTCCCTTAAGGGCCGCGGCCCTACATGGCCATGCCGTGGCCCGCCCCCCTGGCAGAGCCTCCTCCATCTTCTTCAAGCTAGGGCCGCGGCGCCCAAGAACAGGGCCGCGGCCCTACATGGCCATGCCGTGGCCCGCCCCACTGGCAGAGCCTCCTCCATCTTCTTCAAGCTAGGGCCGCGGCGCCCAAGAACAGGGCCGCGGCCCAACCTCGCACCAGCCACTTTTCTTCGTTTTTTTCATTTTAAAACCTTCCAAAAATCCATCCAAACATTTCCCAATCATTAAATTAAAGTTCCCAAACTCCCCAATGGTCCAAAACCACCAAAACCCAAGGTTCAAACAACCTAAAAACTCAACGATTCACAAAGTCCAATTCAAGCTTAAAAACTTTTAAAAACTTAAAACTTAAACTTGAATTACCTCCGATTGAGTTGTTTCCAACCAAATCCTCCGGTTAATAAGCTTCTAATTCTCCTTAGGATTGCTATGCCTCGATCCTTGCTTGATTCCGAGTCCTAGAACTCAAGATACCTTCGAAAATGCGATCGGGAAACGAAAAGGGAACTTTTAGGGAGAGAGAACGTACAGAACGTTCTTTTTATTTTCTTAAAAGGTTACTTCAAGCTTAAGTAGCTTCCAATAAAACCTAACGCTCGGGGTCCCGAAAACATCCCCGGGGACATTATAGTCAAAACTTCCAGAATTTCCTCCTGGTCTTACTAACTCCCAATTTATCACCAAATGTTAATTCCCATTACCCAATAACCCGGTAATGCTATAAATACCCATTGACTTACTCCGAGTCAAGCTTAAATCCCGTTGTGACTTTCCCACTAGCTTACCTCATAGGATCGTCTTGTGCTGGGTAACCCTGGCATAACCAAATAATAACAAAACACCACACCCATTTCACATATATGCCAAAAATGCCCGAAATGGCCAAAATATGAAAATCACCCAATTAATCACAAATGGGTTCACATGCATATTTAATACACCTAAACATGCATATTATCATTAAATAGCATAATAAAGCAATTATGGCCCTCCCGGCCTCCTAATCAAGGTCTTAAACCCTATTAGGAAATTTGGGGCATTACAATTTGTGAATGAGATTTCATTATTATGGAGATATATTCGAGCTATTCGGCATGAGACGGTCCTATATAATGGATTAGCGGTTTTGTCATAACGGGTCAATTATTGGGTAATGAGAATGGTTATTTGATGAAAAATTGAGAGTATTTGAAATCAAGAGGAAATTCTGGAAGTTTTGACTATAATGTCCCCGGGAGTGTTTTCGGGACCCCGAGCACTAGGTTTTATTTGAGGTTATTTAAGCTTGAAGTAGCTTATCAGATAGAACGTACGTTAGAAAACATTTCCTCTCTCCTTCGTTAGTTCATTTTACCGTTCGAAGCGTTTTCGAAGAAATCTCGAGTTCTAGGAGTCGGAATCAAGCGAGGATCGAGGCATAGAGATCCTTCTTAACCGAAGGATTTGACGGAAAACAACCCAATCGAAGGTAATCTAAGTTTTAAGTTTTTAGAGTTTCTAAGCTTTGAATTAGATTTTGTGAATCGTCGAGTTTTTGGTTTGTTTGAACCTTGAGTTTTGAAGGTTTTGGACCATTGGGAAGCTTGGGAATTTTGATTTGATGACTTGGAAGTGTTTAGGCATGTTTTTGGGAGGATTGGAATGAAGAAACACGTGTTTGGGAATGGCTTTGGGTTGGGGGCCGCGGCCTTGTTCTTGGGCGCCGCAGCCCTAGCTCGATGAAGCAGGTGGAGCAATTTTGCCTTTGTTGGGTGCTGCGGCCCTTGGTGTTGGGCGCCGCGACCCTTGCTCCTGGAGTAGCTGGGGGCCGCGACCCAAGGTGTTAGGACCGCAGCCCTTGAGCAGGGTTGAACCCGTTTGAGTGTTTTGACGCCGGGAACATAGTTTTAGGCCTCGGGATTGTTCCTACTACTTGGAGTAGTTTGGATTGATGTCCCGGAGGCTAGATATTGGTTTGGAAACCTATGTTGGTCATTTTTATTGATGGTGTCCCATATTTGGTTATGACTAGGTGACCGCTAAAGGACTAAAAGTTGATCGTTCTCAAGGGTCGTTCTTTAATTCATTCTAGCTCGAATTTGAGGTAAGAAAACTGCACCCTGTGTATATATGACATGCATGATTTTTATTGAGGCATTTTGGTTGATAAATGTGGACATTGATTGCATATTAAATGCTAGTGGAGTTTATATACTTGTATATGACATTGATTAGTTAGGGACGGCACTGGCCGTATATTACTGACCTGTGAGTCAGAAACGGCATAAGCGTCTTGAACGCAGGGCCGATTAAAGATTAGATCTAATCGATATCAGCATTGAATGACTCTATAGCATTAATGCTGGACCGACCCTAAGGTCGATGAAACTTATAAGCGCTTGACTAGTCTATGCTAGTTACTCAGAGCCAGGGCTAAAAGCCTAGGTGACTGCTTGTCACATGGCTAGGGAGCGGAATCCCATGGTTATGACTCTATGGTCATGAGGTAGGTTATGTTGGTGACTATTCATCATGCACCTATCCTGTTTAAGATAGTGAAAGGTTCACTTATCTGTTAAGCCCCGGTGACCTTATCGTCACATGGCTAAAGGAAGCTGTACCCACCGTAGTGACTTTTGCGACTGTCACTTATCTGTTTTGCACTGAAAGTCCTGAATGATTATTATGATCATTGTTGATATTATATCATGCTATATTGTGTTTTCTTGCTGGGCCTTGGCTCATGGATGCTATGTGGTGCAGGTAAAGGAAAAGAAAAACTCACCTAGCCTTGAGTGGAGAGCTTAGGTGGTGCTGTGTACATATGCGACCGCTTGACCACCACGGCCAAGGAGTTCTCAGAGGAACTAGGGGGTTTACCCTAATTTTTGCCGCTTAGGTCGGCGGGTTGTAAATTTCAAACAGTAATGACCATTTTGAGTTGTAAATAACTGGTAAACGTTCTGGTGGGCCCATGAACAGTTTTAAATAAAATATATCATTTCCTTTTGATTGATTTTCACCTTAACCTGTTAATGACATTTAGAAGCACGTTTTTAACCAAAGGACTCGGGTAACGAGTTAAATTTTTGGTTCACTGATCACCGTAGCGGTCCCGGGGTAACCAGGGCATTACATATACTTTTCTTAATTTGTATGGGAAAATTTATTAAAGACAAAATTAATGTATGAGAAACACAATTAGTAGCTAACTAAAATATGGAAATGCCATATTTTTTTTATCATAGTTATATTTTCTTTGATTTTGAAGGTGATTTTATTTTATTTTTTTCAAATTTTTTTATTTTTTCCTTCATTTTTTAATTATTTTTCTTACTTATTTGTTCTTCTATTTTTTCTTTTGTTTTTCTACCAATTTTTTCCTTTGTCCTTTTTTTTCTTTCCATTTTCCATTTCCCATTTTCTATTTTTCTTCTTCTTTTCATTTTTATTCATTTATCTATTTTTTATTTCATTTGTGTTGTTTTGTTTTTTTTCTTCATATTTTTTCAGTTTTGTTTTTTTTTCCTTTCATTTTTTCCTATTTTTTCTTCATTTTTGTATTTATTATATTCTCCTTCCATTTTTTTTTCTTTTTTCACATATATGAGCTTTTTTCTTTTTTATTTTTTTTCCATTATCTTTCTTCTTCTTATGTTCATTTTTATTCATTCATCTATTTTTTTTCCTTCATCATTTCTTTTGTTTTATTTTTTTTGCATATTTTTTTAGTTTTTTTTCTTCCTTTTTTTTTTCACTTATTCTTTTCTCATTCCATTTTCTTTTCCTCCTATTTCACACATATTTTAACATTACATAATTATTTTAATATTTTATTTATTTTTTATCTTTTATTATTGTAATTTTTTTTATAATTTTTTCCACTATATGTAAAAAAATTCAAATAAATTTTTTCAGCATTTTTTTTTTACTGTAACCCTTATAGAAACACTAAATTTTGGAAAGAAAACTAATAAAAATATAAAAACATGAATGAGTAACTAGTTACCCTGATGTGAACATTCAAATCTAGAAAAAAAAATTATATGAAGAAGATGGGAGAGAAGTGAAAGGGGGTGGATCTGATTTTTTTTCTTTTCTATCTTCAGATTTGTGGAAACTCGTTGTCTTCTCGTTCTTTGTGTGTATATTTATGGGGGTAGCTGGTTACATTCACGTTTTTTGTGTGTATATTTCTAGGGGTAACTGGTTACCTTCACGTTATGATATGTGTGTATATTTCTGGGTTCTTTATGGTAACTGGTTACCTATGTTACTAAAATCATAGTTACTTCTTCCTTTTTTAATGAAGTGTTCTTCATTTTTTTTCATTCAAATTTGATGTTTCTTTTCATATATAATATGAGTAACCCGTCACCCCTCTTATGGCAGAAGGTTACTCCGCTCAGGGTATCTGGTTACTCTTCCTGGTACATGTTATTTAACCTAGCTTTAGGATTTTTTTTTACATAATTGTCAAAGATCAATCAAGTAACTGGTTACCGACATGATTTGAAAAAAGAAACATACAATATAAAAGTAAGGAAAAAATGTTTATAATAAATAAGAAATAATAATAAGCACAATTCATATCACAAAAAAAAAATTTGCAAATCAGCCAAAGAAAAATTTAATATAAAATTAGTTATATAAAAATAATATAAAAAAACAAATAAGCTAAAAAAATAATAATTAAATTACAAACATACCCTTTCAAATTAATAAAACTTGATTAAAAGTAAAACTATGACATAAACCAACTTTTATACGAAAGATGGGAAAATAAACCTATAAAAGTGAAAAATCTTAAAAAAAAGTCATAGATTAACTTTTTTTTTTTTTGAAAAAAACCATATTTTTGCATACTCTATTAAAATCCCATATAAAATGTAATTTTATATTGGGGACACCAATTAGGGATGAGAGAGAAGTACATATTCAGAAGCCCAAAAAAAGTTCTCGTTGATATGTAAGCCTGCAATTTTTCAAGAGCTCTTCCAATGGGCGCTTTGCAAAAGTATATCATCTTTGTGATTGATTTTTTGAAAATACCAACATTTTAAAATATTACCAGAACTGCTCGATTTATTATTTTACATGTGTTTTTTCATTGAACTTTAAAAAAAAAATAATGATGTTCTTGCCATGCATCATTTTTTCTAAAATATTATTTTAGTTATCGCTACTATTGTATACTCTAACCAATTGGTTACAAATATTAATATTTTTTTAAGTTATTATTTGGTTACAAAATACTAACTATAGTCACTAATTAAATACATAAATTGAAATTTCTTTTCTTCTGAAAAACAACTAAATAGTACTTTTTAATAACATATTGGTTACATTACAAACAATAATATTTTATATATTTAATTTAGTTATGAGAATGCCATGATTGTGAATAAAAATTCTGAGTACAACAAAGACTTAGAAAGATTGATGTTCATCACTAATGGGATAATTCCAGAAGAAATATGGTTATTATACTACTGTCAGGTTAAATTTCAATCTTGATTTATTATTTACAGCCAATATTCAGGTTCAAAAGACATGTGAGGATGTTATGGTTGTGAATAAAAATCCTAAGTACATAGATATAAAAATATTCATGTTCATCACTAATAATGGGATAATTTCAGAAGAAATATGGCCACAACCAAAATATGATTATCCTTGGGAACCATACCCAGTATATTACACCAAGAGAGTAATGAAGAAAGATGAGTATTATTATTATTATGTGGTATGGTAATCCATATAAAACTAACTCAGGTCATAGACACTATGTTATGATTGTTATATTTGTTTCAGCTAAAAGGGGCATTTCTGGTATTTTTCCAAACCAACCTCAGCTATAAAGATTCAGAATTAAATTCAGTTAATACAATAGTCATTCATTCTTGCTTTGGGGACTTGGGAAAGCAAAATATATATATATATATTTATATATATATAATAACAATTTCATAATTCCAATCCCAAATTCTCTAAAAAAGAAAAATACCAAAATATCCATATACAATCAGATCAAACCCAAACACCATAAACTAAATAAAAATCAATTCTCAAAAACAAAAATCGAAGACAAGATCAATCCAAAGTCTCAAGAGCACAAATACAAAACAAATAGAAATCCAAACCCAAGAACAAATCAACTACAAAAGAAAGCCACCACCACCACTTCGACTGTTCCCAACCCATAACCACCATCACCCACTACAACTAAAAATGTTATTTGCGTCAGTTTCTAACTGCCACAATTGAGTTTTTGCAATGGTTTTATATGTGATGCGGAATCCCACGACACAAGCCTTGTTGGCGTTTGCGTCAGTGGGGCACTGTCACAAATCTTGCATTTGAGTGTCCCCAACCTAGAACCACCATCACCACTTTGACCGTCCCTAACCCATGACCAACAGTCCTGAGCCCAGAGCCACTGTTTGGCGCAATCTCGAGCCCTTGTTCGAGTGCTTGAAAAATAGTGTGAGAAAGCATTGAGTGAGAGAATGAGAAGAGAAAGAAGATAGATAGAATACTTACCATACGTCGACCTCGAGCCTGCTGCTGCATGTAGGCCACCTCTGATTGCGTTGTCACCGTGAGCAAGATAAAGAGAGGAGTCGAGCGAGTGAGATAGACAAAAGTATAGGAAGGGCTGAGAGAGAGAGAGAGAGAGAGAGAGAGAGAGAGAGAGAGAGAGAGAGGAAGGGTGAGTGAGAGGAAATGGGAGAGATAGTGAGGTAGGCTTTGGGGTTAAGGGTATACGAGTAGGGCTTTTTTTAATTTTTTTATTATGTGTCCATTAGTGTCGGTTTAGAACTGAAGCTAATACCTTTTTTGTTTTGGGCCTTTTAAAAAAAATTATAATAAGCCTACTAGTGTTACTGCATAACCGACACTGTTGATATCAAAACCTTCACAATTGATATTAATAGCGTCGGTTTAGAATTCTCGCAATTGATATCAGAAGTGTCGGTTCTAAACTGATGCTAATGGTCTTCTAACAACGTCAAGTAATTTACCGACACAATTAATAAAAATTAGCGTCAGTTTAAAATCAACGTTATTGGACTGATTTGATCAATTGCAACTGTCAGTGTGCAAAACCAATACTAAAAGACATTTTTGTTGTGGTGAGTTTACATTTTTATGATAAAATTCATTGGTAAAGAAAACAAGGTAAATTCATACGTTACATGAACAATGAGAATATATAAAGAAAAGTTTTTAAAAAGTATTTGATATTATTCAAAACGAAGGATATTTGGATCCGAGAATTGAGATTTCCCAATTTGATAAAGAAGGTATAAATATATCTATATATAAAGAAGTATGCACTACAAATAAATGTAATTTTTAGTGACAACTTTTTAGTCACAACATATATTTTGTGTGACTAAATGTCACTTTTAGTAACAACAAAATATTACTTGTGACTAAAAAGTCATACTTAATCACAAGTTGTCACTAATGTAGCTTTAGTCACAACCTATTATTTTTAGTGATAAAATTTGTTGTGACTAAAAATACATTTAGTGACAACAAATTGTGATCTTTGTGACTAATACTTTTAGCCACGGACTTTTTAGTGATAACATAAGTATAATGATTTTTCCTTAGTCACAATTTTTTTGTTTTTAGTCACAAAATTTATTGTGACTAAAACTAAGATTTTTTGTAGTGATGCCTTAGATTTATTACAAGTGATTCTCATGTTTTGGAAAAAGGATTAAAGTTAGGTATCTTGCCTAATCAAAATCTATTCTAGTTAGTTAATTTTAAAGAAATTAAAACCAAGTTTGAATTGAAGGATGATGTATTGGCTCACATTATATTATGAACACATAATCTTGAAGTACACATATGATTAATTATAGTTATATGTGCATATATATATATATTAAGGTAACTTGTAACACCCTCACTTATTTTAGTTAAAACCATATCTGAGGTGTTACGTTTTAAAACTATATCATAATTACTTTCAGCGAAAGTTTGGATTTTTTTTTTAGAAAACTTATTTCACATTACTTACATTAAGCATAAAGTGTGTCTCAAATATATTATACATAAGTATTAAATAACCCAATTTGTTTTCAAAACATAACTTCACACTTTATTACAAACATACATACTGATAAACTGAAATAATCTACAAAAAGTCGATATGTTCATATGTACAAATCAGGGTCAGGACTATGTTTTAGTTCTCCTTTGTCATTCACTCATTTCTTTCTCTACCTGCAACACAAGACAACTGTGAGCCTAAAGCTCAGTAAGCAAAGGAATGCATGCAATGCTAATGATTACCCAATGTCAATAGACATACACAACTTCTTTTTTAAATTTTGGTCCCCTTAATATTGTGCACACTGTCTGATTAGGCCAATGCCTGCAGGGCTTGTTACACATATAATATAAAATCTCATAGGTTCTCCTCCGGCTAGTCATCACCACAGTAGGGCGCATTAAAAACCTTATTCAATTGTTGCCCCGTCGGGCTCAAGAGTTAAGGCGACCACACACTGTGGTGTCAATATATATAACAATAACTCATATGAAGGAGAAACAAAAATAGGAACATGGCAAACAATATAATTGGTTCACTAAACCTAGTCCAAATTATTGGGCTGCCACTATGAGCCTAACTATAGGTCTCCGTTTACACTTACTTACATTCTCATTTGCCTTTTCAAAACAGTGGCACTGAACTTAAACTTCTTATTACAACTTACTTTTATGTTGCATAAAACTTGCCAAGGCATCACATAATTAATAATCATCATAATATCATGCATGGTCTTATATCATACAATAATTTACCATATCACTATTATGCCATGCATACAAATTTATGATGAAGTGTCAATGTATGTTAATACCACTTACTGACAACATATTCATATAATGCATACTTTCACATAACATGTAATTCTTGTGTTGCAGTTGAGTACTTTACTTACCTTTTGTCCAAAATATATTTCACCGTGTAACAAGTGGTGTCTTAGGTGTTGATGTGCTTATCCTGACAATGACATGAATTTCACATCATAATGATAGCAGTAAGACATTGAACTATCATTTAAAAATATCCATAAAACATCATAACCAAATCATGCCTAAATTGCATCAAACCACTTAGATCGAGCGTTAGATTTATCTTAGACATTTGGAGAAATTTTGACAGAGCTTCCCCTTAATTTTAGCTATCCCCAAATATCAAAATCAATCAGTAATCAACATCAAATAACATACCATAACCACATATCCCAAATACCATCATAATTCATCACAAAGTTATCATATACCGATTTTGATAAAATTCTAATTTCCAAGATCAACACCCAAATTAAATGAGTCTCCACGTCTATTCAAACATTTATAAACATATCTACCATCTTATAAACTCAATCAAATAACAAAAAATTCGTTTGTACTCCAAGAATCACAAAATCCTCATAAAACACAAAATTTCACTTACCGAGCAACTTTTCAGCGAAAACAATCTCTTCTAGCTTTTCTAAACCTCAAATCACTTGGAAACCACCAAGAAATATCTTAAAAAATAAAAACACCATAGATAAGCTCTCAACAAAATTAAAAAATGTGGTTTAACTTCCAAGTACAGTAACTTACCATAAAAATGCCAAAACTAAGCTCAATCCACTTCTTTGGCTTTGATTTAACTTGGATCTCTCTTCAAGCCAGCCAAGAAATGTTTTTGGTTTTCTTTTCTCTCTATTTTTCTGAGTCTTTGGTCGTGGGAAGTGATAAAATTTGACACATTTCACCTTATCGTTTCGACTTAATCATCTGCTAGGCCTGTTATCCTTATGTGTGAAACACTCACACCAAACCTTAGGTCCATGCGAGTTCATACCCAATAGTTATGCTTACCCGATTGAGCGTAGCACACGTGTGCTAAGCTCGTTTTGACTTTGCGTTAACACCACTGATTATGTATACCTCCCATAAAGACTCGATATCTAATGGTTCTAAAACCATTTTTATTTCATCAATGAGACCTTAATCATACCTCAATTATATGTGGTAAATTCCACTAATACTCAATTTTACACCAAAATACTAGTAATCGGCATTGTATTACTTTTCACCGCTTAACATCTTTTGCTTTCTATATCTCACTTTTCTTACTTCATTTCATGCCTTGTTCATATATTTCATCCTTTCTTATATCCTGAGCACATCAAACACCCATAAAAGACAACTCAAATGTCACAAGGTTAATAATATTAAATATACACATAGGCATCATATACACAACTTTTATACTTATACATGAAAACACTTATAAGAATATGCATATGCTCAAATTATACATATTGTATGATATGTAATGCAATGCAATCATGTGATTATTGACTATGTTATATCAAAATAATGTGGGTGATACATAACTAAAGTCTATCCAATATAAAAAATTTATTTAAAGTTTTGGAGTTTCAGAAAATAAATGTGTACTTATATTGACTATCTGTGCTGGAGCAATGGATGATAGTTATTGTTCATAATCCAAATCAATATGGTCCGTACAAAATATATGGAGATAAATGGATAAGTCAATGAAAAGTTGAAAGAAAAACTTGTAAAATTACCTAAAATTAGGCCAGAAGAGATAAAATGACAGATTTTTCTCCCACTAAATAAAAAAGTCTAATTCTGAATATATATATATATATTTATATATTTATATATTTGTGTACCAGTAGGATGCTGAATTTAATCACTTTGTCCACAAAGTTTCACAAAGGCAGTTCATATGAACATTTCTTATTTGTTCCAACTGCTCTCCATGAAATTAATTTACTGCACATCAAACCTTATCATAATACCTCTATGATTAATTCTATGCTTTGTACATATAAAGCAATTTATTATCATTATATGTTTAAATTTAAGAAATGATTTTTTTTTTTTTTTTTTGGTTCTAAAAGTTAAATTTTTTACTTTCTCATGTTAAAATATAGTGATGTTAATTTCTCCTATATGGCTGGAGAAAGACTCACCTCTTATTAGATAGGGAATAGGGCGGGGACGATGATTTTTAAATTTTTTTTTTTATTTCAACTAAATGTTGCTTGTGAAGATAATTCCCTGCCTTGCCCTTGGTGTGGCATATGCAGGGACCAGAATATGCAAGAATTGAGACAGAGGGAGTTTCCTTCAAATTATCTGCTAATGTTGACATCTTATAGTTAGAAATATGCATTATTTTGTTAATAATATTATATATATTGATTTGAGAGGTTTTTAGTTGTTTTAGTTAGAAATATGTATAATTAGTCAATAATGTTATATATTTATTTTAGAGGTTTTTTTGGTATGAATATGTCCTGATTACTGTTTGGTAATTCAAACCATAACAGTAAAAATTACCAATCCGGTTCTTAAGTTTTATAAATAGAAGTAATTAAATTAGTCCTTATTGTTTATTATTATATTTTTTTTACAAAATTCTTAATATTTGATAAAAAAATTTTGGAGGTATATAATATATAGAAAAAAATATTAAAATTGTAAAAACTTAAGAATTTTGTTAAGAAATCAACTAAGAGAACTTAATACAGTTTTTGAAAACGAAGGACTAAATTGCAAAATAAAAAATAAAATTAGAAAATATTAATTATTAAAAAAATAACGCGGGGTTTATACTTATAGATGCTAAAACGGTGACAGTCAGAATCCCGTGATCCATAAGGGGAAAGACCGGGTAAAGCTGTGCAATCCCACACCGCCTGAGGAAGGTCAAGTGTGATGATTCTAAGACTGTGTAGGTATGAGGCTACACAATTGAAGATGACTTAAATTGATTGATTTGTATTACATTTGCCAACAAGATGCATCTTATTTTCGGTAGTCCATCACTTGAGAACTCCAAAGTTAAGCGTGTGCTTGACCTGGAGCAATCTGATGATGGGTGACCTCCTAGGAAGTTTTCCCAGAAAGTGTGCGATTGAGGACAAACTACGCTGGAAAGACTCGTGTTGGTTTGTAGGGTCAGTCGTCATTCCAGGAAGCAGCCATAGTGACGTGAGGCGTTACAAAAACTATTTAAATAATACATTAACTTAATTATTTAAAAAAACAATTAAAAGGAATATTGGCATGACAAATATATCATGGCTTTATATATATAGGTGGTGATTAATATAGTGCAATAGTTTGATATATGCACCGAAGCTGTTGATGATATTGGCTAGGGCACACATATATATAAATACACTTGATCGTATAATTGGTATAGGAAATTTTAGTACTCAAAAAGAGGAAATTTCCTATCGAAGCAAAGTTCATGAGGTTTCTATTAAAAACCAAAAAAATACCAAAAAAAAAAAATAATAAGAAAAGAAAGAAAGGAAATTTGCTAGAATTTCAACATATACATATTTATATATTCACACATATATACACCCCAAAACTTCCAAAAGTGGGTGTTGATGAGTACCAGGTACCTTTTACTTTTGTTTGAATTTTTTTTTTTAAAAAAAGGTTGCCTCATATGTCAATAAAGTTATAAACTTTCTCCAACATAACATATGGTTTAAATAATACACATATCAAGAGAAAAAAAAGTGTTCAATACAAACAAAGTGTCGTGGTATGCTTGTTCACTATTATTTTTTTTACTATTATTATTATTGTTATTATTATTATTATTTTTACATAGAATGGTCCAAATTTTGTTATGTTAGAAGATACATTACACCATCTCTATATGATATAATTTGTGTCAAATTTGATCTAAAATATGTGTCAATAATATATTTGACTTACTTTTTGCATTTGTACTCCAATGTACAAAGTGCAAATTAGTTAAAAAAAAAGTCAATATAGCTATTAATGTTTATTAAAATATATAAAAAGAATTAATTTTTTTATTAAAAGATAAATTAAAAATTAAAAATTTATATTAATTAGTGGCAAAGAAGTAATTAAAAAATGAGATATTTATTGTGGGGCAAATTTGGCCCATGCTATATTTTGTGCCAAATATGACAACTTTTAGTATGTGTCAAATTTGACACATATTTGAGACCACTATTGGAGTTCAATTTTATGAAGATGAGCTAAAAAATGGCTATACACTACTTTTATAACACTCTATTAGAAATGCTCTTATGTTTACTTTACAGACTATTAGATTAATAACTGAATTGATCGAACGGTTATTGATTATTAAAAACTTAAGTTTATCAAAACAAACTTAGACTACACTAAATCTTAATTTAAGTGTAAGATGCATTATTCTATATGTTAAAAAAGGTGTCAAATCCAAAGCTAGATTGAAACATGAGAATAAATAGGAAGAAAAAACTAAACAAAGATACATATGGGACAGTCACCAAAGCTTTTGGTTTTATTTTCTACGTTGGCTAGTTTGCAAAGAATCTCTTTGGCTCAAATCAAGGCCTACTTGGTTGGGGCGCCATAAAAGCTATTACCACAAAAGGGCCCTCACCTTTACCACTTTTCAACTACTCTCCCACATTCATTTTTATTATATACATACATATATATATATTTATATATATTTGTTGGGGGATTATACTATAGGATCTTAATTAAGCCCTATCAGTAGGATTCTCAGTGTTCTCGACTTGTGAACAGTTTTCGGCGCAATTTTTTTTATGACCGTGTATATTGTAGTTGTTTAGAGCATCCTACAAATTTTCAGAAAATTCTGGATAATTTACAGTACCGAAAACTAGGTTAAAACATGTTGTTGCACGCGTGACTAATTTTTTTTATGCGCGTGGAAAGCAACATGTTTAAACCTAGTTTTCGATACTGTAAACTATCCGGAATTTTATGAAAATTTGCATGATGCTCTAAACAACTACAATATACATGGTCATAAAAAAAATCACACCGAAAATTATTCACAAGTCAAGAGCACTGAGAACCCCACCGATAAGACTTAGCGCTCTAAAAAAAATTCTCCTATTTTGTTTACCCTTTGGGAACTACTACTACTATATCACCTGTTGTACAATATGACTCTCACGACAGAAGTCATGGTTAGATTTGAAAAGAGAGAATGCAAGTTGGTGCATGTGGGGTCATGACACGTGGAAAATGTGCATTGGTTTTATGATTTCCATAAATGCATGGGAAGATGGTGATATGAATAATAATATATATATGAGCTGTAACAGCAATATATATATATACAAGAATATTTGTATATATATATACATACTATATAATATATGTTTGTTAAATGGGGAAGAAGGAGGAGACAATGCCGTTAATACTTATGGTGGGAATTGAGAAGAAAGAACTAAAATCTAGGCAAATATTCATGTCTCTCTTCTAAAAGATGCTTTTATTAGGTCAATCAGCATGAAATTAGGGCGCTTGGGAACAGAGAAATATTTATATATATATATGTATTACCAATAATTTCAATTCAATCAAATAGTATGACTTTAGGTCAATGATAGCATTAATTTGGATCCGAATCCAATGAATATGAGATGTTTGCTCTCTTCTCTCTCAATACTATTATTCTAATAGAAATGTGATCATTTATCCATAAACCCCAGTGATTATACATATTTACATGTGTTAATTAATTAGTAATTACCATGATGATCACCTAAGTATTTTCTTTGAGCTTATATTGTGACCACTATAAAGAATTTTCTTTATTCTTTATCAAAGAGACTGGTCCTGGATTCTTCCTAGGCTGATTCTTGATACTTCTTCTAGAGTAGTTCTATAAAAAAAAGTTTCGGTTTATTCTTATTTATAACTGACTCAATAATTAATACTAATTAATTTATGTTTTTAATTATTATATGAAATGATGTATATAACTCAAAATAATAATCTTCTCCAAAATCTAACATTGGATCCTTTCGGATGCACTCAAAATTTAGAAAAAAGAAAAATCAATCAAACAAATAGTTTCCAGTTTCATGTTGTACTGCAGAGGAGGGTTTGAGAAGGCTCTTCACTATAAAAGTTACCAGCTACTGACATTGGTATTAATTATAGGACCTATAAATATATATACAATTCTTATTTCAAACAATTATATTCACGAGATAGAGGTCAATTTCTAGTTGGCCCTGCTAAAGATTTGACCATTTTTACCTTCAAAACTTTTCTTTTTTCACCTTCCCATAAATTCGCAACAAAATAAGCATATTACAGCAAATATATGGATTTCTTTTGTTTGTAAATATCATTTATTAGGTCTTAATAAGTCATTTTTGTTGAAAAATAATTTCAAAATGTAAAGCGAAAAATGATTTCTATGACCCAACTAAATAAACGATTTATGACTTAATTAATTAAAAAATAATAATTATGCCATAAATCACTTTTTGACGTGTAATCTGAAAAATTGTTTTTTTAAAAAAATATTTATATGAAATTTAAAGAATTAAGTGATGCAAAATAAAATTTAAGAATTTTTGAGATACTTTAACAAAAAATGACTTTTGTTAATATAAATCCTATCTATATTTATGGATGATAATAATAATATGTACACCAAAATTATATAAAAAAAATATTACAACAGCTATCTTATTTGACCAATCAAATCATTATCCATACACTATTTAAAAAAAAAAAATACCTATATATATGTACACAATATAGTAAATTGAAGCCACGAAATTCGAGTAAAAAAACAAGAGAGGACTATTGGATTAACAGTGATCCTGAGACCACCTGAGTATGAAAAATAATTTTTTTTTTTAAAAATTAAAGAAAAAGAAAACGCTGACTCCTCAAAACAACTTTTCATTTGTCTGACTCGTCTGTCGTCATCTTGAATCCCCCGCGACCGTAGAAAAAGAAGTGAAAGACGCACTGAACGAGGGATTCCCTTTTCCATGAAAACTATTTTCCTTTTTTTACTTTTTTTTTAAAAAAAAAAACTAAATATTTCACATAACAAAATACATAGGCCACTTTTATTTTTATTTTATATATATATATATATATATAAATAGGAGAAAGGGTTCGGTGAATTAGCTCAACTAAACCACTGGGAACTACTCTGACTTCTTTTTTGGTTTCTTGTTTGGTGTCTAGTCATGGAGTCATATTTATCAATATCATTATATATATATTATATACCATATCATATTTTAAATAAATATTTATTTTTTTGTGTTTATAAATATATGTGGGTTAAGTTATTCTTATACGAAACCCTAATCTGTGTAACAGTGTATAATTGGGTTAAGATTGAGATTTTTTTTAGTTTCTCTTTTTGTGATGGCTTGATTAGGTCATCATGATCTCTCCCGCTAGATATGGGATTTTTTCTTTTAAGATTATAACGTGTCTAATCAGAGTGGAAAAAAATTAGGGTTGATTGTAAATTTCTGTATATATATATATATTGCATGGTAGAGACGATGTGGATGAGATATATATATATATAGAGAGAGAGAGAGATAGATATAGAGAGAGAGAGAGAGAGTGGGGGTCGTGGTCATTTCTGGAACCAAGACGCAGTTTTGGTAGGGCCAGCAGAGGTCTCTCTGAAACTTTTTATTACTTTGTCCTTTTCACCTTCAACCTCTCAATCTCAAGTCTCAACCTCTTTTTATCTCTCTATCTTTCTCTTCTCATTTTCCCACACTCATTTTTTTTTCTCTTCTTCTCATATCAGAAAACCATAGAATCTCTCTTTTTCTTTCTCTTTTTCCCTTGTTTCTTTTCGATCTTAACCAGGCCAAGAAAGTTCGATGATGATGATGATGATGATGATGAAGATTTATATTGCTCGGGAAGCTTTTTGTTTTTTGAGGGGAATGTTGTCTGGCTCGAGGCCATTAAGATTGCAATAGAGATCTATGCATGAGTTTTATAAATCTCATTTTCGTTCACTTTTTCTTTTGTGGATCTATATATGTTAGAGACCCATTTGAGAATAATGGTTGATTGTTGAGTTAGTGACGTCGGACCAGGCTTCATTCCCCCCAATTATAGCTTCCTCTCGCTCAGATCTTCACGACCCATTTCAGTTCTTGATCCAAAGCCAAAAGGGTATGTGTTATTTTTCGTTGTAAATCTAAATATTGGACTGATCTCATGGTTTTATTTTTCAGAAAAAACTGTGGTCGTTGGGGCTAGAGCACAGATTGGTGTAATGATGATGGTTTTTTTTTTTTGACTGTTTCTTATTATTATATTTTATTTATTAATTTCTGACTGAAGTGGGCAAAAGATCATCATTACTCATCTTATTTCTAACTCTAAATTTCATGGATGATGATCATCATGGTTGGCTTTCTTTCTTTAATATTGTCAGACCCTTTTAACTCTTGTAGATTCATCATTGGGCCGATTTTTTCATGATGGTTTCACGAATCTTTTCTGTCTGTTTCTGCTGATCCATCTCT
Organism: Humulus lupulus; assembly: GCF_963169125.1. NCBI lineage: Eukaryota > Viridiplantae > Streptophyta > Magnoliopsida > Rosales > Cannabaceae > Humulus > Humulus lupulus. The sequence continues at coordinate 243,511,424 of NC_084797.1, forward strand.
ACCAATTCCAACTTATCCAAAATTGACACTTATTTGCCTCTCTTTTTCTTTTCACTTCCTTAGGGTTTCAGTAGCACTGTACTCTTCTTTGGACACTTTTGTTTCTATTATTATTAATTTATTTTTGTATAGAAATGTGATTGGTCTTTTCTATTTACTTTTTTTATGTATGGTTTTTTGCGTGTCTTGTAACTATATATATAATCTGTATACTACTACTAGTATATAACTATATATAGATGACTTGTTGGGGCTTGTTATCTCAGCTCTTGTGAGTTTCTTTTGGTTTTTTTTTTTACTTAACAATTGTTTGAAAATGGTTCATCTCTGTTTTATCATGATTTAGGTTATGTTAATTGCTTGAAGTTAGATACATGTTTATAAGATTTTCTCATGTTATGATTGCTATATTTTTTTTCTTGTTTTTTGTTTTAATACTTAATAGGTGTAAAAGCTGTTTTTTTAATGACACAGATCATGATTATGTAAAGGAAGAAAAGAATAATCTTTGAAAGAGATATTAATTAGTGATTTATTTCCTAACTTTTTTTTTTTGTTGAATTTGAGAAATCTCAGCTCTGTGTATGAGACATCTCATGGTATCATCATGGCCTTTTTGATTTGCTCTCTCTCTCTCTCTCTCTCACTCTCATATCTAACCACATTATTATTTAATTATTAAAAGATTTATTTGATCTTTGGCTAATGGACCTGAGATCTTTTGCATTGTTCTGATCTCATAGCTAGGTTTCAGAAACGTCAGTTGATTATTATAATCTTAAAAGAAAGGAATGATTAAGTGTGTTATTACTTAAATGCAAGCTACACTGGAAAAACACACAGACCAGAGAGCTTTAAAAGAAAAATAATAGTAAATTATATATATGTGTTTCGTCTTAATTAGATACAAATTCCTCTCTACGAGTTTTCTCTGTCACTTTTTCATAAATTAATAACATGACTTAGTATGTGTAAACAGAACTAATTAGCTTTTGGTTAATTAGATGAGTCCTTAATAATTAAATCACGGTATCATCAATTAGAAATTTTAAAATGTCTAGATTTTGCTAAAATCATAATATATAAGCAACGACTAAAGTGGCGGTGTTTGTGTTACAAAAGTTGGTTTCAGCACATAAATAGTTATAAATTCTAATTCTTCGTTATGAAAGTGTATATTGTAGTCAGTTAGAACATCTAACAAAGTTTCAATGTATTTTGAATAATTTACAGTATTGGTGTCGAAAACAAAGTTCAAATAGTTTCTTATATGAATGCACTCAAAAGACTATTTTTCTTGTTTTTGGCATTATAAATTATTTAGAATTTATTCAAATTTTGTGAGATGTTCTAAATGATTACAATATACACTGTGATAGTGAAAAATTAGAATTTATAACTATCCACATAACGAAACCAACTTTTTTCAACACCGATGTTGATAAAAAACTGTCAATTCCACCGTAGTCGTTCTCTATATTAGTATGATTTTATGAAGAACTATCCACATACCGAAACTAACTTTTGACATCACGTGTGTTGACAAAAAACTGTCATGTCTTATTTCCCTATATATATATTTATGTTCAACTCAAACTTTTGTCTTCAACAAAATCACCTAATACCCTTGTTATAATTTCTCCTCAATAGCTTAGTTGAACGTCTCTTCTACTTAATTGATTGGTTTGTTAGGGATATGGTGTCCTTTGTTAATTTTCAAATTAAAATATCATTTCATATCAATAAATTTGAATTTCTGTTCTTTAATCAGTGAATTTAAACAACATTTTCAAATGTTGCTCTTCAATCAGTGAACATTTATAATATTATATATACGGGTCAAACTTTTTGGCATTATCTTGTATTATTACCCCATTTTTTTCTTTCTTTCCTAGTAAAACTCACAGTAAAAGATTGTTCGTTTCAAAATGTGTGCCGCTCAATGCAAGACATATATAAAGTAGAGAAAAAGGGTTTTGTACTAAATATTTTATTTCTTCACTGAAAAATCACTAAACCACTACTGGAGCAGAAAAAATATGAACTTAATAGGCATATAATAATATATATATATACATAACACAAAATTATAAACCATATAAATTTATTTAACAAAGAGTACTTTGCTAAAACTTTAGTGTTTGAAAAATAAAATGAAAACTACATAGGAAACATCATCATCAACTTATTAATTATCAACCATGTCTATAGTATCTGATCAGACATAAATAATGTCAGCTGAGAAAGAAAGGACTAGTAGTTCTGATGACCAGTACTACTGCGCAAACCGTGATGGGTTTATCATTTTGTCATTAATTTCTGAATTGCAGTGTATATATATATATATGTATATATATATATCATAACTTCATATGCATGTAAATCACTGAATGCCTTTAATGTTCTTTTTTTTTGGGTGTGTGTGGTTAAATTCTATCTTTAATTTCTTGTCATATATATATACATATATCCATACTCATTTACCACAACACAGTTGAGTCAACATCAGTGTTTAATTTCACCATGGATTCCTCTTTTCCTGACTGTGATGTATATTAAATAAGGAATGTGATCTATCTCTTTCCCCAACTGTTTCTACATGTACTGTGGATTCATTAGTATTTTTTTAAAAAAAAAAACAAAAGAAAGAAAATTTGAAATCTGTCTTTAAAATTGGGAGTTTTATATAAGTCATTCTCTTTTACTTTTTATATATATGGTTCAAAACCCTAACTCCAAATCCTGATCACTATATATATATATAGCTATTTGTAGACGCTCTCAGCCTGAAAATCAAAGTAGTCTTGGAATTGGTCAATGTATATTGTTTAGCATGCATTGAAAAGTATCCATTAATTTTTATTTTAAATGAATTTAAATCATCAGGCCCATTGGAACTTGTGTTACACATGCATGCTGATCTCTTTTTGTATATGCAAGCTATTATAAGAATTGATTTGTAAGACTAAATTTGTTGACCTCTTAGGTAATTAAATTGTCAAAATTTCTTAGAGTCCGTGAACTTTGTTTGAATTGATTTTTGTCCCTTAAATTTTTGTTTGAATTCAATAAGAGGGTGTTTGACTCCTTAACTAAAAAAATGTTTTTTGTTTTTAAAACTTATAAACTGAGGAAAAAAAAATCAATTAAGATTACATGTTACAAGATATATTACAATAGAGTTCAAACACATGAATGAATGTGTATAGTCTATTAGTGAAGATATATCAAACCACTATGAAGCTCTAAATATTTGGTCTTGTTCTCCAATGTCGATAGGAAAAATAATGTCGAACAACTCACAACGAAAGAGACCGAAAACACTTTCACATAAATGCGTGTTTGAACTCCCAACCTTGAGTAAAAGACCTAAGACCCAACCACCCTTACCTAGGGGTGATGGGCAGAGAATTATTAAAGTTGTCCATGTGGAAAAAAAAAATAAAGATAGGCTAACCAGTCATGGTATGGTGGACATATATGCACATTAATTTATGTATAGTTTATTTTCAAATGGTAAGTAATGCCCAGAACAAATAATTGCCTAAAAAGTCAGATACATATAAAGATTTTCGATGTGAGATTTAAGAGAGTAAGTACATGCAAAAAGCTAATCCAAGCTAGTGGTAGAGATAGATTTGTGGTATTGTGTATATATATAGTACTTATTTTATAATATATATAATAAGAAAATTATGTAAACTCATGCAAACTTATTTATATAGCAGCACTATTCTTTAATTATTCTCACTATATATATTTGGATTTATTTGATTTTATTAAGTTTGAGTGGGCACAATGTGTACATACGACAGTTTGATACGTACGGGTAGGTGTGGGGTTATTAGTATTTATTATATTTACTGTTTGTTTTAAATTGCACATGCTGATCGATAGAGAAACTTTTTTTTTTTCAAGGCTTTAGATTATAAAACTTTAAAAATATCTTGCTAGAAAAGTCACAGTAACAACATTATAAGAAAAAAAAACGGTTTTATACAATTCACAGTATGGATTCCTTTGTACTGAGATTTGGAATCTTTAACTTAGTAGAAGAAGACAAACAAGTAAAGTTATTTTGAATATTTAAAAGTCTGAGGTAACAGTAGGGTTATGTAACGGTTGTGTGGTGATAAATTTGTCTGAGTGAAACTGGTTGTACATCTGTTAATATTCCACATTTGATTCTTTCTCTCTTGTATTTTCTTCAAGAGAAAATACATATATATGTATTTGTAAAAGCTTTTGTTATAGTCATATATATACATGCATATAAGCTGTTATTTATATACTTCTTTATTATTGTGATTATTATAGTAGAAAGATAGAAAAGAAGAAGAAGAAGAAGAAGAAGATCAAGATGAATCCATTAATATATATATATAATCAGTAATTAATCAAATCTCAGTCACTTACTAGTCAACATGTTCTTAATTCTCTTCTATCTGTCCTCTCTTTATTTTATATGTTTCCTCCTTTACACCTGTCATTCTCTTTTCTTTAGGTGTCATTATAATAGTATTGTTCTAGGTCTTGTCATGTTATTCTTTGGTGATAGCTTAACTGGGGTTGGAATCATTTCATGTATCTATCCAAACCAGCTCTTGCCTGGTTCAAGTTATTTGGTAATCTATCATTTGTATTATCTTTACTTAATTTATAGTAGTTTGTGTAGTACAAGACTCAACAATTGTAAGGTCATCAAACACAAATCAAAGAAAAACACAAGCTGAAATCAAACATAATGCAACAACAGAAAAGTAAAAACAAGATAACAAAAAAGATTTATCCAGGTTCGGTCCTCAATTCAAGGCCTACTCCAGCTCTTCCCCAAGAAGTTCTCCACTATAATCAAGTTGATTACAATCTCCAATAATTGTAGTGTACACCTCTTGAAACAACACAGAAAGAAATCCCCAAGAACTCTCACACTCGAGCTCATAAAGCCATACAATGGTTGTTACAATTTTTCTCTATCTCTCTCTGTTTCACTCTCCCAGAACACTACTTCTAATCTCTATCTTTGTTCTAACCTTTATAATGAAAAGGTTAGATCAATATATAGAGTTACAATTCGAGTTAACTAACTGAAATAACAATCCCAAGGTGTACAACTACCTAAAACTGATTTAACAGAAATTGACAAAAGCTGTTAAGTTCTTCTAACTGTTTTGATTTTCTTTGGATTACCAATCCTACAAATTCCACCTTAATCCAAAGAAAAACAAACTGGAGAACATCACAAGGGGAAGTGGATCATCACCTTCAACTTGGTCCAATGTTAAGCAGTTCCAAACAATGTTGGAATCGGCTTATGGAGAGAGCTTTGGTCCCTGCATCAGCAGGATTCTCTTCACTGGGTACCTTTTCAAGCTCTATTTCTCCTTCTTCTATCTTGTCTCTGATCGAAAACATTCTTATGTCAATATGTTTTGATCTTTCATGGTAGACAGGGTTTTTGCTCAAATGTATTGCAGATTGACTATCTGAATACACAGTTGCCTTGCCTTTCATCAAACTCAGTTCCTTCAGAATTCCTTTGATCCAGATAGCTTCCTTGAATGCTTCAGTTGTTGCCATGAATTCTGCTTCTGTTGTTGATAAGGCTACCACTGATTGAGAGTGAGATTTCCAACTAATGCAGCATGTATTCAATTGAAAACAATAGCTTGTTATAGACTTTCTGGTGTCTTTGTTTGATGCATAGTCTGAGTCTACACATCCTTCAAGTTCCACTGTAGACCCTGTCTTCTTGAACTTTAAACCATGTGTCAAAGTTGTTTTTATGTATCTCAACAACCATTTGAGTCATTTCCAGTGTTCCTCACCTGGATTGGACATGTATTTGCTCAAAACACTTACTCCAAAAGCAAGATCTGGTCTGGTGCTAATCATGGCATACATGACACTACCAATTGCTTCAGCATATGGTACATTTTCCATCAATTTTCTCTCTGAATCTGTCTTTGGTGCTTGTTCAGTAGAGAAAACAAAATGTCCAGCTAGTGGAACACTAGCTTCCTTTGCATCAGTCATTTTAAACTTCTTGAGAACTTCTTCCAAGTACTTACTTTGAGATAGAACCATTTTTTTCTCCTTTCTGTCTCTCAAAATGTCAATTCCCAAAATTTTTCTAGCTGGCCCGAGATCTTTCATTTCAAATTCACTATTCAGGACATACTTCAACTTCTTGATTTGATTCATGTCCTTTCCCATAATCAACATGTCATCAACATAGATGAGTAAAAAGTTGCAGCTTAAGAATTCAGATTTGAAAAATATAGGCAAGTGTCATATTTGGATCTTGTGTAGCCTACTTTGGTGACTACTGAGTCAAATTTCTTATACCATTGCCTTGGAGATTGCTTTAACCCATACAAGGACCTCTGTAGCAGACATACCAGTTCTCTGTGTTGGATTCCACCTTGAATCCATTAGGCTGACTCATGTAAATAGTTTCCTCAAGCTTTCCATTCAGGAAAGCAATTTTCACATCCATTTGTTAAACTTCCCAATCAAATTGAACAGCAACAACTATCATCATTCTTATAGTCTTCATCTTGATCACTGGTGAAAATATTTCTGTGTATACCATTTTGCTACCAACCTTGCTTTGTACACACTTGGTTCATTTTCTGTTAGTCCTTCTTTGCCCCTGTAGACCCATTTGCAGCCAATTACTTTTTGTCCATGTGGTTTTGGAACCACAATCCAAGTCTTGTTCTTCTTTAAGGATATAACTTCATCCATAGCTTTTTCCCACTTCTTAGCATCCTTGCAGCTTATTGCTACCTGGTAGTTCTTTGGCACTCTTGAGTTTTTCTCATTTATCATAGACAAAGCAAAAGCTATGATATCAGCTTCACCAAATTTTGCAATAGTGTTTGCTTCACTGTACTTTGCAGGAGCTTTGATTTCCCTTCTTACTCTATCTCTTGCAAGCTGATAATTAGCAAGATTGTCATCTTGGTTATCTGCATCCTCACCAGTTTCAACTTCTACTTCAGGTTGCTTATCTTGATAAGTTTGTGCTATTTCCACCTCGAACTGAGTACTGGTTTGAGTTTTACTCTTGTCACCTGAAACATCAGATATCATACCTTTCTCATTTCTTTTAAAAGGAAAATCTAATTCATTAAAGATTACATCTCTACTAATAACTATCTTATTTGTTTCAACTGACAGCAATCTATAACTTTTAACTCTAGTTGGATAGCCTAAGAAAATGCATTTTTCAGATCTCTTGCCTAACTTATCTTCAATCTTATGTGCATAAGCTGCACAACCAAAGATTCTTAAATGAGTAAGGGAAGGAGGTTTACCTTTCCATAATTCTTCTGGAGTCTTTGAATCAATTTTTCTATTTGGACTTCTATTTATGAGGTAGCATGCTGTGTACAGTGCCTCACCCCAAAACTTCTTAGCCAAACCAGATTCAACTGCAAGCATCTGACTTTGTTTAACAAAGTCCTGTTCATCCTTTCAGCAATGCCATTTTGCTGGGGAGTTTTGATTACTGTCCCTTGCCTTTCAATACCATACTCCAAACACAACTTATTAAATTCATCATTAATAAACTCAAGTCCATTATCAGTTCTCAAAACTTTAATTTTTGTGTTAGTTTGAGTTTCAACAAGTACCTTCCATGTTTTAAAAGCTTCAAGAGAATCATTCTTGTGTTTCAACAGAAACACCCAGACCTTTCTACTAAAATCATCAACAATTGACAAAAAATATTGATTACCTCCTGAGGTTTTAATTCGCCTTGCACCCCATAAGTCTGCATGAATGTATTCCAACACCTTTTTGGCCCTATAACTACTGTTTGTGAACTTTATTCTGTGTTGTTTGCCCTGCACACAAATTTCACAAAATGGTAAGTTATCATGTTTGTAATTTTTAAGCAAACCTTTCTTTGATAGTTCTACCAAGCCCTGCTCTCCAATATGGGCCATCCTTGCATGCCATAACTTTGATTTTGAATTGCATTTATCCACAGTAGCTGCTCGTGCTTGAGTTGCAGTTTCTCCATCCAAGAAATATAGTCCATGTCTCTTGGTTCCTTTGAGAGATAGCAAAGATCCCTTGTAAATCCTCATAACACCCTTGTTCACCTTGTACTCATACCCTTCCTCATCAAGAGTGCCTCGTGAGATTAGATTTCTTTTCAGATCATGAATGTGTCTCACTTTGGTAAGGGTTTTAAGAGTTCCATCATAACTCTTGAATATCACTGAACCAATACCAACTACTTTGCACTTCTGATCATTCCCCATAACCACATTTCCCCCACTGATTTCAGTGTACTCATGAAACCAGTCTCTTATGGGACACATGTGATATGTGCATCCACTGTTAAGGAGCCATTCCTTCCATTCTTCATCATGTGAACGAGTGCAGACTTTTCCGTCAGTCTTGACTTTGTCTTTGTCAGTTGCATCTGTTACAGTGAATATATCTCCATCTGAGCTATAGTAATCATCAACAACAGCATTTGAGTCACTATTTTTCTCATCTTCTTCCTTCTCTTTCTTCTTCAGTTCCCAACAATTCTTGATCAGATGTCCCACCTTTCCACAATGGTGACATTTTCTTGTTTCCTTGGGTCTTGATTTTGACCTTGAATTACCTCTGTAATTCTCTCTAGACTGTCCCCTCGTTTGAGTTCTTCCTCGAGCAAACAACCCTTCATCAGGTCTTAATTCTTGTCTTGCTGCTTTTTGCCAGTTGAGCTCTGCATCCCTCGATTTGAGTGTGCTCATTACATCATCGAAAGTTAGAGTATCCCTGCTGTACATAATAACAGTTCTCATCTCCTTGAATTGATCTGGCAAGCCATTGAGTAAAATGACAGCTTGATCTTCTTCCTTAATTGTTTCACCCATGTTAGTAAGAGCCAAAACAATTTTATTCAAATCATCTAAATTTTTTTCTAAAGAAACAGTAGCATTCATTTTAAATCCATAGAACTTCCCTTTCAAGAAAATCTTGGTTGTAGTCGATTTTTCCATGTACAATTGATCAAGATTATTCCAGATTTCCAGGGCAATCTTCTCACTGATCACTTGCCTCAGCACATTATCAGAAAGATTCATGATAATGGTTGATCGAGCTTGCTTCATCACAGTTTCTGCATCACCTTTCTTCGATGCATCAGAGTCCTTCTCAGCCTTCTCTGCCTTTTCTTCAAGTGCTGAATCAAGCTTCTGATATATCAGCACCACCATCATCTTCTCCTTCCACTGACTAAATTCTCCAAATCCATCGAATCTCTCAAAATCGAATCTGGTTGATGATGATGCCATCTCAGCTGCTTTCTGTAATTTTTGATAACCTTCAAATGAAGTCTTCGATCTACAGAACCTGGCTCTGATACCACTGTAGTAATCCTACTACACAAGACTCAACGATTGTAAGGTTGATCAAACACAAATCAAAGAAAAACACAAGCTGAAATCAAACATAATGCAACAACAGAAAAGTAAAAATAAGATAACAAAAAAGATTTATCCTGGTTCGGTCCTCAATTCAAGGCCTACTCCAGCTCTCCCCCAAGGAGTTTTCTCCACTATAATCAAGCCGATTACAATCTCCAATAGTTGTAGTGTACACCTCTTGAAACAACACAGAAAGAAATCCCCAAGAACTCGCACACTCGAGCTCACAAAGCCATACACTGGCTGTTACAATTTCTCTCTGTCTCTCTCTGTTTCACTCTCCCAGAACACTACTTCTAATCTCTATCTTTGTTCTAACCTTTATAATGAAAATGTTAGAGAAATATATAGAGTTACAATTCGAGTTAACTAACTGAAATAACAATCCCAAGGTGTGCAACTACCTAAAACAGATTCAACAGAAATTGACAAAAGTTGTTAAGTTCTTCTAACTGTTTTGATTTTCTTTGGATTACCAATCCTACAATTTGGATTTTAGATTTTCATATCCATGAGTCAATAGGGTCATATCTTTGAGCTTTCTTATAGGGGTTTGGGTTAGTTCATTGTATCTCTCAACACTAAAACATATGGTTTTTAACAATTAAGCTACAATTTGGAACATAGATGAAATGTAAAAAGGGAATAGTATACTAGTTTTTTCTTGTATAATTAACTTTGTTTTGCTATGAAATTTTTACTTTTATAGCTTTGTCGACGCCTGTTTTCGTCAATGGAAAATAAATTAGAGAGCTAAAACTATTTAGACTAGCATGTTTTCATGTGGTTCAGTTTTTAATGAGACTTATTCCATAAGTTAATATATTGATTAAAAACTTGCAAAGCTCAATTTCTCTTGAGGGTTGAAATTTGGCAACGTTTCGACTATCTCAATTTGTGATATATATATATATATTACAATAACTTCCACATTTACAAACTTATACATATGCCGATATGGGCTATTAGCACTCTTAATGAGAGTTAATTACAACACTTTTTTCTAATAACATGTTAAGAACATGATTTACATAGAGAAAAGTAAGAAAAAGACATCAAGTGCACAAAATATGCTCTATCTCCCATGTTCAGTAAGTAAATTAGACTAGTCACATTCCCGAGTAGCCTTAATTGTTGGCTCTAGTCATTGAAGGATTACATTCATACGTGTACGACCACGTCTTTAGAAATGGTCGGAGGTGTCGGGTGACACACCACCATTTCTCGAGTATGATTCTGTCATTCAAATTTTGAATTGTCGAGTGTACGAAGCCGACATCCATTATGCTCCAGCAACCATTGAGCTGGTAGTGGTAGTTGGGCATGTTTGTTTTTTGTTCCGGTCGCGATCGATTTCTATGACCTTTTTGTCTTAACCACTTTGGTCGTGACCTTTCATCTAGTCTCACAAAACCCCGAACAGTTGGTCCCTTCGTGGAATTTAGGATTTCACCATTTATACACATGCCTCGTTTAAGAGAGGTTATTGGATTATTGCACGAGGAGCTAGTCGTCTTTCAGTATTGATGGGTTGCGAGTAACATTTCTTATTGTTAACACAAGTTAATTAGTTCTGGATTGGTTAATTGGTATTAGTGGTGGCAATTTGGGTTACGACACGACACGATTAAGGTAAACACGAACACGACACAACACGTTTAATAATCGTGTCATGTTCGTGTTTGAGTTTTTGACACATTTAATAATTGTGTCGTGTTCGTGTTTACCTTAATCGTATCGTGTCAAAATCGTGTTGACACATTTAATAATCGTGTCGTGTCATAATCGTGTCAGACACGATAACACGAATACTTTACATAGGTTTTATGATTTTTTTCGTATAGTTATGATTAATCGTGTCATAATCGTGTTCATGTCGTGTTGATCCGTTTAATAATCGTGTCGTGTTCGTATTTTTGACACGTTTAATAATCGTGTCGTGTTCGTGTTTACCTTAATCGTGCCGACACGAATCTGACAGGTTTACACGAATTGCCAGCCCTAGTTGGTATGATAGTTCTCTCTTTCTGTTTTTATTCTATTTTAGCTACTGTAACTAATTCACATTCTTGTAATTGTTCTCCTCCTATATAAATAAGAGTGTCTCCGGTGGCTTCTATTATTGAGCCATTCTTTCTCATTTCTTTCTGGTGTATTTTCTCTGTCATGATATTAAAAGCCAAAGAAAACTCTAACTAGCATGTATCCGATCAAAATTCAAAACCAGTCCAAACAGAGAGCCAAAAGAGTCACTTGTGATTCAGGGATAGTGAGCCAATTTTTATTTTCAAAAAGTCACTTGTGATCATGACGTCCAAGATTGGTGAGCAAAAATAGCCACCATCTTGAGGGGGTATTAGAGAAAAATATCTCACATAGAAAGTGTGTGAGTAAATTCAACAATACATAAAAGTATGACTTACTGCACTCATTATCAATTGATTTTGAGATGAAATTTGATGCTTCTTATCATGCACCACATTCTACTTCTAGACCACTTTCTAACGAGTATAACACGTGCTTTAAGACAACCATGTGCCCATGAGAATGCCTTACGTGATATATTTTGGAAAACACGAATAACAATAACTTTATTTTTGTTCATGCCGCCATAGTGCTTTCACATCATTTTTTGTTGGTTTTATTTCCAAATCTAAATATAGGTAGATGTGCTTTATGTAATTTAGACAACGAGCATTAGAACACTCGAACACCTTTAATTAGTACATTCTGAGTTCGGAGCTTATTATTCAATTATTCGTGCATTCTGAGCTTAGAACTCATCATTTTGGTTTAGCCTCTCAAAGAGATTATTCCCTTTAAAAGGCATACCCTGTTTTAATTATGATGCCACGTCATTCGGGAGAAATTCTTCCCATACAATATAATTTAAGTTTTATATAAATATTAATTTCACAAATTTTTTATTAGAACAAGAAAATAAGGAAAGAAAAATTAATTAAAATGTTTAACAATCTTTCATCATTATAGCTAAATGAAAAATATGTGTAAAATACAAAATCTGTCATCATTTAAGATCATTTCTGTATATTTGAATGAAAAAGTTATTTTAGGATTGTTTTTAGAAAGAAATTTGACAATATATATTTTTTAAAATATTACTTATTAATTTCTATAAAAAAATATTTTAAACAAATATATTTATGAATTTAACTAACAGAAATTAATTTTTTTTCAAAATGGGTGTGGTTTGGATCACATAAAAGTAATAAAAAATTACATACCTAATTAAGCTCATGTGGAATAAAAATTACATAGTGAATAATGATATATAAACCAATTTGTAAATAAGTCCAATTCATACATACATGGATCAAAGTCCAAAGTCTAAATAGTTGAAGCTCAATTAAAACATGAAACAAAGTATATTAATAGAACAACTATTTAGACTTTGGACTTTGATCCATGTATGTGTGAATTGGACTTATTTATTAGACTTTAGACTTTGAACAACAAATATTTAGAACAATAAAAATAGTTTTCTATTCTATATTAATAGATATCATTAGCTTAGTTGACAAAAAATAAATAGATGTGAGCAGAGATGGGCTGACTTTTTTATTTTATTTTTTTAATTTTATGAAAACATAACTTTTGAAGTGTGAATGAACCATTGTATGCTCTATAAGTCTGTATAGGCCCAAAAACAAGTAAGGGTATAATAATCCATTAATGATTAGTTTTTTTTTTTTTTTTTTTTTTTTGCATAAATTTGGAATTTTTTTACAAGGTTTTACATTAATATAGCTTTTTGCAAAATTTAATTAAAATATGAAAATAGAAAGCAAATTTCCAAATCTGGAAATTTTTGGATTGTTTATGCAAGCAAATTTTCCATATTGCATTTTTCATTTTCGTGATGTGTTATCGTGCATTTTTCTGGTTAAAAATTAAGTATTTTTGAAAACCAACCAAGACAAAAATAATCAAGGTCGAAATATGATTTTTATGCTATTATTGTGCAAAAATATGAGGATTATAATTTAGGAAAATTTATTAAAGAAAAAAAAATAAAGTATGAGAAATACAATTGCTAATTAACAAAGTATTGAAAACTTGATTAAGAGTAAAACTATGATATAAATAACTTTTATACAAAAATATGAGAAATTAAAACCATAAAAGTAAAAATTCTTAAAAAAAGCCAGAGAATGACTTTTTTTTTTTTAAAAAAAAGACATATTTTTGTAAACTTTATTAAAAAAAAACCCATATAGTAATTTTCTCAATAATCAATTTAGTTGAAAAGTTGTCAAGCCCATATGTCAAAATACTTTGGGCTCATTTTTTATGGGCTGTACTTTGCCTTTGTAGTGAATCAGGCCTACTTGTGTTCAAATACACAACATTTTCAAAATTATTACACAAATAACCGTGTCAATTTATTATTACAGAAATAACATTTTTTATATTTTTTTTCAACCTTTTATTATTGCATTTTTTTTATAGTATTAGTATATATGAGGTATATGTGTTGTAGAAATTGGGTATATGTAATAAAAAACAGTATTTTTTTTTTAAATATTCCAAAAGTCATAAAAAAGTAGGCATCTTTGAGAAAAAATATAACAAGGATGTAGATAACATTTTTAAAATTTTCTATTATTAATCATTACCCACCTCACCCTAATGCACAAGAATATGGTGAATAACAGAGATAAATTTCAGAAAATTTTCCAATGGAAAAAGGGAAAGGATTTTTTTTGACATGGTGCAAAATAGTCCTTAATGGTGTGTGAAAGTAAGTAAGGGCATGTTTGGCATTGTTTTCTATTTTTTGTTTTCAAAATTTTGTTCTCAGAAATGAGAACAAAAAACTGTTTTTGTAGTTTTCAAAAAACAAGAGGTGTTTGGTTAATGTTTCCTAAAAATATTTTTTTAGTTTTATTTTTTTAAAATCTTAAATAAAAAATTAACAAATATATTTACAAAGAGAAAAATATTTTAAAAGTTTGTAATAAATAATGAGATAAAATAATTTGAAAGAAAAAATGATGAAAAATAAGAAGTGAGAAAGGTAGGAAAGAAAATTTGAGAACAATAGAAAACAACTTTTTGTTGTTCTCAAAATTTTCTGTTTTTTGTAACTTTGTTTTTAAAAATTGTTTTCTGAAAATAATTCCAAACACTCCAACTTGTTTTCAAAAGATAATTTTTAGCTTTTAAAAACAAAAAACTGTTTTTTAGTTAAGGTGCCAAACACCCTCTAAATGTCTATGTTTTTTATTTTGTAGTAAAATAGTCTAATCATTTCTTAAAATATCACATATTACCAAATATGACATTTATCAAATTACTATTTTATTCTAAATATTTTAATATTATGGTACATGTATATTAGTTTTGTTTAATTAGTTTTTATTTTAAAGTTATTTTAATTTTTTTTATTTTTTATAGGTTGTTGAATGATATATCGTACCACAAAATATATATACTTAGTTGAAAAATAATATACCATCAAAACTTACAAAATTATTACTAAAAAATGTATATACTATGCTAACAAAGTTATATATTATCATTAAAATGTATATACCATGATACAAAATTATATACTACCACTATGTATAATAAAATAGAAACTAAATATCACAAAAAAAAAAATTATATACCATACCACACAAAATATATACATTAATTGGAAAATAATATACCAACAACTTATAAAAAACTTAAAAAATCAATATAACTTTAAAATAAAAACTAATAAAGCAAAACTAATATACATATACCACTATATTAAAGTTATACAGTCATAAATAAATTATAAAAAAATAGTAATTTAGTTAATCAACAATGTAAAATGGTTATTTCTCTAAAATTTAAAAAACGATGATATTAGCTTTTTGATGGCTTTATTACGAGTCATTTCGTGGATATATATATATATATATTTTTTTTCTTGTAACAGAGTGACTAAGAAAAAGGACCAATTATATGTTCGTAGGCAGGTCCTAGAGTTAAATACGTTAATAAATAAAGAGACCCAAAAGCCCCCACACCATCGACAAAAAATTGAAATGATGAACTGGTCACAATCAATTTAATCGGCACATTAATTGATATGGCCATGTGTATAACATGCACTCACATGCAAAGGAGATAATTACATATATTTTGTTTATGATTAAATCACTAAATTTTGTTAATTCTTTCTATTATGAAGATAATTATTTCAAACTAAAGAATTATTTATGGAAATATATAAACTATTTTGATAGTAATTGATACTTGATACAATCTTCATGTATGTGTTCTTGAGATCTAATTAACATCAAAACTATATTGAAAATTAAAGATTAAATTGAATAAAGTAGAAAATGTCAATCTAGCATTGAAACAAACTTAAAGATAACATCGAAACATAAACATAAATGTTCAATCAAGTTCAAACCATCAATCTTACATCAATTTAGCATTGAAGCACATAAGTTTTAATCAATTCTAATCAAATTAAGTGACTAAAATGATTCAAAAGACTAATTTAAACCTACACTACATACCAATTTTTGAATTTACACAAGATAAATTTGAAGAAGTAAATTTGAAGAAGTAGTGGGGGCAACGACGACGACAATGTCTTGGGAGGAGGTGCCTTGGGTGGACACGAGCTGAATTGGTCAATAGGGCCGGCCCGTGAGCATTGGGGGCTCAATGAAAACTTTGGTACTTTTACAATATTTATATATAAAATAATATTTTTATAAAATTATGGGACCTTTTTGTATAGAAAAAAATAACATTTTTAAAAATTATGGCATTTTTATTTGGGGCCCTAGGCACAGGCCTGACCCGCCTCTGCCCAGGGCCAGCCCTGTTGGTCAATATAATGCGAACTAGGTTGGGCAACGATGGAGCTTGAGCTGGGTTGGGCAGCGTTGGAAGACAAATTGGACAAAGACTGAGGTAGACCTCTTCTTTATTTCCTTGTTTTTTACTCTTAAAGTATAATAATATAGGGGTGACATCATCCAAACCAATCAAATTGTAAAAATAAAAAGATATCCAATTGCAATCGGATTGGATTGAATTTGAACAATTAAATTGGATCGGATGCGTGATGAACATATCAAAATCCAATTAACAATTAATCCAATCCAATCCAATTACATGGATAAATATATATTAATTTTTTTAAAAAAAATTATATTTATTTTAATGTATATTTATTATTTGTCATTTATTATTACCATACACCTTTTCACACGTACAAAAAAATCTTAAAAAAACGTAACATCTCATTTTCATTTTTAGTTGTAGAGGTTTTGGTTGGAATTGAAAATCTTACTATTGGGTAGAAAATATAAACTTTATGAAATTGATGTCTTGTGTATTGTTTTATTTTACTCTTTTGATATTTAATGGTTGTGCAATAATATTAGCTACTTTAAACTTTATGATATAATGTTATTTTTCAATATCAAACTTGTATTACTGTTGATGAAATGAATGATGATGTTTAAAGTTTCATATATGCACGATTTTGTACGTTTTTAAGGCTAATGTTAAACAACAAGTTCAAATTTCAAATTAATACCAAACCAATCCAATTAGTAATTAGATTAGATTTTGAAAACTAAATTAAATTGAATCAGATGATGATTGTGAACATCAAACTTTTAATTAGATTAAATTAGTTTAGTACAAATAAAATAAGTTGGATTAAATCGAATGTACACCTGATCGAGTTGTAGTAATAATAAAATAAATTGTTTATATTTTTTTTGGACCTTGTGTTTTGTTTCATTACTTGTGTTGGACCCTGTGTTTTAACAAATTATTTTTTAGACCATATGTTTTATAAAATGGTTAAAATAGAACCCTAAACCCGATTTTGGTCAATGTTTTCTCAACTAAAATAACAAATAATTTACCAAACTAACAATTCAGAACAAAAATAAAATCATTCTGCTTAAAAACTGTGTTGTTATATTCAATTTTTTCTTTATCAAAATTGAGATTAGGGTTCTATTTTAACTATTTTACAAAATATAAAATCTAAAAAATAATTTATCAAAACACAAAATCTAAACCGATAACAAGATAAAATACAAATCCAAAAGAATATAAACCCTCGAATAAATTTCAATCGTTATTGAATAGATAGGCCATCCATTAAATTGCTCTCTTTTGTTCACTTTTGCACCGACACTACCACCGTACGCACATTGGTCATGACTCATTACTACTTTCTTACTATGTCAACTTAATAATTGGCTGATATATTATTTCACATACATGACAATGATTAGATTAACACAATAATCCCTTTTGTATTTAATTAGTCCCTTTTTAAAAAATATATATTTATATATTTGACCTGCCATTAAAAGAAATTAATATATGACCCCCTAATTATTACAAATTAAGAATCCGTTCCTATTTAAAAGTACCAAACTATTTGAAGATAAACCCTTGTAGTGTAACACATACAATCATATTATTATGAAAAAATTACTCATAAATGAGATCATTTCTAGTGTGTTTTCATTACAACTATTGATCTGACAGTTTTCTACCTTCTATTATTAACTGAAGCAAAAGTAATCACAGGACGAGGAATTAATATTTGTTCGTATATGTATGTTCTGTCATTCAAAAGCACACATTTCAAAATTTTGCAGCATTTACTTCTCAACTTTATTTATACAGTGTAAGATATAAATTTTTAGGAGAATTTGTTAGAGGGCTTCGTTTAAATCCTATCGGTAGGGTTTTCAGTATTCTCGACCTTTAAACAGTTTTTGGCGTGATTTTTTTTTATAATCATGTATATTGCTATTTAGAGCATCAACGCGATTTTTAGAAAATTTCGAATAGTTTACGGTACTGAAAACTTGGTTTAAACATGTTATTGCACGCGTGACTAATTTTTTTTATGCGCTTGGAAAATAACATGTTTGAACCTAGTTTTCGGTACTGTAAACTATTCGGAATTTTCTAAAAATTTGCAGATGCTCTAAATAGCTATAATATACACGGTCAGAAAAAGATATCGCGCCGAAAACTGTTCAGGGGTCGAAAAACACTAAGAGTCCTACCGGTAGGATTTAAAGTGAAGCCCCTATAAAAGAATTATCCTAAAATTTTATATATAAATATATTTTCAAGTAAAATATATTGTTGCATTATCAATTTCAATAATTGTTTTAATAAATTTTTTTTTGAATTTTTTTTTTAAATAGTGTGCAATCTCACATAGTCTAGAGAAGATCAAGTGTGATGATTCTAAAACTATGTAAGTATGGAACTACACAGTTGAAGATGTCTTAAATAAATTGATAGATATTAACTACGCCAACAAGATGCATATTCTTTTCGGTAGATCATCATTGGAGAACTCCAAAGTTATGCGTCTCATAATGGGTGACCTCCTTAGAAGTTTTTTCAGAAAACGTGCGAGTGAAGACAAAGTACGCTTAAAAGACTTATATTGGTTTGCAAGTCCAGTCGTCATTCTAGGAAGCAAGCATATTTATAATTTTAGTTCAATTTTTTTTAATTAAATTGAATTTAAGAGTCTTTTAAACTATTTTAATGAACGATAAAAAAATAAATAAACCAAAGAAAAAAAATAGGAAATAGTTTTCTTTGGATCTGGAATATAATTTACCCGTTTTGGAGCACTTGAATAATTACAGCTCTTTCAACCAACAAATGCCATAAATGTGCCATATATGCCATGGCCGAAAAAGCAGATCGATCGACAAGGGTCATTTGTTATTATTGAAGCCATGATGAAAATATATCATTGCAAATTTTATTAAAAGAAAAAAAATAATTATAAGTAGATGTATATATGATCTTTTCAATGTGATATATAACAATTTTTCTTAAATGCATTTTCTTTCTTTTTCTGACAAATTTTTTTGTTTGTGAAAATGTATGGATCTGAATTAATTATTAGTACTAATGCGTGTGTATGCACATCTCTACAAAAATATATAGTACTGATAATGAATCAAAATAATGGAGTTATGTAAAAAATTATTGGGACAAAAGATGATCACAAAGGGTACTAATTAAGTTATTGGCTAATTAGGTTTATAATTAAGTAGGGCACATATATATATATATATAGGTTATATATATTTCTTCTATTTTTACATTACTAGCTATGTCAAAACATCAACGATGTAACACATGCATGTGATCAAGCTGGGACAACCTCGGAAACGTTTAACCAACTACGATGTAATCGCAATAATGATGAGCTCATTAGCCATATTTAGTATAAGTAGTAGTACCCACTTAAGTAACTCAATCATATAAATAAATATATATATACACTACTTATAAACATCGATAATGAACAAAGAGAGGGCCTTCTAAGCTAATGATAAGCTAGCTTTGATCATATCTCCATTGCAGTCATGGCTCTCGAATCCAAAACCTCACTCTTTCCACTAATGGCACTGATATTATTATCATCTACATTGTATTGTTTGACCATAACTAATATGGTCGGAGCTGCTGGCACAACCACCACCAACAGCCAAGCCGGAAAATGGCGCTTGTTGAAGCGAAGCATCGGAATATCGGCCATGCACATGGCCGTGATGCCGAACGATCGAGTCATAGCATTTGACCGAACCAACTTCGGTCCCTCGAACATGACAAAGAAAAGCTGCACAAATTTGAAAGACGACTACTCTTCCTCTTGCTACGTACACTCAGTCGAGTTCGACCCGTCGAAACGCACCGTTCGACCCCTCACTATTCTCACCGACACGTGGTGCTCGTCCGGAGCCTTGGCACACGACGGCGTTTTGATCCAATCCGGCGGATACGAACGCGGCGAGCGTGTCGTTCGTTACTTCAACCCTTGTTCGGATTGCGATTGGGTTGAGGATCCAAACGGTCTTCTCACGCCTCGTTGGTATGCTTCGAACCAAGTCTTACACGACGGTAAAATCATCGTCGTCGGAGGGAGGTACCAGTTTTCTTACGAGTTTATTCCCAAGAAAACTGGTTCCGATCATAAACTGTACGAACTCCCGTTCTTGAAAGAGACTAGGTACTTGGATGCCATTCCCAATAATCTTTACCCTTTTCTTCATCTCTCGCCGGACGGGACCCTCTTTATCTTCGCCAACGACCGGGGGATCTACTTGACTACGCTGCTAACAAGGTGGTAAGGCGGTTCGCCGTCATGCCTGGCGGAGTTTCCCGGAACTATCCAAGTACAGGTTCTTCGGCTATGCTCCCTCTTATCCTATCCGGTACTGGAACTGGTAATGGTGGTGTGGTTCCGAAGGCCGTCGTTTTGGTCTGCGGAGGAACTTCGCCTGACTCGAATGTCAAAGCCATGGCCGGAGAGTATATTCCGGCGACGAAGAGCTGTGGCCGGCTAGCGATCACGGAGGTGAATCCCAAGTGGGAAATGGAGGAAATGCCGATCAGGAGAGTAATGGGTGACATGATTATGCTTCCGACGGGAGATGTTCTTATCATCAACGGTGCCGGAACTGGAAGTGCCGGCTGGAACTCGGCCAGAGAACCGGTTCTCAACCCGGTCATATACCGACCTGGAAATGAACCCAAAACCCGGTTCGAGGTTCTGGCTCCAACTAAAATCCCCCGGCTCTACCACTCCACGGCGCATTTACTCTCCGATGGTCGAGTTTTAGTCGGCGGCAGCAACCCTAACCGGAGCTACAACTTTTCCACTCTTTTTCCCACTGAACTAAGTCTCGAAGCATTTTATCCACCATATTTTAACCCAACAACTTCTGAAGGTAAGTACACTCGGCCATTAATAACTTCGATGACACCATTAAAGCAGGAACTCACTTATAAGCAAAAGATTTCCGTACATTTTCGGTCGAGCTACGAAATCAACGGCGGCAAGGGTACTTACGTGACGATGGTGGCTCCGTCGTTTACTACTCACTCGTTCGCCATGAACCAGAGGCTGCTGGTTTTGGATATGAGAGAGCTTGTAAATAAAGGAAATCCCAATGATATGGACGTTTCACAAAGTTCAAGACAGTATAATTATGTAGCTGAGGGTTACGCGCCGGCGACGGCGGCGGTGGCTCCGCCAGGGTATTATATGTTGTTTGTTATGGTTGATGGTGTTCCAAGTAGAGGAATGTGGGTCCATATAGCAAAGCAGTAGTAGTTGTTACAATTCAATTCTGAATTTATGAGTGGCTCTGCCTACTTTGAAAGTGTTGACTTAAAGTCAAATTCTTCTTTGCTATGTAATATATAAGCTAGAAAGTTGTTCTAAGCATCTTTTATTATGATCATTTGTTAAATGAAATACAACTTAATAAAATTATTAATATCCTAATCTAATTGCGAGGCACCTAAATACTTGTTAGAGAAATGGCCAATTTTATAGGTGTTACCCCTAAGGTCAACTCCAATGGGGAGTAGTGGCTTAAATTGTCACATCAAAATTGAACTAATCAAACAAAAGAAAAAAAAAAAAAAAAATTAAAAATTGAAGACAACGTTGCCACTGTTGGGCAACGTTGCCAAATTTCAACACAAAATACTATCTCCACATCAGTTTCTATTTTCAACATTTGACCACTTCCGACAAGCACTAGGCAGAGCCACTCCCATTGGAATTGGCCTAATAAGAGGTTGACCACGTTTTTGGTCAATAGATTGTGTTGAATTAAGGTCAAATTCTTCTTTGGTAAATATATTAGCTAGAAAGTTGTTCCTAGTCGCAATTAAAAATTCATTTTACTGCTTATGAAATGAAGCAAATAGTAGAAATACTCTATGCTTGAGATTTAGACTATCTTATGGGGCCAAAAAAAAGACCCGAAGGCTTATTTATAGTCGTAAGTGTGGTGAAACATACCTCGAGAGGTACTTTAATTAGTTGTTATCTCACTCAGTGATGAAGAAGAAATTTCCCTCGAGAGTAGTCTTCGAGTGGATAGGTCTCTTTGAGAGAGTAAAAATGAAGTTAATTTGTGTATTAAGTAAGGTGTGATGTTGTGTTTTAGAGCCATTAGATCGTTGGGGATCGATCCCCAAGTGGCTTAAGCACCGTACGAGTACGAGTTGGCTACTAGGCCAGCTTGTAGGCTTGATGGAAATGGACTTGTCCTAGGAGATAAAAGGACATATTTGCCCTTTATTGATATGAATTTTTTTTATATGGGGGGGATTGCTTTAGTAGATTGGTAGGCTAGGCGTGTAGCGTGTAGCAAGTCTTCTATTTGAGAGCCTTCAAAACTGAGGTTTTTTACTACCATAAAATAAAGGTTTTTAGAACTCGCAATGTGTGTCATAAAAAACTTCTTTGAGTACCTTTTAATTAATTATAATTTTATTTTAAAAATCAATATTTGGGTAAAATGCCCAATTTTTTTTTTTTAAAATCCCATTATTGCTGAATGAATAATAAATATATTTAAAATAAATAAATTATAAAAAATATTAGAAATATTACTATGATTAGTTGAATGAATATATTAAAGATACACAAAAATAAAATCAAAGCAAACATTGTTGAGATAACTACAAGCATATGCAAACATTAATCTATACCAATAATATTATATGATTATATACAATCAACCTGAATAACATATCTGAAACTTTTCCATTTATGTAAAGATTCAAACAAAACTTTTCCATTGACATAAAGATTAAAACAAATACAACACCTGAAAATCCAAACAAACACAACCTGCCAGCCACCACTTGAAAATGAAGACCCGCCTTCGAGTCACCGCCTCTGTAAGCCCCTCCGCGAGCCCCTCCGAGCCACCGCTTCTGTGAGCCAGCGTTGCAGCGAGCCCCTTCTCGAGCCACCGCCTCATCTGCTTGAGCAAGCCACAGATCTCGTCGACGGCGTCCATGTGCGGCGTCTTGGAAAGGCTGAGAGAGACAAGGATATGCATGGGTCGGCTGGGGAGAAGAGGTTTGGGAGGGAGACAAGGAGATGCATGGTCGGCAGGGGAGAAGAGGGTTGGGAGGGAGGCTGAAACTTTTAGGGTTAGGACTTTAGTTTATTTGGTCAGATTTTTTTTTAAATACAATATTTGGGTATAACCCCAAATAAATAAAATAAAATTTTCTTTTCTTTTCTTTTTTAAAAATAAAAATAAAAGAAATCTATTTTTTTTAATTTAGTTATTAAAATAAAACTTTAATTTATTCATTTATTTATCATTTTTTACTTAAAAGTTTTTAGGACACCCAAAGTGAGCCTTTAAAAGTCACCACTAATATTACACTTAAATTTTCTATTAAGGTTTTTTTAGGACCCACATATGTTTTTAGGACACTTATTGCGAATCCTAAAAACAGTTTTTAAGGAAAATTTGAGGGAATTTGAATTTTTTTTAAATTTAAACTTTTAGGATACACATAAGTTTTTAGGACTCGCAATGCGAGTTCTAAAAAGTCCAGGAAGTGTTTGTTTAACAAAAAAAACTCAAACATTTAGGACACACATAGTTTTTAGGCTCGCGGAGCGAGTCCTAAAAAGTCCAAGAGGCTTTTTTAGGACTCACATTTAGGTGAGTGTCCTAAAAATGTGTTTTTGTAGTAGTGACGTTCTAAAGTCAATCCCTCGTCATTACTTCTGGGGTTAATGATTGGCAGTGCAACACCTCGATGCTTAGAGGAAAAGTGACTTTCGAGGTATCGAGGGATGAGTCCAACGAATAACCCTAGTGCGTGAAGGGAGCAGCCCCACACTACAAAAAACAGGGCCTATACCGAGAACAAAT
Organism: Humulus lupulus; assembly: GCF_963169125.1. Taxonomy (NCBI): domain Eukaryota; kingdom Viridiplantae; phylum Streptophyta; class Magnoliopsida; order Rosales; family Cannabaceae; genus Humulus; species Humulus lupulus. The sequence goes on from NC_084797.1 coordinate 243,535,590, forward strand.
GTCCTCGGTATAAGCCCAAATGTCCTCGGTATAACCTCTACCGAGACAATGTCGTCGGTAGAAAGTTATCGGTACATCCGCGTCGGTAAAACAAAACTTCTACCGACGACATTAAAAATGTTCTCGGTATAGGTTTTACCGAGGACATTGTCCTCGGTAGAAAGTGACAAAAGTCCTCGGTACAACCATCCCCAATTTGTCATCGTATTGGTATATACCGACATCTTAGTGGTATATACCGAGGACAATGTCCTCGGTATAGACTTTTCCCCAATTTTTTTTTATATTTGTTATTCCCTTATTTATTTATTTATTTATTTTGAATTAAATATAAAAAAATAGAATAAAATTAAAACACTTATATTAACACATATAAATAAAAACATAAGAGTATGTTCGCTGAATCAAAATAAAGAATTGTCTTAAACATGATAATGTAATAGTCAATTGTAATAAAATTCATACATAAGTCCTACTGAGTCGGTGCTCCAACATCGGGATCATCGGGTGGTGGTGGGGCACATTGAGATCCCGGGGTGATACAATGAGTCCGGACATGCTCCTCTAACTGTCGAAGACGCTCTCTCATCTCAAACAACTCTTCATCTCTAGTTTGTGAAGGACGAAAATCAAATGGAGTTCGGCCCCTTATGTTAAGGATACGTCCATATCCTTTCTGGTGGCCCCGTCGTTTTCCGAAGACAGTTTGTACCAAAGATATGTCTTCATCTTCAGGCGCACTCGAAACTAGTGTGGAACTCTCAGTATCAGTTGCCTGTGTCTGCTGTGTGTCGCGGTATGCACGCAATTCCTCCTGTGATACAATGTATAATGTAATTAAAATTTTGAAACAATTAAAAATTTGAAAAATGTTTAAAAACACTTAACGTACCCAAGTATTTTTGGCTGTCTCTGTCACCCACCCTGTGCCTGATTTATGGTGAGTATCCATCCAGCTATCCGGGATGGACTCAAGTTGCCCAGTCTCTAAATTGCATTGTCACGTTCATATATTTTTATAAAATTAATAATTAAACGTAAATAAGAAAAATAAACTAAAAAATAATTAATTAACTAACATTTTTATAGCGTAGGGCTGGGATTGACTGAGAACCTCCATAGCTAAGCTCTTTCAGTTTCCTTCTATTTTCCTTGTTGATCACAGAACGTTTCTGCAAAAAGTTATCGTTAGTAATATATTTAATTAAGATAGTTAATTTTAGCAAGAAATTAATACCGTAATTTCTGGGCGTCGGAAAATACATAAACTACTTACTTCCAAATGTGCAAGTATTATTTCTTTCGAGGCATTTGGTACTTTTGACCATTGAGGACAATCCGGATCTGTGTACTGTCGAACAAGTAATCCGAGCTCTCTTGAGAAATTTGAGCTGTACTCTTCGATCTCTTTATATGTTCTCCCCCGCACATCCCACTCGAGAGGGAGAGGACACCCCAACTGTTCCCTCTTTTCCCGCGTGTTCAATCCTTTATGGCGTCCACGTTTATTTGGAGGCGCTATTGTATGCAAATTCAATATTTTAAAATTAATATGGATTAATTGTTAAATTTTAAGGAGTATATCAATGTGTAAAGTATTACCTCGTTCACAATCAGCTGGGATATCTGACGGTCAAATTAATCCACGTGTGTGTCCTAATTCAGAGAGAGGCAAATGTAAGAGTCTTCAATGACTCACCCTCTCTAAACGGGTCTAAGGCTTCTTGTGATGAACACTAAAAAAATATAATATTATCACTAGGTGATAATAACACTATTATATCTTTGGTAATAATTTCTTATTACCAAAGAAAAAAACAAATAAAATTAAATATGTTTTTTTTAATGTCTTATGCTCTTTGAAGTTAATTATGTTGTTTTATGATATCTAACTATAATATATTTCAGTGTAAATATTATTAAAATTATTTAAATTTGACATATTAATTTGGTATTTATTAAATTACATATTTTACTTATGCTTTATTGAATTGTTTTATTAATTAAAACAAAATTTCTAAGATTTGTTTAAAATTTATTTATTTACTTTAGGATTTAATTATTACTTAAATTATTTAATTAATGTTTATTTTTATTAAAATTTAGTTGCATAATGTTAATGTTAATTTTTTTAATGTTAATTTTAAAATATATTTTTTATATAAAAAAACATAAATTACTCAAAAATTGAAAAAAAATTAAAAAAAATACAGAAAAATTAAAAACAACTAACAAATATTATTAAAAACATATTTTTTTAATTTTAATTTTAATAATGATTAAAACTAACAAATATTAAATTAATTTTTTTTAATTTTAATAATGGTTTTCTAATAATATATTTGTTAATTTTATTTAATCAGAACTAACAAATATTATTTTTTTACATATTAATTTAGTATTTATTAAATTACATATTTTACTTATGCTTTATTGAATAGTTTTATTAATTTAAACAAAATTTCTAAGATTTGTTTAAAATTTATTTATTTACTTTAGGATTTAATTATTACTTAAATTATTTAATTAATGTTTATTTTTATTAAAATTTAGTTGCATAATGTTAATGTTATATATTATTTTACTTATCAATTCACTATTTATTAAATTAGAAATTTTATTGAGTACTTCTACTAATATTCACAATATTTCTAAATTTTACAATTCTATAAAAAATTCGGCAGCATAACGACTATATTTTCATCTATCCCAAAATTTAAAATCCTGCAAATAAGACATAAAAAATATCCAGACCCAGATCATGCAGAGAGCATTATAAATACATTTTAAACGACTATATAATTCATAATTATTAGTCTAAATTTTATTAATTATTCAATTTTCTAACCAAAATATTAAAATTCTACTAAAAATTAACAGCAACAAATTAATCATCAATATTCATAAAATTTGAATTTTTACTACTAACATAACCAAAAAAAATTAAAATTGACAACAACAACATACTAACATTACCACCAAAATTTTCAAATTAACACTCAAATATTTAATATATTTACTAATATGTTTAATACACATAAAATTCACCAAAACAACATAGAATTTATTTAAAAAAAAATACTAATTACTCATATAACAATTTTCTAATTCCTAATATCATTTTTACTAATACTTATTTTGAAAACCTAAAAATAAATACATTCTATCTAATATAATAATTTCAGATTTTTATTAAAATTAATATTATATTATTTATATAAAAAAAACATAAATTATTCAAAAATTGAAAAAAAAATTAAAAAAATACAGAAAAATTAAAAAAAACTTACCAATGCCTTCAATATCTTGCTAGCAATCTCTTTAGTCCAACAAAAACCGAATACCCAACCTTCAAACAAAAACTACAAAATATCATTATACAATTTCATAAATATATATATAAAATGAATAAATAAACAATACCTTCAACAAATACACAGAAATCCCTTCACCCTTGGCAATTTTGAGGCTTAAAACCGAGCTTTTTGGGAGGAAAACGGAGGAAAATGGCAGAGGGAGGCGGACGACTCGGAGAAAACTGAGAGAAACCAGAGAGGAAGGAGAAGGGGCTTCGCGGCTGTGGGGTATATTTATAAACCCTCTACCGAGAACATGTTCTCGGTATAGTTTCTCGGTATAGCAACTAAACCTATTCAAAACCGCGAAAATGTCCCGCGCATATGAAATGTCTATACCGAGGACATGTTGTCGGTATAGTGTTCTCGGTATAGAACCTTTTTTTTGTAGTGCCATGCAGTAGTCCAGTAATTAGAATGCTCGGTAAAGTTTTCTATACTCGAGGAATGTCCACACAAGTGCTCTAGGCCGGTCACACAATCCTTGATGGGGCATAGGGGTTCGGGCTTGGCCACTTTCACACACCTTGAGCCCCACTGTCTTCTTTCGAGAATAATTTACCTGGAACAATGATAATTATTTAAAGTTAATTTTCTCTAATGACATCTCCATTATAATCAAAATATGTCATTTTTACTGTTTATCTTGTTTCATTTTGGATACAAATTGATGTATAACTTCGTCACGTAACAGATGGTAATTCCATTAATTATAGTTTTACTGTTTTTATGGTGACACCAAGAGTAAAATAGTTTCAATATGTTGGCTGGCAAGTCACCGATCATATTGGAAATAATAAGTTTAAAGCTTTAACAAGTTTGGATTTGTCAGTGCTCAATTCAAGTATTATGAACTAACAATGGATCTATCGAGTTAGTGAAATAGTTATAAATATCTATTATTTTGATAACTCGTGTAATGACTGTTTCTAAAAAATACCAACATTTATAAAGTTATAAAAAATTCCATAAATTTAAGCAAGTTTGGAAAAATACCATTTCAAGTTTTTGAACTATAATTCATTTATATTTTGTGAAATAAAAAAGGGGACATACGTGTATTTTTGTAAAGGCCTAATGAAAATTCATTATCATATTTTGTAAAAACTTACATATCCATGCCTACATGCGCTTTGGAAACTAGATATAAGATCAATATACAGCCCAAACCACTAATATAAGATTATTATTGGACCAACTCAAGCTATTAAAATTTTTAAAAAGAAAAAGAAGACATTAATTGATTTAGGTGATTTTAAAGAATAAAGTTGGATTTTGTCCAAGAATATTATGAGGAAACAATACCAAGTATCTGTAAATATTATGGGAATTTAAACTATAAAAGTTAGTGTAGGTAAGCAAGTGTTTCACTATTTATGCAAATACGAGATATGGGTTTTAAAATACATGAGACGATATAAATAAAAAACCCATAAATTTTTTTGTATTATTGCAATCATTAAAATAAATTGGAAAATTTTCAAATAATAAACCCAGAATGATATTTCTAACATTCTCTTAAAATTTGTTATCTATATACATATTTAAAGAAAATCGAAACTTTTAAAAACAGTTATTATTAACCAAATTATGAAACTAATTATTTATATTGATTCCATATGAAATCTTGTGATGTAGAAACTTATTATTTAGTAAAATAAGGGTCTTGTCAAATTTGTGTTGTTTTTTTTAAAGAAAATAAAAACAAAACAATGTAGTCTCATTGTATTTATTGTTATTTTTATGAGTTATTATGTGAAAACTATTCATACCAAAGAATGATCTTCTCATAACATTGAAATAAGTTTGGTTGTGATATTATAAAATATGGTTACTTTTATTTATAATTTATTTTTGTAAATTGAATAGTCTCATTAAAAAAATTTAAAAATTATATTTGTTCTCAATATGGTTACCACAAGTTACCAATTAATTGGCTAAGAAATATTGCTATTCATAGTTACTGTAAATATAACTTATAAGATAGTAAAGATGGTTATCTTATTTGTCGTTGGGCATTAGCAATGATTATGAAGAGGTATATCATATTTATCACAAAATATTTGGAACTGTGAGTTCCAACAGTTATAATGAGTTACCAAATTAGTCACAAATAGTTTCATAAAAATGAGTTACTATTTTGGTAATGATTACTAATGATAGCAAAAATAAACCCAAAAAAAAAATTACTAAAAAATAGTTTTCAATTATTATAATTCCAAAATGGTTACATTTACAAAATATTATATTGTTTTCATTTTTAGATGATGAGTAGCCTAGCAACCACGCCCAGTCGGGCAGACGACAGCGGCCCACGTGTGGTTGTCAAGTGAGTGAGTTCTCAGCCTCGCGCACAAAACTGGGTAACTCTTGAGACACACCTCAATAATTATCACTTGCATCTTATATATACTCATGAAAGCGTGTGCCCTAATCCATACGAGACTCTTTCCCATATCACATACAAATTACACTTTTTCCAATTTTCAATAGTTGTCTTCTACTTTTGAAAAAAGTTCCAACATAAGTACACTACTAATCGATCACAATTTTTATGGAGTAAACTAATTCACAAAAAAAACTTATGTAGCCATCCCATGGATAAATACTTTGAGTATTAATATTTGTGTATAATATATTTGTATATATATATATTTTTAATTTGAAATGATTATTAAATCTAAATATGCTCTTGTGAAAATCTTCTTTAGGGTTTAGAATTTTCTTAATTACACTATAATTTACAAGTTCATAAGAAGTTGTACGTAATATGTTATTAAATATTTTTGTGTCTTCATTATTAGTTAATATTGGTGAAATTTTGGCCAGATAACTTTAGAAACCAATATAATTTGAATCAAATATTGGTAAATAAGTACGAAATAGAATATTTAAAATGATGTGAATCCTTATCCAAAATATATACTATATATAATTTATTTTTTATAAATTTTTTGACATAAACTGTTCAAATAATTGATATATTTATTTTTATTTTTAATGTTTTGACAAAACGCGATATTTAAAAATTAATTTTTATAAATAAAGAATAATTGGCCAAAATAACCAATACAAGAAATTGCGCGAATCACAATTATATTTTCTAATTGTTAAATAAGTTCGAGAGATAGAACAATAATTAACAAAATACTTGATGAAGTAGGAGCCAAATCAGCTTATTATTTCTTGAAAACCTAATTAATCAACAAACCGAATTTCAATTAACCTCGGAATAATTTGCCTTTGATTTCAACAGGTTATTATTACAGTTATTAGGTGAAATCCATCTAAATTAAAAGTAACATGCTGAAACAGTTGGAATTTGGAGCCATCTGCAGGTGCAATTAATTACCCCCTTTACCCAAAATCACATTCAAGTTCATTAGTGATTAATAAACTAATTCACAAAAAAAAAAGTCATCTAGAATTAATTAAAAATAAATACAATATCTTTCAGCCGATTAATAATGATGAAAGTAACAATCATTAACTTCCACTTTTCTAAATACCCTTCACTTTTAGAGGAAAGTCGTTTTGACATGTGCCAGATTCTCCAATAACTCATTCTTGTTTCTCTCATATAAATAAATAAATATATATTAATGTTAATTTTATTTAAAAAATTTATTAATTATTTTTACTACATTTTTTTATTATCATATAAATTTTAAATAAATAAATAATATTATATATAAAAGAATAACATAAACATGTAAAAGAAAGTGAACTAAAATATTATTTATGATTTTTTTTTAAAAAAATACAATAAAATTTTAAATCACAAATTACGGTACAAAATATTTATAATATTATTTAAATCACGCATCAATAGTTTAGAGAGAAATTTGCTTGTTCTTTATAAAAGAGAAATTTTATTATAGTTTTTATATAGTTACACACTCATATTACAGTTACATATAATGTATTTATAATATTTGTTATTATTTAATATGAATATATATTTATATAAGTTAGATTAAGTAATGAAAAAATAACATGTTTTCTTTTTAAATATAAATGATAATTTTTTTTTATAAAAATTAAGATTATGTATTTGTTGACCCTCAGATTGGTCAACGACACTGAGTCAAATAAACGATAAAAATGAGAGGAAAACAAGAAGGAAATCAAATGGAAATTAAACAACACAAACAAATTACAATAATGACCTACGTCCACTTAGTGTTCTTATTGATATTGAATCTCAATACTGTGATCAATCAACTAGGGTTCATGAGTTTCACAAGCCTTAAGAAGGTTACGATTTTGGTGAATAATCACACTTTATGCTTCTCTTTGAGTACAAAGATTCAAAAGTTCCAAAACTCCCATTCCTTGAGCCCTTTGATTCTTATTTATAGGCTTAAGGGGGTTACATGGGCCAATGAGCCTTAATTACAATTAAGATTTGCATATCAAGGTAATAAAATAAAATATAATAAATGCTAATATTACAAGATTGCATATTGAAAAGGAAGTAAATGAAGGTATGCGACCGCACTGGTCGCACCTATGTGTGAGACTTGATAAATTACTAACTCTCTGGTCGCTGGTCGGACAGGGTTCATTCACTTTAAACCGCCGCGTGCCAGCCACGTGTAAGTCAATCCTGCCACGTCATTAGGAGCCGTTTTTGGGTAAACATTTGCCCCCAAAGTTTATTTTACTGCGACCCGCATAAAGTAAACTTAGATGATTGTCCTTTCGTATGCCCCACCAAATCTGTCAAAGCAGTCCATGCCTTCTCGAAAAAGGCAACTAATCACATCATTGTAGTTTCCCAAAAGTGGTATGACGGCTATTACACTTACCCATGCCTTGGGAAGTTACCCCTTACGATTGCTTAGGTAATTGCTCCTTGCTCAATATAAGTACCCCTTTGAAATTACTTTTTATCTTTTACTCTCTCCCCAAGAACACCGAAGAACAGAACACGGAAAGCTTGGAAATTCACACATCCTTCGCGATTTACAGAGCTTCTGCCCAGGAATTTGACTTTGCGCTTCAGAAATTTACTCCAACATTCATCCAAGTAAGTTGCCCAAACCTTTCAGTCATTGAGATGCCATGTAATATCTATTTCATATTAGTTGTTATTGAATGTATTTTGACTGTTCTTGAAAAAATTGTTTCGGGGTAAAAAATGCACGTAGATCTGAGCTTAGTATGGTAGGAAAATAATACTTTGCAGGGGTTAGGAATCAGTTTGGTAGTTAGGATTATTAATTTAGGGTGTAAAATCGAAGTAAAAATTTTATTTTTAAGCTTGTAGAAAAAACTGGATTTTTCCCACCCCTTCAGAGTCGAATTTTTTTCCTGAAAAGCTTTTCACTTCTACTTTTTTAATCCATTTTCCAAACGGTTCGCATGGAATGTAGTGCTTTCGTTAGAATGTTGCTGGTCGTATAAAAGCTTAGCTTTTATACACGAGCAGCGTTATTCCAACTCTTTACACTTCTTGGTCTTTTGGCTGTAGATTCTCATCTCCCCTTCTCTGTTCGCAGATTTTCATGCACGATCCGTGGGGAGGTGAGAGGTCGATCGACGAAGACTTGCTTGCCTAGTTGCTTAAAGATCAGGATCAGCCGTTGTTACTTATCCCGGAGATTCCTTTTTCCCATACCCCAACTAACAGACCTTCAACCAATCCATCAAACATGGGCCAAGTAAAATCCACCACCTAGAAAAAGAAAACAACCAACCCTCCTACAAATCAGCCTGCTCCTCCGGCTGAAATTCATTCGACCAGCGGACGAGCCGAAAACACCCCTGAGCCAGGAATCCAAAAGAAAGCCCGACCTCGGGACGTCGTTCGACAAGAGGTCGAATGGTACTGTGCACTTCCTAGCAACATTACCGTTAGGATGGTAGGGAATTATCTCAAGAAGTATGGACTTCCTGGGATAACCCTAGTCAAGCCCACCATCAACCAGCGGGCAAACCTGCCTGGTGGCGCCTGGTCGAGCTACCACATTGAGGCAGGAGCAATCTTGCCTCTCCATCCTTATTTTTCAGGGAGTGGCCAATTACTTCGAGGTTGCTCACTTCCAAGTAACTCAAAATGGGTATTGTTTACCGAGATTTTCTGAAACTATATTAATAAAAAGTAAGCGAGATTAATGATATGGGATTTAGAAGATATAAACAAGATTTTTACGTGGTTGGGGCGTTAACGAGCCTTAGTCCACGAGACAGTTGTATTAGAGCTTGGAAAGTCTTTAACAATGGAGTTTCTCTCTATGTTTTAGTAGAGTAACTGTATACAAGCCAAAGAGAGATCCTTTCTCCAATGCTCTGTTACCTGTACTTATAGGCTCACAGAAGTACTGGGCTTGGGTTGGGTTGACCCGGGCCCAACAAGGATATAAATACCCCTGGCTTCTCTATCGGAAGCCCAATACAAAGGATAAAAATATAAAAGACAAAGAATGATCAAAGCCCACTGGGGCAACCCAAAGCCTATATTTTGCCCGACAAAATGGGGCTCTTGGTCTGGGCATTCCGAGTTACGAGGCAGATTCAGGGGACAAAATCAGTCAGTGTAGTGGCAGCGCAGGTCTGAACCAGCGGCGTGCAATCCCGAGGTGGCCTTTTCCGAAGGTGAAAAGTGGGGACAACCCCCACGCGTCATGGGGCAGCTTCAGGGTCACATATGCTTTTTCCTGCCAACCCTGAAGACTTGACCCGGGTTCGTTTACCTCTGTCCCTCTTCGTTTACCGTAGGCCCGGATATTCTCCATAGGGCCCGAATCGTTTACCAGGCTCCGGGACCGTTTGCATACATTTCGACCGTGACCCCAACCAACTGTACGTCTCCTAGATGATCGTCCTGGATCATCCTTCCTGGACACCGTCCGGGTCTGGACCCATACTTGGGCCGTCGATGCCGGTCATTCCCTGCCAAGCGGGCCTGGGCTGGGCCTAACTCCAATTGCCTAGTTAGCGGGCCTGGACCACCATCCCGGGCCCAAGGCAGGAAATAGGGATAACATTTACCCCCCAAGCCTTCGCCTGGGTCCGCGAGGTGGAGGCTTGCCTTCCTCCTAGATACTCCACGGTTGCCTTCCCAGTTCCTGCCTAGAATCGTGGGTCTGTGGCAAGGGGCAGTGTGTGCTGGGCGCACGCAGAGCCCGGACCATTCACCAATGTCCGGGTTCGTTTACTGAAGTCCCGTTTCGTGACGAGGGATACACGTGTCACCCAGCAACTGCTGCAACGTTGGCACTTGACCTCGAAAGGTCGCCTAACCACCTCAAGGGTCGCTAGGCCTAGGCTAGTGCTTCAGCACAGATTCCGAAGCGTCCCATCCGCATGGGGGTCCTTCATTAATGCTTCTGCGTTGAGGTGGATCGTAGGACGGGGCGACCTTTGAAATTCTCCTCTCCTGGCACGTTGGATTGAAATGGAGAGGATTCAGCACTCGAGTGATCATTAATGCCCTTGCACAATCTTGGACCGTCCGATGGGGGATTTCCTGTCCGCTGGATCAGAGACCAGGATTTGGGTCTCTATAAATACTCCTCAGACATTCATTTGAAACTTTTACACTCTCGAGCCATTCTAAGAACTGAGGACCTGTTTATGTTCAATATCGCCGACGACATCTTTCGCCGCCTGCTTACTCTACGCCGTCGCCTCTTTCCGACAGTTCCAGCATCTGCACCTCCGTCTGAGCGCACGTCTGGGGCCTGTCCTGTTGACGAGTTGCTGAACCGCTTTTACCTGTTCAAGAATGAGATTCTGTCGTCCTTATTGTTGCACAACCACCATCTTTCATGGCCAGCTATTCACAGTAAGTCCATTTGTCCTTCGCCTTGATAAATACATGAACGTAGGCTGTCTTTTTGTTCATATGCTTAGGCTACTAGAACTTATTTACGCTTAGGAATAGTGCTAGGAAGGCCGCCTGGTCTGGGTTGCTTTGGGTCTGGATACTTCCCGGACAGGCGGTGGAGCTTATTTAGTGGCCCTTTTTTCGTTCCCGATCTGGGTCTCGTGGTTCTCTGGTGAACCCGGACCCGATCTGGAGGGGACTCCAAGCAGTCCGTAGGAGGCCCCCCGTACGTTAACCGATTTTCTTGGGTTTTGGTATTGACTGCTTGGTTCCTTTTCTCTGCTCCCAGATCATCAGCCATGACTTTGGGTGTCACACTTCATTCGGAGGAGGAAGTCAACAGGGCCCCCTTCGCCCTCCTCGGGTCCCGGACCCCCAAAGGCAACAGATGGGAGATGGACACGGTACAAAATCTGTTCCGGAACTACCGAATGATGTACATCCTGGAGAAGCGCCTGGGCATAGAGTCCACTCCCGGACTCTTCCACAACCGCCTGGCCAGGATAGAGGAGCTGGCGCATACTTTCGTGAATGGGTTTGGGGCCTGGAGCGCTGGCCACATCAGTGCGGGAGCCACACTCCCGCTTCACGACTACTTCGTGTGGTTCCTAACATACGTGGGGATCGCACCCTTCCATCATCTGCCTCAAGCCTACCAACTGCTTGCGGGATGGCGTGTCTTCTGCGTCGCGAAGGAGATTGCGGAGCCGCCTCCCATGGAAATCTTGTACTTCTACAAGATGGAACTGCAGGTCAACGCCAAGGACAAGACTTTGGACGACTTCTATAGGTTGAAGTTGCGGGGTAGCTACCTCGCTCCGACAAGCACCTGGAAGCATCCCTTGGACGTCCGACATTACTGGTTCATGACGTCCGGGTTCCTCGTGGAGAAGAACCCCACGCTGCTGCTGGACTTCCAGTGAGTGAATAAGTGCTTCCCCGACAACCTCCGACTGGTCGGGATGTTCGCGGCCCACCAGACTATTGTCGTCCCGAGCCTTTGGGGAATTCAGTGCGAGAAGAATCCCACCATAAGGGAGCAGCTAGCTTTGGAGCACATTGGGGAGGTAGAGGCTGCGACACGAGCGGACGCTGCCAAGCGGAAGAGGGACTTGGCCCAGTCGAAGGCGGCCGCTTCAGAGGAGCTGGAAACCCTCTTCGAGGAGGCCCTGCCGAACACGGGTACCCCCGGGGCTAGTGTATCAGGGTGAGGTAACTCACCTTTGATCTTAACTTATGCTCCCCAAGTTGGGGACTTAGCTAGGGATAGGCTAGCACTTCTAGGCCCCGCGTTCGAGGCTGACGGGGAGATGAGACCTTCGTCTCCCATTCTGGTCGGCTCGGAAGTTCTCATGTTTTTGTCCGGGTTCCTTTAGTACAGGAATTTCTTGAACCTGGACGATGTGGGGGATCGAGTCTACTTTTTCGCGTTAGATGAGTTGAGTCACGCCCGGGGCTTAGATAAGGGTTCGTCCCGGGTCACTATTAGTTCTGCCTTCTATTTTCCTTTTTAATCATACTAACTCTTTTTCATTTGCGTTAGTTGCAGGAGACTCCGACATGTCTAACCCTGTGGACGAGATGAGGCAGCTCCTCGAAGTCCGGACCGCGAGGGTGGCCAGGACCGCGGCAAAAAAGGTTGCCAAGAAAAAACCAGAGGCGTCGGGCCCGGACCCCTCTCGCAACATGGATACGCCAGGGGCGAACCTTTGACCCGGCGAGGTTGTAATCGTCGCGGTCCCTGTTACGGCCGTGGACCTGGCCGCCATCCCCGGCATTGCCCAACCCTCGGTGATCGATTTGGAGCCAGAACCCGCGGTAAGCCAGAGTTCCAGGAAGAGGGCCTTGGACCTGGGCGCGACGGAGGCCGAAACCGGGAACAAGAGGCCCCAGACGAGGCAGGCTGGCTCTACTGGAGAGTCGTACGGGGAAAGCCGCCTTGCCGTGAAGGAGATTCCAGCAACACTGGCCCTCCCCATTCATCCGGCCCATCCCGAGGAGGGGGAAGCCGTCTTGTGGGACGAGCAGTCCAGGCTAATTTGCCAGACCTGGGAGAGTGGCCGGGAAAGGAGGGATGAGATGTACAAGGCCCTGACGATTCATCGTCAGGTTGAGTTCGATGAGCATCCGACGGCTTTCAGCATCCCCCAGCGGATCGTGGATCGGCCAGCTGCCGAGACGGGCTTTCGCCCCAAGCTAGGGCAGGACACGACCCCTTTTGCGGCGGACTTGCTGGACCAGGTGGGGAACACCATGTCCAACCTCCAACTCAAACGGTATGCCACCATCGCCAATCCGGACATGCTGTTCAGCTCCTAGGCCCTCCGCCATCAGGCCACCGCTGTAAGTTTGCTTCGTGTTTTTTCTTTCCTCTTTTTATTTGTTTGCAAGGATTCTTCTAAATTTTCTTTGTTCCAGGACGCTCCGCTGTCCCATCGGAATGCTGACCCGGTGGCCGAGGCGGCCATGAACATGGAGACGCTCCAGCGGGAGCTGGAGGCGTCCGTGAATCAAAGGGAGGCCGCCAAGGGGCCCTGGCCAGGGAGACGACCCAGGGTCGGGAGTCCTTGCATAAGGCGGTTGCTTAGGCCGATGCAGACCGCGCAGAGTTTGGCCGAGTCAAGGCTGGGCTTGAAGAGGCCTTGTCCCGGAAAGAAATCGAGGCTAACGAGAAGGTAGCTCTTCTAGAGGCAGCTGAGGCTCAGTCCGTCCGGGACGGGGAGAAGATCCAAAGCTTGGAGGCCCGAGTCCGTGAGCTGGACGACTCTCTTCGCGAGGAGATGATGGCACATGAAGAGGCCCGCCGTAGAAAGGAGCGAGCGGACGACATGCTGCATGTCACCTTTGAGGAGGCCATCTACATGGCTTGGTGCAAAGATAAAAGCATGAACCTCCTAATCTTTCCCGACCCGGACTCGAAGAGGGCTGAATTCGAGGCCAAGGAGAAGGAAGACGCAGATCTTCTGGAGGATGAAGCCTAGGCCCGGACTCCCACCTTGCCCCTTTTTATTTTATGATTTTTGTAACTTTTATGGGCGCGTACGCGTCCTAGAAAATTTGTATTGCTTCCTCCGGTTTATGTTATTTCTGTTATCCCTTAATTTTTTTTTTATCACCGTGCATGACTGATTCTGAGGGTTTAGTCCTGGTTTCAACGGCCTAGACTAGATTATTTCTGACTTTAGCTTGTCATTTTCTCAATCCTACCCGCCTAATTTTCAACTTCGAAAACCTGATGGCCTGGGCCAACAAGGTTCAGATAGTTTACTGCGAAACCTGGTTCCCTTACTCTACCAGTCGCGGACCACGACCTTTCCCTGGGGCATATCGGATGCATTATACCCCTGGACATCGCTCGTCCGGGGCAGGACCAGCCTGATGCTTGGTCCTCTTTTAATTTATACCCCCGGGCATCGTTCGTCCGGGGCGGGACCAGCCTGAGGCTTGGTCCCTTTTTAATTTATACCCCCGGACATCGTTCGTCCGGGGCAGGACCAGCCTGAGGCTTGGTCCCTTTTTAATTTATACCCCCGGACATCGTTCGACCAGGGCGGGACCAGCCTGAAGCTTGGTCCTCTTTTATTTTATACCCTCGGACATCGTTCGACCGGGGCGGGACCAGCCTGAGGCTTGGTCCTCTTTAATTTTATACCCTCGGACATCGTTCGTCCGGGGCGGGACTAGCCTGAGGCTTGGTCCTCTTTTATTTTATACCCCCGGACATCGTTCGACCGGGGCGGGACCAGCTTGAGGCTTGGTCCTCTTTTATTTTATAACCCGGACATCGTTCGTCCGGGGCGGGACCAGCCTGAGGCTTGGTCTTCTTTTATTTTATACCCCCGGACATCGTTCGTCTGGGGTGGGACTAGCCTGAGGCTTGGTCCCTTTTTAATTTTATATCCCCGGACATCGTTCGTCTAGGGTGGGACCAGCCTGAGGCTTGGTCCTATTTTATTTTATACCCCTGGACATCATTCGTCTGGGGTGGGACCAGCCTGAGGCTTGGTCCCTTTTTAATTTTATATCCCCGGACATCGTTCGTCCGGGGCGGGACCAGCTTGAGGCTTGGTCCTCTTTTATTTTATATCCCCGGACATCGTTCGTTCGGGGCGGGACCAGCCTGAGGCTTGGTCCTCTTTTATTTTATATCCCCGGACATCGTTCGTCCGGGGCGGGACCAGCCTGAGGCTTGAGGCTTGGTCCTCTTTTATTTCATACCCCCGGACATCTTTTGTCCGGGGCGGGACCAGCCTGAGGCTTGGTCCTCTTTTATTTTATATCCTTGGACATCGTTCGTCTGGGGAAGGACCAGCCTGAGGCTTGGTCCTCTTTTTATTTATTTATACCCCCAAACATCGTTCGTCTGGGGTGGGACCAGCCTAAGGCTTGGTCCTGCGGGGTTTGTATCCCCTGGACCTTGTCGGTACGGGCCGGGACTAGCCTAAGGCTTGCGCCCCGCCTGGTATTTGCTCATACCCGGGATACCCCCCACAAGTGAGTGGAGACTGGTCTGGGGTCACTTGAGTAAAATTTTCATTGATTGATAACATTTCTTTATGGTGTTTTGCACACGCCATTTTTATTATTCAAGGGATCGCTCTGAGGTGTACATTATTTACAACGAAAATACAAAATTGGAACACGTTCTCCTGACTAATGATAGTATTTACGGAGAAGTTCCGCGTTCCAGGATCTTGGGACCTCCGTGCCATCGAGCTGCTTTAAGCGGTACGTCTCGGGGAACACTTCATGCTGGATCTCGTACGACCCTTCCCAATTCTGGCCCAGAAGCCTACTCCCGGATCTCCTCAATGAGATCTAGTGATTCCTGGAGTAAAGTGTGGTTCTGGGCGGGATCGTACGTGTCTCTTCGGTGAGACAGGATGGTCGTTTCGATGGGGATGACGGCTTCGCATCCGTAGACCATGGAGTAAGGAGTGTGCGCGGTGGATGTCCTCTCGGTGGTCCGGTAAGCCCATAACACGCGGGGCAGCTCTTCGGGCCATTTGCTATTGCACGCTTGAAGTTTTTTCTTTAGTGTCCCTTTCAAGATTTTGTTGACGGCTTCCGCGTGCCCGTTCGCTTGGGGCCTGGCGACCGCGGAGAAGCTTTTGACGATGCCATGTCTTTCACAAAAATCTGTGAAGTGGACACTGTCGAACTGCTTCCCATTATCGGATACAATTTTGTAGGGGAGGCCGTATCGACACACTATATTGTTGATGACGAAATCCAGGGCCTTCTTCGAAGTGATCATGTTCATGGGTTCTGCCTCAACCCACTTGGTATAGTAGTCGACGGCCACGATGGCATATTTCACTCCTCCTTTCCCGGTTGAGAGTGATCCTACTAGATCGATCCCCCACACCGCGAAAGGCCAGGGGCTAGTCATTAAGGTTATCTCTGTCGGAGGGGCCCGCGGGACCTTCGCGCATCTTTGGAACGGCTCACACTTGCGGACGTAGTCAATACAGTCTTTCTTCATGGTCGGCCAGAAATATCTTTGGCGTAGGATCTTTTTGGACAAACTGGGTCTGGCTGTATGATCTCTGCAGAAGCCTTCGTGCACTTCGTGCATGATGGCGCTCAGTTCTGTCCCGGACACGCACCTGAGGTAAGGCATGGACAACCCCTGGCGATAGAGCTTTTCGTCCATCATGACATATCTGTGGACCTGGTACTGAAGCTTCCTGGCCGCGGCCCTGTCTACTGGCACCTCACTGGTTGTCAGATAGCAGATAAGAGGTCCTATCCAAGATGTGGAGTAGTCAATGGCGTTGACCGCGGAGGCTCGGATGCTTGGGATGGGGGGATGGTTAACGGGGACCAGTCCGGCCAGCTCTGCTTTGGCGTCGGTGGCCAGCTTTGCTAGTGTGTCTGCGAACACATTTTGCTCTCTGGGGATCTGGAGGATGGAGTGCTTTTTGAACGCCTGCAGCATCTCTCTCCTTTGGTTTGATATTCCCCTAAGACTTGCCTGACGACCTGCTGGGAATCGCTGTAGATCTCCAAGTTCGTGGCCCCTACCTCTCGGGCTAGGCGCAACCCGGCCAGCATGGCTACGTGCTCAGCTTTGTTGTTCAATGCCTTGAACTGGAAACGCAGGGTGTTTTGCAACTGGTGTCCCTGGGATGATACCAAGATGATCCCGGCCCCGGCCCCATTCTCATTTGAGGCCCCGTCCACGAACACCTTCCATACGGGCACCGCGGGGGCCGCGGAATCGTCCCCCTGGGTGATCTCGGAACACTCCATGATGAAGTCGGCTAGGGCTTACCCCTTGATGGAGACCCTAGGAATGTAGGCTATATCGAACTGACTTAGCTCCATGGCCCACTTTAGGAGTCTTGCTGACGACTCGGACTTCTGTAACACTTGCCGCAAGGGGTGGTTGGTTAGGACTTTTATGGCAGGGGCCTGGAAGTAAGGCCGGAGTTTTTAGGATGCCATCAGCAGGCAAAAAGTCAGCTTTTCGATTAGCGATCAGCGCCCAATAATCATTTACTCACATAGTATATCGGGAGCTGGGTCTTTTCCTCCTCCCGCACCAATGCGGCGCTGATCGCGTGCTCGGTCACCGCTAGATAGAGGTACAGAGGCTCCCCGTCCATCGGTTTTGCCAAGATCATTGCTCGGGACAGGTGCTCTTTCTGCTTTTGAAAAGATTCTTCGCATTCGGCTGACCACTCGAACCGTTGGCTTCCTCGAAGGACGTTGAAGAACGGGATGCACTAGTCCGTGGCCTTGGAGACGAAACGGCTTAGGGCGGCTATCTGCCCGGTTAGACTTTGCACGTCCTTATGCTTCCGGGGAGAGGGCATATCAACCAGTGCCTTGATCTTATCCGGATTGGCTTCAATTCCCCAGAAGCTCACTATGAAGCCCAGGAACTTCCCGGAGGCCACGCCGAAAGTACATTTCTTGGGATTCAGCTTCATCCCATACTTCCGAATGATTGCGAAAGCTTCGGCCAGGTCGTCCGAATGCTTCCCAGATGTCTTAGACTTGACCAGGATATCGTCGATATAGACTTCCATGTTTCGCCCCAGCTGGGCCCGGAACATTCGATTGAAGAGCCTCTGATAGGTTGGCCCGACGTTTTTCAGCATGAAGGGCATGACGATGTAGCAGTATATTCCCTTGTCGGTTTGGAAACTGGTGTGTTCCTGATCTGCCACATGCACGGAAATCCGATTGTAGCTGGAGTAAGCGTCCATGAAGCTTAAGATCTCGTACCCGGATGTCACATCCACCATTTGGTCGATCCGGGGAAGAGGGAAGCAATCCTTCGGACACGCCTTGTTGAGATCTGTGACATCGATGCACGTTCTCCAGGTCCCGTTCGATTTCGACACCAGAACGGGGTTGGCTAGCCACACGGGGTATACAGCCTCGCGTATGAAGTTGATTGATGACAGCTTCTCTACTTCCAGCTTGAGGGCCTCGACCCTCTCCATTCCCAAGGGCCTTCGTTTTTGACGGACCGGGGTTGCGTCCGGGTCGATATTCAACGCGTGGCAGATGATGTTGCGGTCCATCCCTGTCATATCTAAGTGAGACCAGGCCAGAATATCCTGGTTCTCCTTCACTTGGGCGATTATGGCAGCCCGGACCTCTGCCGGCAGAGTTTTCCCGACTTGGATTACCCTGGTTGGATCGGTGTCACTAATGCACACCTCCTCAATCTCGTCCATGGGCTCTAAGACGCGATCGTCTCCTATCCTCGGGTCCAGCTCATCTTCTTCCCGGATCACTCTCTCAGCAGGGGGGGAGGAACTGGGTCGATGAATTCCTCGAAGGGTTCATCCCGGACCATGTATATTGGTCTGGTGGACACGTGGTAGCACTTTCAGGAGCACTTCTAATCTCCCCGGACCTTCCCCACCCCTCCGTTGTCGCAAAGGAACTTCATGCAAAGATCACGGATGGAGGTGATTGCCCTGAACTCGACTAATGCGGGTCGGCCAAAAATGACATTGTAAGCAGTGTGGCAATCCACCACTACAAAGGAGCAGAACTTGAACGAATGCTGCAACTCACCCCCCAATGTTACGAACAACTGGATCTTTCCCATGGGGAGTAATGCGTCTCCGTTGAAGCCGTAGATCTGGGTTGGGCACGATGCCAGATCCTCTTTGGTCAAGCCAATCGCAGTGAAGGCAGGCTTGAACAAGATGTTGATGGAGCTCCTGTCGTCTACCAGCACCCGGGACACCAGCTTGTTGGCGATCTGCGCATCTATGACCAGCGGGTCATGGTGCGGGAAATGGACGTTGTGGGCGTCGCCCTCCATGAAGGTGATAGGGAGGTTCATCAGTTTCGGGCGCTGAGTCGGGGCCTGGACCAGAGCGCACTCCTCCTGATCGAGGTCGAGCTCGCTTAGGTAGCGTATCTGATCATTCATGGATGACCCTCCCAGGTGAGGTCCGCCCGAGATGGTGGCCACATGTCCATCCATGCGAGGGGGTGCCGTCCCGGATGGATAAGGCATTCCAGGGTCGGGTGTTTGCGCAACGGGGACCCCCTGAGGGGTTTGCGCCGCCGGGCCCTATGCATCCCCCCCTGAGGCGGATATGCTCTGGGTGTACCCGGGACCACGGGTTGTCTGGGACCTGCTGACAGGCCCGGGACTCCCACGGGCATCCTGACCCACTGGTGGAGATGCCCCAGCTTGATCAGATTCTCGATCTCATCCTTGAGTTGCCGGCACTCTTCGGTCATGTGGGCCACGTCCTTATGGTAGGCGCACCGTTTTTTGGTATCCCTCGGATTTCTCCCCCCTTTGAACTTGGGGCTAGGCTTCCGGTAGTGAACCGCCCTTTCTGTGGCCAAGAAGATGTTCTCCCTGGTGTCCACCAGATTGGTGTATTCTGAATATTGGGGATCATAGCCCCTTTTTCCTTTCTTAGCCGGCTCAAACCGATTTTGGCCTTTGCCAGATCTCTTCCCCCAGGAGGGGTTTACGCTTGCCTCTGTTACTCCCGCCTACGACTGCTGGGCCACGACGAGGACAGTTTTGTGACCCGCCGGCGCGGCGCCATATCCAGAAAAGGGGGCGGACTGGACCGGGGCGTACCCTTAAGAGGCAGGACCGTACACCGTAGGGAAGTAGGTAACCCCGGGCGTAACGGCCGAACTCGGGGCAATTGGGGGAGTGACGTAGGGTTGCGCTGGGAACTGCACCCCGTACCCCGGGAATGCCTGGGCACTGGGCTGAGGCTCCAGAGGCCATCCGAAGGCCTGGATCTGAGCCTCCTCCCAGTTGATAAATCCTTGGGCCCTCCTTATGAATTCTTCTAAGGTAGCCGCTTTGCTACACTGCATGTCATCCCAGAGAAGGGACCCTGCCCGGATCCCAGATTGCAATGCCACTAGGCGCTGCCCATCGTCCACCTTAGTCTTGGAGGCCTCTTCAGTGAAATGTTGGATGTAGGCCCTCAGTGTCTCCGCGGGGAGCTGCTTAATATTGGCGAGGGCACTGATTTGCATATCCATCCTCATGGCGGCCACGAACTGCTTGCGAAACGCCGACTGCAGCCCTGACCAGGATTGGATGGATCCCGGCTTAAGTCTCTTCCACCACTCCTCGGTGAGACCACCTAGAGTGATTGAAAAACAGAGGCACTTGCCGTCATCACTAACATGGGCCATGGTCATAAGCCAGTTGTACCGGGACAGATGATCCCTGGGGTCGGTGCTCCCGGTATAAGCAGTGAGGCTCGACATTTTGAACCCCTTGGGGAGCACAGCATCCAGGATGTGCCTCGCATAGGGCTCTTTAGCTGCTCCATGAGTTGCCTGGCAGTGCCATCCTCCAGGGGGATTCTTTCGTTCCTCCTGTCGTTGATGTTGTTCCTAAGGTCGCCACCTCGGGGGAGGATCTTTTCCTTATGGGCCCGCTATTTCCGAGCGTTCAGTCCGTCGCGTAGGTCTACCCAGGACGTGTTGTCCCCTGAACTAAGGGCGTGACGTTCTTCGCTACGTGGGCGTTCTTGACAATTTTTGTTTACCGAGGCATTGGGGTGCGTAGACCTTTCCCGTCCGTCTCGCCCTGGGGCATGCCGGGGCCGAGCATCCCGCGGCCGCGTCCCTTGTGGATTGGTCGGGTGGCCCTGTCCTGGGATGGGGCGCACCTTCTCTTTCCTAGGGAGCGGCCGGGAACGGGTCCCGACTTTTGTGACGGGTGTATTTTTCTCTCGGGTCTTTCCCCCGGCCTTCTTTTTCTCCCGGTCCATGTTTCTTGTGCTAGCGCAGGAAATTGTTCCAGGGGAGGGGTCGGCCTCACGTCTTCGGGGGCTCCGGCTCTGGCTTGTGGAGCGGGCTGTTGCGCTCTCAGAAGTGGACCAGCAGGGAGATTAGTCGCTGGACCCTGAGCGGCTATGAATGCCCGCAGGGCTTGGAGGGACTCTTGCATCTGTCGAGACACCTCTGCCTACTCAGCAATCCTGACTTCTTGGTCTAGGACTTACTGCCTCAGTCTAGTCACCTCCAGGTCCTGCTGGTTGGGACCCATTCTTGGGATCTCGAGATCCGCGGCCTCGTCGTGGTATTCCCCCTAATTCTCCTCTTCATAATATTCCTCCTCATTCTCCTCTTCGTACTCTATTCCACCCTCATAGTCTTGTGACTCGTCAAGGTGAGACGTCTGAGGAGGAGCGTTCTCAGGTGGATTCTGAGGATGAGGCTGGGAGGGCAGCGACTCTCCATTGCCCTGTTCTGGGTTAGTAGGGTCAAAAGTGGTGTGTCTTGTATTCACCATTGTTGTAGAGGTTTGATGTCAGCACTAGCTTTCTCAGGCTCTCAATGAAAGCACCAAAATGTGTATCAAGATTTGATATGGGATTTAGAAGATATAAACAAGATTTTTACATGGTTGAGGCATTAAGGAGCCTTAGTCCACGTGACAGTTGTATTAGAGCTTGGAAAGTCTTTAACAATGGAGTTTCTCTCTATGTTTTAGCAGAGTAACTGTATACAAGCCAAAGAAAGATCCTTTCTCCAGTGCTCTGTCACCTGTACTTATAGGCTCACAGGAAAACTGGGCTTGGGCCGGGCTGACCCGGGCCCAACAAGGATATAAATACCCCTGGCTTCTCTATCGGAAGCCCAATACAAAGGATAAAAATATAAAAGACAAAGAATGATCAAAGCCCACTGGGGCAGCCCAAAGCCTATATTTCGCCCGAAAAAATGGGGCTTTTGGTCTGGGCATTCCGAGTTACAAGGCAGATTCAGGGGACAAAATCAGTCAGTGAAGTGGCTGCGCAGGTCTGAATCAGTGGCGTGCAATCCCGAGGTGGCCTTTTCCGCAGGTGAAAAGTGGGGACAACCCCCACGCGTCATGGGGCGGCTTCAAGGTCACGGATGCTTTTTCCTGCCAACCATGAAGACTTGACCCGGGTTCGTTTACCTCTGTCCCTCTTCGTTTACCGTAGGCCCGAATCTTCTCCATAGGGCCCGGATCGTTTACCATGCTCTAGGACCGTTTGAATACATTTCGACCGTGACCCCAACCAGTTGTATGTCTCCCGGATGATCGTCTTGGATGCCGGTCATTCCCTGCCAAGCGGGCCTGGGCTGGGCCCAACTCCAATTGCCCAGTTAGCGGGCCTGGACCACCGTCTCGGGCCCAAGGCAGGAAATGGGGATAACAAGTATAGAGTGCTTTCTGCTCTCTATATCCTTTATAACCATAAAAAGTGGCATGTTCCCACGCCACATGAGATCAACTATCTGTTTGATCTCAAGTCCAACCCCAATCAAAACAACACGGGGTTTTTTCATTTCTGCCATCAGGAATCTACCCGCACTTTTCTGAGTGATATTACCCACAAATCCAATGTGGGAAAGTATTTCCAGGAGTACTTTTTGACAACAGCCCTGGTCGCCAGCAACCCGGCCTTCACTAAAGGAGGTAAATAATTGATTCACCGGTCGCTTCAATTTCCTTTATCTTTTCTGCACATTCTTTAAATTTTTTATGCCATTCAGGTCCATGGCATCGACCAGCTCCTACTCCAGAGATGGAGATACGAGCAGCATCTTTGGACAACATGACCAATATCGAAAAAAGCGTCAAAGAGCTGGTCACAGAGCCAATATAAGGCTGGTCGGCCTTCTGGCACCTCACCAGGATGTGAGGGAATCCACAGCGGGGAGTGCCACTGGTGAAGAAGTCCCTGAGCAACATCAAGATTTGTCACAACCCCCGACGAGGAGGGCAACGAGTGTGACCATGAGGGAACCTTCTAATGTCCTGCGAGTAGTTGCTGCTCCAGCTCCAGCAGGAACGGGCAAGCAGAAGGCTTCTTAGCATCCCGAATCTATTCTAGAGTCTTCAGACGAGAGCGGTACTGAATTCTCACTTTTAGACAGTTTACCCATTCCCTGTCATTTATTTGATGGGGACGACAACTTTACATACACGCCTAATTTAAATTCAGACTTTTTCAAGCCAGAGAGTGAGTGTAGCAGTAGTATAGTAAAAAGTGTAGCGATCAGTAGTTGTAGCTCAGGTATTTTACTTATAATTTATTTGCTCTTATTTTCTTGACTTGGCAAGCTCCTTTTATTATATCGCCTAACTGTTCGCATGTTTTCTTTCTTACAGACATGCCTTGAGAGAGCCTTCGACATGTACACCAATCCGGCGAGCAAGAAAAAATCTAGCAACCGCCAACCTGGGGAGGGCAGGAACCCCTCCGCAATGAGGGTTCGAACGGAGGACCCTCCTGCGCCAACTCTTACCAAAGAGACCACTCCTTGGCCAACTCTCGTCAACCAAAACCCACCAACTCCAGTCGAACAAACTCCTCCTGCAGCTCCTGCTGACATCACTCCTCCAGTTTCCACCGTCTAGACTCCTTCCGGACTTCGAGAAAAAGCTTCGGGAGAAGATCTCACGAGCGTGGTGCTTAACTTAGCCAAAGATAGGTTGACCAAGATAACAAAGCACCGATGCAGCCGGGAGGCCATCCACGAGACCGGCTCTATGGCGGTCGACCAGATCTTTAACCGTGCACTGAACGAAGTGCTTAGCGTAAGTCGTCGTTCTTACCATACTTTACCAATTTACCTTGTCAATTTATCCCTACTAACAACTTTATCTTTTTCTAGTCGCAGGGAGTTCTTACCATGAGCTCCGGTTGGCGGAGCTCGAGGGTACTGGTTGCTCAATTCGAAAAAAGGCTTAGCGATCAGTTTATCATAGCCGAGGCCCAACATGTCGAGCAGCTCAAAACAATCGAGGCCCAGCATGCCGAGCAGCTCAAGGAAGTTAAGGTGAAGCATACCGAGGTGCTTAAGGAGGTCGAGGCGAAGCATACCGAGGTGTTGCAAACGGCTGGGGCCAAACTCGCTTCCCTTGAAGAGGAGCTGAAGAAGAAGGAAGCATCAATTTCCAAGATCTCTGCTTCTAAGGAGAAGTATAAAGAGGCCTCGCTTATCAACTATCAGGAAGCCCACAAACTCAAAACAGCGCTGGAGAAAACCCGCAAGGAGACTGCTGATCTGGAGGAGGTGAACGCCCGCAACCTCAAAAAATACGAGGGGCGACATTTCAGTGTTTCAATATACTCTGGAAATGCATTCCCAACGCCGACATTTCTTATCTACCAGATAATATAAGGGAGGCTGAGTTGGCGAGGTGCGCTTCTCACTTAGAGGAAGAGAAGGCTCAAGGGTCTCCCGAGATCTCTCTAGCATCAGGCATAGAGGGTGCCCAGGAAGACGCTGGAGTCACTGTCGATCAGCAGCCACAAAAGCCTCAGCAGAATCCTTCGGCCGCTTCATAACTTTATCTGTTATTACTTTAAGTTTTATTTTGAGAAACACGACCATCGGTTCATGATGTAAAGACAATTTATACTTTTATTGCTGCACGGGCAGCTTTACTTTTAACAAACAATTACATCCGAGCAGTAACTGCTCGCGGTGTAAAAGGTTTCCTTTTTTGATATTATAATGTTTTTATTATAACATCTATTCTCATGACCGAAATTAGCATAGTACTTTGGTTTGATTTAACAACATAACAAAATTTTGAAAAATACTCTAAGTACCGTAGCACGCTTTCACTTATTTTGGTCGTGTGTTTACATACCTATTGATATGATTTGCTTACTAGATACCTTATATACCCCCAAGTGATTGAGGAGCTTTAGGTCCTCGGTTACTGTAACGCCCTGGCTACCCCAGAACAGTTACGGTGAACGGTGGACCGGAAATTTGACTCATTGCCTGAGTCCTTTGGTAAAAAACGTGCTCTAAGTGTGATTAACAGGCTAAGGTATAAAACCAATAAATAGGAAATGGAGATTTTATTACAAACTGCTCTGCAGAGCTAAACAAAACATTTACAAGTGGTTCTTAGTACAAAATGGTCACTATAGTTGTAAAGTTACAGTCCCGCCGACCTAAGCGGCAAAAACAGGGTAAACCCCCTAGTTCCTCTGAGAACTCCTTGGCCGTGGTGGTCAAGCGGCCGCATATGTACACAACACCACATCAGCTCTCCACTCAAGGCTAGGTGAGCTTTTCTTTCCCTTTACCTGCACCACATAGCACCCATGAGCCAAAGCCCAGCAAGAAAACATAACACTTTTTATAAACATTATCAAATGATTATCATTATAATCACACTGAGCATAAAGCTTTAAACAAATGAGTGAACATCACATGAGGTCCTGATAAACCACACTGAGTGACTGACAAGCATGTCACTGTTTCAAATGGGAGAGTGGCTGCTAAGTAAGCCACTAGCCTCCAAGCGCTTATTTCATTCATCGACCCTCGGGGTCGGTCTGGCATTAATGCTCTTTGAGTCATTCAATGCTGATAGTCGATTGGACCAAATCTTATTGGCTTGCGTAATACACGCTAAGGCCGTCCTGACTAATGAGTTAGCTCAACGTGATCAGTGCCCAGTACCACTGCCGAACCTGACTAATAAGTCACAGCTTCAAAGTTGATACTAGCACCTTTTGTCAAATCTGACTAGTGAGTCAGTACCATGCACAAGTGAGCAACATATGCTAAGCATTCTATATTCAATCCATGTCCATATTCTCACAATCAACATGCCTCATGAACATCCATGCATGTCACACTTGGGGTGCAGTTTTCTTACCTTTGATTCGAGCTAGAATAAACAAAAGAACGACCCTTGAGAATGGTTTAGCTTTTAGTCCTTTAGCGGTTACCAAATCACAACACATATGGGATACCATCAATAATCAAGATAATCAAGGGCTCTCAAACCATTATCTAGCCTCCAAGAGATCAATCCAAACTAATCCAAATGGCAAGGACACTCCCGAGGCCTAAAACTAGGTTCCCGGGGTCAAAACGAGCAAACGGGGCGAAAACAGGGCAAGGGCTGCGGCCCTAGCACCTTGGGCCACGGCCCCCAGGGTTCCTAGAGCAAGGTCCGCGGCGCCCAGCAGGCACAAAGCCTCCACCTGCTTCTTCAAAGAAGGGTCGCGACGCCTCAAGAACAGGGCCGCGGCGCTCCACCCTGGGCCATTCCCAACCGCGTTTCTAACACTCCAAGGCCTCCAAAAACATACCTAAACATTCCCCAATCATCAAGACAAAGTTCCCAAGCTTCCCCATGCCTCAAAACCCAAGGCTCGAACGAACCGAAAACTCAACAATTCACAAAATCAATTCAAAGCTTAGAAACTCGGAAAAACTCAAAACTTAAACTTCGATTACCTTCAATTGGGTTGTTTTCTGTCGAATCCTTCGATTAAGAAGCTTCTAATCTTCCCTAGGATCGCTATGCCTCGATCCTCACTCGATTCCGACTCCTAGAACTCAAGTTTTCTTCAAAAAGGCTTGAACAGTAAAACGGACTTTGAAAAGGGAAAACGGGAAGTTTTCTTATCGTACGTTTTATCTGACAGCTACTTCAAGCTTAAGTAACCTCAAATAAAACCTAATGCTCGGGGTCTCGAAAACACCCCCGAGGACATTATAGTCAAAACCTCCAGAATTTCACCCTGTTCTCAAATATTCCCAATTTATCACCAAATGGACATTTCTATTACCCCAAAATTGACCCCATTATGGTAAAACCGCTAATCCACTAAAAATAACCGTCTCATGTCAAATAACTCGAATATATCTCCATAATAATGGAATCTCATTCACAAATCAAGTTATGCACCCAAATACACAAATTACCCCCAATGGGCCAAATTACCATCACACCCCTGTAATGAGAAATATGGACTCACATGCATGCATTTCACATCATATCATAATATAATCAACATATACATGCATTCATCAATTAATAACATAACTAAGCAAGTATGGCCCTCCCAGCCTACTATTCATGCCGTTAAACACATCGGAGAATTCGGGGCATTACAGTTACTTGCCTTGACTAGGACCTGCTCGAACATTTCTTCTCGTAATAAAGACATGTATAAACAATGATTATTGTAGCAAAACAACACACGTAATGAGCAAATATTTGTAATAAATACAATAGTTGGCAAGATTGACTGGCTGCGCACAATCCATTTTATTTCTCGTAATAGATGGATAATCATGTTTGTACGAGTGATCAAAATGATGATCTTACACTTATAAGCGATCAGTCACAAAATGACCAACCCTTGTTCATAAACTTGTAAAAAGTAAAATCAATACAAGCCAATTCTTTAAGAAAAATTGTTTATTGATAGTACTTACACAGGTGTTCTCCATTCCAATAGCAAGGAACGAGATCTCCGTTTAAGCGAGCAAGTTTATAAGTGCCTGGATGGAGGACTTCTTCGATTTGGTATGGTCATTCCCAGTTAGGTCCAAGTACTCCAACAGCTTAATCACTGGTGTTAAGGAAATCTCTTCTAAGTACCAGATCTCCTACATTAAATTTTCTTTCACGTACTTTAGAGTTGAAATACCGGGCGACCTTTTGCTGGTAAGCTGCTACTCGGAGTTTGGCTTGTTCACGCCTTTCATCGACCAAATCCAAAGATTCCATCAACAACTGGCTATTAGCGTCTTGCATCGACCAGATCATGCAAAACATATATATACATTAACAAATACATCCATTTACATATATACAAATATTTAACCACAAAAAAATATATACCAAAACATATTTTTTTATTAATACAAAAAAATTTATTAAATACATATTTACAAACATATCACATTTAAAATATAAACAAACATTATTAATCTGATATTTTTTAAAGTTCATACTTTAACTAAAATACATATATCACAAAATACAAAATAATAAATATTAACAAGCAAAAATAAACAAATAAATAAAAACACTAAAATAATAAAAATACATATTCAAATATGTTTTTTTAATTTTACAAAAAAAAATTAATAAATACTAAAAACATATATTATAAAAATAACTTAAAAATAGTAAATAAAAAATAAAAATATTATAGTGGGTGCAGCAGCTCTAGCAGTGGCTCCGCTCTGGCAGTGACTCGGGGTCAGTAGGGCTCGGGGACTCCATAGAAACAAAAAAAATAATTAAATTCAATACATAAGAAAAACTAAAAGAATAAAATACAAAACTAAATTAAACTTACCTTTGGCCGGCGGCTTGGAGGAGGAGGAGGCGGCATTGGCTCAGGGGTGAGGTGTCGATGGGTGGTGGGTTTCAGGGTGGGTAGCGATGGAGCCTCGGGGGTGGGGTGCCGATGGGAGGTGGGTTTCGAGAAAGGTGCCGATGGGTGGTGGTGATGCTGATGGAGGGCGGGTGAGGTGGCGATGGAGGATTGGGGTGGTGGAGGGTGGAGGCTCGAGCTGGCTGGTGAAGAAAGAGAGAGAAAGAGAGTCAGAAAGTTATAGAGTTAGAAGAATGGAGAAGAAGGCTCGGCGGCTGTGTAATATCGTTATGACTTTTGCCGACGTGTTTCATTGCGCTGGCAAAAGTCTACAACGCGCCGGCAAAAGTTGAGTTTGAAAACCCTAATCCAAAACGACACCGTTTAAATAACTTAGGCTTTTCTCGACGCAGTATAGAATTTTGCCGGCGCAATGAAATGCGCCGGCAAAAGTCTACCCACCAACCTTATTTAAAACGTGCACATACAGTAATATAAAATGTTGACTTTTGCTGGCGCGTTAAGTGAACTGCGTTGACAAAAGTACCTAATAGAAACCTGTTCAAAATCCATAAATCTTTGCCGACGCAATTCCGAATTACACCGGTAAAAGAAATATTTCCCGGTGCCATTCCGAATTGCGCGAGGAAAAACGACCTATACCGGCGAAAATTAACGCCGGCAAAAGCTTACGGTTTTGTAGTGACGATAGCAACTAAACATGATAATTATTTTTCAGGCAAAAAAATAATTTGGGTACTTAATTGTTACAAACTTAATAATTTAGATATTTTCGCCACAAATATCCCTAATTGATTATGATTAAATAACTACTCACTACTACAAATTATAGCCCTCTTTTTGGCTCATCCCCCGACGTTAATTAACAGTGTCGATTAACACTTTAAATGGGTGGCCAATTGGATTTAGTAACCGACTGACACTTATCATTCTTAGCATCGATCAGTAGGCTACACTGATCGATGCCAATAAATAAGGGACACCAAAGATGATGTTATTGGTTTTGGTGTGAATAGCGGTATAGTCAATTTTGTAGTAATGTCATTTTCTTATACTAGCGACTTATTGTGAGTAAAACATTTTAGTCATTAATGGTTTATGTAGTCTGATAGCTTTTTTTTTGGGCCATGATATTCTTATAAACTCGTTTACGTTCATATGTACTTTAACTCCTATATTGGTTCCCCAACGAACGACTGGTCATCTAAACCACATCAATCTTCCATTGTTAGGTTGCCAATTCGTCATATTTAGCTCACTAGGCTTCACCACAGTCAATCGCACATCATTCTCATGCACGATTATTGGTGATATCATCAATCTTCAGGTAGACAATTACACATGTTTTTATGTATTGGTATGGTTGTTAAAGCAAAACTTGGTTCTCATAAATTTGACTAAATATATTAACAAAGTCATTGTGTAAATTTTCATTGCATTGTTAAGTAACTTGTGTGATAAAAAAAGAAAAAAAAAAGAAAACATATACATATATGATAGTCTTCTTTTTACTGTAATTGTTTATATTATTGTGTGACCTTAACGAAACAAAAAAAGTCTATATTTACCTTCACGACCACGCAAAAATTTGTGTAGGGACACTTAGAGGCAAGTATTGTAGAATATATATATACATAAAAACGAAGAATTCTTCAATAGGGGCTTCATTTTAAATCTTACCGGTGGGGCTCTCAGTGTTCTCGACTCGTGCAAAGTTTTCATCACAATTTTTTTTATGACGGTGTATATTGTAGCTATTTAGAGCATCATGCAAATTTTCAAAAAATTCTGAATAGTTTACTGTATCGAAAACTAAGTTCAAACATGTTGTTACACACGTGACTGCTTTTTTTAACGCGAGTAGAAAACATGTTTGAACTTAGTTTTCGGTACTGTAAACTATTTAGAATTTTCTGAAAATTTGTAAAATGCTCTAAATAGCTACAGTATACACAGCCATATAAAAATCGCGCCGAAAACTATTCACGGGTCGAGAAACACTGAGAGTCCCACCGGTAGAGCTTAAAGTGATGCCCCTATAGAAGAATTGTCCCTCGTGAATAGTTTTCGGCGCGATTTTTATTTTATAATTGTATATTTTTTAATTATTTAGGGTATTATGCAAATCTTTTAGAAAATTTCAAATAATTTAACGTGCCAAAAATAAGGTTCAAACATAGGTTGTTGCACTCGTGGCTACTTTTTTATACGCGTGAAAAAAAACATATTTGAACCTAATTTTTAATATTGTAAATTATTCAGATTTTTCTAAAAATTTGCACGATACTCTAAATAACTACAATATACGTGATCACAACAAATAATTGGTCGAATACTATTCACACCCCCCTCTTTTTATGTCCGTACATACAGCTACAGCAGATTTCCCAAAAGATATTGTCTGATTGCCAATTGGGGAATATTATGCTTTTTTTAGCCGCAATTGTTTAAAGATTTGGGCTAGAACTTTGACTTTGCTTCTTGACTGTACAAATAATACAAACCCAAGTCCAGCCCACTTTTTGGTTGACTCTTATTATATATTCACGCGAGTCGTGTATATATAAAAACAATTAATAAAGGCCTAGCATTGCGTTTCCAGCCGAATAAAGTTATCAATAAAGTCTAGCTGGCTAGGGTTTGCCCAGTTCTTTGTGAGCGATCCAAGGCCAAGCTGTACGATGCAGACTTGGCAATGAACATTGAATGGTCGCTTTATATTACCAATTTATCTTAATCTCAATTAATTAATTAGTTTTATTAATATTTATATTACCAATTTATCAAGACAAAATTGCTACCAACACACGTCAGAGTACGTAATTAATATATATAGTCATATCTATATAGGAAGTATACTTTTTTTTGTACCATGCATTTTTCACATTATTTGTTTAGACTTTGTGTTTTGAAAAATTATTTTTTGGACCTTATGTTTTGTAAAATGGTTAAAATAGAACCCTAAACCTGATTTTGGTCAATGTTTTCTCAATTAAAAATTCAAATAATTTACCAAACTAACAATTTAGAATAAAAATAAAATCATTCTGCTTAAAAACTATGTTGTTATATTCAATTTTTTCTTCATCAAAATTGAGTTTAGGGTTCTATTTTAACTATTTTACAAAATATAGAGTCCAAAAAATAATTTATCAAAACACAGGGTCCAAATAAATAATAAAACAAAACAGATGGTCCAAAAATACATAAACCCATCTGTAAAATATTTGAAGTAAAAAACAAGATTTTTTATCTGCTGGAAGGTTAATTGCATAAATTAAGTGCTACTCAATTAATATTGACAAGCTTGATTTGTGTACACGCCGAAATCAAATACAATAGTTTTTTTATGGTATTATATTGATGGGTTTTATTCACTTAATAAAATCATATTTATCACGTAACACTATTTTATTATCAATAAAAAAATATATAAATTATTTTGTTTATTCAATTGCATTGTTTGTATGTTTTATTGCATGTTTATTCAATTAATATAAATATTCATAAAATCTCGAATATATGGATAATTACAATTATAGTGGCTAGGTCACAGTGAATTATAGTTGTAATTATATGTTAAAAAAAATGAGTCCTAAGATTAGATCAGCGCATTAGATTTTCACTGATGAGATAATCAACATACGATATGATCTACTTATTACACATTTGAGGTGTGGTGTCTTGTCCAAGACATTGACCAAGTAGATAAGATCAGATGTATTTGGTTGCATACGACTAGGATCGATATTGACTATTAATAAATAAATAAGTATCGTTGTTATCGAATCTAATCAATGTCACAACGATGACCATAGGTTAAGTCAATCTTAATTCTGAGTGATAATATATTCTGTTAATTATATTATTTAAATCTTTTGACTTGTTCGTTATAAGCATACCATACGGTCTAGCCCATACTTACATCTTGGAGATTTAGTAGTGTAATTGAGTGAGAGTATTATTCATAGATATAAAATCTATAACTTCTGTATGAGAAGTGAAAATATGTGTAATACCCCAAAATCCCTAATAAGGTTTAAGACTTTGATTAGGAGGCCGGGAGGGCCATAATAGATTTATTATATTATTAAATGATTATATGCATGTTTATGTGAATTATATTACGATATGATGATAAATGCATGCATATGTGTCCATTTTTAATTATAAGGGCATTTTGGTAATTTAGCTCGTTGAGGGCCTAATTGTGTATTTTCATGCATGTGGAGAATTATGAATATTACCACATTATATGTGGATTTGTTCGAGTCATTCGGCATAAGACGATCTTTGAATGCAAGTTATCAGACTGGTCATAACGGGGTTAGTTTTGGGGCTTGGGGTGAGTCTCGGGGTAATTTGGTGATTAGAACATTGCCGGGAATTAAAGGGTAATGAGATGTGATTTATTAGCATTTGAGAATATTGGGAGTAACTGTAACGCCCTGGTTACCCCATAACAGTTACGATAAACCAGAAATTTGACCCGCTACCCGAGTCCTTTGGTTAAAAACGTGCATCTAAGTGTTATTAACATGCTAAGGTGGGAAATTAATCAAAAGGAAATGATATATTTTATTAAATACATAAAATTGTTCATGGGCCCATAAAAACATTTACAAGTTATTTACAACTCAAAATTGTCATTACTGTTTCAAATTTACAAACTCGTCGACCTAGGCGGCAAAAATAGGGTAAACCCCCTAGTTCCTCTGAGAACTCCTTGGCCGTGGTGGTCAAGCGGCCGCATATGTACACAACATCACCTAAGCTCTCCACTCAAGGCTGGGTGAGTTTTCTTTCCCTTTACCTGCACCACATTGCACCCATGAGCCAAAGCCCAGCAAGAAAACACAATACAATATGATATAATATCAACAATGATCATAATAATCATTCAAGACTTTCAGTCCAAAACAGGTAAGTGACAGAGGAAAAGTCACTAAGGTGGGTACAACTCCCTTTAGCCATGTGATGATAGGGTCACCGGGGCTTAACAGATAAGTGAACCTTTCACTAGCTTAAACACGATAGGTGCATGATGACTAGTCACCAACATAACCTTCCTCATGACTCTAGAGTCATAAGTATGGAACACTGTTCCCTAGCCATGTGACAAGCAGTCACCTAGGCCTTTGGCCCTGGCTCTGAGTAACTAGTCTTAGACTAGCCAAGCGCTTATAAGTTTCATCGACCTTAGGGTCGGTCCAGTGTTAATGCCTTAGAGTCATTCAACGCTGATATCGATTAGATCTAATCTTCATTCGGCCCTGCGTTCAGGACGCTTATGCCGTTTCTGACTCTTAGGTCAGTATCCCTGACTAGTCAAGACTCTTAGGTCGCATCTTTTCAAACCTATGGTATGATCGTATACCACTTATGCCCCCTTAATATCATATGAGTGTTCTCGTAGGTTATTGACACTACTACAATTTGGACATCAGTCATCGCCCATGAGAGGTCGGTTCCGCTTAAACCGACTTAACACATGTTCATAAGTCGGTTTATACAGAACCGACTTATCATGTATGTCCAAGGTAAGCATGAGATGTCGGTTGCGTGGGAACCGACCTTCCATGCTTGTAGAAGACATAATAGGTCGGTTCCTGCAAAGCCG
This sequence comes from Humulus lupulus, assembly GCF_963169125.1. Classification (NCBI taxonomy): domain Eukaryota; kingdom Viridiplantae; phylum Streptophyta; class Magnoliopsida; order Rosales; family Cannabaceae; genus Humulus; species Humulus lupulus. The sequence continues at coordinate 243,570,012 of NC_084797.1, forward strand.
ACCTACCATGTTGTCATGGTAAGTCAGTTCTATGTGGACCGACCTACCATGTACTACCTTGGTGACATGGTAGGTCGCTACTATGTGAACCGACTTATCATATCACATTATAAGAATTTTAAAATATATTAATTTATTTAAACTATAAATATATATATGTGTAAGCTATTAGTGTATGAAATAAATGTAAGAAATTTATATTTATTAATATTACATTATAATGTTTTGAAGTATAGATAATAAATAAATGGATTAAATAAAATTAATATATTTTAAAATTTTAATAATGTAAAAATAAATTACACTATCTTTAATAATATATTTGTATAATGAGATAGAATCGAACTAACATGTCCTTTAAAAAAATATTTAAGACACTATTCTTTTATCAAATTTTTATTTATTTATTTTAAATTGTAAATGTTATTAAATTAAAATATTTTTTATTTATAAAGTATAATTATATTGTAATTTTAACAAATATAAATTTTACATTATTTAAATTTTAAATATATTAATTTATTTAAACAATACAAATATATAATTATTTCAGTATGAAATAAGTATAAAACAATATACTTATTAATATTATATATATTATAATTTTTTAAATATAAATAAATTAATAAATTATTTGTAATTAAAACAAATAAATTTAATTTTTTATAAACAAGAAAATATTTTAATTTAATAGTATTTATTAATTAAAATAAAAAAACTTTATAAAATAATTTAGAGTATCTCTTTAATAATTTTTTAGATGACATGGTAGGTCGGTTGTGTGGGAAATGACTTCTCATGTAACATGGTAGGTCGGTTGTGTGGGAACAGACCCACCATGTCATTATAAAAATATATTATTAAAGATACTCTAATTTTTTTTTAGATTATTGGAATTTTAAAATATATTAATTTATTTAAAAAATACATATATATGTATATAATTTATTTGGGTGTGGAATAAGTATTAAAAAAATATATACTTATTAATAATATATATATTATAATTTTTGAAATATTAATAAATTATTAATAATTAAAAAAATTAATTTAATTTTTATAAATAAGAAAATATTTTAATTTAATAGTATTTATAATGTAAAATAAAAAAACTTTATAAAATAATTTAGAGTATCTCTTTAATAATTTTTTAGATGACATGATAGGTCGGTTGTGTGGGAAATGACTTCTCATGTGACATGGTAGGTCAGTTATGTGGGAAATGACTTCTCATGTGACATGGCAGGTCGGTTGTGTGGGAACAGACTTATCATATAAGCATCATGGAATAAATTAAAATTTTAATTAAATTATACATTTAAAAATTTAAAAATTAAATTGAATAAATACATATTTATAAATATTAGAAAAAATTAAATTAAATAAGTTGGAGATTTATAATTTTAAAATAAAATATCAATATATTAAAATTATATATTTTTTAATTTTAACATCATAGGTCGGTTCTAGAACAGATTTATCTTGTTGCATCATAGGTCGGTTGCTAATGGACTGACTTACCATGTTAAAATTAGGGAACATGTTTCATAAAAGCCTAAATAAATTTGAAGTACCCGCGCACAATTATCTTCTTCACTGTACACCTCGCGTGAGAGTCTTCTTCTTCATTCCGCCAGCGACCCAAACGACAGCAGCTCTCCCTCCTCAACTCCGATCACGACAGCGACATCCTCCTTCCATCGTTCACCAGCGGTCTCTGGTCAGGTAAGTCGTTTAACACAAGTCTATTTAATATATATATATATATATCGGGGTCGATCTCTGGGTGTTGATGAAGAACAGATTGTCCAGATGAGGCCTTCCCTCACATCAAGATCGTCTTCCAATATTCCTGATGAGAAACCATGAACTTAAAAATAATATGTAGTAATAAAATTATATTTATTTATAAAAAATGAAAAAACAATTATGATGCGAAAGAGAAGGAAAAGTAGTAAAGAAGTAGTTGTGCAAAGTTGTCAATTCAGTATGTACGCAATGTTGACTATTCTTTCTGCTAATGGCTCAGCATCTATGATAGACATTTGTGCTGACTATGACAAAGTCAGAGGGTTTCTGGCAAGGTCCCTACTCCCTTTCTTGACTCAAGAAATCAATGAGAAAAATGATTTTTTTTAAAATTTTTAATTTGTATTTATGTTTATTTAATCACAATAATATTAATTTTGTTTTCTTGCAGGGTCTGTTTAAGATTCTATCTCTGACTTGGACAGTTGAGCTTGATGAAGATCATAGATCTGAAAATTTTGGTATAGGAACATTGTTGAATGTTTTATTGGCTGATTCAGAAATTGGCAAGGCTTTTGGTGGAGTTGAACAGATACTAGTAGCTGCTACACCTATTAAGGTGACATTTTTTCAAATGACTTCTGTTTTTGCTTTCAAAAATTTAAAAATAAAAAAAAGTTGGAAGTTTTCACAATAGTTGCTGAACTTATAACGAAACCATATACAATATATATATATAGATAGGAGAAATATTGGCAGAATTAATTGATAGTGATACACCCCCTTTAACTTCACATCATCAAGATCTTATGTTGAAAAATAATCAGTGTGATAAAGGGTAAGGCATTATTATTAGAGCAACGTCAGATTACAATAGTAAATTGAATGCTTTATATTTAGATTAACATAGGGCCCATATATGAGAAAACAAAACAAAATATTGAGACTAATTTAAAATCACTTAAAGCACTATTATCGAAAATTGTAAATTTAACTAAACTGATGGTAGTTTCAAAGCTATATATCATAAAGGAGATCCCTTCTGTAACAAAAGTTACTTTTTTCAATAGAAAAGATTTTATAGAATTCAGAGTAGAACTTTTGGTTTGGATAATATGGAAATAACAAAACAAGATGACAAAACCAACTTTGAAATTGCTCAAAGAAGAATCACTTTGAAATTGCTGGTTTGTCTTTGATGATATATAGTTAGAAGCTTATGAGCTCATATAGATATAGCAATCAATTAGACTTCATCTTTTTGTTTTCATTCTTCTCTGTTTTACTCTCACTACTTTAAAGATGGTATCAATGTAGACAATAATACCATATTCTTTCCTCTAGGACCATTTCTTAATCACTTTCTAATAGTACAGAATGGGAATTGAAAATAACTACATAATCTCTTAGTTCTACATGTATAAACTTTGTCGTTAATCAATGTAGATAAACTACCATATTATCACTTCTGATAAAATCCTTCAGAGGCCTTGTTTTACAAATCATAGTGTAAAATAGAGGAAAATGAATGAAATGAGATGTTTTATTATTGATTGATGAAGAATATTACAAAGAGATGTATATATTGCTACAACATGTAACAAATAGTAATCAAAAGTAATAAAACTAACTAATTGAAAGCTAAGACTAACAACTAGCTGAAGTCACTTGGATTTTAAAGGAATTGTAGATCACCCAAAGTAGAGTTCCTAAGATGTGGGATGACAATCTTAGCTTTCTTTTTATATATAATAGATTATATATATATACAGTCTGACGATACTAAACTAATGTATCATTAATCGTAATGTTCCTGCAGGCTCTAGTTAATTATTTTTCTTGATTATTGTTAATTGCAAGAGGTACGTATGTTTTTGTATTAGAGGAGTTTGAATATCTTAAATATTCATCTATAGTGAAGTAGGTTCTGAGATTAAAATTGTGTGTTGCGGTGATAATGGAAGGTTGAGAACTTGTGTGTTTTAGTGAAGTAGGTTATGGGAAATTTATTTGTGTGCTGTGGAGATATAAGGAAGAAACTTATTGTGTGTTGTTTGAATTGTTTGATTCTTTTTTGACAGATGGTTAGGTCACTATTATAAGGAAAATGTTGCTCGAATTCATCTAGAATTATGGTTTGTTTTCTTATATTTAAATTATGTTGTGCTTGCATTGTTCTTCTTTGATTGGTATTGGGAAGCTCTGTCAAAATTTAAGTTAAAAAGATAGTATATTAATAGGAATATGACAACGCTAAAAATTTGTTATGGGAATTTTCTACATGCAGGAGGATTTTAGTCGAATTTTAGGGAAACCTCTGTCGAATTTTTTTCTAGGAAATGGACAAGAGTTTGATAACAAAGGACATGCTTTCAAAAGAGTATGAAGAGGGAGTTGACAACTTTATTTTCCTCGTCAACCATTACAATTAGTACAATGTGGATTCTATGTTATGAGGATGATGAAAGACTTCGTGACAAAGGAGTTTTCAATGCGATGGCTAACTAGTAACGTAAGTGAAAATATTCATTATTAAAGTTCTAGCTTTAACTCAAGATTAAGTATATTAATTCAACTCATGCAATGAATTATTTTTAGTGTGGCGGGAAGAACTCTTACACAAAGGATGAGATCAACGAAGTGCGTGAAGAATGGGCACAATGCGTCATGAATTTGATTAGTACTACATAGGTCCAGTCACTTTTGTTAACTTAGACTTTTAAGGAGATACACTTACAATGTTAACTTAGACTTTCTTGAAGATATACATACTTTTGTTGTCTAACTATAGTTTACAATGCTTATATGAGTAATTTTGTAATTAACTTCAGACTCGTTATTTTGGATACTTAGTTCAAATTCTAGTATTTTATATTACTATGATATCTATTTTGTTTTGTTCGGTTTGTTTGTATAAAAAGCAAGATTTGTTTTGGGTATAATACACTTTTTAATAAAAAAAACACCATTGGATGTCTACACCATAAGTCGGTTGGGAACCAACTTATCATGTTTTACACCAGAGGTCGGTGTGCCACACTGACCTACCATGATTTTCACCAAAGGTCGGTTTCTGACCGACCTACCATGTCTTACACCAGAGGTCGGTATATAACCGACCTACCATGTCTTACACCAGAGGTCGGTGTGCAACCGACCTACCATGTCTTACACCATAGGTCGGTTTGGCGCCAACTGACCTACCGTGTTTTTACATCATAAGTCACTGCATGGGAAGTCAGTTCCTAACCGACTTATGAACTTTCAGAAGTCGGTTTTTAACCGACTTATCATGTAATTTTTGTAGTAGTGTGAATTAAGAAGGTTTGCAAAAAAGCACAACATTAAAAAGAAAATACAAAATTTGAACAAAATTTTAGAATTTTATTTTTAAAAAGTAAAAAAAAAAAACTAGCACTTGTTTGGTTACAATGAAAACATCATTCCTACATTATTGATAATAAGGTCGTAGATGTTCACCATTCCAAGCCCGCAGAACCAACTCCCTATTTAACCTCGCCAGTTTATATACTCCAGGTCGAATGATAGACTCGATCTGGTAAGGCCCTTCCCAATTAGGTCAAAGTACCCCAGCAGATGGGTCTCATGTAGCTAAAAATACGCAAGTTAGCAGCAGGTCCCAATCCGAATTTTCTATCTCGAACCCTCTTGTTAAATATCTATTAGCTCATTGCTGGTATGCATCATTTTTCAATTGGGCTTCATCTCGTCTTTCTTCAATGAGGTCTTGACTTTATTTGAGTTGAGATTGGTTTGAGGTCTGATTGTACGCATGGCGCCGTATTGTAGGGATTTCAACCTCAATAGGCAACATGGCCTCGCATCCATAAGCTAGGGAGAAGGGAGTATAAGCCCATAAGACTTGGGGCAACTCCTTGGGCCATTTCCCCTTTGCCTCTTCTAACCTTCTCTTTATGGAGCTTTTTAAGGTTTTGTTGACTGCTTCGACCTGGCCGTTTCACTGGGGATGTGTGACAGTCAGAATCTTGTGATCCGTAGGGGGAAAACCGGGTAAAAGCAGTGTAATTCCACACCGCCCGGGGAAGGTCAAGTGTGATGATTCTAAGACTAAGTAGGTATGGGACTACATAGTTGAAGAGGGATTAAATGGATTGATGGGTACTACCTATGCCAACAAGATGCATCTTCTTTTCGGCCCATCACTTGAGAACTCCAAAGTTAAGCGTGCTTGACTTGAAGTAGTCTCATGATAGGTGACCTCCTGGGAAGTTTTCCTAGAAAGCATGCGAGTGAGGAAAAAACATGTTGGAAAGACTCATGTTGGTTTGTAGGGCCAGTCATCATTCCAGAAAGCAGCCATATTGACGTGGGGCGTTATAAATGGTATCAGAGCCTTGACCCGGCCGGAAGGGCCGATGGGGACGTCGGACCCCTAAGGGAGGGTGATTGTGATAGTCAGAATCTGGTGATCCGCAGGGGGAAATACCAGGTAAAAGTTGTGCAAGCCCACATCGCCTGGGGAAGGTCAACTGTGATGATTCTAAGACTGTGTAGGTATGGGACTACACAGTTGAAGCAGGCTTAAATGGATTGATGGGTACGACCTATGCCAACAAGATGCATCTTCTTTTCAGTAGCTCATTGATAACTCTACAAAATAGAGTTATTTTACCACATTTTTTATGCTAATTGTTGCTTAGTCTTTGAATTTTTAAGTAACTTGTTAAGTTTTTAAGTAATTTTGAATTTATTAGTCTTATTGTAATTTTATAGATTTTTGTGTAATTTTATAGATATTTTATTATAATATGTTGTATTTTAATTATTTGTATTATTGTTATTAAGTTAGAAGTAGAAAGATGCACTTTTGAGGTTAATTGTTTAAGTAAATTAAGTTGTAATTAATATTTTTCAAAGAATTAATATGATTTATTTTATAATTGAAAATATTTAATTATGATTTAATTTATGCTTATTTTGTAGATAATTTTTTTGCATTTTTTGCTCTTGAAAATAAAGAAAAATGAAGGAAAATGTGGCATTTTCTAGGAAAAGAAAGGAGAAAAAAAATGGCAATACTAGAGTAGAGTTCTGGTGGGCCAGGTGGTCAGTTTTATGTTTGAGATTACTTTCTCAGAGAGTATCAAAAAGGAAAGACAATTAAGTGAACCACAGATAGGAAAGATTGAGTGGAAAGTCTTAGCTGGATTAGCTAAGGATTAAAAAGTGTTAGGTATGAGTTTATTGTGGTTTAAGGATCGGATTTGGAACCCGATGGACACTAAGATTAATTAGGAGATTCTGGATGAATCTCGTGCTATTCTTTTATTCCCTTCATTCATGCATCATGGAAATGTAACAGGATATGAAAGCTTTATATTGATGGCCTGGGATGGAGAGGGATGTAATTGAATGCGTGGTAAAGTTCTTAACCTGTTAGCAGGTCAAGACAAAGCATCAGAAATCAGTGGGGCCATTGTAGCCTTTGAGTATTTTATAGTGGAAATAAGGAAACACCGCGATGGGTTTCGCGGTGGCGCTGCCTAGGTTAATGGGCTAGTTTGAGTAGCATTGGGTCATTATGACCAGTATTTAAAGTGAACCACTTCTATCAGTAAGAGTAAATAATACAGTTGATAAATATTCAAATCTCTATGTGAAAGATGTAGTGCGCCTTCATGAAATTCGAGGTCTGTCTTATCAGATGAAGACTCTATTGTTACTTCCAGGTCATGGAAGGGTTAAGAAAGGCATTGAGTATATAGATGAAATTCAGTACAATTCATTATTCTCAGACTGATGGTAAATTAGAGAGAGAAAGAGAGTTATCCAGTTATTGGAAAGGTACCTTATGAGGTAAGGTATGTTTGAGAATGTTTATGATCCGTTCATTGGAATGAAATGGGTGAGGTGTTATATCTGGATAGTGAGGTGGTTCAGGGGATCATTGAGATTATTAGAGGTTAGAGCTTGGATGCTCACTTCTCAGAGTAAATGGAAAAGTTTTACTAAATTGAAAAGTAGGAACATAGAGTTCCAAGTAGAAGATTGTATCTTCCTTAAAGTATCACCATGGATAGGGGTGAGGAGTTAAGGGCAAGTTGAGCCCTTGAGTAGTATAACAGTTTGAGTCCTGGATAGGACCGGTTATGTTGACTTTGGTTTGACCTTATCTTTGGCACTGTCGGTTGTGAACAGTGTATTTTGTATTTCCATGATGAGGACATGGGTCAAAGGAAACTCACGAGTTGAGTTATGAGAATCTGGAGATTGAGGCTAAGGTATCCTGTAAAGAGTAGCCAGTCCAGATATGAAACAGAAAGAATAGGTTCTGAGGAACAAGAGTGTACCTTGAATTAAGGTAATGTTACAGAAACAGTGAGGTTGAGGGAACGACCTGGGAAACTGGAATCAGTTGTGCGGAATTTATATTTCGGGCTGTTCAGATTAATTTCGAGGACGAAATTTCTGTAAGGAGGGATAGTTGTAATGCCCCAAATTTCCTAATAAGGTTTAGGACCTTGATTAAGAGGCCGGGAGGGCCATAATTGATTTATTATGTGATTAAATGATAATATGCATGTTTAGGTGTATTAAATATGCATGTGAACTCATTTAAGAGTAATTGGGAGATTTTCATATTTTGGCCATTTTGGGCATATTTGGCATAAATGTGATATGTGTGTGTGGTGCTTTATTATTATTTGGTTATGCCAGGGTTACCCAGCACGAGACGATCCTAGGAGGTAAGCTAGTGGGAAAGTCACAACGGGGTTTATTCTTGACTCGGAGTGAGTCAAGGGGTATTTAGAGCATTACCAGGTTATTGGGTAATGGGAATCAATATTTGGTGATAAATTGAGAGTTAGTAAGATTAGGGGGAAATTCTGGAGGTTTTGACAATTTTGCCCCCAGGAGTGTTTTCAGGACCCTGAGCGTTAGGATTTGTTTGAGTCTACTTAAGCTTGAAGTAACCTTTTAAAGAAATAAAGAGAACGTTCTATACGTTCTCTCTCCCTCAAAGTTCCATTTTCGTCTCCCGATCGCATTTTCGAAGGAAACTTGAGTTCTAGGACTCGGATTCAAGCGAGGATCGAGGCATAGCGATCCTAGGGAAGATTAGAAACTTATTAGCAGGAGGATTTAGTTGGGAAACAACTCAATCGGAGGTAATTCAAGTTTTAAGTTCTAAGTTTTTAAATTTTGTAAGCTTGAATTGGACTTTGTGCTTTGATGAGTTTTGTTAGATTTGACGCTTGGGTTTTATGGGTTTTGGATCATGGGGATGTTTGGGAACTTTGATTTTTGTGTTTGGAGATGTTTGGATATGTTTTTGAAAGGTTTTTAGATGAAGAAATGGAGTTTTTTTGGCTGGGTTCGAGATTGAGCCGCGACTCTGTTCTTGGGCGCTGCGGCTCAAGCTTGAAGAAGTTGGTGGTTTGAGGCTGATGGGCTATTTGAGCTGCGGCTCTATTGGGTAGAGCTGCGGCTCTAATTGCTGTCAAAGAAGAGTTTTTGGGTCTGACTTGAGTGGGGCTGCGACTCTAATGGTTGGGGCCGCGGCTTAAAAAAGGAAAAATGACCAAAGTGGGTTTTTAGTCATGGGAACTCAAACCTTAGGCCTCGGGATCATTCCTAATACCCGGTTTAGTGGGATGCGATGTCTCGGAGGCTAGGTCTTGGTTCCGGGATTGGTTTTAGAACTTGAACTCATTGGATCACTGTTTATGGTTGTGACTAGGTTATCACTAGAGGCTTGGAGTAAGGATCGTGCTTGTGGCTTGTTTATTGGTAACATGTGCTTGGACCAAAGGTAAGAAAACTGCACCCTATATATATGACATGCATGGTAATTCTTGATGCATGTTGGATGTTTAAATGTGACATGCATGGTTATTGTTGAGGCATGTCAAGTGATTAAATGTGATGCACGAGAAACATGTGAATAGGGCATGCCATGATTATTGAATATGAGATTGTCCAAATCAAAAATCATCCCCATGATCAAAGTTACCCAAATCAAAAACCTACCCAAACTTCTCCAAATCAAAAATCAAAGTTCCCAAACATCCCCATGATCCAAAACCAACAAAACCCAAGTCTCAAATCATCCAAAAACTTATCAGAATACAAAATCCAATTCAAGCTTAAAAACTTTAAAAACTTAGAACTTAAAACTCGAATTACCTCCGATTGAGTTGTTCCCAACTAAATCCTCCGGCTAATAAGCTTCTAATCTTCCCTAGGATCACTATGCCTCGATCCTCACTTGAATCCGAGTCCTAAAACTCAAGTTTCCTTCGAAAATGCGATCAGGAGACGAAAATGGAACTTTGAGGGAGAGAGAACCTACTGAACGTTCTTTTTATTTCTTAATAGGTTACTATTAACCGAGATTTTCGGCAACTCTATCGATAAGTGATGTTTACTGATGACAATAATGAAAGCAGAAAATCAACACGGGATTTTTACGTGGTTGGGGCGTTAACTAGCCTTAGTCCACGAGTCTATGTTATTAGAACTTGAAGAAGCTTTTACAATGGAGTTTTCTCTTTATATTTTGACAGAGTTCCTCCCTTTTTTTGTGAAAAGAGACCCTGTTTACAGTGCTCTGTAGCTTATATTTATAAGCTGATGGGAATATCGGGTCTGGGCCGGGTCCGATTCGGGTCCATCGAAGAAATGGGTACAAGGGGCCTTTCTAGTGGAGGCCCAATACAAAAAGGTACAAAATACACAAATCCAAAACCAGCTAAGGCCCAACAAGTTGACCTTAGAGCTACATCTCGCCCAACAAAACGGCGCTTTTGGCCTGGCCACTTCGAGTCACGAGGCAGATTCAGGAGACAAGACTAGTCAGAGTACTGGGCTGCGCAGACCTGACACATTGGCGTGCAATCCCGAGATGACCTTTTCTGCAGGTGAAAAGTGGGGGACAATGCCCACGTGGAGCGAGGCGGTGTCAGGTTCCTGGACGCCTGGCCCCTTCAACAAGGGGTGAGATGATCCGGGTCCATTTACCTTTGTCCCGCTTCGTTTACCATCGGCCCAGACCGCGTTAGTGGTCCGGGATAGGGACCCGTAGGCCGCAGTGGTTGGAATGCTCTGCACGCCGCCCGGACTATCCTCGCTGAGGACGAACCCGAAGGGACATCCCAGACCCCTCCAATGGGACCAGTCTTTGAGTCCCCGATCCATACCCTTCCCCTCGGGCACTCTCCATACCAGGAGACCTTGGGCCGGGCCCACGTGCTAAGCTGGCCCCTTGACAGTGGGCCAAGACGAAGGCCCCGAGCCCATGCAGGAAATGGGGATAACAGTTACTTTAAGCTTAAGTAGCCTCAAACAAATCCTAACGCTCGGGGTCCCAAAAACGTCATCGGGGGAAAAATAGTCAAAACCTCCAGAATTTCCCCCTGATCTTACTAACTCCCAATTTATCATCAAATACTTATTCCCATTACCCAATAACCCGGTAATGCTCTAAATACCCTTTGACTCACTCTGAGTCAAGAATAACTCCTGCTGTGACTTTCCCACTAACTTACCTCCTAGGATCGTCTATTGCTGAGTAACCCTAGCATAACCAAATAATAATAAAGCACCACACACATATCACATATATGCCAAATATGCACAAAATGCCCAAAATATAAAAATCATCCAATTAATCAGAAATGGGTTCACATGCATATTTAATACATCTAAACATGAATATTATCATTAAATAGCATAATAAATCAATTACGGCCCTCCCGCCCTCCTAATCAAGTTCCTAAACCTTATTAGGAAATTTGGGGCATTACACCGAGCCTCGTTGAAAACCTAGTCACAACATATTCATAATAGCCATCCATCAAGTTCTAACCCAAAAAATAACTTCGAAATATAATTCTAGCCCTTGGGACCTTGGATTCTACCAAACCGGGTGGTAAAATCCTTCCAGAGCCATAATGTACGCCCTGATTTTCCCACGGGCTGGTTAGCGAGATGAGCTGCGGCCTAATCATTGTTATCTCGTGGACATCCCAATACCGGAGCTGCCATCATAAGATCGTACCTCCTTAGCTCGAGGTAACCCCAGGGTTCACCAAGATCGCCTGAGAACTGAGTCCGGACTCTGAAGGCCGAAGGTCGAGTTAAGTATCTAGCTCGTGGTACGAGCTAGAGTTGGGGGCTATGACCCTTTGTAAAGTCAACACACGCAAGGTAAACGTGCATATATCAGACATCACGTGTCTGATATGCCCCTGACTTCTCGGACACGCAGCAGGAACGTGCGTATTCGGACACCCACGACTGGGTTGGGCCGTGCGGCCCATTATCTCCTTACCTACTGATTTGACCACACTTATGTGTCAGGTTTAGGAATTAATCATGAATGTCACAGAGTTGATACGATAGGTAAGAAGGTCACGGGATGACCTTCTTACCAACTCCCAGGTGCCTTCTCCTATAAATATGGAGACCCTGGGAGTAAATAGAGGTTGGATTCTCTCTTGTAAGAAATACCCTGTAATCAAATATCCAGTATATAGCAATAATACTGACTAGTGGAGTAGAAGGATTTTAACCTTTGAACCACTTAAAAAACATGTCTTGAGTCACCTTTTCATTTCTAAGATCATATATCTGTTTCGGTTCAACATTAGCACTAATCCCTTTCTCTTCTTTTCTTAATTACCTGTTGGCGAAGAACCGCGTCAACACATAACATTTGGGTTCTCGAGCTAAAATCCTTCAAACAACCAATATTTTGAATTTGAGTCGCGGCCCAGTCCCTTGAGGGCCGCGGCGCGGTCAAGTCAGAGGCAAAATGCCTCTCTGTTGAGGGACACGAGCTGTGGCGCTCCAAACCTTGGGCCTGGGCAAACAGAGGCTTCCAGCCTCTTCGACACACACAGGTCGCGACGCCTGAAGAACAGGGTCGTAGCTCAAGCCTCCAAACCCAGAAAAACACCATTTTTCCTGTGTTTTCCTCGAGCCTAAACCTCAATTTCATACTCCAAACACCAATTTAACCCATAATCAAGCCTAGAATTTCCTTCCACACAACCTAGACTCCATAACAAATCTCATAAACAATTTATACACTAAACCTTCAGTTTTCCTAAAGCTTCAGCCTCAAATCCACAAGGGAGAGAAAGCAGAGAGAAACTCTCTGTTTTTGCTTCTTTTCCTTCTCCTTAATTCCAGTGACTTCTCTAGAATACATAGCCTGCTCTAAACCATGTATATCCTTACCAAAAGACCAAATTGCCCCTTAAGTCAATCTAAGTTCTCAAGTGCCACTAAGGTCAACTTCGTCATTTTTCATATCCCGCTAATCCTCGAGTGTTCCTATAAATCCCCGTCTAATCTCGACATGTACAAATCATTGCTAAATTACTACCCGTTACTCAATTGTTCCGGAGCACATATTACGTTCCCAAAATACCCCCAGGCTCCTCCCGAGCTGGGTATTCGACCCCTTTGTGACTTTCTAGCTAAACTGCTCCCTAGGATTGTCTTAGATCGTGCATCACAAATATATCACCACTCACTCGTGGTATCAATCAGAATATACACAAATATTGCATTTATGCCCTTAACAAGCTAAAATTACAAATATGCCCTTAATAGCCAAATGGGGCCCACATGCATATTTAATTCACCTAAACATACATTTCTAATCACATAATCATCAAATTCATTTATTAACATAATTAAATCAGTCATTTCCCTCCAGGCACGCTAATCAAGGCCCTAACCCTTATTTGCAAATTTGGGACGCTGCAAATTCTGACCATGTCCGAGTGCGACCATGCAAACACATCATGGTTTTCTCTCAAGAAGAAAATTAATTGCTATCTTGCCTTCTTAGAAAGGTTCTTGTCCATTTTTACCACCTTCGTGGCATCCTTTTCATCGAGCTCTACTTCCTCGAGCTCTTCCAATGGTTCCAGATCGTCCATTTCTTCTACTCTAGGGTCGATCTCCTCTTCTATCTTGAAGACGGATCCATCCATCTCCTGAATAACTACAAGTGTCTGGGCACTTGTTTGATTTTTTCCTCTCATGGAAATGTTGTAGTATTCCCTTCCTGCGAGTTGGTCTTCCTTCAACGTCCCGATGCCACTAGAAGTCGAGAACTTGATGGCCAAATGCCTGACAGACAATACTGCCCTCAGCCCAATCAGGGCGGGTCTCCTGAGCAGTATGTTTTAGGCCAACAGGGTATCCACCACCACGAACTCCATCATCTTGGTTACCAAGACTGAATAGTCTCCCAAGGTCACGTGGAATTCAATGGATCCTGTATAGAGGTTTAATACAGAAGGTACGCCGTGTCCTGATTGATAACGGGAGCTCGGTGACCTTTACAAGTCCACTCTAGAAAAGATGGGACTCACGCATCACAATTTGAAAGCATGTGCAATGACGTTGTACATATTTTCAGGAGAAAGCATTGCTTATACGGGATACATTGAACTCCACGTGACCTTGGGAGACTATCCAGTCTTGGTAAAAACATGGGGAATCACTGAAAATTTACCTTACGAGGTTTAATATAGAAATGGGGCTCATTGAACTCTCTACTCCCGGGTAGCCTCTCTTTCATTCCCCCGTCCAGGTCTGGCCTGTCAGTTTCCATCCCGACTGCCACTGCGAGAGGACCTCCATGGTGCAGCTCATGGGACCTCTCGGACTGTTGAGGGGTGACTTATTAGAGATGGTGGATGTCTTATGGGTGACAGTGGCTACCTCCCATTGTTGGGCCTAGATGGCCCAGAGCTGGTGTAACGCCCTGGGTAGCCAAGACCGCTACACTGTGTATTTATAAAGGTGCAGGACTTGCTAATCAAGTCATTTAGTTAAAAACGTGTCATTGACACCATTAACGAGCTAGGGTTAAAAGGGTTTGGTCTCAAAAGATACATTTCATATAATTAAACATTTTACACACAGGATCCCAAAAGAACAGCATTTAAAAGTCAGTTCACAAAATTTCCAGAGTAAAAAACAACCACTAGCCACTCTAAGGGCAAAACCAACGTTTATGGTTCTCTTGTTCCTATCTCCCCTCAACCGTGGCGGTCGAGCAGCTGATCATGTACATTCTGCTCTCAGAGCTCTCCGATTCAGGGCTGATCAAGTTTACCCTTGCCTTTACTTGCACCACGTAGCACCCGTGAGCCTAGGCCCAGCAAAAAAACAAAACAACAATTAAATAATTCTTAAAGCATGTTCATATACTTAGCATACCATATTGATCACATAGTCCACATACATAACCAGAGAATCAACAAACCAACACTCAGCTATTTGTCATAACAAATTCATCAAATAAAATGATAATTAGGGTCGACGCCCTTATTAGGTCGCACCCTCTATTTAATCCCACTGATTTCGGTCCGCTTAAACCAAGCTCTGTGAATAATAAGCTGTCCTCAGCTACCAGTGGCTGAGTCGCACCCTGTGCGCCAATGTAAACTCCAGCACTCATAGGCCGTTTGTCTACTATTCACATGGCATAATACCACCCTTTATAAAGCATACAAGACATGTGTAATGCCCCGAAATCCCTAATGCGGTTTAATGTCTGGATTAGTAGGCCGGGAGGGCCATAATTGTTTAATTATGTCATTAAATGATAATATGCATGTTTATGTGAATTATATTATAATATGATGTTAAATGCATGCATGTGGGTCCACATTTGATTATTTGGGTATTTTGGTAATTTGGCCCGTTGAGGACATATTTGTGTATTTTGGTGCATAATGTGACTTATGGATGAGATCCAATTATTATGGGGATATATTCGAGCTATTCGGCATGAGACGGTCCTATATTGTAAATTAGCAATTTTGTCATAACGGGGTCATTTATTGGGATATTGAGTAATGAGAATGTTTATTTGATGATAAATTGGGAGTTATTGAGATTAGGAGGAAATTCTAGGAGTTTTGACTATTATGTCCCCAGGGGTGTTTGTGGGACCCTGAGCACTAGGTTTTATTTGAGGTTACTTAAGCTTGAAGTAGCTTGTCAGATAGAACCGTACGTTAGAAAACACTTTTTCTCTTCCTGTTAGTTCCTTTTACCGTTCGAGGCAATTTCGAAGAAATCTTGAGTTATAGGAGTCGGAATCAAGCGAGGATTGAGGCATAGCGATCCTCGGAAAGATTAGAAGCTTCTTGATCGAAGGATTTAACGGAAAACAACCCAATCAAAGGTAATCTAAGCTTTAAGTTTTGAGTTTTTAGAGTTTCTAAGCTTATAATTGGATTTTGTGAATCGATGAGTTTTTGATTCGTTTGAGACTCGGAATTTGATGATTTTGAATCATTGGGATGTTTGGGAACTTTTATTTTTGGATTTGGAAGTGTTTAGGTATGTTTTTGGAAGGTTTAGAATGGGAGAAAATGAGGTTATGGCTGGTTTCTGGGTGGGGGCCGCGGCCCTGTTTTTGGGCGTCGCGACACTGGGTAGTGGGCACTGCAGCCCGTGCTTCTGGTGTGGCTGAGGGCCACGGCTCAAGCCTCTAGGGCCACGACTCTTGAGTGGTTTTGAGGCCAATTGAGTGTTTTGATCTCGGGAACTTGGTTTTAGGCCTCGGGATCGTTCCTACTACCCAGATTAGTGGAATTCGATGTCCCGGAGGCTAGATATTAGTTCGGGAACCTTTGTTATTCATTTTATTGATGGTGTCCCATATTTGGTTATGACTAGGTGACTGCTAAAGGCTTAAAGGTTGATCGCTCTCAAGGATCATTCTTTTATTAATTCTCGCTCGAATCAGAGGTAAGAAAACTGCACCCTGTGTATATGACAAGCGTGATTGTTGTTGAGGCATGTTGGTTGATTAATGTGGACATTGATTGCATATTGAATGCTTAGCAGAGCTTGCTTACTTGTGTATGACACTGATTGGTCAGGGACGGCACTGGTCGCGTATTACTGACCTAAGAGTCAGAAACGACATAAGCATCCTGAACGCAGGGCCGATAAAAGATTAGATCTAATCGATATCAGCATTGAATGACTCTAGGAGCATTAATGCTGGACCGACCCTAAGGTCGATGAAAATTATAAGCGCTTGACTAGTCTAGGACTAGTTACTTAGAGCCAGGGCCAAAGGCCTAGGTGACTGCTTGTCACGTGGCTAGGGAGCAGAATCCCATGGTGGTGACTCTATGGCCATGCAGTAGGTTATATCGGTGACTAGTTCATCGAACACCTATCTTGATAAGCTAGTGAAAGGATCACTTATTTGTGAAGCCCATGTGACCCTATCGTCACATGTATAGAGGGAACGGAACCCACCTTAGTGACTTTTCAACTATCACTCATTTGTTTTGGACTGAAAGTCCTGAATGATTATTATGATCATTGTTGATATTATATTCATGCTACATTGTGTTTTCTTGCTGAGCTTTGGCTCATGGGTGCTATGTGGTGCAGGTAAAGGGAAGGAAAAGCTCACCCAGCCTTGAGTGGAGAGCTTAGGTGGTGCTGTGTACATATGTGGCTGCTTGACCACCACGGCCAAGGAGTTCTCAGAGGAACTAGGGGGTTTACCCTATTTTTGCCGCTTAGATCGGCGGGTTGTAAATTTAAACATTAGTAACCATTTTGAGTTGTAAATAACTTGTAAACGTTTTTGATGGGCCCATGAACAGTTTTATGTGTTTAAATAAAATATATCCTTTCCTTTTGATTGATTTTCCACCTTAACCTGTTAATCACACCTAGAAACACATTTTTTTTAACCAAAGAACTCTGGAAGCGAGTTAAATTCACGGTTCACCGTAACGATCTTGGGGTATCCAGGGCATTACAACAAGGAACCCTTAGTCCCATTATAAATTCACAACCGGGTGCAATTTTCTCACCTTTAATTTCCAAACGCTTTGATTATGAGAGATGCTCTTTGAGCACGATCCGTTTCCCGAGCCCTAGCTTTTACCTAGTCACAACCAAGATAGGGGATTCCATCAATATTCGTATTAAGATTTTCGAATGAAGTTCTAGCTTCCGGGACACCGAATTCCACCAAACACGGTGGTGGAATTGATCCCGAGCACCCTAGGTTAGGTTCCCGCGCTTAAAACTTCCAAAAGGCCAAAAATACCCTTAAGGGTAGCGGTCCTTGAGACCCATGTCGCGGCCCGCCCCTTGAAACAGAGGCCAGGCCTCCCTGAAGACAGACACGCGCCGCGGCCCTGCCTCTGTGGAACCGCGGCGTTCCGTCACCTCAGAGCCTTCCTGGCTCTTCCTTGCTCCGTATGGCCGCGACACTCTAGAACAGAGCCACGGCCCAGCCCCTTGAACCCAGAAAATCCACCATTTTTTACATTCAAACTTTACTCAAAACCACCCAAAATCATCCTAATTCCATAACTCAATTTTCACAGAACTTTTAACATGATTCCAGCAACACAATCCAGCAAAAACCTAGCCTAGAAACTCATCAAAATCTCACTTCAATCTCTGAAACCTAGATGCTCAAAAACACTAAAACCAGCCAAGAAAACACCAGAATTCATACATTAAATCATAAATTTGAGCTTACCTTCACTGTAGAACCAATTCTCTAAGAAATTTCTGAGCTAACTCCCAAGTTTCTAGCTTCAATTCAGTCTTCAATTTCAAAACCCAAAAATCTCTTAGAACTCAACCAAAATCACAGAATTCTAATGACTAAAAATGCAATTCAATTCTTACCACAGTCCTGGTTGAATCCCTTAGCTAAAACTTAGCTAATCCTTCAAAACTTCAGCCCAAATCACAGAGTTTCCAGCTTAATTCCCTTAGTTTTTCTGTAGTTTTCTTGAGAGAGAAAGGGAGAGAGAGAAAAGGGTCGGTTTAGCTTTTGGTTCTAATGTTTTCTAAAGTTTACTAGTCTATACTTAAGCAATTAAATCAATCCCGAGGCTCGGGGTACCGGAAACGTCCCCAAGGGCAAAATGGTAAAATTCCTCAGTATTCCCACCTAAGCTTCCTAACCTCAAATATATCTCCAATTATTTATTTTCATGACCCGATAACCCAGATAATCATCTAATATCCGAAATACCCCTTGACTTGCCCCAAGTCAAATATTAGGTCCCGTTGTGACTTTCATGCTAACTAGCTCCCTAGGATTGCCTCAAGTCGCATGCTGTAGATTTACCCACATAATAATGTGGTCCTCACAATTATAACATATAATCACATATACATTCACATAACCATACAAGCATGTTTATCATAGAATCATGCGTTAAACTAATAAATTCACACACAAACCAATTATGCCCTCCCGTCGCACTAATCAAAGCCCTTAAGCCATATTAGTGATTTTGGGTCGTTACAGCTGGCCCGGACAAGTTCCGGGTTGTTTCATGCAGCTTCGGGATTCAGGTTCCGAGCTACTGGAGGAGCTCGGTTATTCCTTGTCCCTGTTGACAGCTCCGCAGTCGGGTTGTCAGTGGCCTCAACCTAGGTGTTTCTCTGGGGCCTCGGCTGATCCTGATGTGTCCTTTGTTTCGCCCTCCTGGCGGTCGTGCTCCCTCGGGGATGTCCTCTAGGTCTCCGTGGTGGTGCCTGGGCCTCAGCAGCCTGTCTGGTTAATTCCTCATTGCGCTTTGTCGCCTCTGCCAATTGTTTGCGCATTTGGCGATTCTCCAATTCCACAATAGGAACATATCTTTCTGGATTATAGTAAAGATCCTCATCAGGCCTGGGAGCAAGTGCCCCCCAGGAATAAGATGAATCACTTCTTTCTTCAGGGCTCGGGTAAGCCATGGGCTGCTTTCCAGGTCGTCATGGATAGTCTTCAGTGCGAGGAGTTTGCTCCTCTGGTATCTTGGGAAATGGTCGCCCACCAATGCTGGGGTTGTTTGCGATGACCATTGATAATTCAGGAGGTTTTTTCATTAAACAGGCTAACGTTTTGTTTAATGGCTCTCAATGAAAGCACCAAATTGTTGATGCCATTTTTTGTCAACTTAGAAAAGGAGAGCACTAAACACGAAATTATAAAAAATCAATGAAAAACACACGATATTTTACGTGGTTCAGCAGTTAAAATCTGCTTAGTCCACGAGTCGATATTATTCAATCGTGGAATTCTCCCAAAGCATTTGGAAAGCAATTTAATAGAGTATTCCCAGTACCCAATTCAGCTTCTCTACAAATGAATTTCTCCAATCTATTTATAGACTGGTTTACAAAATATCTTCCTTCTTATTTCAGCAAGTTATCATTCAAATTTCAAATAAATATAAATAAATGCTCTTAATTACATGATATCCTATGGTAATCGGGATTTAATAGCAGATTACAACAAATCCCCTATATATAGGGATTTTCAAACAGTTTTCGTATTCAAACTAAATTACCGACTTTGAACATATCACTTACATACTTTCGAGATCGACTAATCATCGCGAGCTCGCCACTTTGGTTTGCCTCGGCCTTAGCAAGTAACTTTATCGAGATCATCCTCTCCGAGCTCACAATGCCCAAGATCGAACCTTCTTGACTGATACTAGATTGCCACAAGAATAAACCAGGAAATTTATACATGTGTTGAATGCTTGTAATTGTAGCTTCGAACTTGACTTGTAACCTCGGGACACCTTCGAGACCGCACGCAGTTCCGAGCTCACCAATTCCAACGCCGTCGTTTTAATACTGAGTGAGACTGTCAAAACCAATTCACATAAATGCTAATGACATGACACACTTGCTTATTTCGAGCTTACACTTTACGAGCTTGTCTTTCGAGATCATAATTTATATTCTCGAAATTTGGGTGTAACAAGGGGCTTGAAAAAGAGTCCTACTGTAGGGCTGATCATTGGGTGGGTTGGTCGGGTTACAGAGCATTTTTACCTGTCCAATGTCATAATCGAGTTAGGAAAAGTCAACCCGTAACTTGCCCAAATTAGAAAAAAATCATTTTAACCCGTCCAATAGTTTGGGCGGGTTGGTCGGGTCAACATGATTTTTTTTTAGATTACATTTTTTTAGTTTTTTTTTCCCTTTAAATACTAGTACTAATAGTGTGAAATTTATCTTTTTAAGCTTAAAACAATAATTTGAATTCATACTAAAAAAATAAAACAAAACTTAATTAATTTATATATTTATTTGAAAAAAATTATTATATATTAATTGGCAATATATTAAACAATATATTAATAATTGCATCAACATTAAAAGTATTAAACAAAGTAACAACCACATATCCTTAAAATGAAAAGAAAAATTAATATAGTCTAAGTCCAATTACAAACCAAAGTCCAAATACAATAATAATAAAAAAAAAATTTAATTATGTAGATAATATATTAATATATTTAAATGTATTAAAAAAATAGTAAGCTCTTAATTGGACGTGTCGGGTTATATTGGGCGGGTTGATAATTATTTTCAACCCGCCCAATGTAATAATTGGGCGGTTTAAATTTTTGTCGGTTTATTCGGGTTGCGTTTTTTGGCAGTTTTTTTGGGTTGGTTTGGGCAGATTATTCGGGTTGGGCAGGTTGTAAAAATTTATGCACAGCCCTACCCTACTGGTGAGACTCTTGTGTATTCCCGACCCGTGAATAGTTTTTAGCGCGATTTTTTTTATAGCCGTGTATTTTGTAATTATTTATAGTATTTTGTAAATTTTTCATAAAATTCTAAATAATTTAACGTGCCAAAAACTAAGTTTAAACATAAATTATTGCACCCGTGACTAATTTCTTTATGCGTGTGAAAAATAACAAATTTAAACATACTTTTCGACACGGTAAATTATTCGAACTGACAGCCGGAGCAGATTCCCAAAATAAATTGTCTGATTGCCAAATGTGAAATATTATGATTTTTTTAGCCGCAATTGTTTAATGAATTGGGCTAGAACTTTGACATTGCTTCTTGACTGTACAATTTTGGAATAATACAAACCCAAGTCCAGCCCACTTTTTGGTTGACTCTAATTATATATTCACGCGAGTCGTCTCTATATAAAAACAATTAATAAAGGGCTAGCATTGCGTTTCCAGCCGGATAAAGTTAGCAATAAAGTCTAGATGGCTAGGGTTTGCCCAGTTCTTGTGATCGATCCAAGGCCAAGCTGTACGACACAGACTTCGCAATGAATATTGAATAGTCACTTTCGCACGGTATCTTAATCTCAATTAATTAATGAGTGTATTAATATTCTTGGATACTATTTAATCGATTAATCACCTTCATCACAATGTTACCAAAAATTTAATTTAACTAATATTACCAATTTATAAAGACAAAATTGCTACCAACACACGTCAGAGTACGTAATTAATATATATATATATATAGTCATATCTATAAATGATATGAAGTAAAAAATAAGATTTTTAATCTGGTGGAAGGTTAATTGCATAAATTAAGCGCTACTCAATTAAATTGACAAGCTTGATTTGTGTACACGCCGAAATCTAATACAATAGTTTATTTATTTATTTATTTTTTTTGAAATAAGAATTTTATTAGCAAATATCCTTCAACATTACATCAAGCAAAGCAGGAGAGAAATCACCACTCCTGATAACACGATCAGCAACTAAACGGGATGCTCTTGCGAGGGCATGAGCAACACAGTTTGCAGATCGTTTAACAAATGAAATAGAAATAAGCGTATCCTTCCATAAACTCTTACAATCAGAAATAATACTCCCAAAGTAAGATTCCATTGCGACTGAACTTCGAAGAGCTTGAATCACAGTAAGGCAATCAGTCTCAATAATAACCTGATTCCATGCTTTCCTTTTAATCGAGCTCAATGCTTCCTTTACCCCAATAGCTTCAGCCATTTCAGGGGTCGTCTCCCCTTGCTTACAACATGTAATGGCCTCTATGGCATGCCCCTGATCATTGCGAGCAACACAAGCAAAGCTAAAATTTCCTTCATCCGGAAACAGAGCGGCATCAACATTGACTTTAATCACACCTTCTACTGGCTTTGTCCACTTTTCTGCCCCATCATCTTTAGTCAAGAAAGCAGCAGTAGGAACCTCCAACTTATCCTGAGCTTTAGTCCATTGAAACAGTGTATTCTTAGCCAAATTGCACACACTCACCACTCTCGCTTGCTTAGCCTTCCACACGTTGTCATTCCGCACGCGCCAAAGTGCCCAACATATCATAGCAATGACCTTCAACTGATCCCCATCATGAGACTGAAAGGCAGACGTCACCCATGCTGCAAAAGTACCCTCAACATGAGTGTTGACTCCAATACCTGTGCGGTTCCAACTGGCCCTAGCTATAGGGCACTCCACTAAACAGTGAGATATGGACTCACGATCATTGTTGCACAGAGGGCAAGTGGCATCAATATCCACATGTTTCAGGCGCAACTGAGCTTTAGTGGGAAGACAATCTGAAGCTGCTCGCCATAGCAGATCTTTAACCTTTGGAGGCACACGCAGCTTCCAAATCTTGCTCCAACTACTCTCCTGGTCGGTCTGAATCCCCATATTCTCTCCAAGTTGCAAATATTTATAAGTACTCTTTACTGAGAAAGGCCCTGAGGACTCAAAAGCCCAGAACCATGTATCTTCCTGGCGACTTGCACTTAAAGGAATGCTTAAAATAAGCTGGGCATCTCTACTGTTAAACATATCCTTGATCAAATCTTCATCCCAGGCAATCCTCCTAGTGGTCATCAGAGAAGCCACTCTCTGATTAGTGAAAGAAGGGTGGATAGTACTGACTCTGGGGTTAGCTGTACATGGTAACCAGGGATCTTGTGTAATATCTATGCATGTCCCATGCCCAACCCGTCTCCTCGCACCAGCTTGAATAATCTCCTTAGCTTCAATGATGCTACGCCAAATGAAGCTGGGGTTGCTACCTAGCTTTGCAGACAAGAAACTACCTCCAGTGAAATACCTTGCTGCATAGATCTTAGCCACTAAAGTATGGGGTCGACACAGTAAGCGCCAACCTTGTTTACTAAGAAGCGCTAGGTTGAAATCATGTAGGTTTCGGAAGCCCATACCACCTTTCGATTTGTGAGTTGACAACTTCTCCCAACATTTCCAATGAATACCCCTGCTGTTCTTAGAGGCAGATTTCCACCAGTACCTGGCCATCAACTGCTCCATCTCTCGACATAACCCTTCCGGTAATAAAAACACATTCATAGCATAGCTTGGTAATGATTGTGCCACTGTTTTAAGTAATAACTCCTTACCATATTGTTTTATGGTACTATATTGTTGGGTTTTATTCACTTAATAAAATCATATTTATTGTGTAACATGTTTTTTATTATCAATAATATTAATTAACCTTGTAATTATGAACTAAAATTGTTGTGATCGTTGTCGATTATGCTTATCTAACCATATGATTATCGTTTATTTATAAAAAAAATATATCATAGGTCTAATAAACTGTTGTATTAAGTTTATGAATATATACACTTTTAGTCTTACTCAACATTATTAATTAGTGTTTCCGATCATATGATCGAATATTGTTCTTTTGTTAATATATATATGTACGTTTCATTATTGATAATTTCTTGAAACATTATATAATTATTCATTTTTTGAGGAACAAATAAATAGTCGATCATGTAACGCCCCGATTTCCCGAGACGTTACTTAGGGAGTCCATTTAAAAATAATAAACAATAAATACTTTAAGACACTAAGAGAACATATGTATTTAAAATTTAAGCAGCAATGAGATCTCATTATTTAAAAATAAAAATGTTGGACGCTAGGTTTAATAACAAAACATAAGGAAAATAACCATTCAAGTCTGAAAATTTAAAAACATAACATTTATTTCTAAAAACATAAAATAACTGGAGCCCAGCCTCTAACATGTTTCGTCCATGCCTCGAGCCCGCACCACTCACTGCTTTGCTTTGCCTTTACCTGCACACAGAGTACCCGTGAGCTAACGCCCAGTAAGAAGAGCTATGTAGGACATAACTCCCCAAACCAGAAAACATAAACTTTCAACTAAACATAAATAAACATCATAAGCACAATAATCATCGTGTGATATATAAACACCATATCACACTAACATAATGTGAGTTACACTCACACACATAAATACTAACAAGTCATGTTGATCGGACATGAAATGTAATCTGCCTTGCCTGCGCTGTACTCACACTCGGCATTCCCACGGTGGCTACTAGTCTAGCCTGCGCTGTACTCACACTCGGCCGTTCCCTCGAGACATCGTTGCCCTGCCTGCGCTGTACTCACACTCGGCAGTTCCGTGGTGGCATCCTATTATCATGAGTTATACACACCCAAGATAATTCCTGCAAGTGCTATACTCACACAAGCAGATAAAATCTAGTAGCACGCCTACTCTATCCTCTTAGCATGTCTACTAACTAAAAATCTCTAGCACTATCCTCATGCTAGTCAACCTAATGCAACAATTCAGGTCACAAATATAATTACATAACTAACAAATAAGAAAACAAGGTTGTACGCATAACGTACACCCTATGCGCAGATGTCCACTCTTCTTACCTTACACAGTGCGTTTTCCGCTGACGTGTCTCGAACCACTCGCTGCGTCACCTCGATGACCACTAGCTCCTAGACGTCCAATTACACAGCGAAAATTTAGGAAAAAATAAAATAGGCGTTAAGGTTTTGTTTCGAAACCTTAATTATCGAAATAATTTAACTATGCCATTTTAACATGCATGACACGTAAATTAAAACAATTTTCCACAAAAGGTCCAAACCATCATGTCACATACACAAACAATGATGTTTCTAACATATCGCATGAATTCATATAATTACTTTTTATGTGAAATTACCAAAATACCCTTTAATATCATAATTACATTAAAGACTCAATAATTTTATAAAAATTATCATATGACAACAAAATTTAATAAATAACTTTTCCAGAACCCTAAATAATCAGCAAATTCTCATATACGACCAGAAAAATAATTTTTAACATTTATAAATTATTTTTCCTCAATTTCTCAAATAAAACCCAAATAATATAAATAAATACACAACCAAGCCCAAAAATCAAACTAACATACAGAACTGTTTAAAATTCCAAAATAAACTTATAAAAATTATTTTAGAATTTTCTGGGCAAAATAACTAATTTTCTTAATTAATTTATAGAGAAACTAATTAATTAAAGAAAAATTAATAACTGATTAAAAATAGAATCTAACTATACAGATCGGTTTCTACACCCTACAGTAACACACAAAAATTATCTAAGGTTCAGAACAGTAGCATTAATATTTTTTTTATATTTAAAATATAACATAAGCCAAATAAATCATGAAAATTTCATAAATGATACAAATTCGAAATAAAATTACAGAGAGCCTTAGAATCTCATTTTAAACATATACAAAAATTCTCAGAATTTTCAGAATACTTTAAATAATTTTCCACATTTATTTTCTTAAATCACACATTTAAAAGTAAATAATTGAAGAAAATTATCAAATACGATCAAAACTTAAATCTAAACGTACAAAGTCATTCTAAAACATACAGATATCATTGAAACATAAAATCATATTTTTCTGAACAATAAAAATATTTTTCATAATTAATCTTTATTTAAACTTCAATAAATCATAATAATTCAAAGAAAAATCAGAAAAATATGAAACCAGTTGGAAAATGCTCTAAAATTAATGTACTAATTTTTAAGATTGAAAAACCAAAAAAAACACCTCAGTAAACACCCAGATCGGGTTCGCCGGGAATATCGCCGGTTTTGTCTTCTTCTCCGGCGACGGCGACTCTATGGCTGACTTTTGCTGCTTTCCAATCCTTCTCTTGCTTGGAAAATGATCCCCTTATGTCCAGAACTTCAAATCAATAGACCCCAGCCCAAAAAGATGTCCGTAACCCCTTGTTCCGAAGTCTTCTTCTCCAAGTCCGGTGTACCGCCAAAAATGGAGCTCAAAATTAGTTTTTCTTGCTCTAGACCATTTCAGCCCATTTCTTCACGTCAAAACCGATTATTGGAGTCCCCTAAGCTTGTTTATCACCAACCACACACACCATACACTCTTGAACACACTTAAATCCAAAATTATCCAAGAATATGCATTTTCTTGGATAAAAATGGTGAATCACAATCCGAGGCTTTATAAATGTATTTCTCACACTCAAAATGTTTATTTCCTCCCCTAGAATGATTCTACAATGCTCTTTACTGCCCAGATTTTTCCCAAGTGCAAGAACTCAAAAATTTCTTCTCTTTAAAAAAAAAACGATAAGAACACTCTCTCTCTTCAATCCTTTGATTCCCTCAATATTCCCACGATTTCTTCATCAGATTATCATGGTAACACGTTTTGGAAATAGGTTTAAAAAAAATAAATTAGCGTTTGAAGTGGTAAAATCCTCTTTTCAAGGAATTTATTTTTTTTTTCTTAAAAAAAAAATAAAATAAATTGACTAAGTTCCACAACTGATATTATCAGTTAAATTTCAAAAATTTAATCAATTTTATGAATATTTAATCATGTTAAAACAGAAGAAATAAAGTCTCTAAAATGCCCCTTGAACCAATCCCAAACTTGAGGGTATTATTGTCTTTTCACAAATTCTAATATTTAATATTATGGTAAATAAAAAAATTACACATAATAAGATAAAATAATTTCAAGCATATTATTATTACTATTATGCTCATAATAATAATAATAATTACTATTATAATTTTTAAATAAATAAAATAACTTAACCCGAGCCATTATTTATTCACTTGACATTATTCTCATGTTGTGATTCCACAAAAACTCAAACATGAGAAACCATGAATTTTATTTCCATTGGAAGTCATACATATCCAATAATCCATCAAAGGAAAAGAAAAAAAAATGACAAGGATGCACACAATGGGAAAATTACGAAATTGCCCTTCCGGGAAAACGGATATTACAATTATCCCCCCCTGAAAAGAAATTTCGTCCCGAAATTTTATTCAAACAACTCGGGATACTGCTGCAGCATATCAGACTCTAATTCCCAGGTTGCCTCCTGAACAACACTGTTCCTCCACAATACCTTTACAAAGGAAATGGTCTTATTCCTTAGAACTTTTTCCTTTCGATCGAGTATTTTCACTGGACGCTCATCGAATGACAAATCCTCCTGCAAACCCAAGGTCTCGTAGCTCAGCACATGCAATGGGTCGGATACATATTTTCGAAGTTGTGACACATGAAATACATTGTGCACCCCGGACAATGATGGTGGTAAAGCTACCCTGTAAGCCACATTGCCCACTCTATTCAAAATCTCAAAAGGTCCGACATATCTGGGACTTAGCTTTCCCCTCTTGCCAAACCTCTTCACCGAGATTCCTTTCCTTGGAGTCACACGAAGAAATACATGATCACCAACTTCAAACTCAACATGCTTGCGCTTTAGGTCTGCATAAGACTTCTGTCTACTCTGAGCTGTGACCATTCTAGCCCTGATTTTCTGAATAGCCTCATTGGTGTGTTGCACTGCATCGGGTCCAAGTAGTTTTCTCTCTCCTAGTTCATCCCAGTGAAGTGGGGACCTACACTTTCTTCCATACAACATTTCATATGGTGCTACCCCGATGGTAGATTGGTAGCTGTTGTTGTACGAAAACTCAATTAGTGGCAAGTATCTACTCCAGGATCCCTGAAAGTCAATGACACACGCTCTGAGCATATCTTCTAAGATTTGATTTGTTCTCTCAGTTTGACCATCCGTTTCTGGGTGATAAGCTGTACTGAACTTCAACCGAGTTCCCATCGCTCTTTGCAAACTCTCCCAGAATGATGATGTAAACCGAGCATCCCGATCACACACAATAGAGTACGGTGTCCCATGTAGCCGTACTATCTCATTCATGTACAACTCGGCGAACTGATCCATAGAATAAGTCATGCGCACTAGTAGGAAGTGAGCTGACTTAGTATACCTATCCACAATTACCCAAATTGCATCGTGCTGTTTTGTGGTCCTAGGTAACCCCGTCACAAAATCCATAGATATCTCATCCCATTTCCATTCAGGAATATTCAACGGTTGCAATAGCCCCGCTGGTCTTTGATGTTCTGCCTTAACCTGTTGACAGGTTAAGCATTTTGCCACATATTCCACTACATCCTTTTTCATTCCCGACCACCAATACAATACCTTAAGGTCATGGTACATCTTAGTGGTCCCGGGGTGAACTGAATATGGGGTAGTATGAGCTTCTGCCAGAATCTCTTTCCTCAGCTCATCATTGTTTGGCACACAAATACGCCCCTTGAATCTGATTAGTCCAGTATCTGACATAGTGAAATCCTTGGCATTCCCATCCTGCATCTCTTGCTTTAGGTCACTTAACTTCTTGTCTGCATTTTGTCCTTCCCTGATCCTTTCTAACAAGGTGGACTGAAGTGTAACCTTTGCAAGTTTTCCTGTGATCAGTTCTATACCAGCGCGTTCCATGTCTTCTAGGATCTTCCTTGATACTCCTTGTAAATAAGAAACCATTCCCGGCCCTCTGCGACTAAGTGCATCCGCCACAACATTGGCTTTACCAGGGTGGTATAGTATGTCGCAGTCATAATCCTTGACTAACTCCAACCATCTCCTCTGTCTCATATTTAACTCCTTCTGGGTGAAGAAGTATTTGAGGCTATTGTGATCGGTGTAAATCTCACATTTCACCCCATAGAGATAGTGACGCCAAATCTTCAGTGCAAAGACAACCGCTGCTAATTCCAGGTCGTGTGTCGGATACCTCTGCTCATAATCTTTCAGTTGCCTAGAGGCATAGGCTATCACCTTACCAGACTGCATCAGTACACATCCCAACCCTTGTTTTGATGCATCACAGTAAACCACGAACTGCCCGTCCTCTGAGGGTAAGCTGAGTACAGGTGCTGATATAAGCCGACTCTTCAATTCCTGGAAGCTCTGCTCGCATTTATCTGACCAATTGAACTTTAGATTCTTTCTTGTCAATTCTGTCATCGGTGCGGCTATCTTTGAAAACCCTTCGACAAACCTCCTATAATAGCCCGCCAAACCCAGAAAACTTCTGACTTCCGAGGCATTCTTTGGTCTTGGCCATTCTTTCACTGCAGCAATCTTTGCAGGATCTACTTTCACTCCTCCATCGGTGACAATATGACCCAGAAAACCAACCTCAGATAACCAGAACTCACACTTCTTGTATTTGGCATATAGCTGATGTTGTCTTAATCGTTGCAAGGTCAGACGTAAATGAACCTCATGTTCTTCTTCTGTCTTGGAGTAGACCAATATATCATCTATGAACACAATGACAAACTGATCCAAGTACTCCTTGAAAACCCTGTTCATGAGGTCCATAAAAGCTGCTGGGGCATTTGTGAGTCCAAACGACATCACCAGAAATTCGTAATGCCCGTACCTGGTTCTGAAGGCTGTCTTTGGTATATCATCATTCTTGATCCTCAATTGATGGTATCCCGACCGAAGATCAATTTTTGAAAACACCTTGGTCCCCTGAAGCTGGTCAAACAGATCATCGATTCTTGGCAAAGGATATCTGTTCTTTATTGTGACCTTATTCAGCTCCCGATAATCAATACACATCCTCATAGACCCGTCTTTCTTCTTGACAAAAAGCACTGGTGCGCCCCAAGGAGAATAGCTCGGTCTGATGAACCCCAACTTTAGTAATTCCTCCAATTGAGTTTTGAGCTCTTTCAATTCTGCTGGTGCCATTCTGTATGGTGCTCGAGATACTGGCGTTGTCCCGGGCATCAGATCAATTACAAATTCTATCTCCCTGTGCGGAGGTAAACCTGGCAGTTCTTCTGGAAAAACATCGAGGAACTCAGCTACAACTCTTGTCTCTTCAGGTCTCCTTTCTGTCTCTTCGGTTTCATTGACCATGTTCACGAGATACCCCAAACATCCGTGTTGCAACATTTCTCTAGCTTTCATCGCTGATATGATAGGAGTTCTGGGTTTCTTGCTTATGCCTTCGAACTCAAACGAATCTCCACCTTCCGGTGCAAAGACCACTTTCTTGCGTTTGCAGTCGATAGATGCACCGTATTTGGAAAGAAAATCCATCCCCAGAATTACATCAAAATCATACAAATCTAATACAATCAGGTCTACATACAATTCCCTCCCACCTATCCATAAAGGTACAGCTTTAACCCAATTTTTAGATATTACAATTTCCCCAGAAGGTAACATAGTCCCAAACCCCACATCAAATATTTCACTAGGTGCATTTACAACATTTACAGTTCTACTAGAAATAAAAGAGTGTGATGCACCAGAATCAAATAAAACTTTACATGTGATATTGGCCATAGGGATCTGACCTGTTATGACGGAAGGACTTGCCTCAGCTTCAGCTTGGGTGATGGTGAAGACTCTGGCTGGGACGTACTTGTCATCCTTCTTCTGTTCTTCCTTACTGCCAGATTGTTCCCATGTCGGACAATTGCGCTTCACATGACCTTCCTTCCCACATTTGTAGCAAACTCCAGCTCTGCACTCACCAAGATGGCGTTTTGTGCACTTAGGGCAAGGTGGAATGTTTCTGCTACCATTTCCACCAGGACGGTTGTCATTGTTGGGCTTGGGCCGTTTATCATTTCTGGCTTGGCTTGGCTGGTCCTGTACCCTTTTCCTATTGTCAGTGGAGGTGGTTGCCCCACTCTTCTTAGCATCTCTTCTAGCAGCATTATCTTTCCAGATTCTCTCTTCGCTTCTTTCAGCCGTAAGAGCCATTTCCACCACTTCAGCATAGGTGAAAGCACCTCTAGAAACAATCTCCACATCCCGAGCTATCATTGGTTTTAGACCTCTCACAAACCGGTCCGCTCGTACCTTGTCAGTAGGTACAAGATCCTTGGCAAACTTCGCCAACCGATCGAACTTCTGTGCATATTCTGTCACCGAGAGATTACCTTGAGTCAGCTTGGTAAATTCATCCATTTTTGCTGCTAACACTGCTGAGTTGTAGTATTTATCATTAAACACTTGTTTGAATCCGTCCCAATCCATAGTGTTAACATCCCGTGATTGCTCCACTACCTCCCACCAAATCCGAGCATCTTTTCTCAGCATGAAAGATGCGCACACCACTCGTTCATTTCCTTGAACTCCCATCATGTTCAAGATCCTCTCCATCCCACTGATCCACTCCTCTGCCTGGACAGGATCGATGCTGCCTTCAAACACTGGCGGGTGTTGCTTTCGAAACCTTTCAAACAAAGGCTCCATACGATTCTCCGCAACTGGTAACCCTACGATGGCAGGTGGCTGAATAACCATTGGTGCTTCAGACCTTACAGGTGGCCCAGCTTGCTGCCTCAGTTGATTGATCTCTGCGTTCTGTCTTTGAATGGTCTCTTCCATTCTCGCAAAACGTTCCTCCCATCCTTGTGGCGGTTCGGGCTGTGCTGCATTCATTGCTGCTCTCCCCCTACCTCGACCACGTCCTACTCTGACTGATCTACGAGGGAGCATTCTCAATTTCCTGAACCACACACGTAAATAACTTATAATGAAAAGGAATTATTGCGGTAAGAGATCATTATAAGAGAACACTAAGTACATAAATGTGCATAGTCAAAAAGCAAAAATTCTTAAGTAATCTTTAACCGCTTACAGTACAGTGAGTCGAGCTCGTCCTTGGCGATGAACTTTACATGTTAGGGCTTATCACAGATTCTTTAGGACCGTTTTTCTCTGATACCATACTGTAACGCCCCGATTTCCCGAGACGTTACTTAGGGAGTCCATTTAAAAATAATAAACAATAAATACTTTAAGACACTAAGAGAACATATGTATTTAAAATTTAAGCAGCAATGAGATCTCATTATTTAAAAATAAAAATGTTGGACGCTAGGTTTAATAACAAAACATAAGGAAAATAACCATTCAAGTCTGAAAATTTAAAAACATAACATTTATTTCTAAAAACATAAAATAACTGGAGCCCAGCCTCTAACATGTTTCGTCCATGCCTCGAGCCCGCACCACTCACTGCTTTGCTTTGCCTTTACCTGCACACAGAGTACCCGTGAGCTAACGCCCAGTAAGAAGAGCTATGTAGGACATAACTCCCCAAACCAGAAAACATAAACTTTCAACTAAACATAAATAAACATCATAAGCACAATAATCATCGTGTGATATATAAACACCATATCACACTAACATAATGTGAGTTACACTCACACACATAAATACTAACAAGTCATGTTGATCGGACATGAAATGTAATCTGCCTTGCCTGCGCTGTACTCACACTCGGCATTCCCACGGTGGCTACTAGTCTAGCCTGCGCTGTACTCACACTCGGCCGTTCCCTCGAGACATCGTTGCCCTGCCTGCGCTGTACTCACACTCGGCAGTTCCGTGGTGGCATCCTATTATCATGAGTTATACACACCCAAGATAATTCCTGCAAGTGCTATACTCACACAAGCAGATAAAATCTAGTAGCACGCCTACTCTATCCTCTTAGCATGTCTACTAACTAAAAATCTCTAGCACTATCCTCATGCTAGTCAACCTAATGCAACAATTCAGGTCACAAATATAATTACATAACTAACAAATAAGAAAACAAGGTTGTACGCATAACGTACACCCTATGCGCAGATGTCCACTCTTCTTACCTTACACAGTGCGTTTTCCGCTGACGTGTCTCGAACCACTCGCTGCGTCACCTCGATGACCACTAGCTCCTAGACGTCCAATTACACAGCGAAAATTTAGGAAAAAATAAAATAGGCGTTAAGGTTTTGTTTCGAAACCTTAATTATCGAAATAATTTAACTATGCCATTTTAACATGCATGACACGTAAATTAAAACAATTTTCCACAAAAGGTCCAAACCATCATGTCACATACACAAACAATGATGTTTCTAACATATCGCATGAATTCATATAATTACTTTTTATGTGAAATTACCAAAATACCCTTTAATATCATAATTACATTAAAGACTCAATAATTTTATAAAAATTATCATATGACAACAAAATTTAATAAATAACTTTTCCAGAACCCTAAATAATCAGCAAATTCTCATATACGACCAGAAAAATAATTTTTAACATTTATAAATTATTTTTCCTCAATTTCTCAAATAAAACCCAAATAATATAAATAAATACACAACCAAGCCCAAAAATCAAACTAACATACAGAACTGTTTAAAATTCCAAAATAAACTTATAAAAATTATTTTAGAATTTTCTGGGCAAAATAACTAATTTTCTTAATTAATTTATAGAGAAACTAATTAATTAAAGAAAAATTAATAACTGATTAAAAATAGAATCTAACTATACAGATCGGTTTCTACACCCTACAGTAACACACAAAAATTATCTAAGGTTCAGAACAGTAGCATTAATATTTTTTTTATATTTAAAATATAACATAAGCCAAATAAATCATGAAAATTTCATAAATGATACAAATTCGAAATAAAATTACAGAGAGCCTTAGAATCTCATTTTAAACATATACAAAAATTCTCAGAATTTTCAGAATACTTTAAATAATTTTCCACATTTATTTTCTTAAATCACACATTTAAAAGTAAATAATTGAAGAAAATTATCAAATACGATCAAAACTTAAATCTAAACGTACAAAGTCATTCTAAAACATACAGATATCATTGAAACATAAAATCATATTTTTCTGAACAATAAAAATATTTTTCATAATTAATCTTTATTTAAACTTCAATAAATCATAATAATTCAAAGAAAAATCAGAAAAATATGAAACCAGTTGGAAAATGCTCTAAAATTAATGTACTAATTTTTAAGATTGAAAAACCAAAAAAAACACCTCAGTAAACACCCAGATCGGGTTCGCCGGGAATATCGCCGGTTTTGTCTTCTTCTCCGGCGACGGCGACTCTATGGCTGACTTTTGCTGCTTTCCAATCCTTCTCTTGCTTGGAAAATGATCCCCTTATGTCCAGAACTTCAAATCAATAGACCCCAGCCCAAAAAGATGTCCGTAACCCCTTGTTCCGAAGTCTTCTTCTCCAAGTCCGGTGTACCGCCAAAAATGGAGCTCAAAATTAGTTTTTCTTGCTCTAGACCATTTCAGCCCATTTCTTCACGTCAAAACCGATTATTGGAGTCCCCTAAGCTTGTTTATCACCAACCACACACACCATACACTCTTGAACACACTTAAATCCAAAATTATCCAAGAATATGCATTTTCTTGGATAAAAATGGTGAATCACAATCCGAGGCTTTATAAATGTATTTCTCACACTCAAAATGTTTATTTCCTCCCCTAGAATGATTCTACAATGCTCTTTACTGCCCAGATTTTTCCCAAGTGCAAGAACTCAAAAATTTCTTCTCTTTAAAAAAAAAACGATAAGAACACTCTCTCTCTTCAATCCTTTGATTCCCTCAATATTCCCACGATTTCTTCATCAGATTATCATGGTAACACGTTTTGGAAATAGGTTTAAAAAAAATAAATTAGCGTTTGAAGTGGTAAAATCCTCTTTTCAAGGAATTTATTTTTTTTTTCTTAAAAAAAAAATAAAATAAATTGACTAAGTTCCACAACTGATATTATCAGTTAAATTTCAAAAATTTAATCAATTTTATGAATATTTAATCATGTTAAAACAGAAGAAATAAAGTCTCTAAAATGCCCCTTGAACCAATCCCAAACTTGAGGGTATTATGGTCTTTTCACAAATTCTAATATTTAATATTATGGTAAATAAAAAAATTACACATAATAAGATAAAATAATTTCAAGCATATTATTATTACTATTATGCTCATAATAATAATAATAATTACTATTATAATTTTTAAATAAATAAAATAACTTAACCCGAGCCATTATTTATTCACTTGACATTATTCTCATGTTGTGATTCCACAAAAACTCAAACATGAGAAACCATGAATTTTATTTCCATTGGAAGTCATACATATCCAATAATCCATCAAAGGAAAAGAAAAAAAAATGACAAGGATGCACACAATGGGAAAATTACGAAATTGCCCTTCCGGGAAAACGGATATTACAGATCATACCACTGATATTTTATTATCATTAATAAGATTTAATGGCAATTTTATTTAATGTGTAAATAGATAAACTCTTGTGATATATATAGGGTAGGTTGTATGTAATCAAATTTCATCAATTTTTAGATACATTTAGTATTTTATTATTAATTATGAACATTATAAATAGTTCGATTAAACCGTTAATTGTTAAAATATTCGAAATGTTAAGCAGTACTGCTAGTTAACATATTTTGTTAGTAGTGCCTGTTTCGATCTCGTTCAATATAACACCCGAAAAATAAGTTAAGCACATCAATTTTTAGATATATTTAGTATATATTCGTAATTATGGATATTATAAATAGTTTGTTTAAACTGTAAGTGTTAAAATATTGGAAATGTTAAGCAGTACTGATAATTAACCTAGCTTGTTAGTAGTGCATGACTGTTTTGATCTCCTTCGATATAACACCCGAGATTAGTATTACGTTAAGCATGTGAACTAGTATTTTGTTGTGTTAGACTATAAAATGTTTCAATTATTGTGTACGAATAATTGAAATAATTTTATTAATTAAACTAGGAAAAGAAAAAAAAAAATTTTGCCGGCGCAATAGTGCGTCGGTGAAAATACTTTTGCCGGCACGTTTGACGAAATGCGTCGGCAAAAGTATAGCAGGAAAATTCCTGCCTTCGCAATTTAAAACACACGTGGTAGGTGAAAACTTTTGCCGCGCGTGTTTCGTTGCGTCGGCAAAAGTCAAATATTGCCCCAGCAAAAGTCCACTTAAATGAAATGACATTGTTTTGTACTAGGGCAATAAATGTGACTTTTGCCGGCGCGTTTCGTTGCGCCGGCAAAAGTTTAATGATATTTCACCAGCCGCCCCTCCCTTATTCCCCATTTCTCTTCCACAACCTCTCTCTCTCTGCACCAGACGCCTCCCCGGCCACCACACCACTGCAACGCCGAACCCCGAGACCACCCCACCGCGACGGCACCCCACCCGAGGCCCCACCCCACCCTGATGGCCACCACGATCCCACCACACCCCACCCCACTTTGACGCCACACCACCCAACCCCACCCGAGGCCCACCCCACCTCGACGCCACCGTGAACCCACCCCTGCCACCCCCTCCTTCTCCAAGTCGCCCCCTAAGGTAAGTTTTATAATATAGTTTTCTATTTTATTTTATGTTATTTTATTTTATTTATATATTGAATTTTTTTTGTTTCTATGGAGTCCCCAGGCCACTGTCGGAGCGGAGCCACTTCACCCACTGTAATATTTTTAGTTATTTTTATAATATATTTTTTTAGTATTAATTTTTTTTTTTTGTAAAATAAAAAAAACAGATTTTAATATGTATTTTTTATTTTATTTTAATGCTTTATATGTGTTTACCCAAAAACAGACTACCTGATGACGTGGCAGGATTGGCCTACACATGGGAGGCATGTGGCTGTTCTAAGTAAGTGTATCCTGCTCGGCCATCGACCAGAAGATTATCGGCTTATCAAGCATCATACTTATGGGCGACTAGTCTGGTCGCATATATTCATTTATTTCCTTCAGATATGCAATCTTGTAATTACGTATTAATTATAATTTCCCTAAGGGACTCAGTTATTGGATAAGGTGGTATTCTCCAAGATGGATCTTTGATCTGGTTAGAACCAGCTAGAGATCAAGGAGAAGAATATGCAGAAAACTGATGTTGTATTAGATAAAGGCACTGGGAGTGCTAAGTTATGTTCTGAGAATTTGGTTAATGTAAAGTTGTTTTGATGAATCAGATGAATAGCGTATTCAAAGACTATCTGAATTGGATTTGTGATCGTCTTGATCGATGGTATTATAGTATATTCTCAGTTGGAGATTTGCCAAGGTCAAGGAATGCCTCAGAAGGCAGGAGTTTCCTTGGACGGGCATGATATTATATGTGCTTTGGGAAAGAATTTTGAGTCTTCTTGCAGATCAGAATCAGTTTGCAGGTTGTTATGACACCTCAGTGACAGTGAAAAGAGATTGCCTATGCATCATGTTGGTTAGAGGATCTGACCAGAACTAGAGTAGAGTTTCTAGTGGGCCAGGTGGCCAGCTTTATGTTTAAGATTATCATTTTAGAGAGGATCAAAAGGAAAACAATTAAGTGAACCACAGATAGGAAAAAATGAGTGGAAAGTCTTAGCTGGATTAGCTCAGGGCTATGTAGTGTCAGGTATGAATTTATTGTAGATAAATGGATCAGACTTGGGATCCAATGGACACTGGGATTAAATGGGAGATTCTAGATGAATCTTATACTACTCTTTTATTCTCTTCATCCAGGCATAATGGAAAAGGTACTAGAGTTTGAATGCTTTAAATAGATGGCATGGGGTGGAGAGGGACATAATGGAATACATGGTAAAAGTCTTAACTTGTTAGCATAACAAGACAGAGTATCAAAATCAGAAAGGCCATTGCAGCCTTTGGGTATTCCATAATGGAAATAAGGAAACATCGCGATGGGTTTCGCGGTGGGGCTGCCCAAGATAGTGGGCCAGTAAGAGTTGAATTGGGTCATTATGGACCAATATTTAAAGTGAGTTCACTTCTATTAGTAAGGACGAATAATAAAGTGACCGATATTCAGATCTCTATGTGAGAGAGATAGTACGCCTTCATGGAATTCAATGTCTATCTTATCAGATGAAGACTCTATTATTACTTCCAGGTCTTGGAAGGGTTAAGGAAGGCGATGAGTATATAGTTGGAATGTAGTACAGTTAATTATCCTCAGGCTGATGGTAAATCAGAGAAAGTTATCCAGTAGGAGATGAGGTATGATAGAGAATGTTTATCATTCGTTCATTGGAATGAGATGGGTGAGATATTATATCTGAATACTGAGGTAGTTCAGGGGATCATTGAGGTTATTGAAAAGATTAGAGCTTGGATGCTCACTTCTCAGAATAAATGGAAAAGTTTTATTGAATTGAAAAGCAGGAACATTGTAATGCCTTGAATTCTCCGATGTGGTTTAATGGCGGGAATAGTAGGCCGGGAGGGCCATACTTGCTTAATTATGCCATTAATTGATAGAATGCATGTATATGTGAATTATATTATAATATGATGTTAAATGCATGCATGTGGGTCCAGGGGTGTGATGGTAATTTGGCCCGTTGAGGGTATAATTGTATGCATGTCAATGATATGTTGTTGAGACCACATTATAATGTGGGTTTGTTCGAGCTATTCGGCAAGAGATGATCATGGATTATTGATTAGCGGTCTAGTCATAACAGGTTTAAGTTCGGGGCTCGGGATGAGTCTCGGGGTGATTTTAATGATTAGAGCGTTACCGGGAATTAAAGGGGTAACAAGATATGAATGATTGGTGTTTGAGATGATCGAGAATAGCGGGAATTGGAGAGCGTTAATTATGATTAACAAGATAGGTGGAAAATACCAATTTTGCCCTTGGGAGCCTTTAGAAACTATTAATTGACCTAGGGGTATTTTGGTCTTTTCACCCCTAGGATAGATATAACCATTTTTTGAGCTGAGAAAGAGGTAGAAAAACAGAGTCTACTTGAAGCTTCTCCCGTATCATCCTTTCCTTCATTTTTCTTTGGGATTTTTGAATCATTCTTGAGGATTCAAGCTTGGGAAGTAAGCCTTGGGAGTTTGGGAGTGTGTTCCTCCATTGAAGAGTATCATAAGCTGAGCTTTGGGTAAGTTTCTAACCATTGAAAATCCCTGGTTTGCCCTATTTTAGTTCTGTTTTACAGTTGTGATTTCTAGGTTGAATACTTGGTTTTGTTGGGAGTTTTGGCTAGGGTTCTTATGGTTGTGATGTTTGGGGTGTGTTAGGATGATTTTTGGGTTCATTTGGCATAAAAAATGGGATTTGGAAGCATTGGAATCAGGTTAGAATCGAAGGAGATGAAGAAGGAGGTTTCAAGGGGTTCTTGGTCTGGAGGTAGTGCTGTAGCGCCCACCTTAGGGCGCTACAACGCTACTCAGGGGGCATTTGGGCGTGTTGGGGGTTCTGAGAATAGCGCTGGGGCGCTAGGGGTCAGCGCTGTAGCGTTACTCTGTTCCTTCAAAGTTTTATTTTGAGTATTTTTAAGGGTTTTTGACTTGGGGTTTCAATCCTTAAGGCCCAGGATCGAATCTACTCACTGTGTGGGCATGTTTCGAGGTCCCGAGAGTGGTGCTTAGGTTAAGACCCTTTCATTGTTGAATTCCATTAATGGAGGTTATAATTTCTTGTGATTAGGTAACCACTAAAGAATCAAAGGTCGATCGTTCTCAGGAGTCGTTCTTATTATTATTTCTCGCTCGAACCAGAGGTAAGAAAACTGCACCCCATATGTGACATGCATGGTTATTCATGAGGCATGTTGAATGTTTAAATGTGGACATGGATTGATTATTGAATGCTTAGCAAATATTGCTTACTTGTGCATGGTACTGACTAATTAGTCAGATTAGGCAAAGGTGTCGGTATCAACTGTGAAGCTGTGACTCATTAGTCAGGTTCGGCAGTGGTACTGGGCACTGGTCAAACAGTGCTGACTTATAAGTCAGGACGGCCTTAGCGTGTTCAACGCAAGCCAATAAAGATTAGATCTAATCAACATCTGCATTGGATGACTCAAAGAGCATTAATGCCGGACCGACCTCAAGTTCGATGAATACTATATGCACTTGTGTGGCTTACCCATCAGTCACTCATCTGTTAAGTTAGAGACTTACCTATCAGTCTCTCATCCGTTTAAGGCTAGTGGCTTACCTAGCAGCCACTCTTCTATTTAAATTAGTGTCTTGCTTGTCAGTCACTTAGTATGGTTTTCTAGAATCTCAAGTGATATTCACTCATCTGTTTAAGAGCTATAAGCTCTGCGTGATTATAATGATAATCATTTGATAATGTTTATATCCAATACTATGTTTTCTTGCTGGGCTTTGGCTCATGGGTGCTATGTGGTGCAGGTAAAGGGAAAGAAAAGCTCACCCAGCCTTGAGTGGAGAGCTTAGGTGGTGATGTGTACATATGCGGCCGCTTGACCACCACGGCCAAGGAGTTCTCAGAGGAACTAGGGGGTTTACCCTATTCTTTTGCCGCTTAGATTGGCGGGTTTGTAATTTTTGAAACAGTAATGAACTTTTTGAGTTGTAAATAACTTGTAAATGTTCTTGTGGGCCCATGAACAGTTTTATGTACTTAATAAGATATAACATTTCATTTTTATTGATTTTCCACCTTAGCCTGTTAATAACACTTAGAACACGTTTTAACCAAAGGACTCGAGTAACGTGTCACATTTCTGGTTCACTGTAACTGTTCTGGGGTAACCAGGGCGTTACAAACATGGAGTTCCAAGTAGAAGATTGTGTCTTTCTTAAGGTATCACCATGGAAATTGGTGAGAAGTTAAGGGCAAGTTGAGCCCTGGATTATTATGACCGTTTGAATCCTGGATAGAATCGGTCAGGTTGCCTTTGGATGGGCCTTAGTTTTGGCATTCTCAGTTGTACATAGTGTATTTTATATTTCTATATTGAGGACATGGGTTAAAAGAAACTCATGAGTTGAGTTATGAGAATTTGGGGATTGAGGCTAAGTGGCCAGTTCAGATTTTGACAGAAGGAATAGGGTTCTAAGGAAAAAAGTTATACCTTGAGTCAAGGTATGATTCAGAGATAGTGAGGTCGAGGGAACGACCTGGAAAACTGGAATCAGTTGTGCGAAATTCTTATTTCGGGCATTTCAGATAAATTTCGAGGACGAGATTTCTGTAAGGAGGGGATAATTGTAATGCCCAAAATCCGTAATAAGGTTTAGGACCTTGATTAGGAGATTGGGAGGACCATAATTGATTTATTATGCCATTAAATGATTATATGCATGTTTATGTGAATTATATTATTATATGATGATAAATGCAGGGTCCACTTTTCATTATAAGGACATTTTGGTAATTGGGCCCATTGAGGGCGTAATTGTGTATTTTCATGCATGTTGGAGAAATTTGAATAATACCACATTATATGTGGATTTTCTTGAGCCATTCGACATGAGACGATCTTTGAATGCAAGTTATCGGTCTGGTCATAACGGGGTTAATTTCGGGGCTCGGGGTGAGTCTCGGGGTAATTTGAGGATTAGAACATTACCGGGAATTAAAGGTTAATGGGATATGATTTATTAGCGTTTGAGAATATTGGGAATAACGGGAATGGGAGGGAGTTGATTATGATTAACGAAATAGGCAGAAAATGACAATTTTACCCTTGGTAGCCTTAGGAGGACTTTAAATATCATTGAAAAGCTGTAGAAAGCTTAAGAAAATAGAGCACTTCATCTTCATCTCCCGTTCTTCTTCTTCTCTTCATTTCTCTTTGGATTTTTAAGTTCATTTTGAGGAACCAAGCTAGGGAACCAAGTCTTAATGATCTAGGGTTGTGTTCTACCATTGAAGATGATGTGATTCTGAGATTGAGGTGAGTTTCTAGCCATTAAAACTTTGGTTTGTTCTGTTTTTCTATTGGATTTCAGCTTGAATTTCTAGCTTGGATATTGAGAATTGATGGGAGTTTTTGGCTAGGGTTACTTGGGTTATGATGCCTAGGACTTGTGTATATGGTATTTGGGTTCATTTGGGGGGTTGGATGGAGTTTGAGATCTTGTGTTTTCAGGTTGGAAATGGAGGAATCGAAGGAGGGAAGAACCAGGGTAGTTCTGCGTGGCCCTAGCACAACAACGCTCAAAGGGTGGCGCTACAGCGCTAGCCAGGGCAAAACTTCCCTGCTTGTAGTGCTGGGGCGCTAGGGGGGGCGGCGATGTAGCGCTACCCTGTTTTCTCTAACGCATGTTTTAGACATTTTTTAGGGTTTTTGGCTTGGAGTTTCAAGGCTCGGGATCGAATCTACTCACTGTTTGGGTACAATTCAGGGTCCCGGGAGTGAGGTTTAGGTCAAGACCCTTTAATGGTTGATTTTCTTGAATGGAGATTGTAATTGGTTATGACTAGGTGACCGCTAAGGAATCAAAAGGACCGATCGTTCGTTCTCAAGGGTCGTTATTTGTTATTTCTCACTCGAACCAGAGGTAAGAAAATTGCACCCAGTATGTGATGCACGAGAAACATGAGAATAGGGCATGCCATGAATGTTGAATATTAGATTGATCAGAGCTTGAGTCTCTGTGTTTGTGCATGACCATAATTATGCTAGCAATTGTTAAGTAAGCATGCTGAATGCCCTACATTTCGATATTTGACATATGATATATGCCTGATTGCATTGCTTACTTGTGCATGGCATTGACCATGAGTCAGAAATCGGCAATGGTGTCGGTATTAACTGTGAAGCTGTGACTTACTAGTCAAATTCAACAACAATACTGAGCACTAGTCATGTGTTATTGACCTATGAGTCAGGAGCGACATAAGTGTCATGAATGCAGAGCCGAAAAGATTAGATCTAATCGACATCAGCATTGAATGACTCATCATGAGCATTAATGTCGGACCAACGAAAACTAAAAGCGCTTTTCTAGACTATGGCTAGTCACTTAGAGCCAGGGCCAGAAGGCCCAGGTGACTGCATCGTCACATGGCTATGGGTGCTGAGCCCACGTAGTGACTCACTCATCAATCACTCATCTGTTTAAGTTAGTGACTTGCTCATCAGTCACTCATCTGAGGGTGCGGAACCCATGTTAGTGACTCACTCATCAGTCACTCATATGAGGGTGCGGAACCCATGTTAGTGACTTACTTTTCAGTCACTCATCTAATTAGGGCTA
Organism: Humulus lupulus; assembly: GCF_963169125.1. Taxonomy (NCBI): domain Eukaryota; kingdom Viridiplantae; phylum Streptophyta; class Magnoliopsida; order Rosales; family Cannabaceae; genus Humulus; species Humulus lupulus. The sequence goes on from NC_084797.1 coordinate 243,613,602, forward strand.
CATGCCCCATCATGGTTAACATAACCTCAAGTGTTAAATCACTCATTTGATTAGGGCTACACGCCCCATCATGGTTAACCGGACCTCAAGTGTTAAATCACTCATTTGAATAGGATTGACTTGATAGTCATCCGTTCAGGAGGGCATGGCCCACAATCATCACTATCTGAACATATTTGCATGCTTGAATAGGGCTATTATTGCTAGGCATGCTTGATATGATTTTGTAACATGTTATTACTGTTCATGAGCATATTGAGTTTTCTTGCTGGGCTTCGGCTCACGGGTGCTATGTGGTGCAGGTGAAGGCAAACGAAAGCTGGACCATCATTGAGTTGGAGAGCTTAGGTGACGATGTGTACATATGTGGCTGATCAACCGCCACGACCGAGGGTTGAAAGAGGAACTGGGGTTAAACCCTATTTTGCTGATTAGATCGGCTGGTTGTACATATTTTCTCGTAATTGACCTTTAAATTATATTTTTTGGGGATCCCAATGTATACAGTTTATGTTTTAGTGAAACATTGTATCTTAACCAAAAAATTTAACCTTAAACCACCAATCATACTTAGTTACACGAATATGGCCAAATGACTCGATTAGCGAGTTTAGCACTGGTCCCTGGAGTTTAGGGCGTTACAATTGGAATTCGAGATATGTGCTTTTTATTGTGCAAACTAAGATGACCGAGCGTCGAGCATCGCAGAGTACGAACCCTGTATCATCTGCTGCTTCTTGTATCGGCGATAATGTCAACGGTCAGTTCCCGCCTAATATGGATATTGTCACGGATGTCCTTGGGCCCCGCTCGTGTTATAAGAAAGGGTTTGGGGGGTTGCTTAGGTTGAGGGCAATTGGCGCAAAGAGGACAGCATCTTCATCAACTTCTCAAATGTCCGGGCAATTGCCACTTGAAGTGGACACCATTTTGCAGCAAACTCAGGACATTATGCAGGAAAATTAGAACCTAAAGAAGTATACGACTAAACTTGAGAGTCGTCAATGACGTCAAGATGTATTGCGTAGTGCTTTGTTGAAGATAGTTGATGTATTGACTCCTGGTTTTACTGTCGACTTACCAGAAGAGGATCTGGACGAGGACGATGATGCTCACGGGGGCGGGGATGATGAGGAAGGTACTACACATTTGTAGAACTTTTTTATTTATTTAAAGTTTAATTGATCTGAGATTTAATTTACTAAACTACTTTTATATTTTCATGTTTGGTAGAGACAATAAACATTAATAGTTATAATTTTTTTATTTATTTATAAAATCTTAATTTTTATTTTATTTATAATTAAATAATATTACTAAAAAATTAAATAATATTAATATATTAAAATCAAAATTTATTAATTAATATTAATATATAGAAAATAAAATTAGGAATATTATCAAAATAATTTATTTAAAAAATACTTTTATCGACGCAAAATTACGTCAGTAAAAGTCTCAACCTTTACCGGTGCAAAAATGCGCCACTACATATATCCACTTTTGCCGGCGCAAAAACGCACCACTAAAAGCAACATCTTTTGCCGGCACAATATTGAGTCACTAAAAGAAACATCTTTGCCGATGCAAATTTGCGCCGCTAAAAGTGTTTTCCACGATCCCGCGAATTTTTTTTTCGTCGGCGCATCCTTATTTTTCCCTGTGCATTTTTTTGTTGCTAAAAGATACAATTGCTGGCGTAGTCCGTTTTGCGTCGGCAAAAGTCCCATTATCGACGGATATACGCCGTCACTTTTTGCCGAAGTAAAAGCACGTCAGGAAAATACAGAGGGCTTTTGCCGGCGCTAAACGTCACTTTTGCTGGTGCAATTTTTGTAGTGTCTCTTGTTCTTCCACATCTCTAATACTATGTCATGTGTTGAGAATTTACCCAATCTTTGTATATTTGATTTAGAGATAGACTTGGAAGATTTTGACATAGTCTAAACGGTTTATATTATTGACAATTCCCAACATTTAGAAATGACAAAAGGATAGAGAATATAGATGAACGAGACATTATTCCGCTACGTATTCATAAATTCTACATCTTTGTATTTATTTTAATTTACGAATTTAATGTTTAAATGTATGTTACGCTATTCTATAATTTTATTATGTTTTTAGAAAAATAATAAAGAGCATGCATATCTATTTAAATTCCAAGATACTTATATATACTATTCTATTACTCTAATATAAAATAATATACTAACACGTGTGGACGTAAATAGCGTTGTATTAGTGCTATATATACACATGAATAATATTAAATGATGTATGATATATATATATATATTTATAGCACAATAGATATTTAGAATATGACTAGATTGGAATATATAAGATAAAAACAGAGAGCTTTAAAGAGCATTGAATTCGTCTTCATTGTTTTATAAGAAGAGATAATAAATTTTGAGTAGGGGCGGCTTAGAAGAACCTTTATGTATTGAGTAACACGTTCAAAATATTTTCATTATATATAAATATATATTTGTACATATATATATAATTGTGTCATCGTCTAAGTTAGCATGATAGATTATTGCATGTGCTAGCATTATATCATCGTCTAATTAAGTCAAAATTTTTGTCATAAAGAAAAAATGGTCATCTAATGTAAGGCTTGATGGGATCGAAGGATTATAATGGAGCTACTTTTTTCAATGATAGTTGCTACATTTATATCTATAAATAAATATATTTATATATTTTTAAGTTTGTAATATAGAGCTGAATTTGTATTTTTGTTTACTTAAAAAAGAAGAAGAAAAGAAATTGCACTATTTTTGTTTTGTCTACAGTTCCACTTATTTCGTTTAGTTAATACCAAAACTATCCTATATTTTAGAAATCTGTATAATATATATCTAAAGTATTATCAGAAATCCTATATATTTGATCAAATTTATTATTATTAGTAAAAATTATCTAAAAATTAAAATCTAAGTTTAAAAGTAAAAATAGATAAATAATTTTGATTAAGTTGTAATCATTTAGTTTGATTTTAAAAAAAATAATTAATAATTTGTTTTTTTTCTTCTTAGTTTTTTTTTTAATGTTAGCAAATAATAATGAATTAAAAACCTAAAATTTATAAAGTTATTTTCCTTTCAATAAATTAAAACGACGAAAAAAATAACAAAAATTATTTTGAGGTTTTTAGAAATTTGATATTAAGTAATTGAAATATAGATATTTTTAGACATTTATTTAGGCCTACCACTCATGTAGTCATAAAAGAAAAGCCTATTTTCATATTTGGCTGAGAACCCATTTCAACAGTAATTATAATGGAAAATACTATTAGAAAAACACTAATCATTAGGGTTTATACTTTTTTGACTCTGAATTTTGTTTCATTACCTGTTTGGACTCTGTGTTTTGATAAATTACTTTTTGGACTCTATATTTTGTAAAAATAGTTAAAATAGAACCCTAATTCCGATTTTGGTCAATGTTTTCTCAACTAAAATCAGAAATAATTTACTAAACTAACAATTCAGAACAAAAATAAAATCATTTTACTTAAAAATTGTGTTATTATATTCAATTTTTTCTTAATCAAAATTGACTTTAGAGGGTTCTATTTTAACTATTTTACAAAATATAGGGTTCAAAAAGTAATTTGTCAAAATATAAAGTCAAAATAGGTAATAGGACAAAACACAAAGTCCAAAAAAATATAATATTTTTTTAATATATATATTAATAATATTGAATTAGCTTGAAAATTTTGATTTCATATGATAAAGCTATAAAACTTTGACGAAATAAACACGCACGATTACGTGTTGGCATGGCCCCTACTGAAAAAAACAGAAATTATTCAAAAATATATTATCAATGAAATATTAAAATTATTAAACCCTACAAAAATAGATAAAATTATAAATTTGTATGACGTCGATTAATTATTGTATATCTTTTTCATTTTAAGTTGCTACCCAACAATTTTTTTGAGTCTTTTTCAAACTGTCGTATTCCTATCTATAATGTATCGTTTATAAATATTCTTTAAAATAATTAAATCTCACAAAAATAATTATAATTCTTGTTTTAAATAGACAATTATAATTTTCACGTTGTCGTTTAGTTAGTTAGATATTTTTTAGTGCTTTGAATAGTGTTTTCATAATAATATATATGTTCGTTATATAAGTAGATAATTTTAGACATTATTTAGCCCTACCACTATGTAGTCATAAAAGAAAAGCCTATTTTCATTTTTGGCAGAGAACCCATTTCAACAGTAATTATAATGGAAAACACTACTAGAAAAACACTAATCATCATGTTAATATATATAAATTAATAATATTGAATTAGCTTGAAAACTTTGATTTCATATGATAAAGCTAGAAGACTTTGACGAAATATACACGCACGAACGCATGTTGGCATGGCCCCTACTGAAAAAAAAAAATTGTTCAAAAATATAGTATCAATGTAATATTAAAATTTTTAAACCCTACAAAAATAGATAAAATTATAAACTTTTATGATGACGATTAATTATTGTATATCCTTTTCATTTTAAGTTGCTACCCAACAAATTTTTTGAGTCTATTTCAAACTGTCGTATTCATATACATAATATATCGTTTATAAATATTCTTTAAAATAATTAAATCTCACAAATATAAAAATAATTTTTATTTTAAAATAGACAATTATAATTTTCACGTTGTCGTTTAATATTAGTTATATATTTTTTCTTATTCCAAGTTATTGCTACCGAACACCTTGAGGTGTACAACGTCACACGAGTTGTTGTTTATGATTGGTTAGTGATATTTTATATTAATTATAGATTTAAATTGTGTGGACTCCGATATCGATATTGTATTGCACCAATAGCAAAATGTCACTTCATTGATGGTTTCATTTCTCAAAATTTTAATTATAAATTTTGATATTCCATATTAATGATAAATTTAAATTGTGTGAGTTCCGATATCTATATCATAGTACACCAAAAACAAAATGTCAACTTCATGGTTGGTAACATTTCTCGAAATTGTAATTCCGTCACTGAATGAAGACAGAGAAGCTTACTTAATCGATCTGTTATAGTCTGTCATATTCGTATGTGAAGCCAGATTCTCCACACCATTAGCTCTTACTAGTACAATTATTTTGCGATTACGTGAGATAATTAGTTACAAAAGTCTTGTGCAAAAAAACAAGAAAAGCTTCGGTCGTAAAAAAATAGACACTTGGCACTAAGATTCATACGTAATAATATATATAATTATATATGTAGACGCCCATGAAAATCACGTGTCAAACCCTATTAACTCTTTTAAAAAACTTTTATAAAATATGACCTACATATATGTACACGTATATATATATATTTATAGAGAGAGAAGAAAGAGGAGAGAGAGTGGAGTTCATGATGACCCAAATTCATCTCCCCTTTTGATTCCCATTCATCTGGTTAGGGAGTATATATATATATATATATATAATATAGAACATGTGATCTCTGTTGTCTTTTGGGATATTATTTTGGCTCTTTTACCATGATTTTTCATGACTATGTTAGCTGTAAGGTAAATCATTAATTTGTGAGTGTGTTTCATAATTATTATTAAAGGTGTGGCAACACCTAAAGGACAAATATTTTTTCTTTGAGGAGAGGAATAAAAAGGGTTAAAAAGAACTCTTCTAGAAATTTTAGAGGAAAAAAAGAGTGTAAAAGCTAATAGTGTTGTTATTTGACATTTTAAGTTATCCAATACTACATGAGGTGACACTTCATAATTAGTTAGCGATACCTCATAATACTTATTAAATTTAAATAAATGGGACTCGATATTGGATTGCACCAATAACAGTATGTTACCTCTTTGAGTTGTTGTGCACCAATAATGCTCTTTATCAATTCTCAAAAGTTTAACATTTGGGAGCCGTAATATTTTAAAGTCAATTTAAACTTGATTACTGCAATAATTAATTTTACATCTTAATCAAACATTTACTGTTTTATTAAAGAAATAATCGCATATCGTAATCAATCAAACAACAAATAATTGACAAAGCCCAAATATATATACAAGAAGATTCAAAATTTAGATAGTGTGATTTTTTTTTTACGGGCATTAATTTTTAAAGTAAGAGTTTAACCATTACTTAAATATATATGGTGTGACAATTATTACTCAAATTACTATTATTTCGTTAAATTGACACAAGTAACCTCATTATATATTCAGAAACAAATATTTCTTTTTTAGCACAATCCTTCAAAAGATTTAGTATATTGATTATAGATTAATTTGTTTACCATTTTAAGAAATAATTTATATATATCTTGATTTTTACCAACATAGAAATTGAATGTTATGATTTAACTAATAATAATATTGATTCTAATGATATAAATTTTTAAGTTTTAAATTGTTTATGTTTTTATTTAATTTGAGTTAAGAAAAGAATTAACATTTGTGATTAAGTTTTTTTCTTAAAAAATATATTTATTTTAATTGAGAGTGGCATCATAGAAGAGGAAAAAACATTCTGAATTTTTTTTTTTTTTTACAAAACTTAAAAATTTATGAGAAATTTATTTAGGAAGAAAGAGTGAGAGAAGAGAAAAAGAAAGTGCTCAAACTTCTTATAAATTAGGGTTTATACTTTTTTGGACCCTGTGTTTTGACAAATTACTTTTTGGATCTTATGTTTTGTAAAATAGTTAAAATAGAACCCCAAACCCGATTTTGGTTAATGTTTTCTCAACTAACATCACAAATAATTTACCAAACTAACAATTCAGAACACAAATAAAATCATTATGCTTAAAAACTGTGTTGTTATATTTAATTTTTTCTTTATCAAAATTGAGTTTAGGGTTCTATTTTAACCATTTTACAAAATATAGGATCCAAAAAGTAATTTGTCAAAACACAGAGTCCAAACAAATAATAGAAAAAAATACAGATCCAAAAAAGTATAAACCCTATAAATTATTATCGTTAAAAACAGTCTCTGTAATAAATAAATAAACACATTGACTCTGCTAAATTTTTGGTATTAATTATTCCTTGTTGGGAAATTCTAAGTCCAAAATATACATATGATAAATATATACAAATTAATGAATAAGAATAGTCAAGGAAGTTATTACGTACGTAAATGTTCGTGGGGAAAATGACTACGAAATTATCGAATGAATTGAGGGTATTGACCTTGAAAATTAGAGAAAGATATTTTAAGTTTCTTCAGTTAGCTAGCTCTAGGGTTTTTCGTTCTCACATGAATTCAAGAAGTCAAATTGTTTGTTTGTAAATTAAAAAGCCAAATTATTCACGTTCTTATGCGCATGCACTTTGATCATGGCGATCGATAACGATTGATGTTTTATAAATCCCTAATAACTATATATATATATATGTATATATATATACATAAACCCCTAATAACTATACATATATACGACTTTTAAAGTACTATACTTTGAACACGTACAAAGAACTTATTTTATTTTTTCTATAAATACGTGTTCATTGAAAATATTATGCATAGTTTTCTCATTCTCATAATTTGTTTAATATATATATATATACATAAACCCCTAATAACTATGCATATATACGACTTTTAAAGTACTATACTTTGAACACGTACAAAGAACTTATTTTATTTTTTCTATAAATACGTGATTTATTCATTGAAAATACTATACACAGTTTTCTCATTCTCATAATTTGTTTAATATATTTATATATATATATATATTTATTTATGTGATTCTCACATTTTTGTTACTCAAATTTGATCAAGATTTTTACTAAGTGGGGAGTATTGATCTGTAAAAAAAATTAATTGGTAAACAGATGTATATATCTATATAATTCGTTCTCTCAATCATTACTACTCATATGGTATCGAATTGAGAGAATAAATGTATCTAAATTCAATTCAAACATATAAAAGAAAAGAGACTACGCTATATAATATCATCGATCGAAGAATTTCAACATAGAAAACAAGTAATTATTATGAAAAAGACTGAATAAAAAGTATGCTTAATTGTCTGCTGTACTACTACTTTTTTAGAATACTCACCGAAATAATAATTACTTATTTTCTATTTTCTATTAAAGAATTTTTTTTAATAAATACTTCCTAGACTTTTTAGGACTCGCAGTTTTTAAATAATTTCTTTTAGGATTCGCGGAGCGAGTCCTAAAAATTATCTGTGTCCTAAAAGTTTTAGTTTTTTTTAACAAAATTTTATTATTTATTAAAAAAAATCACTTAGCCCCTTTTTCTCTCTCTCTCTCCTCGGTTCCCTCTCTCTCTCTCTCCTTCTCTCTCATTGTGTCATTGCCTGAGCCCCGCCGCCGGATTCAAAACCCACAAATTAATTTTTTTAAAATAAAAAAAATAAAACTATTCAGGACTCGCAATGCGAGTGCGAGTCCTAAATACATTCTTTTGGGACTCGCAATACGAGTCCTAAAAAATCTCAATTTTTAAAACTCTCAAATAGAGGACTCGCGCCCCGTGAGTCCTAAAAAGCCTTTTTTGTAGTAATGATTACATGGATTATATATATATATATATATTTATAGTACAATTTTCTTATAGGAACTTCACTTTAAGTCCTACCGGTAGGGCTTTCAGTATTCTCGACCTTGAACAATTTTTTGGCACAATTATTTTTATGATAGTGTATATATTGTAGATATTTAGAGCATCGGCGCGATTTTTAGAAAATTTGAAATATTTTACAGTACCGAAAACTAGGTGTAAATATGTTGTTGCACGCATGACTAATTTTTTTTATGAGAGTGGAAAACAACATGTTTGAACCTAGTTTTCGGTACTGTAAACTATTCGGAATATTCTGAAAATTTGCAGATGCTCTAAACAACAATAATATACACGGTCATAAAAAAAATTGTGCCGAAAACTGTGTACGAGTCAAAAACACTGAAGAATCCCACCAATAAGGCTTAAAAGTGAAGTCTTATAAAAGAATTGTCCAAAATACTTATATTGGTGTAGTAGGAATTCTCAATAATTTCAACAAATCTTGAGCTTTAATTTGACTCCTGTTTTAGATGAGAGTGAGATATAAGACACAAATTGAATTTTCTAAGTTCTATCTTCTAAAAGAGGTCCATATTCAATATCCATAATCATTTGTTTACACGTATATATATGCCATTTTTTGACCGTTGATTTCATGGTTTCATTGTAGAATTTTGCACAACAATCACATTGCCCTTTATAACTCTCTCTCTCTCTCTCTCTCTCTCTCTCTCTCTCTATATATATATATATGTATATATACATGTGTCGTGATTCTATTGTCTTCTTCTGCTGACTCAAGGGCTTATAACATCAACTAATAAATTCCATGGATGACTTTGTTGTCAATGAGAATAAAAACAAGGTCCATGCACAATTAATAATAAAATGACATAAATAGTTTATATTTTATTATAATATATAAACTAGCTTAAAAATTAGGGTTAGGGGTCCACTTGATAAGATTAGATATGGAATTATACAAGTTAATTAGAAGAATCAATTATGAAACTTAACTTTTCTTCAAATCACAATAATCTATAACTACGAATTTGGAACTTATTATATCATGCGACTAGCTAGCTAAGTCTAACGAATTCTAATTAATAGTAATTATATATTGACTCGATGAGACCTCACTTAATAAATTATACGTATTAATTAATAAGAACCGTTTGATTAAACCATTTAATAATAACGTGCATGCATGTAGTGAAAAATTTACATTATTGTGATATCTATAGTAGAGTAATAATAAGTGCTATGTATAGTAGATAGAGATCTCTTTTCATATATAATCAAGTGGTTATAATTAATTAATTCCACCATCAATAAAATTCAACGGTAATAATATTAGAGAATTGATATATGCACTCAAAATATTACACAAAGTGATGTGGTACTGCTTTTTGAAATAGTTAGTACTAATTTTGATAAATATAATTGGCTAGACTAAACTGTCAAATTATTGTGTGGGAGTTTGTTGGGGTTTTATGCCCTAATTAAAACTCAAATTCTTTGTAATCTCATTTTATTATCAATAAAAGAATAGAAATCATTTTTTGACTTGATCAATCACTTTGCTCACATGTTTTATTTTCATGATTATTTATTTAATATAAACTTCTATTAAATCCCGAGCATATAGCTAATCTTATTTATAGTGACGTAATCACATTGGAATATAAATATGATTATATGTTCAAAAATAAGTTAGTCCTAAGATTAGTCAGTGCACCGGATTTACACTGACTTGCCAATCTACGATATGATCTACTTACACATTACAGTGTTATGTTCTTTCCAGAACATTAGCAAAGTAGATAAGATCGGATGTATTTGTTACATCGGACAGGCCGATATTGACAGTTGATAAGATAAGTAAACATACCGTTATTATCTATTATAGTCATATCATATAGCTGGCCATATGTCAATTCAATCTCAATTCTGAGTGGTTAGTATTCTAACTGATTGTATTATTTGAGTTCTTTGACTTGTTCGTTACCAGCTTACCCTACGGACTAGCCCATACTTACATCTTGGGAACTCGGTAGTATAATTGAGTGGGAGTGTTAATCATAGATATGAACATCTATAGCTTCTGATGAAGCAGTGAAACGATGGTTTCCTTTTAGTTTGGTTCAAGGTGTTAAATGATAGAGATCTCATTTCAGTAATTAAATTAGTTTACTGAAATATCATTTACAAGGAACTAAGTGTTTTAAGGATAAAATACAATGAGGGGTAAAACAGTATTTTAGTCCTATCCCATTGTAGACAGTCTATAGAGGATTGAGTGACAATTATGGTTGTAACAATGGATAATTAATAGCGTATCTATATTTGTTATAGAGCGTTCTATGAATTCAAGAGTGCAATTCCAAGTCTATAGTGGAGTCACGAGGAATTAATAAGTTAGTAAATTTATTTGTTAGATTTATGATAACTTATTGGAGCTTGATTTCATAGGCCCATGGTCCCCATTGTACCTTGGATAAAATCATCTAGATAATCTCAATTAATTGATTTAATCATCAATTAGAATTATCAAAGTTGACCAGGTCAATTTTGGATAGTTTCACAGAGTTGTGTAATTTTGAGAAGAAAAGAGAAATTATGGCAGATTTATTAATTAAGATAAATTGGTATCTAAATTAATAAATAAATTTAAATCAAGGTTCAAATTATAAATAATTAATTTGATAAATGATTTAAATAATTATTTAATTAATTAAATCAATAGAAAATAGTACAGGCCTTGATTTTAAGTCCAATGAGCTTATAATCAAATGGGAAATTTCACGGGTCTATAGCCCATGATAATTTCTACCTAGGGCTTCAAAATGGCTGTTATTTTATTGATTTTTTAATTAAATTAAATGGCCTAATTGAGTCTATAAAAGGAGTGCTTATAGAGAAGTCAAAAAAAGGGTTTTTGATAAGTCAGATTTTCTGATAGTTTTATATTCTCTCTAAACACAAGTCCTTTTCTAAGCCTCTTTGTATTTTCTCTTCTTCTCTCTATATCTATCTCATGTGTTGAGAATTGCCCACACTAGTCTAGGTGGTTCTAAGGATACATTGGAAGATCGTGAAGAAAATAGAAAATCGGTTCAGTTTCTTGATAATACTCTGCGACAGAAAGGATACAAGAGTTAGAGAAACTGAAGGAAGGACTCTTAATTCCGCTGCGTATACTGTAAGTATTCTATTTTTGTTTCTCTTTGAATTCAATTTTAGAAACATGTTTTAGGCTATCTCGTATTAATTTGTTTAATATTAGATATACATGAAAATAAATAAAGATCCTGTATAAGTTTTTTCCAACAACTGGCCTCAGAGCCTTTGGTAATCTTTATTTTCATGCATGAACATGTTTAAAATTGGATTATATGATATGTTTGAATAATTGGATGGTTTTTCATGTTTTTATGAACATATTGATTTTATTTGAATTTTAGCAATTTTTAGGTTATTTTGTTGTGTTTTCTATGCTCTTAATTTTTATATATGCTTTATTTTGTGTAAAACATGGTAAAAATTAATTAGAAAATGGTTTTGGTTTGAAAAATTGCTTTATTCACGCCACCCCCGCGCGCGCACACCAGCCACCATCGATGAACAGTACCCCGTGAACAGTGCCACGGGTACTATTCATCCTTTTTTTTTTAATTTTTTTTTTTGAAAAATAAATAAAATTAAAATTGTGAAAATTTATTATTTATAATCAAAACCTAAAATATCTTTTTTGTTTTATCATTTAAATTTTTTTAAATAAGATATTTTGGTTAGTTAAGATTTGAATAATTAGATATTTTCTACAAAGATTAAAATTCAAATTTAAAAATAGACTAACAACTTAATTTGAAATCTTTTAATATATTAAATATTAGAATTATGATATCAGATATTTAAGATATTTTCATTTAAATTCTTGATTTTGTTTTATTAAATCTTTATTTGAAAATATAAATATATTTTTATTCTATAGTTTTTAATATTTAAATTATTTGAAATTTGAACATTGTTAGTTAGATATTTTTATGGTTATTTGAATTTGTTTAACTATTTAAGATATTTTAGGCTTGTTATAACTATTTATATTTTATTATTTTTAAATGGTTAAAATATTGATAATAGTTATAACAACACAAGATATTTTGGAAAATAGTTAAGATATTGATTTTAAAATTTAAAATTGGTTAAATTTTGAAAAATATAATTTTTTTTTCAGCTAATTAATAAAATATTTTTTTAATAAATGGGATTTAAATTAACTTTGGTTAATTGTTGATAAATCCTATTTAAATTAAATTAATATTTTTTTTTTCAAATTAACCTAAAACCAAGTTGATTGTTGATAAATGAAATTTAAATTAACTATTGTTAATTGTTGATAAATTTCATTTAAATTGACTTATTTTTTGTAAAAATTTAATTAATTTGAATTTTTTTGATAAATTCTAGATAATTAATTGTGGTATTTTTTGCAAATGAAAGAAATTGTGGTATTTTTGCATAAATTCATAGAATTGCTCATATAGTAACATGATTAGGCCCATCCAATTATAACATGTCTGTTTGCACTATATGTGGTATTTTTGCAATTGGGCTTAGATGCATAAAGTGACCCATATGTTTGTTAGATATATGGTATTTTGCCAAATAAAATATTCATAAAATGATAGGTTTTATTTGGGCCTATTAGAAAATGTAAAGTTTAAATTCCTCTCTTGTGGGTGATTCCACTTGTGAAGGCCCATTTGCTTTGCATGACTATAGTGGGCCTAATCAATTAATAACAATTAATAAAACGAAGATTTAAATTCCTATCTTTTGGACCTTGTATGGAAGATAAGGGGCATTTGTAGTGGGAACGACATACTGGACCCAGCCCTCCTCCATACAAGCCCAATTGTTAAGGCCCATTTACCTGAGTTGGACTTAATTGTATAGGTTCATTATATTAGTTAAACCTAAATATTGATTAGCAACAAATTAATTCTAAATTAATTGAATTTGTTTCAATGTGACACTTTAGAATTAATAAGAAATTATAGGACTTTGGTTTTAAAAATTTTAATCTGTTTAATTTTTTTTGGAAAACCATAGTCATTAATTTTCTAAAAATAAATAATAAAAATACTATTTTTAATTTTATAATGACCTAATTTTAAGAATTTTATTCGATCTCCACCGTTGGTTTAACATAGTCAATAGCTTAATGGGGCCTCGAGGCGCTTTGATTCGTCCCCCTACGGAAGGTGTTCATTAGTTATTTTGACAAGGTTAGATTTCGAAAGATAGATAATTATAGGTCAAATTCTACTAGACTCACCCCTACGGTGACTACTAGGACTAAATCTATGATTATTGAAACCGTGGGTCTAGCTCATAAAATAAGAAATTTTGTTTTCTTATTTTGATCGAATAGTAGGTTGTTAATAATGGTGTCCATTATTAAATGAGTTTACAACTCTATTTAACTAGTGGTATTTTTGACTCTCGCCAACCGGGACAAGGATATCATAGATTAGTTAAAAACCTAAAGAAATAGAGATATGATTGTTTTTGGTATTTTTTCTCATATCTTCATATTTTTGGTATATGTTGTGCTATTTCTTGAAATTTGTGTGATTAGAAGTTTTATTGAGCAAATGTGATTGATTTCTACTTTATTGATAATTTGTAGTTTTAAGTTAAGTAGTGTTTACTCCCATCCTTTCTCAACTTTCGATGGAGAAACTCACCGGAGAAAACTTCCATAATTGGAAGCAAAATATCAACATAAAGTTGATTGGTGACAACTTCGAGTTCGTCATGATTGAGGAATCCCTAGAACGAGCATCGTCTCCGCATGTTCTTGATAGCATCGTAAATGCTTGGATAACACCGTCTCCACACGAACGTGATGGAACCGTGAATTCTCGGATGGCACCGTGTCTGCACGTTCGTGATCAACTCAACTATGGTCTGACGCAACTCATGAACGAGCTTCAGATTATTGAACCTATCATGGGTGGACCTAGTAAAGGAGGTGAAAATAAGACCACTGATGTTGCTGCTCATCTAGCTAAGGCTGAAGCTAACCAAGCTTCGTCTTCGAAAGCTGGAAACAAGAGGAAAGGTGGACAAATAAACAACCCCAAGCCTGCAAAAGCTGCAAAGACGAGTGCACAACCACGTGCACAGACGCCTAAGGGGAAGAACATGAAAAACAAGAAAGGTAAAGATAAATGTTTTCACTGCAAAGAGAAGGGGCATTGGAAACGAGATTGCCCCAAGTTTCTAGCAGCTAAAAATAAAGCTTCTTGAATCGTGGGAGAAAGTGAACGAATGCGGCTTAAAGCTTAGAGTTGGGAACGGAGCGTTCATTGCGGTCCAAGCTAGAGGAAGAGCTCGTCTGAAGTTCGGAAATAAATTTTTAATTTTAAAAGATGTATTTTTTATTCCGGATTTTAGTAGAAATTTAATTTCAGTTTCCATGTTGCAATTAGAACGATTTGTTATGACTTTCACAAGTTTTAATATATCTATTTCTTTCAATGGATCACAATTGTGTATTGCATGTTTGGAAAACGGGCTTTATATTCTGCGACCTAACGAACCCATCGCTCTTAACAATGATTTATTCAAAGTAGCTAAACCTAGGACCAATAAACGTCAAAAGACCGATAACAATAATATGACGTATTTATGGCACTTGAGACTAGGTCACATTGGCTATGATAGGATTCAAAGACTTACAAAGGACGGACCTTTGAGGGAACTCACCTTAGGTGAATTACCTGTCTGTGAATCTTGTCTAGAAGGCAAACTGACCAAGCGTCCATTCTCTGCAAAGGGTGATAGGGCCAAAGAACCACTTGGTCTTGTGCATTCAGATGTTTGTGGACCTTTGAATATACAAGCCAAGGGTGGTTTTGAGTATTTCGTCACTTTCATTGATGATTACTCTAGATACTCATGTCTTTACCTAATGCATAGGAAATCAGAAACATTTTCAAAGTTTCAGGAATTCCTAGCAATGGCTCAGAACCAATTAGGTAAAAGGTTAAAGATCTTGCGATCTGATAGGGGTGGAGAATATTTGGATATGCAGTTCCAAGATCATTTAACTGAACTTGGGATTTTATCACAACTTACTGCCCCAGGTACTCCGCAACAAAATGGTGTAGCGGAACGCCGAAACAGAACTTTATTGGAAATGGTTAGATGCATGCTTAGTTACTAAACTCTACCAACTTTGTTATGGGGATATGCAATTGAAACCGCAAATGACATTCTCAATGTCGTGCCGTCAAAATCAATCCCCAAAACACCTTTAGAACGCTGGAATGGTCGTGAACCTAGTTTATGCCATTATAGAATCTGGGGGTGTCCCGCTCACGTCCTGAGGAAAAAGGAGAGAAAGCTAGAACCACGAACTGAAGTTTGCATGTTTGTTGGCTATCCTAAAGGTACTCGGGGTGGACTTTTCTACAGTAATTCAGAAAAGAAAGTGTTTACTTCTACAAGTGCTACTTTTCTGGAAAATGACTATGTCCAGAACTTTAAACCTCGCAGCAAAGTAGTTTTAGAGGAGATGGTTAAAGAATTGACTCCAACCAATGTTCCATCGTCATCAACGCGTGTTGATGATGAAATTCCCACTCTTCATGTACAACCGACGCAAGTCGATTTAAATGAAGAAAGTACCACTGTTCCTGAGCAAACAGTCACAGAGCCTCGTCGTAGTGGGAGGGTTTCTAGAAACCCAGTTCGCTATGGTTTGGATGGTGAAACCAATATGGTTGTTGGTGACACTAGTGATGATGATCCATTGTCTTTCAAACAGGCAATGGCTAGCCCTGAAAAGGAACTATGGCTCGAAGCCATGAAACAGGAAATGGAATCTATGTACTCAAATTCCGTCTGGGATCTTGTGGAAGCACCTAGTGACTTTAGGGCCATTGGGTGCAAGTGGATCTACAAGAAGAAACGAGGTGTTGATGGAAATATCGAGACTTATAAAGCTCGATTAGTGGCAAAGGGTTATACCCAAAGAGAAGGCGTGGACTATGAGGAAACTTTTAGTCCGGTAGCCATGCTCAAATCCATTCGCATCCTCCTATCCATAGCAGCCGCTCTCGACTATGAGATTTGGCAAATGGACGTCAAAACAGCTTTTCTTAATGGAAAGCTTGATGAGGTCATTTATATGGATCAGCCGGAAGGATTTAAAGTATCTGGACAAGAAGGAAAAGTTTGTAAGTTAAATAGGTCCATCTATGGACTTAAGCAAGCTTCTCGTTCCTGGAATCTCAGGTTTGATGAAATAATCAAAACCTATGGCTTTGAACAAAATATTGATGAGCCCTGTGTTTACCAACTGAAGGCAAATCAAATAGTGGTATTCCTGGTTCTTTATGTAGATGATATCTTACTCATTGGAAACAATGTTAAGAAATTATCAGATGTGAAGAATTGGCTGAGCACTCAATTCCAGATGAAGGATTTGGGTGAAGCAAGTTATGTTCTAGGTATCCAGATCATCAGGGATAGAAAGAACAGACTCTTAGCTCTATCTCAAGCAGCTTACATAGATAAAGTGCTTGAACGTTTCTCAATGACAAATTCCAAGAAAGGGCGTCTACCGTCCCGCCATGGAATTCATCTTTCAAAGAAGCAGTCTCTCCAGACTCCTGAAGAGGAAGATGCAATGAGAAAAGTTCCTTACGCATCTGCAGTTGGAAGTTTGATGTATGCCATGTTGTGTACTAGACCAGATATCTGCTATGCAGTGGGACAAGTGAGCAGGTATCAGTCAAACCCAGGACCGGAACATTGGATAGCAGTTAAGCATATCCTGAAGTATTTGAGACGGACTAGGGATTATATGTTAGTCTACAAGGGTGGTGTTCTAAACCCTGTAGGCTACACCGATTCAGATTTTCAGACTGATGTCGATGACAGAAAGTCTACTTCTGGAATGGTGTTTACTCTTGGGGGTGGAGCTGTGATTTGGAGAAGCGTAAAGTAGTCTGCAATCTCAGATTCCACCATGGAGGCTGAGTACATAGCTGCGTCAGAAGCAGCTAAGGAAATAGTCTGGCTAAAGAAGTTCTATTCGGATCTTGGTGTTATTCCAGAAATGGATAAACCGCTTGTGTTGTTTTGTGACAATACAGGAGCGATAGCCAACTCAAAAGAACCTCGAAGTCACAAGAGGAGTAAGCATATAGAAAGGAAGTATCACATTATTCGAGAATATGTGGCCAGGGGAGATGTGAAGGTTATGAAGATTGCAACTGAAGACAATCTTGCGGATCCGTTTACAAAGACACTACCAGAAGCTACATTTGATAAGCATATTAAGGAGATGGGATTAGTAGAATTAAGGCATTAGTTTCAATTAGTGCAAGTGGGAGTTTGTTGGGGTTTTATGCCCTAATTAAAACCAAAATTCTTTGTAATCTCATTTTATTATCAATAAAAGAATAGAAATCATTTTTTGACTTGGTCAATCACTTTGCTCACATGTTTTATTTTCATGATTATTTATTTAATATAAACTTCTATTAAATCCCGAGCATATAGCTAATCTTATTTATAGTGACGTAATCACAGTGGAATATAAATATGATTATATGTTCAAAAATAAGTTAGTCCTAAGATTAGTCAGTGCACCGGATTTACACTGACTTGCCAATCTACGATATGATCTACTTACACATTACAGTGTTATGTTCTTTCCAGAACATTAGCAAAGTAGATAAGATCGGATGTATTTGTTACATCGGACAGGCCGATATTGACAGTTGATAAGATAAGTAAACATACCGTTATTATCTATTATAGTCATATCATATAGCTGGCCATATGTCAATTCAATCTCAATTCTGAGTGGTTAGTATTCTAACTGATTGTATTATTTGAGTTCTTTGACTTGTTCGTTACCAGCTTACCCTACGGACTAGCCCATACTTACATCTTGGGAACTCGGTAGTATAATTGAGTGGGAGTGTTAATCATAGATATGAACATCTATAGCTTCTGATGAAGAAGTGAAACGATGGTTTCCTTTTAGTTTGGTTCAAGGTGTTAAATGATAGAGATCTCATTTCAGTAATTAAATTAGTTTACTGAAATATCATTTACAAGGAACTAAGTGTTTTAAGGATAAAATACAATGAGGGGTAAAACGGTATTTTAGTCCTATCTCATTGTAGACAGTCTATAGAGGATTGAGTGACAATTATGGTTGTAACAATGGATAATTAATAGCGTATCTATATTTGTTATAGAGCGTTCTATGAATTCAAGAGTGCAATTCCAAGTCTATAGTGGAGTCACGAGGAATTAATAAGTTAGTAAATTTATTTGTTAGATTTATGATAACTTATTGGAGCTTGATTTCATAGGCCCATGGTCCCCATTGTACCTTGGATAAAATCATCTAGATAGTCTCAATTAATTGATTTAATCATCAATTAGAATTATCAAAGTTGACCAGGTCAATTTTGGATAGTTTCACAGAGTTGTGTAATTTTGAGAAGAAAAGAGAAATTATGGCAGATTTATTAATTAAGATAAATTGGTATCTAAATTAATAAATAAATTTAAATCAAGGTTCAAATTATAAATAATTAATTTGATAAATGATTTAAATAATTATTTAATTAATTAAATCAATAGAAAATAGTACAGGCCTTGATTTTAAGTCCAATGAGCTTATAATCAAATGGGAAATTTCACGGGTCTATAGCCCATGATAATTTCTACCTAGGGCTTCAAAATGGCTGTTATTTTATTGATTTTTTAATTAAATTAAATGGCCTAATTGAGTCTATAAAATGAGTGCTTATAGAGAAGTCAAAAAAAGGGTTTTTGATAAGTCAGATTTTCTGATAGTTTTATATTCTCTCTAAACACAAGTCCTTTTCTAAGCCTCTTTGTATTTTCTCTTCTTCTCTCTATATCTATCTCATGTGTTGAGAATTGCCCACACTAGTCTAGGTGGTTCTAAGGATACATTGGAAGATCGTGAAGAAAATAGAAAATCGGTTCAGTTTCTTGATAATACTCTGCGACAGAAAGGATACAAGAGTTAGAGAAACTGAAGGAAGGACTCTTAATTCTGCTGCGTATACTGTAAGTATTCTATTTTTGTTTCTCTTTGAATTCAATTTTAGAAACATGTTTTAGGCTATCTCGTATTAATTTGTTTAATATTAGATATACATGAAAATAAATAAAGATCTTGTATAAGTTTTTTCCAACAATATTTATGTGTACATATCATTACTCATAATATTAATATTAATTAAGTCATGACTCTTGCACAATCATACAAAGTGCTAATAACTATAACTCTCCATAATTTATTATATCAAATTTAATGTAGCATGTAGTCTTTTTCAGACTATAAATTTTCTAAATTTTCTAGGAAGAAGAAGAAGAAAATATTGTAATAAAAAAAATTAAAATATATATCTAAAAAAAAAGTACTGCTATGAGGCGTGTTGTATCACTTATGTGAGGCCAAATGATTAATAAATTTAATTAAAAATTATAAAATATTATATCAAGTTATGTTTGGTAATAATATTCTTTTTTTAAAAAAATAAAATATTAACAACATTAATTTTGGTAACTATGTACTTAATTTTAATAACATTACTCTGGTAATTATGTACTTTGTAGTTAGTACTATATTACAGAATTTTTTAAAATACTTAATTATAATTTAAACATTAATTAAATATGCATCGTATTGAAGATGCTCTTGATTATTAATTAAAAAAACTTTTGTTATTTTTATTAGTATATATAGAGAACCTTTTACTGCTAATACCATAACTAACAGAAGCTTCGATTAACAACTACTTTTGCAAGTGCTTAAATTTTTTAATCATAGACCATCCACTCAATATTACATAAATTAAAAGAAAATGTAAGCAAGAATATTTGAAAAAAAAAAATCTAATTGTGCAATAACGAAATTTGTTTTAAAAAAAATCCCTCACGGCCTTATCCTGGTATGAATTGATATTCTCGGAAGTGATAAGGAATATTCTGTAGATATTTATTTACGTACATCTAATACTTCTGCCACAAATAATAATAATTTAAATAATAACTTTTTTTTGGATAAGAATAATAATATGCATACCAATATTCAGTTGCATCAAAATTTAGTAGCCACGTAAATTTGACTATTGATGTATTAAATAGTATACCATAACAAAAATACCCCACCCACTACATACTTGTCCATTTGATCAAAGTATTTTCCTTAGTTCCAAAAATACCATTATCAATTGTTTCCCACTTTCTCTCTCTACTCTATCTATTCTCTCCCTCACTCTCTCGGTCCTGCAACCAAAATCCCCAAAATGTCCAAAATCTTTCACTCTCCTTTCGCATTCATTGTCCAATATGTGGGCATTATCTTCCACGACCAAGACTGCACATTGGCAAGAAATCTCGACCGGAGTAAGCGGGTAGGTGAGAAAACCCAAAAAATCGACAAAACAACCGCGAAATAGAAAAATGTGAGGGATTTACTTGTTTATTTTGCAATAAATTGTCTATGCCTGATTTATTTGTTAATTTTTTGGTCATAGGACAGATCGGAGCTGGGGAATAAAGAAATATGAGTTTTTTTTCTTCGAGATTTTTGTTTATCTCGATAGAAATCGATAGGCCTTGATAGTATATGTAAGGTTCTGGGTTTGATAGTGACTTGATAGGCCTCAACATGCCTCAATAGAATTAGGCATACTCTGGTTTTTGTATCTGCCTCGATAGAGTTACATATATTCTGATTTTGCATTGCCTCGATAGACCTCGACAGACCTCGATAGAATTAGGTATTTTTATGATTTTGCATGGACCTCGATAGGCATCGATAGGATAAGATAGAATTAGTTATATTTTGATTTTGTCTGTGCCTTGATAGACTTCTACAGGCATCGATAGGCCTCAACAGTAATTGCCAACATCACTATTGTGTGTTACCTCGACAGGCCTCGATAGGCTTCGACAGACTTCGATATTTTATCTGAATTTTGATTTTTATAATCATCGATGGGCCTCGATATGCCTCGATGGTCCTCGATATTTATCAGATTGTTTAAAATATATTCCTAACAGCTTTTTTAGATGCCTAACCATATCGTACCATTGGAGAAGAATTTTCCTGGTCGTGTCACCTATAGGGATAGTGCTTACTTGGATACCCTTATAGAGCAGTTTAGGAGGCATGGTGTAACGCCCTAATCTCCAGGGATTGTTACGATGTGCATTTAAATAGTGATATACTCGCTAATCGAGTCATTTGGTCATAATCGTGTAACTAAGTATGATTAACGATTTAGGGTTAATTTTTTTTGATTAAGATACAATGTTTCACTAAAACGTTTACTATATACATTGGGATCCCAAAAATATAATTTAAAGGTTAATTAAAACAAAAGATTTACAACCAAACGACCTAAGCGAGAAAATAAGGTTTAACCCTAGTTCCTCTTTAAACCATCAGCCGTGGCGGTCGAGTAGCCGCATATGTACACATCGTCACCTAAGCTCTCAAACTCAAGGATGGTCCAAATTTCTTTTGCCTTTACCTGCACCGCATAGCACCCGTGAGCCGAAGCTCAACTAGAGAACTCAATATGCTCATGAACAAGTGATAACATGCTACTAAGTCATAACAGGCATGCCTAGCAATAATAACCCTACTCATGCATGTAAGCAGGTACAAATAAATGTTTGTGGAGTCCTGCGCTCTGAGTAGATGACTAATAAGTCTCTCTCTCTCTGAGATAGATGACTAATAAGTTTCTCTAAATAGTTGACTAATAAGTCACTATGAATAGTTGACTATTAAGTCACTCTCTAAATAGATGACTAATAAATCTATCTCGGTTAGATGACTAATAAGTCTATCTCGGTCAGATGACTAATAAGTCTATCTCGGTCAGATGACTGATAAGTCTATCTCGGTCAGATTACTGATAAGTTTATCTCAGTCAGATTACTGATAAGTCTATCTCGGTCAGATTACTGATAAGTTAATGGCTGGATCAGTAGGCCGGGAGGGCCATAACTGTTTAATTATGCCATTAAATGCGTTTATGCATGTTTATGAGAATTATATTATAATATGATGTTAAATGCGTGCATGTGAGTTCACATTTGTTTACAAGGGTATTTTGGTAATTTGGCCCGTTGAGGGTATAATTGAATATTTGTTTGCGTGTTAATGATATATTGTGAGACCACATTATAATGTGGATTGGTTCGAGTATTTCGACATGAGACGGTCTTTAAACATGATTTATCGATTTGGTCATAACAGGTTTGAGCTCGGGGCTCGAGGTGAGTCTCGGGGTGTTATTAATGATTATAGCGTTACCAGGGATTTTAGGGTAACAGGATGTGAATTATTGGTGTTTGAGGATTTTGAGATTAGCGGGGATTGGGAAGCGTTAATTATAATTAACGGGTATAGCGGAATGTACCAATTTTGCCCTTGAGGTGGCTTTAGAGGCTTAAGATGACACAAGGGTATTTTGGTCTTTTTGGTAGGATATATGTGACTTAAGTGGCTTAGAAGGTTGTAGAATAAACAGAACAAAACAGAGACTCTCATCTTCTCCCTTCCCGTACACAACTTCCTCCATTGCCTTCTTTGGTGTTTTGAGTTCTTGGTGGAGATTCAAGCTAAGGAACTTCAAGGGTGAGTTAGTAGATTTGGTTCTGCTTGTGTGGGAAGTTCAAAACAGGTTTTAGGGTAAGTTTTGATCATTGAACTCAAGTTATGCTCTGTTTTGATTGTTAGTTTCAGACTTAGAGTTTTGATGTGGAAAGTGTGAATCAAAGGGGTGTTTTAGTGTTAGTTTGATTGGGGCTTGATGTAAGTGAGTTAAGGGTGTTATTTGGGGGTTTAATTATATGTTTGGAAGGGGTTTAGAGGTGGTTTGAGGGATTGGTTTGAGAGGAAAAACGCAGGGTTAAAATTCTGGTGCGTGTGGCCGACTTGGCTGTTCTAGGCTGAGCGCCGCGGCGCAGCAGGGGAGCGCCGCGGCCCTTGGCGTCTGGCAGGTGGGGAGCCTCCCTGTTTGGGGGCGTGCCGCGGCGCAGCAGAGGGGGGCCGCGGCCCTTAAGGCCAATTTTGCTAAAATGTGGTTTTTTGCTCGAGGATTCAAACCATAGGCCTCGGGGTTGGACCTAGTACCCGGTTGGGTGGTATTTGATGTCTCGGGGGCTGGGATTTGGTTTGGGAACCCTCGGTTATTATTTTTTATTGATGAATTCTATAATTTGGTTATGACCAGGTGACCGTCAAGGATTTTAAAGGTTGATCGTTCTCAGGGGTCGTTCATATAACATTTTCACTCGAACCAGAGGTAAGAAAACAGTGTATGAATACAGTTGCACCCTGTATAGGTATATGACATGCATGGTTTGATATTGAGGCATGTTGGTTGATTTCTGTGGACATGGATTGCATGTTAAATGCTAGTGAACGCTGATTACATGTTTGAGACACTGACTAGTGAGGGACCGACTCTAAAGTCGATGATCGCGCATTGAATGGCTCTATGGCATTAATGTGGGACCGACCCTAAGGTCGAAGAACTTATAAGCGCTTGCCTGGTCTGCGACCAGAAGACTATAGCCAAGGTATATGACCCCGGTGACCGTTCGTCACGTGGCTAAGGGACGTTGTCCATAGTTTCGACTCTAGAGTCGTAAGGAAGGTTATATTGGTGACCAGTCACCATGCACCTATCCTGAACGAGTTTATGAAGGAACTCACCTATCAATTAAGCCCTGGTGACCCTATCGTCACATGGCTAGAGAGAGCGATGCTCATTACTGTGACTTTTGGCTATTGTCACCTATTTGTTGGACTCATAGTCCTTAATGGTTATTATGATTGTGATTGATATTATGTCATGTTTTATTATGTTTTCTTGCTGGGCCTTGGCTCATGGGTGCTATGTGGTGCAGGTAAAGGGAAGGAAAAGCTTGGCCAACCTTGAGTGGAGAGCTTGGGCGATGCGATGTACATACATGGCCGCTTGACTGCCACGGTCAAGGAGTTCTCAGAGGGACTAGGGGTTTACCCTATTTTTGCCGCTTAGGCCGGCGGGGATTGTATATTTGGAACTGTAGCAACTCTTTTGTAATACAAACTACTTGTAAACATTTTAAAAGGCTCATGAGCAGTTTATTTACTTAATGAAATGTACCCTTTCCTTTTTATTGGTTTTTCACCTTAACCTGTTAATGGTACCTAGATCACGTTTTTAACCAAAGGACTCAGGTAGCGAGTCAAGTTTCCGGTTCAATATTCACCGTAACTGTTCCAGTTCACTATCTCGGTCAGATGACTGATAAGTATATCTCTATGTAGATGATTGATAAATCTATCTTGGTCAGATGACTGATAAGTCTATCTCGGTTAGATGACTAATAAGTCCATCTTCGTCAGATGACTGTTAAGTCTATCTTTGAGGTCCCATACCCTCCTAGCCATGTGACGTGTAGGTCACCTTAGCCTTTTGGCTCTGGCTCTAAATAACTAGCCTTTAGACTAGACAAGCACTTTTAGTTTTCATCGAACTTAAGGTCGATCAAGTATTTCATGCTTCTTATGATAGTGCTTATGCCTATTGGATTTAATCTTTTCGGCATGCGTTAAACACGCTAATACTGTTCTTGACTCATAAGCCAATACTATACAACCAATGCTCAATACTACCGCCGAACTTGACTAATGAGTCACAGCTTCATAGTTAATACTGACACCATTGCCGATTCTGATATGCATTCCAGGTATACAAATAGAGCACTCAACATGCTACATCAAAAACCATGCATGTCACATATGGGGTGCAGTTTTCTTACCTCTGGTTCGAGCGAGAAATAACAAGTGAACGACCCTTGAGAACGATCAATCATTTGATCCCTTAGCGGTCACCTAGTCATAACCAAATATGGAATCCAATTAATGAAATCGACAATAAAAGGTTCTTGACCTAAACCTCACTCCCGGGATCTCAAATCATACCCAAACAGTTAGTAGATTCGATCCCGAGGCTTAGGAATTGAAACCCCGAGCCAAAAACCCTCAAAAGTGCCCAAAATAAGAACCTGGAAAAACAGGGTAGCGCTGCTCCCCTAGCGCCCCAGCGCTACAACCATAACTGATTGGCCCTGGACAGCGCTGTAGCGCCCTCCCTTGCGCTATAGCGCTAGGACCAGGCTGACCAACCCTGGTTTTACCTCCTTCGAGTACACCACTTTCCAACCTTAAAAACATGGTTCCAAACCTCATTCAATCTCCCAAATACCCAACATACAAGTCCTAGGCATCATAACTCGATCAACCTTTGCCAAAAACTCCCATCAATTCTCACTGTCCAAATCAAAATCCCAACTTATCATCAAAAGGAAAACAGAGCAAGAACCAGAGTTTCAATGGTTAAAAACTTACCTTAAGCTCAGTATTACACCCTCTTCAATGGTAGAACATAACCCTAGACCATCAAGGCTTAACTCCCTAGCTTGATTCCTCAAATGAAGCTAAAAATTCAAAGAGAAAAGAAGAAGAAGAAATGATGAACGGGAGAAGAATAACAATGCTCTGTTTTGGTTAGCTTTCTACAGCTTTCTAACTGATATATATCCTTTAGGTCAAAAGAACAAAATGCCCCTAGGTCATTTAAAGTCCTTTTAAGGCTACCAAGGGTAAAACCGTCATTTCTCCTCTAGTCCCGTTAATCATAATTAATGTCCTCCAATTCCCGTTATTCCCAATAGTAATAAATCATATCACAGTACCCTTAATTCCCGGTAATGTACTAATCCTCAAATTACCCCGAGACTCACCCTGAGCCCCGAAATTAACCCTGTTATGACCAAACCGATAACTTGCATTCAAAGATCGTCTCTTGCCGAATGACTCGAACAAATCCACATTATAATGTGGCCTTATTCAAAATTCACCAACATGCATGAAAATATACAAATCTTCCCTCAACTGGCCAAAATGCTCTTATAATGATAAGTGGATCCATATGCATGCATTTATCATCATATAAAAATATAATTCACATAAACATGCATATAATCATTTAATATCATAATAAATCAATTATGGCCCTCTCAGCCTCCTAATCAATGTCCTAAACCTTATTAGGAAATTTGGGTCATTACACATGGGCTAATTGAATGGGCAGAGGCATGCCTGTTGGCACAGGTCTTCAAGGCTAAGCCTTTTAGTTTTTCTGGGGTTCTACTGCATCAACTTTTGTAGTGGAAGGAGGAAAGCAAGAAGCTTGAAGATGGTCAGTTCTACTTGGGCAACACTCTTTCAGATTTAGGATTGTAGAGTTTGCCCTAGTCACCGAGCTAAATTTTGGGAACACACCGTCCCTAGATGAGTTGAGAGAGCATCTTTCAAGTGATCGGATTACCCAGGAATACTTTAATGGTGATTTGAATGTTGGAAGATGAGTTAAGAGAGCATCTTTCAAGTGATCGGATTACCCAGGAATACTTTAATGGTGATTTGAATGTTGGAAGATGAGTTGAGAGAGCATCTTCAGCTAGTTGGAAGATGCTTTGAAGGCCTCTACAAACCCAGAAGATACATTTAAGCTGGATTTGTTCTATTTGATAGAGGGGGTACCGAATGCCCCAAAGAAGACAACACAAATATGGGGTGATTCCTTGAAGATGGTTGAGGATCTTGATTACTTTTTCTAGTATCTATGGCGGGAGCTGTCTTTTTAGAAGGTTATTAGAGGAGCTCAGAAGGACATGCAGAAGCAATCATAGCATTATAAGGAGAATAAGAAATGGGGTTCAAGCTAAAAACAAGAGTCGAAGTAGAGTTGGTTCCTATGTTCGCCAAGCGTTGAGTAAGTTCAATTTTATCTTGTTAAATGTCACAAATTAATTGATTAATAGTTTATTTTATTAAATTTTTTCTGACATATGTTATTTGACCATGCAGTTAGTGGTATTTTCCATGCTGAAGCCATGTCCCGGTAAGGTAGTCTACTACAATAGCCTCCCAGATGTTGATTCCAGGTTCTTCCCCGAGTTGGAATCAACTATAGTGGAGGTTGGGACAGCAGTGGAGGAAGTAGAGCCTGAGAGAGAGGCAGAGAAGCTGGCAGAGGTTGCAAAGGAAGCTTTTATTTTTTACGAGGATGTCCCGAGGGTTGAGAAGGGCATTTCACAGGCTTGTGCACCTTCCTCAAGAGGATCGAGGAGGGCCAATCTGATTATGCCCAGAGGCTACAGAGGGCTGAGGAGGGCCAATCTGATTATGCCCATAGGCTACAGAGGGTTGAGGAGTGCCATGCGACCTTACTTCAGAATCAGACTACGATCGTGGCTGAGTTGGCGCAACTGATTGCAGTGGTCTCAGATTGATAACGGAACAGAGCCTACCCACCCACCTACAGTCAGATATCGAGTTTGATATCTTGCCTCATGACTACGAGCCCGGTGATCCACCTTTCACTCCAAGTTCAACGATCTTCACCTAAGTCCAATGGAGAACTACATCTAAAACTATCATCGGTTCTACTTGGACCTGGACGACTACTGCGGGTCCCAGGTGTTTGCCGATCTTCTATTCTGCGTTCCTCAACTACCATAACATCGGAACTTTGTGTTGGCAAATCTGCCCTAATATCTGGCCCACCAACATCTGCTACATCAAAAACTGGATCGTCATTGACAAAAGGATCGTAGCCATAGGGATCTTACTTCACTGTGTCATAAAAATATGGCTGATCTATAACAGGGAAATCATCATGGACCATAACATCTGGATTTGTCTCGAGAACAAATACCCCAACCTCACTTTGAGTTCCTTTGAAACTATAACATAAACCAACAAAAATCAATTTTTATCAAGATATGTCGAGGCCTATCGAGGTCAACCTGTAACTCCCTAAACTCCAGGGACCGTTACGGTGTGCATTTTAAACAGTGCTAAACTCGCTAATCGAGTCATTTGGCCATAATCGTAAAACTAAGTATAATTAGTAGTTTAGGGTTAAATTTTTTGGTTAAGCTACAACGTTTCACTAAAACGTTTATTGTATGCATTAGGATCCCAAAAATATAATTTAAAGGTTAATTACAACCAGCCGACCTAAGCGGAAAAATAGGGTTTAACCCTAGTTCCTCTTTCAACCCTCGATTATGGTGGTCGAGCAGCTGCATATGTACACGTCGTCACCTAAGCTCTCCAACTCAAGGATGGTCCAGCTTTCTTTTGCCTTTATCTGCACCACATAGCACATGTGAGCCGAAGCTCAGCAAGAAAACTCAATATGCTCATGAACAAGTAATAACATGTTACTAAGTCTCAACAGGCATGCTTAGCAGTAATAACCATACTCATGCATGCAAGCAGGTACACATAAATGTTTGTGAAGTCTTGCGCTCTGAGTAGATGACTAATAAGTCTCCCACTCTGAGGTAGATGACTTATAAGTCTCTCTAAGGTAGACGACTAATAAGTCTTTTTTTGAATAGTTGACTAATAAGTCACTTTCTAAATAGATGAATGATAAGTTTATCTCTGTGTAGATGACTAATAAGTCTATCTCGGTCAGATGACTGAGAAGTATATCTCTGTGTAGATGACTGACAAGCAATGTAGGTAAACAAGTTTCCTCACTACATATAACAAATATATATTTCCACATACGATTTTTGCCCCTAGATCCGAAAGAAAAACCAAAATGAAGTTTCTTGGCTTGAAATGATTCACAACTTGCTCCTAGATCTGAAATACAAAAATGACATCAAAAAATAGTATAAATTAAGATAATGGTGGTTGCCTTTGTGTATGAGAGCTTAGAGAGAGAAAACGTGAGTGATAGAGAGGGAGAAGACAATAGGAGAAAAAAAAAAAGAAACTTATGTCAGGGATATTTTGGTTATGAAAGGGAATGCTAAGATAAAAATGTGATATTTTTTTTTTAGCTAAGTACTATTTTGACATATCACCCCTATTATGCACAAAAATCAAATTTCCCTATATAAATTTTGGAATTCATTACATTACTTTAGTGTGCTATTAAAACAAAATTTGCATGCTAAGAATACCAAAAAATAATAATAATAATAAATTGAATTGAATGGATGTGAAATATAACTACTACGCACTGTAGTCGTACATATATAGTTGGCATAGTTTGAAAATTAAAATTTAATTGTTAAAAATTGTACTTGATACATAATCATTATCATTAAAACAAAATTTGTGCTAAGATACAATAACTAAAATAAAATAACCGGATGTGAAATATAACAACTACTCGTACATATTTAGTTGGCTTAATTGAAAATCAAATCAACTACTCGTACAAATACATTGGGCTAAGTTTGAAAATTAAAATTAGTTATAAATTGTACTTTATGCTTGAGTTTAGATTTTGATGAGAGGTCCCTATTATTTATGTGTCTCTAATAAATCATCATCATCATTATTATTATTATTTGAGATCCAACTTCTAAGCAATCATTTTTGCTTTTCGACACACAATTTAGAATAGAATGAAATATTACAATATATGACTCTATGCTATAGGTTAGATAAATCTATATTAGATATTTATATTATATATTTTTTAATTATATATATATGTTAGGTTAGATAAATAATATGTTGATTTGGGAATATGGTTATAATATATTTTAGTTGTTTATTTGTGAATTTAAATGATTGTATTAAAATTTATATATGTTCCAGGATTGATTTATATATTTTTATGCAAATTTTAAATTTTGGGATAGGTTAGATTACAACTATTATGCTGCCGAAGTTTTTGTAGATTTAGAAAAACTAAACATTACAAAATAGTTTTAAAGTTAGTGTGATTAAAATTTTTAATTAATAAATTTTAAATCAATTTATAAAAATTAATTAAACAATTATAAAGTGTAAATTAAAATAATAATTTTACAATTATTAAACATTATCAATATTTTTTTTATAAAATAAGTAGAAATTAAAATAATAATCTTTAATGATAAATTAATAAATTTATAATTAAATATTTATTTGTTTAATTACTTTTATAATATATTCATAAAATTTGATAATATATGTAGATAAAATAGTTAATTAAGTTAATTTTACTCTTGAAATTAAATTAAGATTAAAATAATAATTTTAAAATAATAAAAATTTATTATTGTTTTTAAAAAATAAAAAGTGAAAATTATATTAAGAAATTGATAATTATTAAATAACATAATAATAATTATAATTAAATATTTGATTATATAACAAAATTTTATAATACATTCATAACTAACAATAATATATATTCATAAAATTTGATAATATATATTCATAAAATTTAATAATTTATTCATAAGATTTCACAATTTACTTGAAAAAATTAGTGTTTTGGTGATAAAAAAAATTATTAGCAAATAAATGTAGTTTATGATTATCACATTGTGATAATTTATTTTCCACTTGAATCAGTTATGACGATTGACAAGAGTTGGAAAACTAATAGACGACATAACTCTGATGAGTTTTGGAATGGTCTTCGATCATTTATACAAATGGTCAAGAATCATGTGAATGCTTCGTGAGAAGTCAGATGCCCATGTGTTCAATGTGTCAATATGCTGAATCATAAACTAGATGTGGTGGAGGATCACATACACATATGGGTTTTTGCAGCGATACGTGAAGTGGACCTACTACAGTGAAGTTGATATGCCTCCACTAGTGGACGATGGGGCTCCAGTGACTGATGAGATGATTAACATCATCAATGATGTTATTGGTGAACAAGACACTAACGAAGAAGGCGTAAATGAAGGAATCAGACGGTGGTGGCAATAGAGCGGAGAATCAATTTGATGACATTTTTTCAAGAGGTCGAAGCTGAGTTATAGCCTAGTTGTACTTGGTTGTCTTCTTTTAACTTCTTGGCGAAGATGATGCACATGAAAGTTATGAATAAATGGACAAATAGTTCTTTTGGTGAGCTTTTGAAGTTTATGAAATTTGCATTCCCGAAGGAGATGATGATTTCATCAATGACGATTATGATAACGAAATTAGTTAAGATAATTTAGAAAGTAAAGATGATGATGATGATGTAGGAATCGACATTGATGAGGAATAATATTTTCTTATGCATATTTACATTTGTATGTTTAATGTGTATGTTTTAATTTCATGAATTTTCAATCAATATATGACTTTTCTCAACAATGTTTGTTTTTCAATAGTTTCAAATGCATTACCGAAATTATTTAAGTTATGTAATCAACCTCCAACTATAATTGATTTTAAGTTAATAATTATTTAAATTGCAAAGATATGTCTGCTACTGTTACTCGTTCTCATGACGGTGATGGAGCAGGTGATCCTCCTCCAAATCCCACGCGAGTTCCTGCTTCCTGTGAGACAGGTAATATACTATAATTAAGTAGTTTATCTTTTATCAATAAATGACAAATTGTTATTATTTTATTCAATTTTATTTTATTGTTGAATTAACATATGCAGTGGCTACCACAAAAAGAAGAGATCGGTCTCGATCCAAAAATTTGCAGCAACTCGTCAACGACAATAAAGTTCTGTTGGCTCTACAATTTGATCTGAAGATGGGAACCTACAATAAAGTAGTTGGTGATTTTGGGACATTGTTCACGGGACTTATTGGTAACCTTATTTGTCACCATGTCCCGTTATATTATGACTCGTGGCAGAGTGTTCCGAATGAGCACAACATAGGATTGATGCAAAAGTTTGAGGTAAATTTATCAACTTATTCACATGTAATGTTTTTTTTATAATTTAAAAAATCTAACCACTTTTTTTAGAAAATTTTCATTCTTCTCCGAGCTCTACCTGAGTGACGACTGATAGAGACTGAGATTGAGAGAAAGTTCCAGGATCACTACAAGGATAGAAAAGGTCACAAGAAAAGACACTTCGATGAACATGAAGGGTGTGTTGATATTGAGACAGACAGAAAGAATCCACCAGAGGACATAGACAATGAGAGTTGGCAGAAGTTGGTTGACCTTTTCACAACTCCACAGTTAATGGCACGCTAAAAGGAAAATGCTGCCAACATAGCAACACAGAAGTATCCAAGTCTCCATGTATAAACTTCTTATGCTTCTGCTCGATTTAAGAAAGTAAACAAAAATATATAGATAATTTGAAATATTTTAAGTTATCTTAACAATAATTTCAATATTTAACTGAGATTTTGTTAAATTTTGTTTTCTAAAGATGAATCTTCAGACTAAGGAACTGCCCAACATTATCGATACGTTCCATGAAATGCACAATCATCTGGCACGTGGATGGGTGAACACAAATGCTAAGGATGCATATGTAAGTAACTTTCTAAGTTTTGTATATATGTATATTATTCAATTATTTTATGTATTAATTTTCTTGTTTCTAAACTGCAGGATGCCTTGTAGCAAGAAGTCCAAATACAATCTCAATCTGAATCTTCAGCAAGAAGTGTCACTGTCAATGAGATACAAGTCGTCTTAAAAGTATTTGTTAAACGTCGTGGCCACAAACAATGTATTGGACGCAAGTTGAAGGACACTAGTACATTTGCATCAAGTGCCACCAGACCCTCTTCACAACGAGAGACATCACCATTTTCGTCCACCACAATCTGCCCCCCAACGGTACCACCTGAGGGTTTCCACTCCATGATTCAATACTTCACTCAAACCTTTATGACCAAGAACGATAACTTCCAGCAAATGCAACAATTTTTCCAAGCAACAAATTCGAACATCCAAGCTCCACAATTTCAGCTTGTCAACTTGGACATGAATATGATACAACCCATGATGACAAACTTTCAACCACAGCGCCTACAACCACCACGGCCACCACAATAGCCCGACGATAATGACTTTGGAATTGATTTTGATATCATTTAATTTTATTATATTATTATTTTGAATTTATTAATATTTTGTGTTTTTATTTTATTTTGGAGACAATACTACTTATGTTTTGTTTTTTTACATTTTGGAGACTATGGATGTATTTAAATTTGTTTTATTATTTAATTAACTAATTTGGTTTTATTTATTTAATTAATATGTAATATTTTATTAAATAAATTTTAATCAATACAATTTTTTTTTAAATATATACCTACAGTGACAACATGTCGTCACCGTAGTGTCACGAAATCTCATATTTTCGTGTTCAGCGAGCACCTTATGGCGATGACATGTTGTCGCTAAAGGCATATAAAGCAACACACTCTCCAGCGACAACATATCGTCGATGTAGATGGGGCGGTTAACGGACCTACAGCGACCACATGTCGTCGTTGTAGGAGTTTTTGAAATTCAAATTTTCAAATTTTGCAACCATCTACAACGACGACATGTCGTCGCAATATCCTAGTTCAACCGAAAAATAGGATTCCCTACTGCGATTGACATGTCGTCGCTTTAGTAAAACACTGCTGCGACAACTGTGTTTTGTCGTCACTGTAGGTTGCTAGACATATGGACCTACATCGACTCTGTTTTGGCGAGGACATGTCGTCGTTGTTGGCCTACAACGACGACTTCTTAATCTACAATTGTTGCTGTAGAGTCTTTTTCTTGTAGTGTCTTCTATCAAGATTCATGCATGATCATAGTCAAGTTCACTACAAAGCATCAAAACGAATCCTTAGACACTTGCAAAGAACGAAGCATTACAGAATATGGTATGGTGACACTCCAAACTCAAAATTAATTGGCTACACAGATAGTGACTGGGCAGGATGAATTGACGACATGAAGAGCACGTGAGGATATGCTTTCACACTTTGATTTGGAATATTTTTCTAGGTGTCTAAGAAATAAGCAATTGTTGCGCAATCCTCAGCAGAAGCAGAATATATTGCAGCAGCTATGACTACAAGCCAAGCTATATGGCTCTAAAGAATTCTTGAAGACATGGGGGAATTGAAAGAGGAAGCTATAAAAATCTATTGCGATTGCAAATTAGCTATAGCAATGGCATAGAATCCTGTATTTCACCGCAAAACTAAACATATAAGCATCAAGTATCAAGTATCACTTCATAAGAAAAGATGAAACAAATAAAGAAATAGAGCTAAAATATTGCAGGACTGAAGAACAATTGGTAGATATCTTTACTAAGGCACTACCAAAAGGAAATTTTGAGCTACTGCGAGACATGATCGGAGTTAAAGAAATATGTATCAAGGAGGAGTATTAAATTTGCCACATATTTCTAAATTGTTCTAGAATTTTCTAATGAATACTATAAGAATTTCTAGAAGATTTCTAGAAACTTAGTAGTATAGAACATTCTAGTTATGTGCTAAAACATCCACATTAGAATAATCTAGATAAAATGATGATAGCCACTAGTGTAATGTCGGTTGGGAAATGACGACCGACTTTGGCACCTATAAATACTAAATTCATGTAATGATCATGTACCAAAAAAAAAAACTACAATAAAAAAAATAAAGAAAGCCTGTTATCCTTTCTACTACTCTCCTATTCAATTGTCCCACCATCATCAACCTATCAATTATAATTAACACATCTTTTCCCAATTTAGTAAAACTCAACTCACCTATTCTCTTCTATGCCTAAACCAAACAAACACAAAATATAATTATTATCTTTATTACAAATACATAAACCATCAAGAACATATTAAAATTGAGTAGCTACTCATGACAAATGAACATTACATTCAATCACTACAAGAAAGTAGGCCTTTGCTGGCGCAATTCGTGAAAGTCGCCGACAAAAAATCAATCTTTTGCCGGCGGCATTAATTTCCGCCGGCATGGGTCATTTTTGCCGGCTCAATTCCGAATTGCGCAGGTAAATATTTCTTTTACTGGCGCAATTCAAAATTGCGTCAGCAAAGATTTATGGACTTTAAAAAAGGGCCTATGTTAGGTACTTTTCCTGCGCGCGTTTAACCTAACACGCTGGCAAAAGTCAACGTGTATATTAGTACTGTTTGTGCATGTTTTAAATAAGGTTGGTGGTAGACTTTTTCTGGTGCATTTCGTTGCCCCGACAAAAGTTTACACTGCGCCGAGGAAAACCTCACTTATTTAAACAGTGTCGTTTTGGATTAAGGTTTCTGGCTTGACTTTTGCCGGCGCATTGTTTCCTTTTGTCGGCGCAGCAAAACGCGCTGGCAAAAGTCATAGCGATATTACACAGACGTCGAGCCTTCTTCCCCATTCTTCTAACTCTAACTTTCTAACTCTCTTTCTCTCTCTTTCTTCACCCTCCACCACCATCCCCGAGCCTCAATCGGCAACCCACCCATCGACAACCCCGAGCCTCCATCTCCACCCACCTCGAAACCCACCACCCATCAACACCCCACCTCATCGAGTGTAACATCCCAAATTTCCTAATGTGGCTTAGTGCCTGGATTAGGGGGCTGGGAGGCAATAATTGTGTTATTATGCGAATTATATTATAATATAACCATGCTTGCATGTTAGGAATATTAAATATGTGTATGTGGCACGTTTCTTATAAGAAGGGTATTTTTAGTAATTTGACCCGTTCAGGGTATAAATGTAAATATGTGTTTGTGTGATTGAGACCATTATTATGTGGATATATTTGGGTTACTCGACGTGAGGCGATCCTGATGAATAAGTTAGCGGAAGAGTCACAACGGGGTTTAATACCCGGCTCAGGGTGAGCTTAGGGGTATTTTAGTAATTTAGTACATTACCGGGAATTAGCGGGTAATGGGAAATTATTGGTAATCATGTGGGAACATGGGAAGTAACAAGAATTATAGGATGTAAATTGTGAGTAGTGGGGTATGAGACAAAGGACAACATTGCCCTTGGGAGCATGTGAAGAATAGGCTAAGGGCAAGGTGCAATTTGGTCATTTCTGGCCACATATGTGACTTGGTTGGCTGGGAACCTTTGAGAGGGCTTAGGAAACCAAAAGGAAACTCTCAGCAACATCATTTTTTTCTCTCTCGTTTTCTCTCTGTTTCATGGAGCTTGGGAAGAATTTTCAAAAAAATTGGAGAGCCAAGCTTAGGAAATTGAAGGGGGTGATTGGCTGAGTTGGGGATTAAATTCAAGGTGATTTTATCTTTGAGGCAAGAGCTTAAAATTTGGTTTGGTTCTTGTAAATTCTGTAGTTTTTCTTGAAGTTTAAGTGTTTCTATGCCTAATAGTTTGGAGGGTGAATTCTAAAGTGTTGATGAGTTTTTAGTCTAGTAATTGCTAGGTTTTGCTGCTGGAAAGAGGTGTATTGAATTTGGGGATATAATTGGAAGATTGGGGGTATAATTACATGATTTCTAGTTGGGTTCGGCTAAAGGAAAATTCTATAAAATCTGGGTTCGAAGGGCTAGGCCGCAACCTTGTTCTTGGTGTGCCGCGGCCCTAGTTATGTCATTTGGATTGACTAATGCCCCTGCCGCTTTCATGGACATGATGAACAGGGTGTTCAAAGATTATTTGGACCAGTTTGTGATCGTCTTTATCGATGATATTCTGGTGTATTCTCAGACTGAGTCAGAGCATGAGCGTCATCTGAGGTTGGTTCTACAGAGGTTGAGGGAACACAGATTGTTTGCAAAGTTCAAGAAATGTGAATTCTGGTTGTCTCAGGTGTCCTTCCTTGGGCACATTGTCAGTAAGGAGGGGATTAAAGTGGATCCATCAAAGATTGAAGCGGTCAGAGATTGGCCAAGGCCAAAGAATGCTTCTGAGGTTAGGAGTTTCCTTGGATTGGCAGGGTATTACAGGCGTTTTGTGGAGGGGTTCTCAAAGATTACTACTTCGTTGACTGAGCTGACACGCAAAGGTCAGAAGTTTGTGTGGTCAAACAAATGTGAGAACCGCTTCCAAGAGTTGAAACAGAGGTTGATTTCAGCTCCAGTTCTGAGTCTTCCGACAGACCAGGAGAAGTTTGTGATATACTGCGATGCTTCTCATCAGGGCTTGGGCTGTGTTTTGATGCAATCAGAGAGAGTTATAGCTTATGCTTCTCGTCAGCTGAAGGAGTATGAGAAAAGGTATCCTACCCATGACTTAGAGTTGGCAGCGGTGGTTTTTGCTTTAAAGATATGGAGGCACTATCTCTATGGAGAGAAGTGTGAGATTTATACAGACCACAAGAGCCTGAAGTACTTCTTCACTCAGAAGGATTTGAACATGAGGCAAAGGCGTTGGCTGGAATTAGTGAAAGACTATGATTGTGAGATTCTGTATCACCCAGGGAAAGCCAACGTGGTAGCAGATGCTTTAAGCCGGAAGGGTCCGGGACAGATTCATGGTATTAGACTGATAGCCAGAGAGTTAGCTGATGATATGACCAGAGCTGGTATAGAGTTGCTGGTAGGCCAGTTGGCCAATGTTACGCTACAGTCTACGCTGCTAGAGAGGATTAAAGAGGGTCAGTTGAGTGATCCACAGCTGATCAAGATTAGAGAGGATGTCTTGGCTGGAGCATCCAGGGATTATACAGTGTCTGATTTGGGGTTATTGAGATACAAGGGTCGGATATGTGTTCCGTTAGACATTGCGTTGAGGCGGGAGATTCTGGATGAATCTCATACTACACCTTACTCTTTGCATCCGGTCACCACGAAGATGTACCAGGATGTAAGATCGTTGTACTGGTGGCCAGGGATGAAGAGAGATGTAGTAGAGTATGTGGCTAAGTGCTTGACTTGTCAACAGGTCAAGGCTGAGCATCAGAGGCCGGCAGGGTTATTGCAGCCTCTGGATATCCCAGAGTGGAAGTGGGAAGACATCACAATGGACTTTGTGGTGGGCTTGCCCAGAACAGTGGGTCAGCATGATTCCATTTGGGTGATAGTGGATCGCTATACCAAGTCAGCTCACTTTCTACCAGTGAGGACTACTTATACTGTTGACCAGTATGCAGATCTTTATGTGAGAGAGATCGTGCGTCTCCATGGTACTCCTAGGTCGATCGTGTCTGATCGGGACCCTACATTCACTTCCAAGTTTTGGAAGAGTTTACAGACAGCCATGGGTACACGACTGAAGTTCAGTACAACTTATCATCCTCAGACAGATGGGCAATCTGAGAGGAAGATTCAGATATTGGAGGACATGCTGCGAGCATGTGTGCTGGACTTTGGTGGATCATGGAGTAAGTATCTGTCTTTGATAGAGTTCTCCTATAATAACAGTTACCAGTCTACCATTGGTGTTGCACCTTATGAGATGCTGTATGGTAGGAAGTGTAGATCTCCCATTCATTGGGATGAGACAGGTGAAAGGAGATACTTAGGTTCTGAGGCGGTTCAGAGGACCAGTGAGGCTATTGATAAGATTAGAGCTCGGATGCTTACTTCTCAGAGTAGACAGAAGAGCTATGCAGATCCCAAACGCAGGAACGTGGAGTTCCAGGTAGGAGACTATGTCTTCCTTAGGGTCTCGCCATGGAAAGGGGTGAGAAGGTTTGGGAAGAAAGGCAAGCTAAGTCCCAGGTTTGTAGGTCCATTTGAGATCCTGGAGAGGATTGGTCAAGTGGTTTACAGGCTAGCTTTGCCTCCGGCGTTGTCAGCCGTGCATAATGTATTCCATGTATCCGCTCTTCGGAGGTATGTATCTGATGAGAGACATGTCTTGAGTTATGAAGATCTGGAGCTTGAACCAGATCTCTCCTTTGAGGAGCAGCCTGTTCAGATACTTGATCAGAAGGATAAAATCCTCAGGAATAAGACGATACCTTTGGTTAAGGTACTGTGGAGGACCAACAAGGTCGAGGAGGCGACCTGGGAGCTAGAGTCTGATATGCGGAGTCAGTATCCCGAGCTGTTCAGGTAAATTTCGAGGACGAAATTTCTGTAAGGAGGGGATAGTTGTAATGCCCCGGATTCCCTAATATGGTCAATGGCTGGATTAGTAGGCCGGGAGGGCCATAACTGTTTAATTATGCCATTAAATGTGTTTATGCATGTTTATGAGAATTATATTATCATATGATGTTAAATGCGTGCATGTGGGTCCACATTTGTTTACAGGGGTGTTTTGGTAATTTGGCCCGTTGATGGTATAATTGTATATTTGTATGTGCGTTAATGATATATTGTGAGACCACATTATAATGTGGATTGGTTCGAGTATTTCGACATGAGACGATCTTTAAACATGATTTATGGTTTGGTCATAACAGGTTTGAGCTCGGGGCTCGGGGTGAGTCTCGGGGTGATGTTAAAGGTTATAGCGTTACCGGGGATTTTAGGGTAACGGGTTATGAATTGTTGATGTTTGAGGATATTGAGATTAGCGGGAATTGGGAAGCGTTTATTATAATTAACGGGTTTAGCGGAATGTACCAATTTTGCCCTTGAGTTGGTTTAAGAGGCTTTGGGTGGCATAAGGGCATTTCGGTCATTTTAGTGAGGATTTATATAAGGTTTAGTGGCTGAAGGCTGTAGAACAAATAGAGTAAAAAAAACAGAGTTTGCCTCTTCCATTCCCGTACATCCTCCTTGCTCCATCTCCTTCATTGCTTCTTTGGGAGTTTTGTGTTCTTGGTGATAATTCAAGCTAGAGGAACTTAAGGGCTGGATTGGAGACTTGGTTTAGCTTGTAAGGGAGGTTCAAAACCAGTTCCAAGGTGAGTTTTAGCCACTGGTTTTATACATGCTTTGTTTTTCGTTTTAGTTTTCAATTCATGGTTTTTGATGTGGGGAGTGAGAATCAAAGGGGGTTTTTGTGTTGTTTTGATTGGGGTTTGATGAGGGTGAGCTGTGGGTGTTATTTGGGGGTTTAATTGAGTGTTTGGAGGAGGTTTGGAGTTGGTTCGAAGGGTTAGTTCCAAGGGAAAACGCAGGGGCGGTTTGCTGGTGCGTTGCTGGTTTTAGGCTGAAAAGGCATAATGAGCCGCGGCCTGTCTATGGCGTGCCGCGGCCTGAGATGGCTGGAAATGTGAAAATGGCCCTGTCAGGAGGGTGAGCCGCGGCATGGCTCTGGTGAGCCGCGACCCATCAGGGCAGATTTAGCCAAAGGCATGTTTTTAGCTTGGGGATTCAAACCTTAGGCCTCGGGGTTGAACCTAGTACCTAGTTGAGTTATGTTTGATGTCCCGGAGGCTAGATCTTGTTTTGGGAACCCTTAGTTATCATTTTTATTGATGAATCCTATATTTTGGTTATGACCAGGTGACCGTCAAGGAATTTAAAGGTTGATCGTTCTCAGGGGTCGTTCATATTATAATTCTCACTCGAACCAGAGGTAAGAAAACAGCGTATGAATACAGTTGCACCCTGTAAAGGTATATGACATGCATGGTTTGATATTGAGGCATGTTGGTTGATTTATGTGGACATGGATTGCATGTTAAATGCTAGTGAACGCTGATTTCCTGTTTGAGACACTGACTAGTCAGGGACCGACTCTAAAGTCGATGATCACGCATTGAATGGCTCTATGGCATTAATGCGGGACCGACCCTAAGGTCGAAGAACTTATAAGCGCTTGCCTGGTCTACGACCAGATGACTATAGCCAAGGTATATGACCCCGGTGACCGTTTGTCACATGGCTAGGGGACGTTGTCCATAGTTTCGACTCTGGAGTCGTGAGGAAGGTTATGTTGGTGACTAATCACCATAGACCTGTCCTGAACAAGCTTATGAAAGAATCACTTATCAGTTAAGCCCTGGTGACCCTATCGTCACATGGCTAGAGGGAGCGATGCTCATTATCGTGACTTTTGGCAATTGTCACCTATTTGTTGGACTGATAGTCCTGAATGGTTATTATGATCGTTGTTGATATTATATCATGTTTTATTGTGTTTTCTTGCTGGGCCTTGGCTCATGGGTGCTATGTGGTGCAGGTAAAGGAAAGGAAAAGCTTGGCCAGCCTTGAGTGGAGAGCTTGGGCGATGTGATGTACATACAGGGCCGCTTGACCGCCACGGTCAAGGAGTTCTCAGAGGGACTAGGGGTTTACCCTATTTTTGCCGCTTAGGCCGGCGGAGTTTGTATATTTGGAACTGTAGCAACTCTTTTGTAACTTGAACTACTTGTAAACATTTTAAAAGGCTCATGAGCTGTTTATTTATTTAATGAAATGTACCCTTTCCTTTTTATTGATTTTCACCTTAACCTGTTAATAGTACCTAGATCACGTTTTTAACCAAAGGACTCGGGTAGCGAGTCAAATTTCCGGTTCACCGTAACTATTCTGGGGTAACCAGGGCGTTACAGTTAACAATAGACATGATTAAGGCTTTGGCCCTGTTAATGAGCATGATTATAATTATTTTGGTGAATGTCTGGTTAAGTACACTAAAATGCGCATGATTATGGTTATGCCTATGTATGTTGTTGAGTGTATTATAATACATTGTATTTGTATCTATGTATGATAATGAAATAGGTGATTGTCCGTTGTGATTAGAAAGCTCGATTTATAAACCAAGGAATTATTAGGATGTTAGTTGAGATTAACTTATTAGTCGAGGTTACGTTGGACTTTGAGAGACTCGACTTATAAATCGAGGGTCCTAAAGTTTGGACTTATAAGTCGAAGGCTTGTAAGGCTCGACTTATGAGTCGAGGATCAGTTGGACTCGGCTTATGAGCTGAGAATGGCATTGTGCACATGGAGTGTGGGCCACCATGGCTGGGCCACCCGGGTGTGCGGCATGCACTTGACTGGCTCGGATTCCATACGAATAAGAAGGAGTGCGATACGCACTTGTGTAATCCTGTGGTGGTTAATTTGTATATTTGGTTGGGAAAGTTCAGCTTCTAAGTTGAAGGTTTGTCTGTGTTATCTGATAAAGGGCCTGGCTTAATAGTCATGGTTATAACATGCTCTACAGGTTCGACTTATCAATCGAAGGTTAAAGGATTCGACTTATCAGTCGAAGATTGAAAAGACTTGACTTATCAATTAAAGGATGAAAGGATTCGACTTATCGGTCGAAGGTTTAAGGAACTCAACTTATTAGTCGAAGATTACGGATCTGACTCATCAGTCTGAGGTTACAAATGCAACTTACCAGTCGAAAAACAAAGACTTGACTTATTAGTCAAAGGTAAAGTACTCGACATATCAGTTGAAAGTTAAAGGACTCGGCTTGTCAGTTGAATTTTAAAGGAATTGACTTACTAGTCAAAGGTTGATGCACCCATCTTATTAGTCGAGAGTTTAAGGGCACGACCCAGGAGTTGAGGGTGGCGGTAACGTGCCAAACGTTGACCGATAGGGTTAAGCCATTCCAGAAGCGAGGTATATGCTTGAATGCTTCTAAGGTTGCCGAAAATGTTAAGATCACACCCTCTTGGCCAGCTTTAGGGTCGATTGTATGAAAGATGGAGATGGGCTCTTGTGTGGCTCTGTAGTGTAATGCCCCACGTCACTATGGATGCTTCCTGAAATGACGACTAGCCCTACAAACCAACACGAGTCTTTCCAACGTGCTTTGTCCTCACTCGCATGCTTTTTGGGAAAACTTCCCAAGAGGTCACCCATCTTGAGATTACTCCAGGTCAATCACGCTTAACTTTGGAGTTATCAAGTCAT
This sequence comes from Humulus lupulus, assembly GCF_963169125.1. Classification (NCBI taxonomy): domain Eukaryota; kingdom Viridiplantae; phylum Streptophyta; class Magnoliopsida; order Rosales; family Cannabaceae; genus Humulus; species Humulus lupulus. The sequence continues at coordinate 243,656,743 of NC_084797.1, forward strand.
GGGCTACCGAAAAGAAAATGCTTCTTGTTGGCATAGGTAGTATTCATCAATCCATTTAAGCCCTCTTCAACTGTGTAGTCCCATACCTACACAGTCTTAGAATCATCACACTTTACCTTCCCCAGGAGGTGTGGGATTGCACAACTTTACCCAGTCTTTCCCCTCACGGATCACGGAATTCTGACTATCACATGTAGCCACTCAACTAAGTCAATTACATGCATTAGTAGGATTATTGTTACTAGGCATGTTAGTTGTAAATTTATGATATACCAATGTACTGCTTATAAGTATGATTATGTTTTCTTGCTGAGCCTTGGCTTACGGGTGCTAGTTGGTGCAGGTAAAGAAGGAAAGATTGGATCAACCATGAGTTGGAGAGCTTCAGGGGTGGAGTGTACATATGCGGCCTGCTTGTCTGCCATGGCCGAGGTTGTCAGTTAGAACTAGGGTTGAACCCTGATTTTTCCGCGTAGGTTGGCTGTTGTATTTATTTTTGGGTTGTAACTATTTTTAAGTACAACGAAATTCCATGCATGGAAGTTAAACATTTTTAATAAAATTGTTTACTTTGATTGAAATTTTTAGTACCTAAACCTATAGTTAGTTTAATCACACGGTTTAAACTCAAATGACTCGTTTAGCGAGTTAAGCACTTTTTAAACTACACAGTGTAACCGTCCTTATTAGGAGGGCGTTACACCGAGCCTCCATCGCCACCCTCCCCGAAAACCACCACCCATCGGCACCCCACCACCCCGAGCCATTGCCGCCTCCTCCTTCTCCAATCTGTCGGGCTAAGGTAAGTCTATTTTACTTTTGTATTTTATTTTTTTAGTGTTTCTTATGTATTGAATTTTTTTCTATGCAGTCCTTGAGCCTTGCCGACCCCGAGCCACAACCAAAGTAGAGCCACTGCTGACCCCGAGCTGATGTTGATCCACTGTAATATATATTTTTCATTTACAATTTATAAGTTATTTTTATAATATATATTTTTAGTATTTATTAAAAAATTAGTTTTGTAAAATAAAAAAAATAGATTTGAATATATATTTTTTATTTTAAGGTTTTTTATGTATATTAAAAATATAGATTGGATTATTATACTTTATTTTTTTATATTAAATATTATTTGTTTACAAATATTTACTAAATAAATTATTTTGATGTTATTGAAAAAAACATATTTGATATATGTTATTAATTTTGGTTTATTTTGTGCATGCTCTGAGAATATTCTATATATTTTTGTGTGTAGTTTGCAGGTTTTATAAAATTTTGGGATAGTCTAAAATATAGTTGTTATGCTGTCCAAATTTTGTTAGATTTAGGAAAATTGACATTAAGTATAAAAAATAATAATTAAATTTTAAGTAACTTTAATGTTTATTTTGCAGTAAATTCATGACAATATGAAGGAAAATTAGAACCTAAAAAAGTATACCACTAAACTTGAGAGTCGTCAACGGCGTCAAGATGTACTGCTCAGTGCTTTGTTGAGGCAGGTTGGTGTATTGACTCTTGGTTTTACTGTCGACTTACCAAAAGAGGATCCGGACAAGGACGATGATCCAGGTGACGATGATGCTCACTGGGGCGGGGATGATGAGGAAGACAGTATCCATTTGTAAAACTTTTTTATTTATTTAAAGTTTAATTAATTAGAGATTTAATTTACTTAACTACTTTTATATTTTCATGTTTAGTAGAGACAATTAACATTAATAGTTATAAAATAATTTTTATTTATTTATAACCGTTTAATATTTATTTTATTTCTAATTAAATTAAAAAATATTACTAAAAAAATTAAATAATTATTAATTTTTTAATTTAAAAAATCCTTTTGCCGGCATAAAATTGCATCGGCAAAAATTATTATAATAAAAAATAAATAAAAAATTCCAACGCAATTATACGTTGATAAAAATCTCCACCTTTATCGGCGCTAAAACGCGCCACTAAAAAACCTATCTTTTACTGGCGTAATTTTGCGTCGCTAAAACACTAGCTTTTGTCGGTGCAAAGGTGTTTTTCACAATTTGTGGCAAAGAATTTCGTCGGTGCATCTATATTTTTCTCAGCGCCATTTTGTGTACCAGCGCACTACATTTTCCGCCTGCAAAAGTTCTATTGGTTAAGAATTTTCGCCGTCACCTTTTGCTGACACAAAAACGCTTCGGCAAAACCCAAAGGACTTTTAGTGGTGCAAATCTTTACTTTTTCCGGTGTAAAAATGCGTCGCCAAAAGTAACAAATTTTGTGGTGAATTAATTAAGGTGTTGGACCACTCAAGACCACTCAACAATGCGAGGTGGAGAGAAAGCACCATCTCATATAAGAGATTCGTACATGTCGGAGACTATTTTATGTGAGTGTATACTTACCTCAAGCTTCTTTTTTTTTTTTTTTTAATCTTTCGAATGTGTAATACTTCTTAGTGTGCATTTTCCACGTGTAGTAAATAAAGGAGTAATCGAAATTCAAAACATGCATCTTATTATTTAAGCTGTCGAAAGCAATGACCTTCTTCGATGGATGTGAAGTGTAGATTGACAATAACACGAACAACACATCAATAATAGTAAATATATGATATCGCAACAGAAAACTTTGTTATTGTTTTAAAAAAACAAAAATGTAGGACGAAAATTATTAGTGGTGTGGGGTTCATGGATTTGAAAAGCACAAACTCTTGACCTTGACGTACATTGTATTTGGATGAATATGGGGACTATCATCACGTAAAGACCTTTATACCCCACTTGTGTTATTCTTGTTCATATATATATGTATATGTATATATATAAAGCTTCTAGAGCAGAGAAATAAATGAACTTGAAAACCAACTCTATAAATCACATTAAGAAGTGGATACTACTGCACCCATAGCTGCGTCAATTATAAATATCTTTCTTGATACGTATCAATAAACTGTATGATGGTGATTAAAAGTGATATAGGCTTGAATACTTATCACAAATAATATATATGCTTAAATAAATAAATGTATAATTATCTTATTAAATGACGAATTTTCTTCACAAATAAGTTATTTAAGACTCGGATGTTTTCACTTACTTTTTTTTTTGTGTTCCCAAATAATATTGTTTAAAAAAAAGTATAGGTATATATGTTCATATTGCCAACACAATCATACAAAATACACTTAATTCAAAATAAGACTTTTCTTCTTTTAATTGCCGATTATAGAGGTAATAAAAGGTAATAAGATTTAAAATGATATTATCTTAAATGTTTCTATAGTTAGAAAAAGTAGAGATGTTTCTTGAAATGACAACATGTCATAATTAAGATAAGATATATTATTATTTCGCTTAATTAACTTTGAAGTAATATGCTTTTCGTGGATGTTAATCAAAACAAAAGCACCAATAATTTGAATAAATAATTAATGTTTAAGATTGAAGCCTCACAACTACAAAAGATATTAAAAAAAAATCATAAAAAAATATTTTTAGACAAATGGTTTCCGGTAAAGCAAACAAAAGAAGAAGAAAAGAGAAGAAAGAAAGTTGGAAAGAATAAAACATGTTTCTTAATAAAGAAAGTTGGAAATTTATATATTTTTTTATTTTCTAAAACTATCTTCTTCCTTTTTTAGTAATTTAAGAAAAAAAATTCTGGTAAAACCCTTAAAAAAGAGATGCATATCAGGGTACTTCTTTCTGTTCTAGTACCTAAACAAATTCTTTCATAAATTTGGTTAGAGATTTTTTTTTGTCAATACTTATAATTGTAAATTTTTAAAAGTTTGACTCTATTTCAGTTTTAATTTTTTTAGAAAAAAAATCTTAATTTATTAATTCAATCCAAATAAAATCTTAGAATGTCAAAATTATAATTCAAACACTATATACAAATAAGTAAAAAAAAAAAAAAAGTAAACAACCCTGTAATAATATATTATCCTATACTATATATTCAAAACTTAAGAAAAATACATTTATGATCCGACATGCAACGAAATTTTTTGTACTAAAACCAACGATAATAGACTAATTAGGCTATGTGGGCCGATTTGTGACTCATCCATGACAAAAATTTTAATTACAAATTTTTCTAATATGATTTATTTTTTAAGATAAAAAATTTGTGATCTATCTGTGGCCTTGACCAGAGTAGGGTCTGGTCTAGAGGAAGGGGTACCCTAAACTCAATAATTGTATTTTAAATCATACATATTTAATATTTTAAATTCAAATATAATTAATAAATTTTAATTAATTTAATTAATTATATTAATTCCAAATTTAAATTTAATTACATATAATTAATAATTAACAAAATTTTATCTATTAAATCTAAAGTATAAATATATATAATTTTAAAATATATAATACTATAAAATAAAACTGAAGTATTTGCAAAAATATATGATACCTTATTTTTTTAAGATAAAATATTTGTGATCTATCTGTGGCCTTGACGAGAGTAGGGTCTGGTCCTGAGGAAGTGGTCGAAAATTAACGTTGATTCGCAGAAATGGGGAGTTTGGACTGTGGTCTGTGGTGAGTGGGCCCTGTGTGTACGAACGGAGATCTCACCATTCATCCAGACTATCAATCATTTCACACGTGTTTCTCACGTGACTTAAAAATATCACAGGACTGTTCTCGTTTGAGACCATGATACTGATATATATCTATATGTGAACCTTACGTGTACATATTAAATTGTGATTTTACCATTTACGGAGTTCAATTACATTATTTTTAATGACATTAATAGTAAAGTTTTATAATATTTATTAAAATTTTAATAATATCTGATAATATTTATTTAATTCTATACCTAATTACATAAATACTGGACTTTCTGCTCATTCTCCGTATTTATAGTAAACTCTCATGGACGTCTTTTCAAGTTCATGTGGATGTATATTATATTTTTAAATAATTTTTAGCAACAGCTATTTATGAGTTAGAGCAGTCTAAATCATCAGTCTGAGACAAAAGATGAGTAGTTAATAAGAAATTTTTAGGTTTAAATACCCAATAAGACTTCTCTTTTAATTCCATTTTCAGCCATAGTTTCTCTGGCTCTCTCTTTTTCTCTCTCTCAATCAGTTCTTAGCCTATAGAATTGTTTTTCTTTTTGTTTGTTAAAATTCGAAGAAATAAAGTGTAATTAAAATATATGATAATGGCAGAGCTTATGTCTCCTTGTTCTTCTACATCTGTGTCTGTTAGTCAAGAAATAGCCATGATGACACTCCAACAACGGCTCCAGTTCATAGTCCAAACCCGACCCGAATGGTGGGTGTACTCTATCTTCTGGCAAGCTTACAAAGACGACAACAACGGCGTCGTTTTATCCTGGAGCGACGGCCATTTCCGCGGCCTAAAAAGCAAAAGCAGCGGCGGAAGCCAAAAAGACGAGGCGACCACGTTCGGGTTCGATTTCGAGATCATGACGAGGAAGAAAGATAGTCCGCATACCATTCCTGCTTTCCCCGAAGAAGAAGAAGTTATGGATGTTGACGGAGGCGGCGGCGGCACTGACATCGGGTGGTTCTACACGATGTCGATCGCTCGCCAGTTCGCCGCCGGAATCCTTTGCCGAGCTTTCACCACCGAGGAGTACATTTGGCTCAGCGGTAGCCAGAGTTTTCAGTTCTTCGGTTGCGACCGTGCTAAGGAGGCTCGCATGCATGGTGTCCAAACCCTTGTTTGCATCGCCACTCCTAGTGGGGTGCTCGAACTTGGCTCTTCTGATCTAATCAAGGAAGATTGGAGTTTGGTACAGTTGATCAAATCCCTATTTGGTAGCAACAATAATTGTAATAGTATGGTACGGAGGATCCATGGTAATCATCATAACGATCACAATCATCATCATAATCAGGCCCCAATCTCGGTTAGGAATATTCCATTTCTCGACACGGGAGTCCCTTCTTCCCCTTCCGGCGCTAAAACCGAGTCAACTCATCTATTGTTACAAAAGCAAACAGAAGCTTTTGCAGCCATGAATAATGGTACTGGTACGGGGACCGGATCTGGATCTTCATCGGACTCGGGGCGTTATGATTCAGATGCACATTGTGCTCCTTCCAACAGTGCTGGCGGCCGAGGACACTGTGGCGGAAGTCGCAGCAGCCAGTTTCCGAAGAAGAGAGGGAGAAAACCTGTGGCGATAGATCAATCGCCGATGCCTGTTAACCATGTCGAAGCGGAGAGGCAACGCCGGGAGAAGCTTAACCACAGATTCTACGCTCTTCGATCTGTGGTCCCAAACGTATCGAAGATGGACAAGGCTTCTCTGCTCGCTGACGCGGTCGTCTACATCAACGAGCTCAAGGCAAAGGTTGAAGAACTCGAAGCCAAATTAGTACTCGAAACTCAGTCCAACAAGTACCACCACACCATGAGGCCGAAGAAGAACACTTTAGGTTGTCTGAATAACAGTTCTAGTACTAGTAACACTAACAACACTACAAATAAGATCGACTACTATAGCAGCAAACTTAGCTCGAGTGTAGAGCAAAACAGACAAATTTCGAGTTATGGATCCATGGCGGTTGCTGGTGGTGTAGGAGTAGCAGGGGTCAATTACAATATCGATGTTGATGTGAAGATGTTGGGGTCTGTAGTGATGATTAGGGTTCAGTCCCCAGATGTGAATTACCCTTCGGCTAGGTTGATGAATGCTCTTAGAGACCTCGAGTTTCAGATCATTCATGTCAGTATATCGAGCGTGAAGGAGCTCTTGTTTCAAGATGTTCTGGTAAGAGTTGTTCCTGATCGATTGTCAAGTGACGAGGCTATTCGATCAGCTATAGTTCGAATAATGCAGAGTAGTTGATGATGATTATCATGATCATGATGACGAACTCAAATGTAATTTCTATTATTATTAATTATCGCTTTTGTTTATCTTAGATATATATTCTGTCACATTCTTGTGACGAGTCTGTTATTGCAAAATTAAATGTACCACAGTTATTTAATGTGTGTACTTTCTTGTCGTTTGTCTGTGATCGGTCTATTCTAAGATATAAATATATAATTGGCTCTACAGTTCTATCATGATTATATGGACGATGTTATATATTTATATTCATATATATATATATATATATAATTTTTTTTTTTTTGAATGATATTGAAGAAAGAAAAGAATATTCTCAAAAAATTCATAAAATTAAAATAACTCTTCTTCTTCGACGAAATGATAAAAGATTACCCGGAAAGACAGTTACAAAAGTTTCACGTCGGAGTCTACAAAGGAATGATCCAATTAATCAAGATGGACAATGAAGGCCGTATCCATACGATTTTACATTTCTCAACAAATCTAATTTCTTTCCTTATTCTAAGTGTTTATTCTATTCTAGGTAATGAAGAACTTATTTTTCTGAACTCTTATCTTCAAGAATTTCTATATAATTTAAGTGACACAATAAAAGTTTTTTCTATTCTTTTATTATCTGATTTATGTATATATATATAAATATAAATTTAGGAAAATTCTCACGAGGCTTCACCTTTACGCCCTAATGGTGGGATTCAGTGTTATTAACCTGTGAATAGTTTTCAGTATGATTTTTTTTATGACCGCAGTTATACCCAAAAATTGGAGATCAATAACGTGGCAATAAAAGTGACAAGTGGCAGTGCACGATCAGTAAAATACACATTAATAGTCAATAAATACATTGACTCCTCAGAGTTGTGATAAAGTGACCCGGTAGACTGACGAAGAATTTGGACTGCTTGAAAGATGTCATAACCAAGCCAAGTGCACCTTGGTCCTAGGAAACTAAGGAGAATGCATCCTAGGAGGCTAAGGAGAATGCATCCTAGGAGAGCTAAGGAGAGTGCATCCGAGGAAAACTCAAGAGGGTGGTCCTAGGAGACCCTAGGAGAGTGGTCCTAGGAGACCCCAAGAGAGTGGTCCTAGGAGACCCCAAGGATGTGGTCCGAAGAGAGACCAAGGGACCTTGGACCAAGGAGAAGTCCAAGGAGATTGCCTCAGACTTGTCCAAGGTGAGATGCCAAGGAGGATGCCTCGGACCACCTTGGTCCGAGGAGAAGGCAAGAGGAGGATGCCTCGGACCACCTTGGTCCGAGGAGAAGGCCATCATGTCCGATCGGACTTGTCATGGAGGAGGTTACCTCAAAGTTGTCCGAGGAAAGAAGCCAAGAGAATTGCCTCGGACCTACCCGAGGTGGGATGCCAAGGAGATTGCCTCGGACCACCTTGGTCCGAGGAGAGCCATGCATGCATAACCTTGAGCCAAGGAAAGCCTAGAGGAGTGCATGTCCTACCACCATGCATGTTCTACCACCATGCACGTCCGACCAACAAATGTTTGTCCTACCACCATGCACATGTTCGACCAACACTTGCATGGGTGGTCAGTAGGAGGTGGATCAACTAGCTAGAGGAGACTAAGTCAAGATTCCCATAAACAACTTCTACAAGATATGCGGGAATCTCTCATTCTTCCCACAAATGGGGGGTTTGTTACATTTTGAATTTTGAATGTTTCTTTGTAATTTAAATGTAATAAATATAATAAAATATCCAGATTCTAAGGGATATCAGTTGTATGACCCTAAGCCTATATATAGAGGGCTTATGGGATTAGAGAAGGGCTTCTTCTTTCTAGAGGGAGAAAATTGGGTCTGAGTATTCTAGAGAGAGAAAGTGCGGAAATAAGAGAGAATTCTTGTATTTTTGCAATCTGTACTGAAGAAACTCAGTTGGCTCAGTCCATCTGATCTTGAGTACGGATCTATAAATCACAACTCTAAGTGGATTAGGCTATTACCGACAATCGGGGCTGAACCACTATAAAAATCTTGTGTGTTCTTTATTTTCTTTATTAAACCGTCTGTGTCATTTTTATTTCTCTTGAAGGCTTGTCGTATTTGACGTTCTCACGTCGTTGGATAAAAACGCAGTCAACAACCGCGTATATTGTAGCTATTTAGAGTTTCCTGCAAATTTTCAAAAAACTATGAATAGTTTACAGTACTGAAAACTAAGTTCAAGCATGTTGTTACACGTGTGACTAATTTTTTTTATACGTGTGGAAAGCAATATGTTTGAACCTAGTTTTCAGTACTGTAAATTATTTAGAATTTTCTGAAAATTTGGAGAAGCTTTTAACAACTACAATATACACGGTCATAAAAAAAATCATTTCGAAAACTGTTCACGGGTCGAGAATACTGAAGATCTCTACCAATAGGACTTAAAGTGAAGCTCATATATGAGAATTGTCATAAGACTTCTTAATGTTTACTACCCATGTATGTGTACTAACAACTATAATGATGTGGTAACATAGTGACTTAGTATAGTAAGTCACCAGCAAGTAAGGATTTTTTTTCTACATTAATTTTGAATTTTGTTATTATTTTTTTGGCATAAATAATAGTGATTCGAACCAACGAGAGACAAGCTATATTTGGAAATTAACATGTATTTAAAAAATAAAAAATTTACAAAGTTATATTTTCATAATAAATACACATATTTTTGTGAAGAAAAAAAAAAACTCCATTGTTCATATTGTTGCTCTTCATTGATCATAAGGCTCCAAAAACGAAAATTGTACATATATATATACATAACATATATATAATTACTTCAACACTAATATGTAGAAGGCTTTAATCCAAGCAGACCATGTAAAGATACAAACAATTTGTGACTGAATAAAGGGAAAGAAAAAAAAAATGTAACAATCAATTATCTCCGCAGAGAGAAGAAAAACCTTTTGCCTTGTCTCGTTCAAGTTTTTGATATATGTGGCCTCATGGAGTTGCTTAAACTCAATTCTTCTCGTGCTTCGTTGAATTTCTTCTACCGAGACAAAACTTTTGATGAGATCCAAGATGATAAAAATTAATACAAAATAAAATAAAATCATTGAATTTTGAAATTCGGATTTAATTAGGCAAGAACTGTTATTTATTTGGAAAATAATGGTTATTAATTATTGTATTAATTTTGATTCTTTTTAAATGACATTTAATTATTTATTGAATGAATAAAAAAAATGAACCAAGAATAAGAATGAAAATGTGAATGAATCTTATATAATTTTTTTAATTATTTAATTAAATAAATGTGTAATTGTGGTGTCGTCAGATAATTTTTTCAAAGGTTTGGAAAAGTCAAATTTTTATTTTGAAAATATTAGTTAACAATTATAATTATGAACGATTAGATTTATTAGTTTTATTGGCTAAAATTAGAGTAACTATTCATAGATGGAGTAACAATTAAGAGTGTGCTCGTATGTATATCTGTACGTATTTCTATATAACTGGAAAATCAACATCAAATTTTTTTTATTCTTCTTATTTTTTATTTGTCTAATGTAGAGATAATATATATGATGAAAATGTCTGCTATTTCTTCTGGTCTTACTGTGAATTATTCATATATATATATGAATTATATATAATATAATAATATAATGTAGAGATAATGTAATATATTATATGAATTATAATAATATAATAATATGAATTATATTATTATATATGAATTATATTATTAGATATAATTGATATAATATATTATAATTCATATTATTATTATTATATTATTATATATAATAATATAATGTACTAAAAATTTTTATTCTTCTTATATTTTATTTGTCTAATGTTGAGATAATATATATGATGAAAAAGTCTGCTATAATAATATATATATATTTCTTCTGGTTTTACTGTGAATTATTCATGAACGTACAACTATTATTGTCGATATCTGACACATACATCTTATTGCTTGGCAGATTTTATTATGAATCATCAATTAATTATCATGTCTTGAATAACAATGATGTTTCTATACCCTACAAAAAAAAATCTTAATTTTAATCACAGTAGAATTTGAGACTATTAAAAAATTTGTGACAAAAGAAAAATATCATCTTACTTATGTTATTACTAAAAAGTCGGTAACTAAAAATATTAATCACAAAAATCACAATATTTTGTTATTAAATGTATTTTTAATCATAACAAATTTTATCACTAAAAATAATAAGTCGTGACTAAAACTATATTAATAACAAGTTGTGATTGAGTATGAGTTTTTAGTAACAGAGAATTTGTTGCTGTAACTAAAAGTAATATTTACAGATACAAAATATATATTGTGACTAAAATATTGTCGTGATATGTGTCTTCATGATCAGTACTCATACATGTTTGATGGAATTTTTCTATAACTCTAAACTATATAAATATATACTCTTTATTGGGTAAATGAGATTTTGTTCTGTAAAGAGATGAATTCGATTTACTACTAACCATCAGGTAAATATTTGGATTGATTAAATCTTTCGGAATAATTCAAACCAAAATTATAACATTAATCTTAGTACATAAAACAAAACCTGAAAGATACATTTTATTTGTTCATCAAAAGGGACAATATATAAAGTGTATAGAATATACTTTGAACCAAACACAAACTGTTGTAAGTTGCACGAGTAAAATATGTTAGCTGGTGTAATTATAAGGTGCATGAATGTGTATTGAAATATAAATTGATAAATTAGGTGCTTATGGAGTTGATTCTATCTCAATCTGGATTTTATTTTATTAATTAAGATTTCAAACTTGTGTAATACCACACATGGAAACTGTGAGGTATCTTATCTCACAAGAATTTTCAACTAACTAAATCTATATACTGTTAAGCTACAATATATACACTAAAAAAATATATTAGTTTTAGTCATAATAAATTCTCTGACTATAATTAAAAAAATTGTGACTAAAGAAAAATTATCTTATATGTGTCATCACTAAAAGTCTCTAAATGTATTAGTCACAAAAATCATAATTTATTGTCACTAAATATATTTTTAGTAACAATAAATTTTATCACTAAAAATAATAAATTACACTTATAATTAAATATTACTTTTTAATCGCAAATAATTTTTTGTTGACTAAAAAAAACATTTAGTCGCACAAAAGAAACTTTATTTGCAGTGATACAATCATAACAAGTTTCTTTACTCACATTAAAGATATAAGATCTGAGTGGGGGCATATATACAGAGAATCATATGTGTTTTTTTTTTCATAAAACTTTTAATGTTCTTTCATCACCCCAAGTTAAAGTACCCAAAATACCCATAAGCTCCCAACTAGATCAAAGGTCTCAAATCCATAAAAACTCTCAACTTTGGTCAAAAGAAAGAAAATAATTTTTTTTGGAAAAAAAAGCTTTTCATCTCTTTCTTCTGTTTGTTAAATCATTTTTCATTTTTTTTTTCTTTTCAAACCAACAAAAATGGATGAATTAAAACAGTGTATAGTACCTCTCTTTTTTTTTCCTTTCTTCCCCAACTAATGCCCTTAACAGTAACAAAGGTGTTCTAGAGATTTGAGGTACAAACTTGTGAGGTATTAATTTATTTAATAGGATTGTATAGGTAGAGATCATTGATTATTATAAGAAATATATAAAAGAATGCTTAGCTTACTTAAAAATTTGAATAGATGATCATTATAAGAGAGATAAAGTTGAAATGCAGTAATTAAGCTTTGACAATGTCTACATTCTCATAATATGTCTTAATTAATTGATGATTAATGGGAATAAACGGGATTAGGAGGGGTTTGAATAAGATTGTTGGTTTTGGGTCTAACCAATATTTTTACATATACTTTTTTATAATATTCATTTTTTGGGCAGTATAATATATAATAAAAAATAATAAAATTTCCGTACCAAATAATAAATATAATTAGACATTGAAAGTAATTTGGTCAAATTAATATTTTATATATATATAATATTACTTTTTAGGACAGCTTTTTTATTTATTTATTAAAAAAATAATATTTCCCTATAAAAAAATAAATACAATTAGTCATTGTAATTGGGTCCAATATTAATAGTTTTATATATACCGCTTACTTATAATATTAATTTTTAGGTGAGTATTTTAATATTTATTTATTCACCCGTAATAATAAATTAGAAAATAATAAAATATAATTAGACAAGTCATTGTAATTATTTTGAACCAGAACAACCCTTTATAGTCCCTTTATTTCCCACTAATCATCAAGTAGGACAAAAATATAATTATGAGAGTGTAGATAATAGCTTAATTATTACCGCACCATTTTAATATTAGTCCAATATTGTGAACTATATAAATATATATATATATATAATAAGTTTATATAGATACTTTTGCTATTGAAAATTTTACATTGTGTGGTGTAGGCAATGATATCATCATCATCATCATCATCATCATCATCATGTGGTACACAATGTGTTTATGCTCCACCAAAGATTTTATATATTTATATACATATATATATATATATGGGTAATTTGAAAGTACCTAGGTAGTTATTAAGCTATTATTATTTCTTTGGCTTTGAAAGAACCTTCTATTTATATTTTGGATTTTTGTGTAATTTAGTAAAACCGTCAATTTTATCGTTAAGTTGGTTTGTGTTACGTAGACAAAAGTATAAAATTATAAGGATATTTACAACGAAAATACCCAATTTAAAATATACTTATGGTGAAATTACTCAATTTAAGAGATGTTTGCGGTAAAATTATTCAAGTTATAAATAAATTTCACAATATGTAGGTAGACTTAACGACAAAACAGGCAACTGCACTAAAATATAGACGGATGATACTTTAGCCGCCAAAACAATAACTTAGATACTTAAATACTACAAACACAATAATTAAAGTATTTTCACCAAAAATATCCTAAATATATATATATATATTTTCTGCATGCTCAACCTGGGGTAAAGAGTGCATTTGGTTAGTATTATATTTGTCATTGTTTCTTGATCATATGTCGGATTGATTCAAACACTACAAGAAAAATAGTTTTTAGAGGCGGAAATATTACCGGCGGACTAACTCCACTGGTAATGTGCAGTATATTAGCGGCGGAGTACTGGGTCCGCCGCTAAAAATGAGGAAATCAAAATAAAAAATTAATTTTTTTATTAGCGGTGGACTTTCCCATTATTAGAGGCAGATTATCCGCCGCTAATACAATGCCCGGAGACCGGTTTCAAATTTATTACCGGCGGGGTTATGGTGATAGCGGCGGGACCCACCACCGGGTTATGGTGATACCGGCGAGACGCGCCGGTAATAGTATAATACCGACTGGTTAATAGCGGCGGACCCGCCGGTGATAGTGCATTACCGGCGGATTAAATGCGGCGGGACCCGCCAGTGATTTTGTATTACCGGCAGAGACCCGCCGGTAATAATATTCTCCGCCGGTAATAATATTATATAATGTCTGTTAACATTTTTTGCTATTTTGTTCCGACGTCCCGACCCATTCTTCTCCCTCACCCATTCTTCTCCCAACTTCCATTTTCTTGGACCCCATTCTTCTCTCGTCACTATAATTTACACCATGTTCTTTACACCAAGTCGCCATAAAACTGTTTCCCAGTTCGTTCTCTCTCTCTATATATATCTTTATTTTTTATTTTTCACTTCGATGTCATTTATAGTTTAACAAATTAATCACTCATTGCTACTTTGTTTCAGGTGGCTTGTGACAACTTGGGTTGATTTTTACATGAACTTCGCTGTTTTATCGGTATGTTCTATATATATATTTGCTTAATTTTGGGAAAGTATGTCAGAAATTGATTGTGTGTATGTATTTTTATATCAGACTTGGATCGTTTACAAGGAGTCCACCTGGTGTAGATCTCTACTTTGGATATTTTTCTTTGGGGTTTTTGGCAAGTATGATTCCTTATCCTCCTCTAAATCTTTGTTTACTCTGTTTGTTTGGATAAATAGTTTTTCAATGAAGAAAACTCTGTCTATTTTGGGTGCTGTTTTTGCTCAAAAGCTGTATTTTGAACTGTTCTATGATGGAATAGTTTTGGAGTTGTGAATGAGAAAAAGTATTATTACATGCCACTAAGTTTATTTTTCAATCAAATGCTCCTAGTAACACATAAGTTTCTTAGTTCACTCTCTGTTATGTAATGTACAATTTAACATTGGAGTTAGTTTGAAATTTTTCTTTCTAAGAATTCTTGTTCTTATTTCATCCCTGTTTTAAGTATCTACATTCTTATGCTTATTAAGCTAGTTTATCTTTTACCATTTTTTTTAATTAAATAAATAATAAAAGTTTAATTCAACATTATTTAATTAAATAATTTGATTTAATAAGTCTTTAAAATTAATAATTATTAATTAAATAAATAATAAATTATTATAAGAAATTATTTTAATTTGTTTATTAAATATTATTATCTAATATTAACTAATATTAAATTATTTAAATATAGAAATTGAAAATTTTATTTAATAAAAGTTTTTACAATTAATAATGATTAATTAAAAATTACTACATATCTTATAATAATTTATTTTTTATTAAATAATATTATCTAATTGAATAATTTAATTTAATACAAATCTTAAAAATTAATAATGATTAATTAAATAGTTAATATTAGTAATTATATAATTTAATAGTTAATGTTATCTAATTAATAATATTAACTATTATTAAATTATTTTAATATAGAAATTGAAAATTTTATTTAATAAAAGTTTTTACAATTAATAATGATTAATTAAAAATTACTACATATCTTATAAAAAATTATTTTTTAATTTTTTAATTAATTAAATAATAAAATTTTGATTCAACATTATTTAATTAAATAATTTAATTTAATAAGTCTTTAAAATTAATAATGATTAATTAAATAAATAATAAATTATTATAAGAAATTATTTTAATTTATTTATTAAATATTATTATCTAATATTAAATTATTTGAATATAGAAATTGAAAATTTTATTTAATAAAAGTTTTTACAATTAATAATGATGAATTAAAAATTACTACATATCTTATAATAATTTATTTTTTATTAAATAATATTATCTAATTGAATAATTTAATTTAATTTAACACAAATCTTAACAATTAATAATGATTAATTAAATAGTTAATATTATTAATTATATAATTTAATAGTTAATGTTATCTAATTAATAATATTTTCTATTATTATACTAGTGATCAAGATATTGATCTTAATGAATATTTTACACCAAGTTGGCCCGATCAAAACAATAATAATTAGATTATGTTTTTTTAATTATATTAAGACAATTGAAATTTTATTATGTTTATTTTATAATTAGTTCATATGTAATTAAAATGGGACAATTTGTATTTTATTAAGTTAATTTTATGATTAATTACAATGTTATTTTTGTTCGATGAATATTAATTGTGTTATTAATTATAATTTATGTTAAATATTATTATTTTTAAATAAGTATTATATGTATATTTATTAAGAAATAAAATCAAATTAATTATTATATTTTAATATCAATATTTTATTACCGGCGGATTAATAAAGGCAGAACCCGCTGGTAATAAACGAGTCAAACGAGTCATAGCGTTGCATATCACCGGCGGAGTCCCACCTCTATTAATCCACCGGTAATAATACAATACCGGCGGGTGATGTCAGTCGGTCGGTAATTGTGGTAATACCGACCGATTATTATAATTGATCTATAATAAAAGTCATCATTAGCTGGTAAGTATGAAATCAATTGATCTCTCTCAAACACATTTAACATTTCTCATCTCTTTAATCTTTGTCTCCACCACCACTTGCTTTTATGAATCCAATATTGTGACATAATTAATTAGTTTATAATTATATACATGTTTAATTGACTATATGATTGAAAAACATTGTTATTCTAATGAGTGACAAAAGACCTATTAATTATGTTTAATATCTTCTATTTGGATAAGATTAGTTAAGTTTTGTACAAATATATAAATAAATTGTGTAGCGTGCTAGAAAATAAATGAGGGCATTATTTTTTGTCGTGATATTTTTATTTTTGGTACGTATAAAAGTTATAACTTAATTTTATTTATATAATAGTGTGAATTATAATTATAGTAATAAATTTTTTAAAATCTAATTTTAATGCTATAAATTATTTGAAATATAAAATTTAATTGAGTTATATATATCACCATCAATACAGTACTTCATTTATATATGAATGAAGGCAAGAAAGGGCATAGTTTTCTTAATTCTCTTACTTTCCATGAAATTCACACGGCCGCGATCCATTAATTGGTGCCATGCCACATGGGTGAATATATTATTATTATTATTATTATTATTATTATTATTATACTTATTAAAGTCTGACAAAACTGAATAAATAAACAGAACACTCAAACATGTCTATGTTCCCATATAGTTAGGTGCCATTTAATTCCGAGAAGAGAACTATGACCTAAAGATGTGATTTTGTTTTATATACTTCAATAGGAGAGGAGACCATATCAAACTTAACTTTTTTAAATAGTTTGATTTTATGTCTAAAATCGTGTGAGAGAAGTTATATATTTCTAATTTAAAAAAATTAAATTAAACATAGAGTGTACTATACATTCCCATCCATTTATTCTTTATCCTTACACCAAACGCCCCTATTATTATTAGGTTTCGAATAATAATTAACCCATATGATTCTGATGATAATTAATTATAGGATAAAATTAAACCCAATCCTTATGGTCAAAGATATATCTTCATGAAACACACAATGTTACAATTGTAGTTCTATTTCAAATGAGCTTCTTATAAGACATTAAAGAAATAGGAATTCAATTAATAATAACCTTACTTAAACCATCTCATTCACACAAAGGTAAACCTGATAGAAACTATAGTGAAAACACAAGGAAGCACTAGTTCTCAAGAGAAATCCAATTTCTCTCATCTTTTTTGGATATGATCAAACTTACTATATATATGTATGCATATGTCTCTCCACTCACTTATTGAATTGCTTTCTTACTAGATTAATTAATTAAAGTTAAACAATCGAAGCTATAGTGTGTGGTACATTATGTACATGGTGATCGAATAATATTCAAAGTGGTAATGTTAGTATTATCTCTTTAGGCAGATATGTATCGAAGTAACCAATGACAGAGGACAAAGAATCGGTAAAGTCCAAACACACTTAAGCTGAGCATGCAGCCATGGCTTATCGCCATTCAGGGAAGCCAACGACTTAAGAAATGGAAAGAGCCAAGGCCTTAACCAAGGGAGAAAGAGAGTGAGAGAGAGAGACGTTCATAAGATAAAAAAGTACACATTATATATGGGATAAACTATGCAAAGAGAAACACCAATGAAAGAGGTAGCGGTAGACAAGTATTGCTAATGGGCACCAATGGTATCCAACCATCTGATATGACATACAATTGGTATAATTTAGTATAGGGTTTCACATATTTTAATTTTATATATAATATGGGGGATTCGATACTAAATTGCACCAGTCATTGTAAAGTGGTGTTCGACATAGCAATTCTGATGGCGAACCTATTAAGGTCCATGAAGGGCCTCGCCCGCCAATTTTTTTAAAAAAATACTACTACAATCTGGATGTCAGCCATCGATCATGAGGGGTCGGTTCCGCTTAAATCAACTTAACACATGTTCATAAGTCAATTTACCCAAAATCGACCTATCATGTATATAAAAGGTAAGCATGGGTGGTCAGTTGCGTGAGAACCGACCTCCTATGCTTGTAGAAGACATAATAGGTCATTTCTTGGAAAATTGACCTACCGTGGCCTACTATGCTAACATGGTAGGTCGGTGACTCGGTGCTGTGTGAACCGACTTGTCACATCGCTTAAATTCAACTTAACACATGTTCATGAGTTTTAAAGGTGATAACGCTGACGGTGGAAAAAGAAGGGAAGTGGTGGCAGCGATGGGTGAGAATGTGGAGGCTTATGGTGGATTGGTAATGGATGAGATCCCCACAAAGATGAAGAAAGGTGTTGGAGAAAAAGATTCTGATAAGGGTGATATCGCTGGCGGTGGAAATAAGGGAGGTGGCACGTGGCATCTCAATCAACTTTAGATGTATTTAACGAAGTTGATGGTGAAAAGGTAATGTTGGGTAGTTTTATTGTCAATCAAAAATTTGGGTAAATAGGTGTATAAACACAAAAATATTAGATATTTATGCCACTAATATTTTTATAATTTGTTATAAATAAAAATCATTTTTTCATTTTAAAAAAAGCCCAATTTGTTAAAATATCATAAAAAAGAGGATTTTTCATAAATATAGTTTTTATGTCATTATTGTGCAAAAATACGGAGATTATATTTTTCATAATTTGTATGACAAAATTTATTAAAGAGAAAACCAAAGTATGAGAAACACAATTGCTAATTAACTAAATATTCGAAACTTAATTAAGAGTAAAACTATGACATAAAATAACTTTTATATAAAAATATAGAAAACTAAACCCTTAAAAGTGAAATTTTTTAGAAAAAGTTATAGAATAACATATTTTTTTTAAAAAAAAATCATATTTTTGCAAACTTTATTAAAAAATCTGTATAAAATGCAATTTCTACTAAAAATAATAGAGGAAATTACATTTTATATGGACTTTTAATTGATATTTTCAAAAATATGGCTTTTTTTTCATCTTAACTTTTGTATGGCTTTTTATACTTTTTTATCACTTTTGTGGTTTTTTTTCCCATATTTTTGTTAAGATGTCTTATTATGCCATATGTTGTTTCTAATGATAATTTTTTAATTCCAGGGGTAGTTAGGTAATTTTATTTTATGTAATTTTTTAAAATTTTACATAGGTAGTTTTTTTTACTTTACCTTTTCCGATCAGTTGTTTCCCCTTTGTTTCCCGAGCGTTATTTCTTTTTTTTTTCAGTTGGTTGCATGCGGTTTGGGTTTGGTGTTCAGGGTTTGTTGATGAGTATTTTGGTGTGATTGGAGTCATTTTCAGTCATCGTAGTTGTTGTTTAGGAGTTTGGTTGTCTGGATTTTTCAGAAATTTTGGTGAACTATCTTGATCGTTGTCGGAATGCGCCGATCTCCTCGAACTCCGACGGTTCCTGCCGACAATGCAGGAGCTAACATTAAGGTATCGTGTTTCTTTCAGTGTTTTGGTTTGGTTGTTAGTTTGATTTTTGTTTTTTTGAGTTGGAATCGAATATTTATTTGTATGTTGTTTTCATTGTTCATTTTTTCAATTTTTGTATTTATGTTTATGTTTTTTAAGGGAGGTAATGTTGGTTCTTCATCAACAAGTGTTGATGGCGGTTTGCGTTCTTCCCCTCAAGTTAAGGGTTCTTCAAGGATCAAGAGAACTGCTGCTGAGACAAAGAAAGATCGTCAGAGTAGAGTTAAGGTACCTAGTTACCTTGTTTTTTTTTCCCCTATGTGTATTTGTATGTTTTTCCTTTTTGCTGCATGTTTCCCTTGAGGGAAATCTTATATGATATTTGTAATTCCCACATATATGATTGATATCATATGCCTTCATCTTTATATTAGATTATGATGAAACTGGCTCTGACTTGCTGTAACTTCAAGTTTAGAGCATGTTTTTATATATATATATATAAATATCTTAATGTGTGTTTGTATGTGGTTTTGTCAATTAAATAATGATAAAACTTGCTCATACTCCTTGTCGTATACTACTGATTTCATACATGTCCAGTTCGACATTTAACAAAGTTCAAAGTAACTAGATAACTAGAAAAACATACATATAAAACAAAGTTCAAAGTGCATTCTAGAGGTATTGTTTTCTGTTTGTGGTGCTTTGTTTCTTTGATATGGTTTAAGTGTATGATTATGTTTAGTTTTTTTTGTCATGTGTTCTCATGTGGTCCCTAGTTTTTTTCAATTGATTTACTTTTATCATTTGTTGTTATTTTAATGTTTTTAAGTTTCCCTGTTATCTATGTTATGCCCTTACTGTTTCTTTTTTTATAATTTTTTTTGGCTTTTTTAGGTTCCTAGTTAGTTGTTGATGTTTAGTGTTTTTTTTTTTTAAAGTTAATAGTTTATATGTGTTTGGCCTTGCTTTTCTTTCTGTGGTTCCTGTTTACTTTTTATGGTTTAATCGTATTATTATGTTTCTTAAGTTTTAGTGTCTTGTAATGTGTTATCATGTGGTCCCTAGTTACTTTTGTGTTGATTTTATTGTATAATTTTTGTTTAGTTTAATGTTAGCTTTTCATTTTTCTGTATGTTTTCTACTTTTCTTTTTATTTTATTTTTTATATTTTTTTGTTGGATTTATAGGTACCGAGTTAGTTGTTTACATTTATTGTTTTATAATAGGTACCTAGTTACCTTGTTTGTTTTCCCCCTTCATATTATTCATAGTTTGCCTTGCTTTTCTTTCTGTGGTTCCTGTTTACTTTTTATGGTTTAATCGTATTATTATGTTTCTTAAGTTTTAGTGTCTTGTAATGTGTTATCATGTGGTCCCTAGTTACTTTTGTGTTGATTTTATTGTATAATTTTTGTTTAGTTTAATGTTAGCTTTTCATTTTTCTGTATGTTTTCTACTTTTCTTTTTATTTTATTTTTTATATTTTTTTGTTGGATTTATAGGTACCGAGTTAGTTGTTTACATTTATTGTTTTATAATAGGTACCTAGTTACCTTGTTTGTTTTCCCCCCTTCATATTATTCATAGTTTGCCTTGCTTTTCTTTCTGTGGTTCCTGTTTACTTTTTATGGTTTAATCGTATTATTATGTTTCTTAAGTTTTAGTGTCTTGTAATGTGTTATCATGTGGTCCCTAGTTACTTTTGTGTTGATTTTATTGTATAATTTTTGTTTAGTTTAATGTTAGCTTTTCATTTTTCTGTATGTTTTCTACTTTTCTTTTTATTTTATTTTTTATATTTTTTTGTTGGATTTATAGGTACCGAGTTAGTTGTTTACATTTATTGTTTTATAATAGGTACCTAGTTACCTTGTTTGTTTTCCCCCCTTCATATTATTCATAGTTTGCCTTGCTTTTCTTTCTGTGGTTCCTGTTTACTTTTTATGGTTTAATCGTATTATTATGTTTCTTAAGTTTTAGTGTCTTGTAATGTGTTATCATGTGGTCCCTAGTTACTTTTGTGTTGATTTTATTGTATAATTTTTGTTTAGTTTAATGTTAGCTTTTCATTTTTCTGTATGTTTTCTACTTTTCTTTTTATTTTATTTTTTATATTTTTTTGTTGGATTTATAGGTACCGAGTTAGTTGTTTACATTTATTGTTTTATAATAGGTACCTAGTTACCTTGTTTGTTTTCCCCCCTTCATATTATTCATAGTTTCTTTATTCTGTTTACTGTTATGTTATCAGTGTATAATTGATTCTCATGTTTGTTTTTAGGATGCGCATTTCAGAATTAAACCTGACAGGCGTTTTGGAAGTAAAGTCCAACAGTGGAATAAGCCGTCTGTTATTAGTGAGATTAAGGCAGTTTTAAGTTCGAAACAAAAAGCAATGTTTCGAAGAACTCCTTTTGGTCACTTTTTGGATATGCCTGATATTACATTTCAGGCACAGTTATTTCATAGTGTTTTGCTTCGGGAGGTTTATCAAAAAAATGAAGAATCCGAGTTTTGGTTTAACTTGGGTGGCACATTAGTTAGGTTCTCAATCAGTGAGTTTGCCCTGATTACTGGTTTGAAATGTGTGGGCAGTGTTGACTTTGGGATGTTCAAAGAGGCTGATTTAGGTCTTATGAAATCTCTTTTTCCGTTGTACGAAGGTAAACCCAGGAAGGAAGAAAAGCTTAGGAAAGAGGAGGTTGCATGTGCATTCAATGATAAAAACTTGAAGAAGAAAGGTGACGAGGTTGTCGTTAAGTTGGCTATTGTTCATTTGTTAGCCAATTTTTTGTTCGGGACACAAACTGAGACTCGTGTTGACAACTCATTCTTTGCCATGGTTGATTCCAATTTTGCTGAGATGAAGAAGTTTGCTTTTGGGAAAGTGTTGTGGCAAAGAACTAGATGTGTGATGCGGGCAGTTTTGAAAGATAGGAATGCCATGTATGATTGTGTTCCTAGGAAAGCTGATGGATCACTGGATAACTATAGTTATAAGTGCTATGGTTTCCCTATTGCTTTCCTTATATGGATATATGAGACAATTCCCTCTTGTTCTCAAGCTTTGTGTAGACGGGTTAATTGTTTGTTTCCAAGGATTCTGAATTGGACAAGCAGGGGAAGTGTGTCATATCAGTATTTGGTTGATAACGTTCTGTTGGAGGAAGAGGTATTGATATTGTTTTTTTTTTTCAATGTTTTTTTTCTTTTTGTCGTTTTCTTTCTATTTTTTATTATGTTTGTTTTATAGTTGGGTAACTAGTTACTTTGTCTCATTTATTTTTGTGTTGCCTGTTTTTTTAAAAAAAAAATTGATTCTTGCAGTATGATGTTAATGTCATAATGCCTACTACTGAAGAATTGAGACTGCCTATTCTGAGAGGGTTGTCTTTTGAAAGCAAGTTTTCGCCGACAGATCCACCCGATGACGATGCTGCTAGTTCCTCAGATATGCATCAGGATCTTATTGCCATTCAATCAAAATTGGTTGAAGTGCAAGATTCGCAGAAGTCTATATTGATTGCAATTTATGAATTGAAGGCAGCCTTTGCATCTGATTTTGCTTCTGTTATATCTTTGTTGGATGGTATTAAGGCATCTATGGCTGCTGGTAATCATAATGTTGGTGGAGAGTTTGAAGATCCTATGCATGCTGAGGCTTCTTCGGAGGTAACTGGTTTCTGTTGTGGTGTGTGTTTCCCTTTTATGATGTATATTTTGGTTCTATTTTGTTTAAAAATTGCTGGTTTTTGTATTTTTTAGGATTTTTTTGATGGCCATTCCTTTGGGGGTTACCAAAATGTTGATATTGATGAGGAGTTGGGGGCTGATTTGGAGCATTCCGTTCAGATTGCTTCACAATTTTTTTCTACTGTTAAAGTAAGATCTTATTTTCATTTTTTTTGTTTAAGCAATTGGTTTTTTTCCTCTATGTTTTCTTGTTTGTAATGTAGTATTGGTTGTATATTTTTATTTCTTTTTTCAGGAGCCAATTAAGGTTGACTCAAGTGTATGCTCAAGTCCTCAAACTCCCACATTTCATGTCTCTAATGCAATATGGAGAGTTATTAATGATTCAGTTGAGAGGCCACTTAAAGAGAGTAGTTCTTTGGAGGATAAAAGTAAGTGGTCAATTGTGAAGTATGATGATACACAAGCAGTTGATACTGGACTGATTTTGGGAAGGAAAAGGCAAGCGAAGCCAAGCGCTGTTGTAAAATCTCCTTTCTTAACAAAATTTGGATCTTCTGAAGTTGGAGTGAAACAAAAAAGAAAGAGGACGATATTGGATAATATTTGTCCCTTTTCCAATGAACTTGGTGATAATCACACTAAAGAACAACTGTCTGAGTTTGATTCCTGGATTAATCATGGTTTGAAGAAAAGGAACAAGTATGTATAACCCTTATTTGTTTTAAAGTTTGTTATATGTGTAATATGTATGATTAATTTGTTAAGCTTTTTATTTTGTTTTTTAATGTATTTTTCAGGTTTAAAAAATATGATGATAATTCTGTGGACCCACCAATTAATTTCACTTTTGTTCATATTTCTGAGAAGGCTTGGTTTCATAGCCTTTATTTCTCTGGGCAATTCGTTGACTCATCGGTGAGATTCTCGCTTTTTTAATTTATCTGGTTTTTCATGTTGGAGTTCTTTTTTTTTTTTACAAGGTAATTAGTTTGGTGATCTATTTTATGTTATATATTATGATGTTATTGGGTACCCAGTTACCTTACTATTTGCTTTGTTGTACTTCATTGGGTAACTGGTTACCCAAATCATTGTAACTGGTTTTTGTGTTGCTGATGTTACCAGTTTCCCTTGTGTGACAAAGTTTTATTGTCTGTCATAGTAGATTTGTTTCTACCCATATCATTTTATAATCATGTATTTTATTTATTATGCAGCATATTGATGTGATGATGTATTACTTGAGGAGAAAGGTTAAATTGTCTACAGATTTGAAGAGAAGAGTATCTACGACTGACACTTGTTTTGGGCAAAACATAGTGTTTATGTATGAAGATTTTAAGAAAAAAGGTAGTGGCGCATTTAAAATAGATGAGAGATGCGTTGCTTTGAAGATAATGAAGGGGGAATCCATGTTTTGTGCAACTCATTGGAATTTGCTTGATGATGTTGTCATGCCTGTTAATGTGAATGGTCTTATGCACTGGATTTTGTTGCACTTTAATGTACAGCAGAGATCTCTTACGGTGTATGATTCAATGTCTGGTGCAAAGCATGAAAATCAGACTTTACCTGTCGTTGAGGCATTTGCTGTTTTGATTCCTCTTCTTCTGGAGATGATTGATTTCTATGTTCGTAAAGATATTCATCTTGATGTTAGCCCGTATGATGTGGTAGAGAATGAGGCTTTGAAGTTAAGCATTGCTAAAGGCATTCCTCAACAGACTGATTGGTTAGTTTGTTTATTTGATTTTAGTTTTTTTTTTTTTTTTGTGTTCTGTTTTGTTTATATGTTCTTAGTTGTTTTTTTTTTCTTTTTCTTTTTTCTATTATGCAGTGATTGTGGTGTGTTCTGTACTTATTTTGCTGAGCAAATAATTCTTGGGAAGGAGAATGAGATGCCTAAAAATATTGATGTTCGCCTCCTTCGTAAAGACATTGCTGTCAGCTTGTACTATCATGGAAAGAACAAAGAACTTGAGGGATACTTAACTAGCGATGAGTTCACTGAGAAGCTTCTGGAGAGGAGACAGAAAAGAATGAAAATTGCTGCATAGGCATTTAGTGATATTATATTTCTTTTGGTTTTTTTATCTTTTCTACAACTGTAATTAAATGATGAATCAATTTCTAGTTTAACAGTTAGCTTTTTTAATTTTCTT
Organism: Humulus lupulus; assembly: GCF_963169125.1. Classification (NCBI taxonomy): domain Eukaryota; kingdom Viridiplantae; phylum Streptophyta; class Magnoliopsida; order Rosales; family Cannabaceae; genus Humulus; species Humulus lupulus. Next base: position 243,682,607 of record NC_084797.1, read on the forward strand.
CTTATGTAAAACATTGGGATTCTTAAGGTCATTTTATATATACATATTAGTATATCGTTTTGTTAATTCTTTTGCTGTTAGCTTTTTGGAAGAATGATTTAGAGGGTAACCAGGTTGTTTATTTTCTAACATACCAAGGGTAACTGGTTACTTAATTGTTTTTTTTTTAATTTTTTCCCCATTGGTTTGTTGTTTGTTAATTACATTTATTAATATATATATTTTAGATAACCCTTTAAATCAGGTAGCTAGTTTTCTGTTTATTTTTTGTATTTTTTTCCACTGTTTTATGGAATAACTTGAGGGAAACTAGTTCCTAGTTGGTTTGTTTAACTAATTTTAATGGTGATATTTGAGGGTAACTAGGTACTTAGGCTGTTGGTTTCCTAATATACCGAGGGTAACTAGTTACTTAAGTGTTTTTTTTTTTTTTTTTCCCTAAGCTTGTCTTTTTTAATAGTTATACAACCAGTTTATTAAATTAATATTAAAGTAACTTTAATATTATATATAGACGAGTTTGTGATAGAAGAAAGTAAAGGGTTTAATTCTTTTTTTCTTTTTTTTTTTGGCTTTGAGATTGTTATAGTGGAGTAATTTACCTTGTATTGAAACTTCAGGGTAACCAGTTACCTATATCGTTGTTTTTGTTGTTAGTGATTGTAGCATTGAAAAATAGAAGCAAACAAATCCAAGAAATTATTTTGAAAGGATTTTATAAGTTTGCATAACCAATCAATGTGTTTCATTTTGAAACAATCTTATTAAAATTATGAATGATACTTGATGAATATGAAAGTATCTCTTTCAATGAGGAAAGCTATGAAAGGTTTGTTTTTCTGTAGAATGTGAATCTATGTCTTTGGCTTTTTCTGTTTATTTGGCTTCTGAAATGGAGGATTCCTACAAGTCTTCCTGTTATGTCCTGGTTGTGCACATTTCCCACAGGTGATTATTACGTTATTTTCCCCTCTTGATCTTATTCGTTTCTTTCTTGGTCTTCCTGCAGGGATTGTTGAATTTGGAGGCAGCACTAGTATGTCCAAGTGTTGTGGGAGATTCCATTCATCTTTATGGGGCAAAGGATGAACATTTTCTTGATACAATGCTTTCAACGTTTCTGTTCTGTAGAATTTTGCACAATAATCATAGACACTCAAGTTTCTTTTTGCAATGACAGCTACTGCATGGCCACAAGGTATTTCATCTTCTTGGAACCTATTGCAAGTGCATGTTCTATTATGTATATTTACTGTGAAATTTATCCCCTTTTGATCACGAACTTGGTATTCTATTGTGTTGAAAGGCAAGACCTAAAAATAGTTTGTCATGAATTAGAATCAGATAATAAACATTTTAACTAGACTTAAGATTTAAAGTAACTAGTTATGCTTCTGTGTAAAAAAAATTTCATGTTCTTATGGAAGGTAACTGGTTACCATCAATTGACAGTATAAGGATTTGTAAGAATATGTTTAGTTGCATACCTCATACTTCATTTTTGAAACAATGTCATGTCTCAATTCATTTTCTGTTGCTGTAGAGACTTTTGTGAATGTTCCATTTGCATTATTTGAGTTGTTCCAAACCCACTTTTGAACCAAACTTCTAAGGCATTCAACCAAGATATCAATGGGGAGATTTCTTGCAGCTTTTAGTGCAGCGTTGAGTGATTCTGCTATGTTGGATGTCATCATGGTGTATCTTTTTGTTGGCGAGTATGATCTTGCCCAAGTTTCATACTTGGCTTTTTCTAAATAGGGCCTAATGCGTCTATCAATTCTATCAAGGTCTTTCATGTAGTTTTCACATTCTGTCTGTGTGTATGCTTTTGCTGCTGCAATGAATTTCATTTGTAGTTCTTCTCCATGGCTCCCATACTTGCCTTTCAAATTATTGAGTAAGTGAAACATGCAAGCTCCATGGAAAGCATTTGGGTACACCATATGTACTGCATTGTCTATGCTCTTATGTCTGTCAGAAACTATAGCCAATCCTGTGTAGTACACATATTTTAATATAAAAAAACAAAAACCAAGTATTTTTCAATTTTTTTTTTTATTATTATTTTAGTGAAGGTAACCAGTTCCTTTGGTCAGATTCTAAAAGAAATAGCATGTATTTGTGTATTTTGTTTTGGTAAAATGTTCCTGTTTGTTTGTAAACAAGAATATATCGTTGAAGCTATCATACCTTCGGGTTCTCCATAGGTTTCTCGCAGTTTGGAGAAGAACCATAGCCATGAGTTATCATTTTCGGAGTCTGCTATTCCAAAAGCCAACACGAAAAATGTTGTTGTTTGAATCTAACGTTGATGCTGAAAACAGGGTACCACCATGTGCATTTTTCAAAAAAGTTCCATCAACAACAATTATAGGCCTCAAGTATCTCCAACCCTTGATTGAGTTAGAGAAAGCTATGTATAGGTATTTGAATCTATCTTCCTTGTCTGTGAGTAGGTGTGTTATTGTTCCTGGATTTGCTTTTTTCAACATGTAAAGATATATTGGCAACTTCTGATATGAATCATCGGGGTTCCCTCTTACTAGACGCAAAGCTTTCTCTCTTGATCTCCATGCTTTTGTGTATCCCATAGTTACTCCAAAGTCATCATTCATATCATTCATGATGTCATTTGGAGTGTAATTTCTTTTGATTGACTTGTACTTATTCTTTATTAATTCCCCAACTACGATGCTTTTTGCTTGCCTATGGTCTTCCAAAACAATTTCAACAGAGCAAGTGTGATTTGGATTGCATTTCCGTACCTTGAATAAATCTTGATTTCTGTACTTAGATGCTCTCACCAACCAGTTGCATTTTTCATCTGCGCAAGTAACTAGGTACTCTCTAGGTTCTGATCTTTTTGTTTTGAACTGGAAGTTATGCAGCATTGCATAGTAGCTAAGGGCTGATTTGACTGTGTTCTTATCCTTGTAAATTTTTCTTTGCTCTATTGTGTTCACTCTGTAATCAGATATTACTAGTTGGTTTTCATCCAACTTCTTTTTTCTTTTTGTATTGTCCTCAATTATGAAATCAGCTACTTCTTCAGCAAAATGGGGTATGTATGACACATTTATGCCCTCATTTGTTGTGCTTGACATTCCTTCTTCAAGTAACATTTGTTCATTGATGGAAGCTTGATTTGCTTGCATTAATAATGTCCCCACCTCCATTTCTTCTGCTGTAGCTTTCTGATTTGCTAGTAGAAGAAGGCCATTTTCATTGTTTGATTCTTGAATTATAGTGACACACAATGGTAAGTCTGTTATTTTAGTAGCAACTTTTTTCTTTATTTCCAGGAAGAACAACACTGAATTGTCTGTTACAACCTTCATTGGTGGTGTTCCTTTTTCTACTTGATAAGAAACTTCAATAGTTGCTGTTTTTTCCTTTATCTCCTTTTTTATCAAATTCACCAAGTTGTCAAGAGAACAATTTGGTGGTATTAATATCCCAGACATTGTGTATCCTTGGTACTCGTTGTTTTCATTCCAATTGCCTCCATATTGAACCAAAGAAGTAATATTGTCCATATCTGTAAAATTTGGCAATTTTTTAAGCAGTTAGTTGGTTCTAAATGGGCTAGGTAACTGGTTAACTTAATATTTAATCACATATTATCCTGAAGCATTTAGCTTTTGTAGGGTAACTGGTCACACTTAGTTTTATATATTTTATGTTTTTCAAATTAGTTATATATATTGATTGTTGTTGCAGGGTAACTTGTTACACTGAGTTTTACACATTGTTTGTTTTTTTTTTTTTTGCAGGGTAACTGGTTACCTTAATAATGAATCATATATTGCTTATTTTTACCCTTAGTTTTATATAGTTGTAATTTCCTCTTAGTTTTATTTATTTTCTGTTTTTCAGGGTAACTGGTTACCCTATTGTTACTGATTGTTTTTGTAGTAAATCTTCCCAGCTACATCAAATAATTTTTCAGAGTTCTTGTTTCTTGCCTATTTTTTTTTTGTTAATGAATGTAGAAAAACCAGTGGGAAGGTAACTGGTTCCCTTAATCTGTAATTGCATACCGTACTGAAACATTTGAGTTGAATTTATTGCATGTTATTCCAAGTAACTGGTTGTCCTAATGTTTCTGAATGTTTCTTGTTTTTTTTCTGGTTAATCAATGTATACAAACCAGTCTTCGATATTTTTTTTCTATTTTTTAGTTTATAAATTGTTTTTGTTTCCAGCAAGCACATTTGATCATGATCATTTTTATTATAATCAAGATAATAGTTGCAAATAATATAGTAGATTGAACATAGTTTGCAAAAAAAAAAAAATGACAGCAGAACAGAGTTGATAGAGGAAATGGTTTCTTGCTAACCTTGTTTTCTTGATCGTGTAGTGGATATGCAGGACGCCGGAATCTTCAAAGATTGCAGCTGGTTTGATTGGAAGAATGTTGGAATTTTTTTGATTTCTGCAGAAAGGGACCATTTGTTTAGTGATCAGATTTTTCTTGCATTTTTTTGTCAGAAGATGGGGTCAAACCTTTGCTAGAGTTGGTCGATTGGTGTGGTGATCGCCGGAGATACGAGTCGTTGCCGGAGAAGGAAGCTATCACCGGAGAATTGCTTGCCGGAGATGGAAGGAATAGTAACGTGTTTTTTTGATCATGTTTCACGCATGAGCAAATGAGCAGAGGAGAGGAGGATTGAATAAAAATGAGCAGGGTAATTACATGTGTACCCCTGATTTGTGCTGATGTGTTGTTGTTTAAATTTCAATTATGGCATATACTTATTTTTCCCATATTCTAAGTTTTCCTTGTATAAAATCTTCCATACATATTATAAAAAGATTTATTCCCATTTTTTTGCACAATTATGGCTAAAAAGCCATATTTATGAAAATTTCCCAAAATAATATTAAAAAGGGGATTTTTCAAAAATATGGCTTTTTAGCCATCAATGTGCAAAAATATGGGAGTTTAACTTTCTTTATTTTGTATGGGAAAATTTAATTAAGAAAACTTAGTTTATGGGAAAACTAATCCCATATTGGAAATCAAAATTAATCAAAACAAATGAGCAAAATGAGGGTACTATTTTTTTTTCATTTTTATTCATTTATCTATTTTTTTTTCTTTCATTTGTATTGTTTTGTTTTTTTTTTTCATATTTTTTCAGTTTTTTTTTTTCATTTTATTTTTTCTTCATTTTTGTATTTATTATTTTCTCCTTTAATTTTTTTTTTCTTTTTTCACACATATGAGCTTTTTTTTTCTTCTTCTATTTTTTTTCATTTTTTTTCTACCAATTTTTTCATTTATATTTTTTTTCTTTTCATTTTTCCATTATTTTTCTTCTTCTTCTTTTCATTCTTATTTATTCATCTATTTTTTTTTTCATTCATCATTTCTTTTGTTTTTTTTTTCATATTTTTTTTCATTTTTGTACTTATTCTTTTCTCATTCTATTTCTTTTTTTTCACACATATTATTTAACATTACATAATTATTCAACTATTTTTTTTTATTTATTATCTATTATTATTGTAATTTTTTTTTATAGTTTTTCCACTATATGTAAAAAAAATTCAAATCAATTTTTTCAGCATTTTCTTTTTACTGTAACACTTATAGGAATACCAAAATTTGGAAAGAAAACTAATAAAAATCTGAAAACGTGAATGGGTAACTGGTTACCTTCACATTCTTTGTGTGTATATTTATGAGGGTAACTGGTTACTTTCACGTTCTGGTGTATGTATATTTATGGTTTCTTTATGGTAACTAGTTACTTATGTTACTAAAATCATAGTTACTTATTCTTCCTTTTTTAATGAAGTGTTCTTTCATTTTTTTCCTTCAAATTTGATGTTTCTTTTCATATTTAATATAAGTAACACGTCACCCCTCTTAGGTAACTGGTTACCTCTCTTATGGCAGAAAGTTACCCATCTCAGAATAACTGGTTACCCCTCCTGGTGCATGTTATTTAACCTAGCTCTAAGATTTTTTTTTAAGATCAATCAAGTAACTGGTTACCCTACCCAGAATTTGAAAAAAAAATGTACAACCTAAAAAAAGGGAAAAAAATATTTACAATAAATAAACACAATTCATATTACAAAAAAAAATTTGCAAAACAACCATGGAAAAATTTAATATAAAAATAGTTATATAAAATTAATATAAAAAAAATAATCAAATAAGCTAAAAAAAATAATTAAATTACAAACATACCCTTCCAAATTCATAAAACTTGATTAAGAGTGAAAATATGGCATAAACATACTTTTATTACAAAAATATGGGAAACTAAACCCATAAAAGTGAAATTAAAATAAAAAAAGCCATAGATTAACTTTTCTTGAAAAAAAGCCATATTTTTGCACAATCTATTAAAATTCCCATATAATATGTAATTTTCACTATTAAAAAATCAAGGCCCATTAGTGATCATTTGCCCATCTGGTTGGGTAGTGTTTTATCAAGGAAAAAAAACAACATTTACTTTAACTATATTGAAAAGTCAAAATCCACTTGTCAAAAAAGATCAAAAGCCGTAGCAAATTTTAGAAAGTAAAAAAACCTAGAGTTACCATTCTTATTGAGTAATATTGAAAAGCACTGCAGTGAGGGCATTTTCAAGGTATTTTTTTCTTTTTCTTTTTTAATTTGGTATCATCATTAATGATCTTTATTTAGGTTTTTTAGGGGAATTTATTTAAGTTATTTATATTGACTTTTTTTACCCTTTTGGATTTTTAATTTTGTTTATATAGTGGGTGAAAAAGGCTTAGAAAATATTTTCAAATTAAAAATATTTGTGTTGAATCCTTAATAAAGTCTTATAATTTTTTATTTATTTTTGCCTTGATGTGTGATGAATTTTTAAATTTTTAATAATTTGAAATTGTTATATGACTTCTTTATTGGGTTTTTCTTCCTTTGTTTCTTATTAACATTGTTGTAGTTTTTCACAATGTCAGTACATTCTCTAGTGTTTCTCACACCATAGAACAAACACAATATTTTATGTCTATATTGAATGTATTAACTTTAAATCATTATATATAAGTAATTGAATTCATATATATATATATATATGTAACTTTATTTTATATGTTTTAATTTGACTTTGAATTTAGGCTTATGAATTATGTATACATTAAAAACTTTTGACTCATTCTTTAAAAGAAAAGAAGTCAATATTCCATAAAATTCTTCTAACATTTCAAGGTTTATGAACTCCAAAACTATGTAGAAATTAAAAGAAAATTTTATTGTTTTCCAAGTTATACTTTGAGCTTTACTTGACCCCCTTTAAAACACTCACTACAAGAAATAAGTTCTTTGCCGGCGCAATTCGTAATTGCGCCGGAAAAAATTACTTTCACCGGTGAAATTCGTGAATTGCGCCGGAAAAAATCAACCCCTTTATCGGAGCAATTTTACGCCGGTAAAGGTGACTTTTGCCGGCGCAATTCGGGGGTTGCGCCGGCAAATGTATGGTGTTAAAAAATGTCATAACTTTTGCCGGCGCAAACCCGAATTGCGCCGGCAAAAGTCACCAAATTTTACCTAACCAGCCGGCAAAAGTCAAACGTGTTTTTTAAATTTTCACACATTTCAAAGAAGGTAGGTGGGTATACTTTTGCCGGCGCGTTTAGTTGCGCCGGCAAAAGTGAAAAAATGCGCCGGCAAAAGTTGAAATAATTAAAACGACGTCGTTTGAGTGTAGGGTTTAGTAAAATACTTTTGCCGGCGCAACGAAACGCGCCGGCAAAAGTTATAACGATATACTCAGCCGCCCGAGCCTCCTTCTTCCCCATTTCAGTTCTCTCTCTTAAACACAAAGCTTCTCTCTCTCTCTCCTCTGTGATATACTCTCCGACCACCGTGAGCCATTATCCCACCGTGGCTTCTCTCTCAAGGTTAGTGAAGCTTCTCTCTCAAGTTAGTATTTGGGATTTTTTAACATTTTTGGATTTTTTTTCTCTATATTTTGTTTTGTAATTGTATTTTTTTTGTTATTATCTCCCTATATAAACATGTGTGTAGCTACTCTCGGTAAAACAAGTCTAAAAATGTTAGTTTATATATATATATTTATATATGTTTATATATATTTCGGTTTATATATATATTTATTTCGTTATTATATTTATATATCCGAGTATATGTATATATTTATATATTTTAATATATATATATATATGCATTTCAGTATATGTGTGTATATATGTTTATGTATATGTGTAAATGTGTGTGTATATATGTTTATTTAATGTTAAATTTTTTTAGAAAATTGATTAATATAAATGTATGTGTGTGATATTTGGTATTACAGTTATATTTTTCTGTTAAATAAATAAATAAATATGTGTAGTTTTATAAAAATGAGATTAATAATGAAAAAGAAAATATGATTTTAGAATTTATTAAAAAAAAATTGATTTGAGTATGTATATTTTTTAATTTTAATGCTTAATATGTATATTAAAAAATAGATTAGATTATGTATATTAAAAAAATATATATTATATTTTTTATATTAAATATTACTTGTTTATAAATATTTATTAAATAAATTGTTTTGATGTTACTGATATAAAATGATATAAAAAGATTTGATATATGTTATTAATCTTGGTTTATGTTGTGCATGTTATGAGAATGTTTATGTGTTTAATTTGTAGGTTTTTCAATTTTTGGGATAGTTTGAAATATAGTCGTTATGTTGCCCAAATTTTGTTGGAGTTAGTAAAATTAATAAAAGTTTAATAATTAATTAAATAAAAATTTAAGTATAATTAAAAATTCATCAAAAAAATAATTTTTAACTATAATTTAAATAAAATAAAATAAAATTACCAATCATAATAATTAATAATTAATTTTAACATTAATATTAGATGTTTTGTAATTGAAAAAGTTAAAAATATAAATGATTTAATAAAATATAAATATAATAAAATTATTATTGATTAAGTAAATAATCCAATAGAAATTGAAGAATTTAATAAAAAAAATACAAAATGGAGATTAATGCATAATTAAATTAATTTTAAATTAAAAGTAATAAATAAGTAAATGTTAAAGTTGACTAGTCAACGGACACGTGGCAGTACATGATTGATCTACATTGTTATTATTCTTAAAATATTTTTTAATTTAACAAAAAAATAAAATTTACATTTTTTAAAAAAAAATTCAAATTTTTTTTCAACTTAAGATTAACTATGAAAAATACATTTTTTTTAAAATTTAATTTTATATTGTTAATATCCTCAAATTTTTTAATTTATTATTATTATTAAAATCTTCCTATTTATTATTTTGTCTACTTGTTTGCAATTAAAGATTAAGTAATTTTGTTTAAAATCTAAGCAATAATTTAAGATTAAATATTTTTTTTACTTAATCCTAAATAATTGATTAAAAGCAGCAAATTTGATTTTTTTTTTGTAAAAAATGAAAAAAAAATATTTTTTGTTACCTTTAAATTTTAAAACAATAAATTGGATTTTTTTAAAAAAATAAAAAATATAAAATGATTTTTTTAATGAAAAATTATTTAAAATAATAATAATAATGTGTACCAATCATGTGGTGCCACGTGTCATTTAAGTGTTAGTAAGTTGTAAGTTTGAGTAATTTAGCCGGAAATATGTCTATAAATAATTATTTTTGCCAAAGATAGGATATTATTATCAGTTAGTGATAATTAGGGAAACAAACAGTCATGAAATACTTTGACTATCATTTCCCTCATTTTAAGACAATTATTAATATTTTCTTAATTATTTCGCTTAAAGATGGCGAGCGACAGGAGCTGGATGAGTGCGAGGAATCGTTGGTCTCTGGAGTATAGAAATGGTGTTAAGGAGTTCTTCGATATCGCCAAAAATCAGTTGAACGATCGGGGTTTGGTTCGCTGTTCGTGCAAGAAATGTGGGAATGTTAAGTTCCAGCCTATAAATGCAATTTCGATGCATTTATTCAACAATGGCATCGTACAGTCCTACAAAGTGTGGGATTACCATGGAGAGGCGCTGCCGTCGCCACCAGCTGTGGTATGAGATCATGATAGAGATGAGATAGCGGATATCCTGGAGGATGTTTACGCTGAAGATGGCGTTCCCGCTGGAAACTATAATGATCATCCCCAAGATGATCCTCAACATCGCGACAAGTATGACAATTTATTTAAGGAGATGTCAAGTGACCTGTACCCGGGTTGCCGAAAGTATTCCGCGTTGAACTTCTTGGTGAAGCTGATGCATCTCAAAGTAATTAACAAGTGCAGCAATCATTACTTTGATGGTTTGCTGGAATTGTTAGTCGACACTATGCCTGACGGAACAATTTTACCTAAGTCTAACTATGAGGCGAAGGCAAAGTTGCGGAGTATTGGATTGGGATATGAGTCCATCGATGCTTGCAAGCATGATGGTGCACTGTTTTGGAAGGAGAATGCGAATTTGGAATTCTGTCCGGTTTGTGGTGAGTGTCGCTGGCAAGATAATCGTGGGAACGGGAAGAAAGTGGCCCATAAGGTCATGCGGTACTTTCCGTTGACGCCGAGATTGAAAAGGCTATACAGTTCCAGATATACTACAGAGGATATGAGATGGCACTATTCTAAAAGGCCAAGGGAAGATGGTGTGATGAGGCACCCCGCTGACAGTAAGGCGTGGAAGCACCTTGATGAGTTGTACCCATCTTTCGCAGCCGAACCTCGAAATGTTAGGCTTAGGTTGGCTACAGATGGTTTCAATCCTTTTGGGAACATGAGCAACTCTTACAGCATGTGGCCTGTGATACTTGTCCCATACAACTTGCCGCCGTGGAAGTGCATGAAACCACAGTCATTAATGTTGTCTATTCTTATTCCAGGTCCTTCTTCACCTGGAAAAGATATCGATGTCTATATGAGACCTTTGGTTGACAAGTTGAAGGAGTTATGGATGAATGGTGTCAAGACAAGAGATGCATACAATAGTACCTTGTTCAATATGCGTGCCGCAATCTTGTGGACCATTAACGACTACCTAGCTTATGCTATGATGTCTGGGTGGAGCACAAAAGGGTACAAGGCGTGTCCCACATGCAATGAAGAAACCCCCTCTGTAGGGATTAGAAGTAAAATTGCATACATTGGCCATAGGAGATTTCTTGATATGGATCATGAATGGAGGAGCAAACGAGCACTATTCGACGGTAACAAGGAACTCAGGCCACCACCGAAACATTACTCCGGTGATGATGTGTTGAAGCAATTAGAGAATTTGCTGATTAGACATCCTGGGAAACACAAAGAATTTGGTGGTGTGAAACGCAAAAGGGCTCCGATTGAACTTAATTGGTCGAAGAAGAGCATATTTTTTGAGCTTGATTATTGGAAGGAGTTATTGTTGAGGCATAATTTGGACGTAATGCACATTGAGAAGAATGTTTGCGACAGTGTCTTGGGAACTTTGTTGAACTTAGAGGGAAAATCTAAAGACACTGACAAGGCAAGACTTGATCTAGCAGACATGAAAATTAGGGAAAAACTCCACCTCCGCAAAGAGGGAAACAAGTGGAAGAAACCGCACGCCAGTTACACCCTCAGTGTCCCGGAGCGTCGAGTTTTCTGTGAATTTGTGAAGTCAGTTGAATTCCCGGACGGTTTTGCTACAAACCTTTCGAAGAATGTCAATGTCAATGATGGCAAGATAACTGGGTTGAAATCACATGATTGCCACGTGTTGTTTCAGCAGTTGTTGCCCGCCGCAATTAGGTCATTTTTGGTTCCGGAAGTTTGTAAGCCAATTATTGAGTTGTGCGGTTTTTTCAAAAACTTTGTGCACGGACTTTGAATGTGAAAGACCTTGAGAAGATGGAGACAGACATTATCACCATTTTATGCAAGTTGGAAATGATATTTCCTCCAGCATTTTTTGACATTATGGTGCATTTGGTTTTGCATCTTCCGAAAGAGGCAATTCTTGGCGGTCCCGTGCACTTTAGGTGGATGTATCCCATTGAACGTTCGATGGGAGTTTATAAACAGTATGTAAGAAATCGTGCACGTCCGGAAGGTTCAATCGCAGAAGCTTACGTGGTGAACGAGGCTTTAACCTTTTGCTCAATGTACCTGCGGGGGGTTGAGACTCGATTCAATCGACCTGAGAGGAATGACGATCGCGTTGAATCCCAACCAAATCAGGAATATTCTATTTATAAGGCTGTTGGTCGTCCATTTGGTAAGAAATCAAGTATGCTCCTCAATCCGCAGTTAAAGCAAAAGGCTGAGTGGTATATCTTGAACAATTGTGCCGAAATTAAGGAGTACCTTAGGTGTGTTTTCTAGTATTTTTTCAATAATGATGTTTGGTTTATATACTGAGTAAATGCCAAAATCATAATTTATTTGTTCATTTGTAGTGAGCATATGGATGAATTAAGAAGACGGGGGGGCTTGAATCTTGAAGTTCAACAAGAAACTGATTTTCCTCACTGGTTCAAAGAAAGAGTATGTATATTAGTCAATTCTTTTCTGAAACCCCACTTAATCAATCCAAAACTAACTTTCAATGTTAATGTTGATAGGTGAACTGTTTGCATGAGTCAACACCTACTGAAGTGAATAATGAATTGTATGCTCTCTCAAACAAATCAAGCGGCACCGTGTATTCATATCCAGGGATGATAGTGAATGGTGTGAAATTTGTGACTTGTGGTCGTGATATGAAGCTTAAAACACAAAATTGCGGTGTAATGGTGCCAAGTGAGGAAGGAGTGAACTACTATGGAGTTCTGGAAGAAGTAATTGAATTGTCCTACTTGATGGGTTACAGTGTTGTCCTATTCAAGTGTAGATGGTTCAATACAAGTAGAATTAAAGTGGAATCCAATTTTATGAGCGTATATGTGAAAGAAGAATGTTATAAAGATGATCCTTTCGTTCTCGCATCTCAAGCGAAGTTGGTGTATTATCTTCGAGATGTGAAAAATGGGGATGATTGGAGGCTCGTTAATGAATACATTCCAAGGAATGTATGAGATTTCTCAAATTCCGATGTTGATGATACTAAGACCACAAATGATATACCAATATTGCAAGAAGTTAATTCTTCTTCATTTCAGTTGTGGGTAGAACTTCCAATTTTTGATAATCTTCAGTATGATCGGGTTGATGTCAATGCCACTGAAGTGCACAACGTTGATGATTTGGTTGGAGAAAGTTCAGATGAATTTGTTGTCGATGATGAAGTTGAATTTGAAGACGACACGTTGGCCGAGTATGAAGACGATGAGGATGACGATAATGTTCTAGTTGATAGTGATAGTGATGTTCGTAATGATGTTGTAGTTAGTGATGATGAGGACAGTGATATGTAATTTAAACAAGTGTATGTAACTTTTTATTTAATTCAATGAAAACTTTATTTATTATCATTAATTAATGATAATATCAGATATAGGTACACACGTACCTATTGGATGCTTTGGGGATAGTCAATGTATTCATGTACTGGTACTCATTTTTTCAATATATTTGATGAAATATATTGAAAAAATGGGTAGTAGCACATGTCTGCTTACTATCTCCAAGGGATCTATTAGGTCGGAATAGGGTAGGTTGGGAAAGACAATGAGTAATAAAATGTTAATTCAATAACAAAAAACAATAGTGATGCACCTAGTGAATGTCTTGGGGATAGTCAATGTATTCATGTCCTGGTACTCATTTTTTCAAGATCTTTGATGAAATATCTTGAAAAAATGAGTATTAGCACATGTCTGCTTACTATCTCCAAGGGATCCACTAGGTTGGAATAGGGTAGGTTGGGAAAGACAATAAGTAATAAAATGTTAATTTAATAACAAAAAACAATAGTGATGCACCTAGTGGATGCTTTGGGGATAGCCAATGTATTCATGTACTGTTCCTCATTTTTTCAAGATGTTTGAGAAACATCTTAAAAAAATGAGGAGAAGTACATGACTCCTTACTATCTCAAAGGGATCCACTATGTCGGAATAAGGTAGGTTTGGAAATACCATAATGAATAAATGTTAATTTTATAACAAAAAACAACAGACATACATAATTTGAATTAGTTAATTAATGAATATTTTAATGTAGAATGGCCGAAACAAGTAATGACACAGGTGGTGGCTCCAAGAGAGGCAGGGGAGCTTATTACGGTGCCAATATCGAGAAGGAGCTAGCCATCAAAAAAGTTAGTCATTTGAAAGTAGAGTTTGATAAAGAAACTGGAAAAGCTATTCAAAAGTACGGCAAGTGGTTCAACAATTCCATGGCTCGTTATTTGCGTAGCACCGTACCCCCAACTACACTAGCTTGGGAACAAGTAAAACCAGCTGATATCGAAGTTATTCGAAAGAGACTATCTGTAAGCATTCTTTAAACCTTTAATAACTCATTATTAAATATTTTGTCTATCTTCATAATATTTTAACAAATTCCAATTTTAATTGTGATTTTAGGAAAAATTCATTTATCCAGAAGACAATCCAGTAATCAACGATGCCATGGTAAGACAAATGCAAAAACATCTGACTGATTGGCACCACACGATGAAGAAACACTGGGTAGATGTTGGAGGAGAGGTGGACAATGAGAGAGCGAAGTCAAAACCTTTTGTGTCGATTACTTCTTCTGATTGGGCAATTCTGTGTGATTTTTGAGCTTCTGATTCTCACCAGGTATGTCGTAGATTTTACATTAATTTTTATTTATAAAATTACAATTTAGATTAATGAGTATTGTTTTCTTTTTGAAGCGTATATCGAAGAAAAATAAAGAAGCTCGAGCTAAAATGACCATACCAGGAGGACACGGTTCCAAATCCATCGTTGCCCATGTTTATGATCACGTAAATTATAATAACTTATATCCTTACATTTACGAAAATATTATAAATGTCACAATGTTTAAATAATTTGCTTTTTTAGATGGACCCTTCTACTGGCCAGCTCCCGAGCATGATCGACACATTCGAGCACCTCCACAAGAAGAAGGATAAGTGGATTAGTGATGCAGCGGCGACAAAACATGTAAGTTGCATAACCTTAACTAATTTATGATCATTTAACTTTAAAAAAGTTTAGTAAATAATTAATAAATATTAATTGGTTGTTGTCAATTAGTAATTATTTATTAATTATTAATTAAATTTTTAACAATGAAATCTTTATAATCTATGTGCCAATATTTTTATGATTAATGATTGTGGACTAAGATAAAAAAAGAATGTAACTAATGTTGTCCCCGTATCAAGGAGCTTGCGGTCTAAAGTAAATTTGGTCATGAAAATCCATTTCTGAATGAAAAACATGCAAATGTAGTTGATGTATATGTTTGGAGACGTAAATTCCCCATTAATGGAATTAACTGCACCTACCGTATATATCAATAATATCTTCATGATTTTCAATCAGAAATGAGTTTTCATGACCAAATTTACTTTAACCCACTTGCTCCCTGATACGGGAACAAAATTAATTACATTCTTTTTCTATCACTGGTCTGCAGTCATTAATGATAGGATGTTGGCAGATAGATAATAAAGTTATATTTTATATGTTGTTATATTAAAAATTTATAAGTTAGGTTTTCAAATAATGTTATATTGGAATTCGAAATACGTGCTTTTTATTGTGCAGAATGAGATGACCGAACGTCGAGCATCGCAGAGTACGGCCCCTGCATCATCTGCTGCTTCTTGTGTCGGCGATAATGTCGACGGTCATTTCCCGCCTGATATGGATATTGTCACGGATGTCATTGGACCCTGCTCGCGTTATAAGAAAAGGTTTGGGGGATTGCCTAGGTTGAAGGCAATTGGCGTAAAGAGGGCAGCATCTTCGTCAACTTCTCAAATGTCCGGGCAATTGCCACCTGAAGTGGACACCATTTTGTAGCAAAATCAGGACATTATGCTAGAAAATCATAACCTAAAGAAGCATACGACTAAACTTGAGAGTCGTCAACGGCGTCAAGATCTCCTGCTCAGTGCTTTGTTGAAGCAGGTTGGTGAATTGGCTCCTGGTTTTACTGTTGACTTACCAGACCAGGATTCGGATGAGGACGATGATGCTGACGGGGGCGGGAATGATGAGGCGGGCAGTACTCATTTGTAGAACTTTTTTTCTATTTATTTAAAATTTAATTTATGAGACATTTATTTTACTAAATTACTTTTATATTTTCATGTTTGGTGGAGACAATAAATATTAATAGTTGTAATTTTTTATTTATTTATTTATAAAATTTTAATTTTAATTTTATTTCTAATTAAATAATATTACTAAAAAATTAAATAATTATTAATATATTAAAATTGAAAATTATTATTTTAAAAATACTTTTACCGGCGCAAAATTACGTCGGCAAAAAGTTTCAATCTTAACTTCACATATACACATTTACCGGCGCAAAAATGCGCCACTAAAAAAGTAAACTATTGCCGGCGCATTATTGCGCCACTAAAAGTGTTTTCCACAATATCGTGACAGATTTTTTTACCGGCGTATCCATATTTTTACCAGCGTATTTTTTCGTCGCCAAAAAAGGCCATTGCCGGCGCATTATATTTGCGTCAGAAAAAGTGAAATTAACGGAGATACGACGCGATTCTTTGCCGGCGCAAAATTGCGTCGGCAAAAACTCCATGGGTTTTGCCGGCGCAAATTTGCGCCGGCAAAAGTCCCCTTTTTTGTAGTGACTTTTCTGGTTCTGCCATTGAGAAGAAGGCGAAAGAAAAAGTGTTTTGATATATTATTATACTTAATGCGCTATTAATTATAATTTTATTTAAATAACGATAGTTGAGATCGATGATAAAAATTATAATTTTAGAAAATTATAATCATCATGTGGTACACAATGTGTTTATGCTCCACCAAAGATTTTATATTTTTATATATATATATGGGTAATTTGAAAGTACCCTAGTTAGCTATTAAGCTATTATTATTTCTTTGGCTTTGAAAGAACCTTCTATTTATATTTTGGATTTTGGTGTAATTTAGTACAACCGTCAATTTCATCGTTAAGTTGGTTTGTGACACATAGACAAAAGTACAAAATTATAAAAATATTTACAACAAAAATACCCAATTTAAAATATACTTATAGCGAAAGGACTCAATTTAAGAGATGTTTGCGGTAAAATTATTCAAGTTATAAATAAATTTCACAATATGTAGGTAGACTTAACGACAAAACAGACAACTATACTAAAACATAGACGGATGATACTTTAGCCGCCAAAACAATAACTTAGATACTTAAATACTACAAACACAATAATTAGATTATTTTCACCGAAAATATCTTAAATATATATATATATATTTACTGCATGCTCAACCTGGGGTAAAGAGTGCATGTGGTTAATTAGTATTATATTTGTCATTATTTCTTGATCATATGTCGGATTGATTCAAACAAGAAACATTATGAAATCAATTATGATCGTTCGTTGAGGTTGGTGTTATTAGAAGGACATGACTTAGTCACATGGAGCTTTTATTATAATTAATCTTTAATAAAAGTCATCATTAGCTGGTGACACAACTTATAAGTATGAAATCAATTGATCTCTCTCAAACACATTTAACATTTCTCATCTCTTTAATCTTTGTCTCCACCACCACTTGCTTTTATGAATCCAATATTGTGACATAATTAATTAGTTTATAATTATATACATGTTTAATTGACTTTATGATTGAAAAACATTGTTATTCTAATGAGTGACCAAAGACCTATTAATTATGTTTAATATCTTCTATTTGGATAAGATTTCAGTTAAGTTTTGTACAATTATATAAATAAATCACGTAGCGTGCTAGAAAATAAATAAGGCATTATTTTTTGTCTGACATATTTTTATTTTTGGTACGTATAAAAATTATAATCTAATTTATTTTTATTTGATAATGTGAATTATGGTTATAACAATAAATTTTTTAAAATTTAATTTCAACATTATAAATTATTTAAAAATTTTAAAAAATTAATATAATATTTCCTATAAATACAATATACATTATTATATAAAATTTGATTGAGTTATATATCACCATCAATACAGAACTTCATTTATATATGAAAGAAGGCAAGAAAGGGCATAATTTTCTTAATTAATTCTCTTACTTTCCATGAAATTCACACGGCCGCGATCCATTAATTGGTGCCATACCACATGGGTGAATATTTTTCTTAAAAATAGTTCTGACAAAAAGAAAAAGCACACAAACTACTACTACTATTATTATTATTATTATTATTATACTTAGAAAAGTCTGACAAAACTGAATAAATAAACATAACACTCAAAAATTAAAGAAACGGAAAGCACAGCAGGCGAAATTGTACCACCATGTAGTCTATGTTCCCATATAGTTAGGTGCCATTTAATTCCGAGAAGCGAACTATGACCTGAAGATGTGATTTTGTTTTATATACTTTAATTATGATATAGTGGAGTGTTTATTTTAAGATTTGAGTGGTCTCAAAAATTTGGACCATATCAAACTCAACTTTTTTAAATAGTTTGATTTTATGTCTAAAATCGTATGAGATCCATAAGAAAGTTACATATTCTTAATTTTAAAAAATTAAATTAAACATAAAGTGTACTATCCATTCCCATCCATTTATTATTTATTTTTATACCAAACGCCCCCTAGTAATATTAGGTTTCGAATAATAATTAATCCCGATGATTCCGATGATAGTTAATTATAGGATAAAATTAAATCCAATCCTTATGGTCAACCTTGTCTTACTCTATATATATATATGTACAAGATATATCTTCATGAAACACACAATGTTACAATTGTAGTTCTATTTCAAATGAGCTTCTTATAAGACATTAAAGAACTAGGAATTCAACTAATAATAACCTTGCTGAAACCATCTCATTCACATAAAGGTAAAACCTGATAGAAACTACAGTGAAAACACAAGGAAGCACTAGCTCTCAAGAGAAATCCAATTTCTCTCATCTTTTTTGGATATGATCAAACTTACTACATATATATATATATATATGTATGTGGAGTTTTTAACATAAGTCACAATATGCCCTGTGGCACTTTCGGATTTGTCACTCTTTCAGAGTTGGTTAAGTTAGTTACTAAGGTCCTTTGCTAACTAATGATGTGTTAAGAGTAAAAAGTCTGTTAGTTAGTTGGTGAGTTAGTTTTAGTGAGCTGACTAGTTAATGAGTTGTTAATCAGCTGTCATAATGAGGTGTAACTAACTTCAGTTACTGAGCTATTATGAGCTTGAGCCATATAAGGCTCACTCATTTTTTTTCTGTACTCAATTAATCCAGTTTAATACAATTCTCTCTTTGATTCATTTTTTCTCTACTTCTTTAGTTTTCTGTCTTGTAATATGGTACCAAAGCCCCAATCACGGCTTCTTTGCTTTTTCTCTGATTGTTGATCACGGTTGCTGTTGGTAATGGCTCGTGGTGGAGCTCACACTCGAAACACAACAAACCAAGGAGTTGGATCTGAAACTGCAAACATGTTCTCTGTTCTTGAACCTCATGATCATCCACCTGGTGATGATCCTCGCAGTCCTTACTACATTTCTAATGGAGATCAATCTGTTGTTAGTCTTGTTCCAAAGATCTTGACTGGTTGCGAAAATTACAGCTCCTGGAGGCGATCGATGGTAGTTGCTCTTGCTGCAAGAAACAAGATTAAGTTCGTTGATGGTCGATTACCTGCTCCTGAAGGTGATGACGAAGCTTATGATGTCTGGTTTAGGTGCAACAGTTTGGTGATCTCATGGATTCTGCATGCCATTTCTAGTGAAATTGCAGACAGTGTGATGTATCTTGACAATGCGGCTAGGATTTGGTCTGAACTTCAGGAAAGATATCATCAAAAGAATGCACCTAGGGTGTTCGAGGCTAAGCGATCAATGCAAGCTTTGGTTCAAGGATCAAATTCTGTCATTACATACTTCACTCGACTGAAGTCTCTTTGGGATTTGATTCAAGAATTCAGACCACAACTTGTTTGTACTTGTGGTGCAATGAAGATTATTCAAGAATATCAGGATGATGATCGGGTTCTTGAGTTTTTAATTGGTCTCAATGAGTCATACAGCAATGCAAGATCTCTGATCTTGATGCAAGATCCCTTTCCCAACATTAACAAGGCTTTTGCTTCAGTGGTTCAAGAGGAAAGACAGAGAGGAATAACCTCTACTCACATAGAAAATGACAAGCCTGCTGCTCCACCATCATCATCTAGCTCCGGTCAATTTGTGGGGAGTGTTCAGCCACACAAGCCAAGAACAGTGTGTAATCATTGTGGAATCACAGGTCATATCATGGCTAAGTGCTACAGGCTTCATGGTTATCCACCAGGACACAAGTTACATGGCAAATTTCCCAATAGAAATGCTCGAGGACCTGCCAAACCTGCTGCAAATTTCTCTGGTGCACAAGAGGATGGCGGAACAAATGCCAATGGTCCGAATGTTGAGCAAGATCTCATAGCTACTTTTGCTCAGTGCCAGAGGCTCATGAATATGCTGTCTCAGAAAGGTGGTGAACACCTCAATTCTGTTCATGTTACTCAGCCATCAATATCACAATTCTCTGGTAAAACTCTTTCTACAACCTCATTTTCTTGGATTCTTGACACTGGTGCTACTCACCATGTGTGTCACAACTTGTCCTTATTTCAAAACACTTATTCAGATTCCACAATTTCTTGTGTTAATTTACCTAATGGAAATTCTGTTAAAGTTTCTTGTCTTGGAACAGTTGTGCTCTCTTCAACCCTTATTTGCAACAATGTATTATATGTTCCAGATTTTCACCTTAACCTCCTTTCTGTTACATCTTTACTTGAATCAGCCGCTTGTGTATTCACTTTTCATTATGATCACTGTGTAATTGTGGACACTTTGAAGAACCAGCTGATTGGGATGGCTGAAAGGCGTGGAAAATTATTTTACTTGAAATTGCCTGTTGAGAAAAATAGTCTACATGTTTTCTCTTTGTTTTCAGATTCCACAATAAATAGTGATACTGTATGGCATTATAGATTGGGACATCCCTCTTGTATCAAACTTCATTCCTTGAATAAAGAATTGCAATTTCAAAATCACTCTTCTCCAAATTTCCACTGTTCTGTTTATCATTATGCAAAACAAAGAAAATTGCCTTTTGTTTCCAATCATAACATTGCTAAAGAATGTTTTGATCTTATTCACATTGATCTATGGGGACCATTTAATACACTTACCATTGGGGGTCATAAGTATTTTCTTACCATTGTTGATGATCATTCTAGAAACACTTGGGTGCATTTTATCAAAAGCAAAGCTGAAGCACAAACTGCCATTCCAAATTTTATTCAACTCATCAAAACACAGTACCAAAAGACCATTAAAGTTGTTAGATCAGATAATGCCAAAGAATTGCAGTTTGCAGATTTGTTTAGCTCTCTTGGCATTATTCATTATCACTCTTGCATCCATAGACCCCAACAAAATTCTGTTGTTGAAAGGAAACATCAACATCTCTTAAATGTAGTTAGAGCCCTCTTATTCCAGTCTTATATTCCTTTAGTTTACTGGGATGAATGTGTTGCTACTGCTGCCTACTTAATCAACAGAACACCAACACCAAATTTACAAAATGTCTCTCCATTTCAGGTTCTCAAATCTAAGCCACCAAATTATACTCATCTAAGAGCTTTTGGATGTCTTGTCTATGCCTCTACCTTCTCTAACAATAGATCAAAATTTTCTCCTAGAGCTGTACCATGCATTTTTCTAGGATACCCGAATGGCATGAAAGCCTATAAGTTGTTAGATATTAATTCAAACAGAGTTTTTTGTTCCAGAGATGTCCATTTTCATGAAACAATTTTTCCATTTCGTTCTAATGACTCTCTTTCATATGAGTACCAAATTTTTTTCTCTAAGTCTGTTACTGATTTTTCAACATCTGGGCTTCAGTATAACGACCAATCAGCCCCTGTTTCTTCTTCACAGACCAGACCTGTTAGAGCATCTCATAAGCCTTCATATTTACAAGATTATCACTGTTATCTTGCCAAAACTAACTCTTCTGATGTGTCTCAGGTTCCCTCATCTGTTACTCATCACTCTATTTCTCAAGTTCTTGATTACAGCAGGTTATCTCCTCATTTTCGAGCAGCTATTCTGGCCATCTCCAGTCACTATGAACCAGAATTGTTCAGTCAAGCACAAGGCATACCAGAGTGGGATAATGCCATGAATAATGAGATTGATGCTCTTGAGAAGAATAATACATGGAGAGTGGTTTCTTTGCCTACTAACCAACATGCTATTGGCTGTCGATGGGTCTATAAGATCAAGTACAATGCAGATGGCTCTGTGGAACGGTTTAAAGCCAGACTTGTGGCTAAAGGTTATAATCAACAAGAAGGTATAGATTATACAGATACCTTTGCTCCGGTTACAAAATTAGTCACAGTAAAGCTTGTTCTTGCACTTGCAGCTCTCCATGGTTGGCATCTTCATCAACTTGATGTCAACAATGCCTTTTTACATGGAGATCTCCATGAAGATGTGTATATGACTCTACCTCATGGGTATAGTCCTAAGGGGGAGCTTCCACCAAATGCTGTATGCAAACTTAAAAAATCTCTATATGGGTTGAAGCAGGCATCAAGACAATGGTTTGCAAAATTTTCTAGCGCCTTGATTGAGGAGGGTTTTCATCATTCAGCCACAGATCACTCACTGTTTATGAGACAAGTTGGAGACAGTTTCATCATCCTTCTCATTTATGTTGATGATGTAATTTTGGCAAGTAACAATCTTGCTGAGTTGGAGGCACTCAAGGTTAAGTTGAACAACAAATTTCAGCTTAAAGATCTAGGAAAACTAAAATACTTCCTAGGATTGGAAGTGGCTAGATCTCCTAAGGGAATTTTCATTTCACAAAGGCTTTATGATTTGCAATTGCTTGAAGATCTTGGTCATTTAGGGTGCAAACCAGTCACTACCCCTATGGAAGCTAACCTAAAGCTAAGTCAAGATGAAGAAGACAAGTTGGCAGATCCCAAACTTTATAGAAGAATAGTTGGGAAGCTGCAATATCTCACCATCACAAGACCAGATTTGTCATTTTCTGTGAACAAATTGAGTCAGTTTTTAGTCACTCCCAAGGCTAGACACTTGAAAGTAGCACAAAGGGTACTCCAATATGTGAAGTATTGTCCAGGACAGGGACTGTTTTTCCCTGCAACATCAGAAATACAGCTAAAAGCCTACACTGATGCCGACTGGGCAGCTTGTCCAGATACCAGAAGATCAACTACTAGTTTTTGCATTTTTCTTGGAGACTCTTTGATATCATGGAAAAGTAAGAAGCAACAAGTTGTATCTAGATCATCTGCTGAAGAAGAATACAGGGCCATGGCAAATACTACCTGTGAGCTTGTATGGTTACTGTCAGTTCTTAAGGAGCTAAATATTGAACATAAGAATCTAGCTTTGTTATATTGTGACAACAAGGCAGCACAATACATAGCAGCCAACCCTGTGTTTCATGAAAGAACCAAACATATAGAGATTGATTGCCACTCGGTTCGGGAAAAGGTTCAACAAGGGGTGATCAAAACTAGCCATGTCTCTTCCAAAGATCAACTAGCTGATGTGTTCACTAAAGCCCTATTTCCTACTCAGTTCAATGGCTTCAAAGACAAGATGGGATTAATAAGCATTAGCTCTCCATCTTGAAGGGGAGTGTTAAGAGTAAAAAGTCTTTTAGTTAGTTGGTGAGTTAGTTTTAGTGAGCTGACTAGTTAATGAGTTGTTAATCAGCTGTCATAATGAGGTGTAACTAACTTCAGTTACTGAGCTATTATGAGCTTGAGCTATATAAGGCTCACTCATTTTTTTCTGTACTCAATTAATTCAGTTTAATACAATTCTCTCTTTGATTCATTTTTTCTCTGCTTCTTTAGTTTTCTATCTTGTAATATGATGCTAGCTATAAATAGTTGGTTCGGTTCCTACTCTTGACAACTAACACAACAAACCAAGAGAGAGTAAGATCAGATTAAGAGAGAATACAGGAGCAAGACTCCTTTTGTAATTGTATTTTCTCAGCTTTGAGTGATCATTTTGTAATCTCCATCGATTCATCAATAAAGAAGATTGAGCTGTTTTTTCCCGAGGATGTAGGCACAAGTCTCATTGACTTGTTGTTCGAACCTCGTACATAAGGTGTTCATTTAGTTTCCAGCACTGTTATGCAATTGTTTCTTGTTTATGATTGATTAAATTTTGATCTTTGCTAATTCCTAGTTTTCATTTTCAATTACTAGTTTGGTGTTCTTTGTTGGGGCTCTTGAATGAGGTGAAGTGGAATTCACCACAAATGGTACCAGAGCCATGTTCAGAAGAGCTTTAGTTTTCAAGAACAGTTTCAAGATTCAAATAATACAATATGAAAATGTCTTCAGCAAAGTTCGAAGTGGATAAGTTCACAGTGACAAATGACTTTAGTTTATGGCGCATAAAGAGGAAGGCCTTGCTTTTTCATCAGGGTATTTCAAAGGCAATCAATCCAGAGCAATTGGCAGAAATCAAAGATGAAAAGGTCAAGAGAGAAACTGAATCAAAGGCTCATAGTGCAATCCTTTTGAGTCTTGGAGATGAAGTTCTGAGAGAAGTCACAAATGAGAAAACTGCATCAGGATTATGGATCAAATTGGCCTCGATTTATTTGAAGAAATCTTTGGAAAATAAGTTGTACCTGAAGAAGAAACTCTATGCTATGAAAATGGATGACAGCAAGGAATTGAGAAAACACCTGGATGATTTTAACATAATTGTTCTTGATTTGAACAACATTGGTGTCAAGATAGAGGAAGAGGATCAGGCTATCATTCTACTAAGTTCTCTGCCCAAAACTTATGAGCATTTTGTTGACACGATCCTGTATGGAAAAAGATACATTGACAATGTCAGAGGTTAAAGCTGCACTTAATTCCAAGGAGATACAAAAGAAATCAGAGGAAAAGGGGGAATCAAGTGGAGATGGTTTGTATATTGTCAGGGGAAGAACAGGCAAGAGAGACTTCAAGAACAAGCACAGAAGTGGTAGCCAGACCAAAACAAAATCCAAATTCAAAAGTGGAAAATTCTGTTATTACTGCAAGAAAGAAAGACATTTTCGAGATGAGTGTAATACCCTGAAAGCCAAGAATGCCAGAAGCAAAAGCAGGGAAAGAGGTGAATCAAATGTAGCTGAGGATGGATACAGATCTGCAGATGTGTTAGTTGTGTCCAGCAAGGATTCTGGTGAGGAAAGGATATTAGATTCTGGGTGTTCATTTCATATGACACCACACAAGAATCTGTTTTGTGAATTCAAGGACATACAAGGAGGGAATGTTCTTCTAGGAAACAACAAAGCATGTCAGATCAAGGGAATTGGATCTGTGTTGTTTGTCATGCATGATGGCATAAAATGAACAGTCAAGAATGTCAGGTATGTCCCTGAACTTAAGAGAAACCTATTGTCTATTGGTGAATTAGTTGCAAATGGATGCTCCATTAAGATTGAGGAGTTCCTTAGAGTCACTAAGGGCTCACTGGTTGTTATGAGAGGAGATATCAGAAATGGTATCTATGTTCTTAATGGTAAGGTAGTTATGGGAACAGCCAATGCTGTTGTGAATGACAAAGGTGGTGACCAGACTAGAATGTAGCATTTGAGATTAGGCCACGTGAGTGAAAGAGGTCTAATTGAATTAGAAAAACAAGGCCAAGGGATAAATTGAATGGTAAATTGGAATTTTGTGAAGAATGTGTACTAGGCAAGAGCTGCAGGGTAAAATTCCCTACTGGTATACATGTTACCAAAGAACCACTCAATTATGTCCACTCAGATCTATGAGGTCCATCAAGGACACAAACTCTTGGGGGTGCCAACTACTTCATGAGTATCATTGATGATTTCAATAGGAAGGTTTGGGTTTTCATTTTGAAGAACAAGAATCAGGTTTTGGAAACTTTCAGCAACTGGAAGAAACTCATGGAAAACCAAACAGGAAGGAAGTTGAAGGTATTAAGGACAGACCATGGACTTGAATACTGCTCAGATGAATTCAAAGAGTATTGTGCTAAAACTGGAATCAAAAGACACAAGTCAGTGGTCAAGACACCCCAACAGAATGGATTAGCAGAAACAATGAACATAACTATTCTTGAAAGGGTCAGATGTATGCTAAAGGGTGCAAGGTTACAAAAGCATTTATGGGGTGAAGCTGTGAAAACAGCATGCTACTTAATCAACAGATGTCCCTCTGTTGCATTAAATTTCAAAACACCACAAGAAATTTGGACAGGAACCAAGCCAAACTATGACCACTTGAAAGATTTTAGGTGTCTTGCCTATGCACACATCAGACAAGACAAATTAGAACCAAGGGCTTTGAAATGCCTGTTCCTTGGTTATCCTGATGGTGTGAAAGGCTACAAATTGTGGTGTCTAGAAGAGGGCTACAAGAAATGCATTATCAGCAGGGACGTGGTATTGAAGAAGGATGAGATGGCCATGAAACCTGTTCTGAAACCAATCATGAGTCAAGAGAATAGCGGGGTAAAAGTTCAGGTGGATCCTAGTGGAACTAGTGATTATCAAGAAACTGATACACCAGAAGCACCTTTACCAGAAACTGGAGAGGCACGGATTGAATATGATAATGAAACACATGCTACTCAAGAGAATTTAAGAAACTATCAACTTGCAAGAGACAGAGAAAGAAGGCAAACAAAAGCACCGGACAGACTTGGCTATGCTGACTACTCTGTATCAGATTGCACAGCTTTTGCATTTGCTGCTGTTGAAGAGATTGAAAACTCAGATCCTACCAGTTACACAGAAGCAATTCAAAGCAAAGCAAGAAAGAAATGGTTGATGGCAATCAATGATGAAATGGACTCACTAATCAAGAACAAAACTTGGATTGTGGTAAGAAGGCCTCAAGGACAAAGACTTATTAGCTGCAAGTGGATATTCAGGGAGAAAGAAAGTGACAATGGCACGGGTCAGACCAGGTACAAGGAAAGGTTGGTCGCCAAGGGGTTCAGTCAAAAGGAAGGTATAGATTACAATGATATCTTTTCCCCTGTAGTGAAACAAATATCCATCAGAATTCTGATGGCTTTGGCTGCAAAATTTGATTGTGAGGTGGATCAGATGGATGTCAAAACAGCCTTTCTGCATGGTATGTTGGATGAAGAGATCTATATGACATTTCCATAAGGATATGAAGTAGACAATCCAGATGAAAAGGTTTATTTACTCAAGAAGTCACTGTATGGCTTCAAACAAGCACCAAGACAGTGGAATCTAAGGTCTGATGAGTTTATGATTCGAATTGGTTTCATCAAGAGCAAGTATGACCCTTGTGTCTACTTTAATGATCATGTATATCTACTCTTGTATGTTGATGATATACTGATCATAGGAAAATTGAGAGTTGAAGTAGACAAGATATAGATGAAACTTAGCAGTGAATTCAAAATGAAAGATTTGGGGAGAGCAAAGAAGATTTTGGGAATTGACATTATCAGAAAAAGGCCAGAATACATCATACTGTCTCAGAAAGGTTATCTTCAGAAAGTTTTAGACAAGTTCAATATGAAAAAAGCTAAACATTTAACCACTCCCATTGCTCCTCATTTTAAACTCATACAAACACAATCACCACAAACACAAATGGACAAAAGGTATATGAGCAGCATACCTTATGCATCATGTGTTGGAAGCCTCATGTATTCTGATAACTCTACAAAATAGAGTTATTTTACCATATTTTATATGATAATTGTTGCTTAGTTCTTGAGTTTTTAATTAACTTATTAAGTTTTTATGAAATTTTTAATTTTTTAGTCTTACTGTAGTTTTCTAGATTTTTATATGTTTTTATAGATATTTTATTATAATATGTTGTAATTTAATTATATGAAATTTGTATTGTTAAGAAAGAAGTTTAAAATGTAATTCTTTTGAACTTAAATGCTATATTAATTTAAGTTATAATCAATATTTTCAAATAATTAATATGATTTATTTATATTTGATTTGTATTTAATTAATTTTATCTTGTAGGAATTATATTGTAGTTTTGGGAAAAAGAAAGAAAGAAGAGTGGCATTTGTGAAAAATAAATAGAAAAATTGGCACAAGGCCATCTCCTTCAGCAGGCCCACTCCAAGGCCCACGCCAGCTCCAGCCTTCACCATTTCCTTGCCTTCTCCACACCAAGCATCAATACTTCTCAGCATCACCAATTGATGCTACCAAGTCTCTGCTGCCACGTGGCCTTCTCTCCAGCTTCCACACCAAGCATATGCCAGCCAAGTCAAGCACTTCTCCCAGCCAAGGAGATGCCTCCAACGTGCCCTCCATCCTCACAGTCACAGCCATGCACTCTTCTCAGCCAGCCCATGAACTGCCTGCCCCATCTGCCAGCAGCAAGGCCACGCCCAAATCTGACCCAGCCCCCTCTTGAGCCCATCAAGTTGTACAATGTCCCCTATGTCTAAAATGCCACTTTTTACCCATTTTTCTACACACTTTTTACCCCAAACTCATCATCACTCTGTTGACGCCGTTTTTCGTCAAACAGTAAAAGAAGAGCACATAAACAATAACTGAAAATTGCCAATTGAAATAAAACAATATAAACACACGATTTTTACGTGGTTCAGCAGTTAAATCTGCCTAGTCCACGAGTCTTTGTTATTAAACTCAAGATTATCTCTAGGAATTCTTCAAGAATGAATTCTCCAGAGTTTTCTCTCAAGGATCAGAATTTCGGTCCTTTACAATGGTGCATGGCTTCTCTATTTATAGAGAAGGCTAAAGAATACTATCCCACATATTTTGGGTAGTTACTCTTTTTGTATAAATAACATTTATGGCTTTAAATGCCTATAATCAGATATAAAAGGAAACTTCCCCTGAAGACCAGGAGACATATAACTGACCAAATAATATCCCACGATTCTAGGGGAATTACAATAATAAATGAGGATTACATCTCATATTAATAACATTTGTAGATATTCAAGGTGGTTATCGCGTATCTCTAAGGCTTTAGCCTCCTAGGTTTCCCATCATCTATCGAGCTAGAAACATCTCCCGAGGCCACATGACTTTCGAGATCGTACGTGCGTCGAGCTCGGGACCCCTGATCCGAAGTCGTCCCTGAAGATGAGTGTGTTCCCGGAGCTATCTTCCGAGATCATGAATACTTCGAGGTCACCATACTCGAGGTCGTCTATATCCTGCAAGCTCGACATGCAATCCTGGAGCATGTTTCCAACCTTATGAGTCCACTGATTTAGTTGTCAAATAATAAGAAGTCTTGTGTTAGTAATCTGGGTGTAACATCTTGCCCCCTCAAAAGTATTTGTTCGAATCCTAAGAGAAGGAAACTTTTGAACTACTTTTTCTTGAGAACTGTACCATCACACTTTTGAAAATGGACATGCGTCAATTGGTCATTGCTCATTTTTAGTACTTGAGTACCCTGGAAACACGCCCAGGATCGTCCGCTGACACCTTTTCGGCGCTATCTTGTCATTGATCCCTGACCATTGGATTTTGCAAGGATTTTGTTCAACGTTCCAGATTAAATCCCTTTTTCCCACCTATATATATATAAGACCCTACTCTTCGTCTTCATTTTTACCTTCGTTTACCAAGAGCAAGAAAAAAAGAAAAAAGAAACCACAGACCTCCTCATAAAAAGTTTCCATTCTGCGCATGTTTTCTCGGCCAAAGAAACAAAGAAATCCTGGTCTGTTCGAGTCAGTGAGTTCCTATTTGCAACCTCTTCTTCAATCAACAATCTCTCTGCAGTCGCCATTATTGTGTAAGTAAGCAATCTCTGTTTCCCATTTTGTCAGTTTTTTATTCAAACTGTTCTTCCTGTGTATGTGTATATACTAGTTTACATCCTTAGCATAATGTGATAGGAGGTTTTGATCTGATAGGCTCAGATGCTTTTTAGACTCCCGTACTAGATTTACATCACTGGTTTATACCCAGTTTTCATATTTGAGTGAGGTTCCAATTTTTCTGGGTTTTGAAATTTTTAGGCAACGTTTCTTGTACACTAAGTTTTCGGATAAAAACATGGGCCTTGATAAATGCACGAAACCCAAAGACGCCTTTCCTGGTTAACCGCCACTCTTCTTTCCCCTGAATTTCGGGATTTTCAAAAAATTATCCACGCTCCTTTTCTTTTTCGTGGAACACACGCCCCTGACTCCTCAATAAGGGTCTTAATATTTAGTTTGTCTCGTTCCTAAATCTCCGAGCTCATTCCATCGAGCTCGTGATTCTTGTATGCATGGCCCTCACCATTTTTTCTTTCTCGTTAGATGTCACAGAATCTGGAAAGATGGTGGGGGTCATCGCTGGCAATCCCTTACGAGCCAAAATCTCCGAGCCCAGAATCGTTGTTCGCCCGGAATCAACGTCAGATAAGAGAATACGAGCTTGCGCGCGAGCAAGAGGACATTTGAGCTCATTACCGCCGTCAGATAGACGAAGTCATAGAGGGGAAGAGGAGAGTTCTTCGGGAGGCCGTCTATCCGGAATCTAATTCAGGCTCTAAGCCGATTCCTCTCGATCCTGCTTTAAAGGTTACCGTCGCATACCCCCCCGGAGAGCTCAAATTTTCATTAATGGGGGAACCTTCCTCCTCACAATCGAGGAGAGAGATGTTCGAGGCCGAGCTCTACTGGAGCTCGGTTACCACAACCAGCCAAATAACTGAAATCCTGGCTTTCCATGGCCTTGGTTTGTCAGGCACCTTGAAGTGTCGAGCTCCGACTGGTCAAGAACGGAGCTGCTTCGCCCCTGGAGGCCGTGACGCCATAGTGAAATATGCGGCATGGAGCCAGGAACATATGAGGGCAGGAGCACTGCTGCCCTTGAAGTCTTTTTTCAAAGACTTTACTGATTTCGTTGGGTTGGCTCCGTTCCAACTCAACACCAATTCGTACAGGGTACTGTCTGCCCTGAGGTCCTTGTACCACGAGCTGGGGTGGAAAGGACCTTCACCTCAAGAGATTTTATATCTCTTTTGTTTAAAAAGTAACCCCTCCCGAGCTCGGGGAGGGGATGACTTTTACTACCTCTCGAGCTACCCCAAGGAGACGAAGGTTTTTGAGGATCTTCCCAACCACCCGCCTGATTTCAAAAGAGCCTTCTTCTGGACAGATGGTCTGTCCCCTTCTCAATATTATTCGTTCAGGCGGATTCATAAGTATTCTCGTTACCTTTATTTCTGTGCTCGAGACTTTAGTTCTTAAATCCATATTTAGTTGAAATGTGTTTCGCCTTTCAGCTAATTTTCAGCGTCCCACCCCTGATGAAGCAATGAAGGGGCACAGAGAGGCCTTGCTCCAACTCCCTTATGGCAGGAGGTCTCTCTCGTACTTATTACATGAGGGCAAGCTCCGAGCTTGTGGGCTGTTGGGAGAGGGCCAGTCAACCTCTGACTGGTCCAATAAAAAATATGAACACTGGGAGGAGGTGCCACTGCCCACAGGCGCCCTTCCTCCGAGGAGAGAAACGAGGCCATCACTCCCAGTTCGCCTGAGGAGTCCGCGATCTGGGAATGAGGCCAATGATGAGGCTTCGAGCTCGGATTCAGATGAAGGTAAAGTCCTCCCTACTTCGAGAATGTTGTCCCCCACTTTACTAAAACATAGGCCCAATAGGTTAGTCTCGTGCCCATAGGATAGATACCACTTCTACATATGGAGTTGGGTAGATGACTGTGTCCATAGGTTTGATAGTGGGCTCGGGAAATACGACACCATGTACACCACGGACGAGGTGTGGAATGGGATAGATGTGCAGTATGGGACCAATGATTATAGGGACCTCTCGAGGTTATCACCTACTTATAGGGAAGGCACTCCCCCCGCCTCCTCTGAAGACGGGGAATTTCATGGTCCCCAAGCTCGAGCTCGGGGGAGAGTTCCAGTTAGGTTTCTTCTATCATCACTCTATATCTGTGATACTGAAACAACTTGTGTGCTTCACTTTACTCACCGTGTTGTGACTTGTGCAGGCGAGATGGACTCCGACCTTGACACCCTCATCGACACTGCTAGTGCCAAGAGGAGCAAACGCCCTACCTAGGGCGGGGTCGCTGAAGACTGGCCAGCCGGGCAAAGGCTCTAAGAGGTCCAAGAAAACACCTCCCCTTGCTCCGCCGGTTCCGAGCTCTGTTGCTGAGTCGACTACTCAGGCCGGCACTTCCATGACGGCGCCATCCTTGCAGGCCGTCGCCTCTGCGGTGGCACCGACTACACTGGTTGGTGCCCCCATCATGGTTGGGCCTCAACCTCTTGTGGTGGGTCAATCATCCTCTACTCCGCTTTCCAAAAGGCCTTCTGCTTCCCGAGTTCAGAAGTTGTCAATCTCCACCCATATGGATGCATATGCGGTGGACAATGCTGTTGGGTCCCATGGATCCACGCTGGTCTCGGATGTCATGTCCCGGATCGGCCAAAGCTATGGCAGCCTCGAAGCTCCCCAGTGGCAGTGCTTAAATGATACCCGAGACTGCACTGCTCTTTATGAGAAGAGTATCGAGCACACCGCCGCGGTAAGTATTCTTCTATACTCCTTCATTTTCTACTTGTAATCATACTGACCTGGAACTAATGATGGTTTATTTCCTTTTCAGGCTCTTGCCTTCACTGCTCAGCTCAATTACCAGTTAAACCGTCAGATCCATTCGAGCAAGACTCATGCTCAAGAGGCGAAAGATCTTCACCTCAAGGCGAGCGATGATCTGAAGGCAGCGAATGCGAAACTCGAGGCGGGAGTTAAGGAGCGTGAGGGTATGAAGGCCGAGCTTGAGGAGCATAAAAAAGAGATCGCCCAGCTTTGGGAGACCAATAAGAAGCTTGAGGAGGATAAGGCCGCCACCTTCGACATCATGGAGGATGCAAAAGCTCGTCTCCTTGCCGAGTACAAAGAGAAGAAAGATAAGGCGGTCGACTCGGCCATGTACCGGATGTGGGCCTACAATGAAGATCTAGAAACCAGCTTCTTAGGCCCTCACGAGGCGACTTTTCTCGAGAGGTGGAATGCTCGGCTCGAGGAGGAAGAAGCTGCCCAGCTCGAGAAAGAAAAAACTGCTCAGGAGGCCACTTCGGAGCGGGCCCAGGAGGATAGTCATGCTATTCATCCTGATAACTCTGGTACTGCTGAGGCTGAGAAGGCCAAGGAGACTCCTCTTCCTTGAATCTGACCTCGGGGAGATCATTTATTGGGGCTGCGTCCCCCTATTTTGTAATTATTTTAATTTATGCCCACGGGGCTGATACAATTTCTTTAACTATTCTTTTACATGATTTACATTTCTTGGCTCGAAATATTTTGCACATTTTTTGTCGATGAATCAGTTATGTTTATTTATTCATAAAAACATAGTTTGGATTTTAGGCTCGAAACTCGATGCATTCATGCATAGTTTGTTCGAATTATCCGCTTCCGACCTCGTTATTTATCAAGGTCGGATATTACTTTAACCATGAACCCGGAAGTACTTGTATGGTATGTAACGTATATGATTTGGTTATATCTTTTTTGTTTAGTCACTTTTCCTCATCCTCAGTTTTTGCTCCGAGGTTAAGAGTTCGAAACTATTTTTCTTTAAGATATTCCAGCCTCGATCTCGACTTATTTCGAAGTAGGTTTAGGCTCCTACTTATCATCGATCAATTTTTTGGTCGGTTTGTTCCAAACCTGTTAAGTTTGCGCATCTGGTTAACTCCAAATGTTTTAGGTTTTTGATGGTTCGGTTATGTCCGAACTATCTAAGCTCGCGTATTTAGTTACACCCAAATACTTGATGTTTTTGATAATTCGGTTATGTCCGAACTATCTAAGCTCGCGTACTTGGTTATATCCAAATAATTTTTGATAATTCGGTTATGTTCGAACTATCTAGGCTCGCGTACTTGGTTACATCCAAATACTTTATGTTTTTGATAATTCGATTATGTTCGAACTATCTAAGCTCGCGTACTTGGTTATATCCAAATACTTTGTATATATTTTTTATTTTTTAAGCTGATGGTATATATACCAATGATGCCCCCTTAATATCCTATGAGTGTGACCATAGGTTATTAAATTAAGAGAGATTGCAAAAATAAAAAAAAAACAAAAAGAGATTACATATTGAACAAAATAGATCTTTTATTTGATGGAATTCAAAAACAGACAAGCTAATACATATAAAAAATCATGGTTACAGGCAGCACACTTCCTATACTACTGATAGTAAGGTCTAAGGTGTTCGCCATTCCATGCTCGCGGTACTAGGCTCCTGTCCAATCTCGCAAGTTTGTATACCCCAGGTCGGATTACTGACTCTATCTGGTATGGTCCTTCCCAGTTCGGTCCGAGCACTCCAGCTGCTGGATCTCGGGTTGCTAAGAATACGCGCCTCAACACCAGATCTCCCATTCTGAACTTTCGATCTCGAACCCTCTTGTTGAAATATCTGATAGTGCGTTGCTGGTAATCGGCATTTCTCAGCTGAGCCTCTTCTCTTTTTTCTTCGATCAACTCTAGAGTTTCTTCGAGCTGAGTGTGATTTGAATTCTGATCGTAAATTTGAGTTCGGATCGTTGGGATTTCGACCTCGATAGGAAACATTGCCTCGCAGCCGTATGCTAGAGAGAACGGGGTATGTCCTGTTGATGTCCGAGCTGTGGTCCTATACCCCCAAAGGACTTGAGGTAATTCCTCGGGCCATTGTCCCTTTGCTTCCTCCAACTTTTTCTTTAGTGAACTCTTGAGAGTTTTGTTAACGGCTTCGACCTGACCATTCGCTTGAGGGTGAGCCACTGATGAAAAACTCTTTATTATGCCGTTCTTTTCACAAAAGTTGGTGAACAAATCGCAATCGAACTGGGTTCCGTTATCGGATACGATCTTCCTCGGTACTCTGTATCGGCATACGATGTTTTTTACCACGAAATCAAGGATCTTTTTCGAAGTTACGGTCGCCAATGGTTCAGCCTCCGTCCATTTTGTGAAGTAATCTACGGCGACTACAGCATATTTTACTCCACCTTTGCCAGTCGGGAGAGAGCCTATGAGGTCGATGCCCCATACTGCAAAAGGCCATGGGGATGTCAACATGGTCAGCTCGGATGGTGGGGCTTGGGGTATCGTGGCAAATCTCTGGCATTTGTCGCATTTCTTCACATAATCGAAAGAATCTGTTTTAATGGTTGGCCAGAAATATCCCTGGCGTATTATCTTCTTCGATAGGCTATGCCCCCCGGTGTGATCTCCGCAGAATCCTTCATGGATCTCTTTAATGATTTTCTTAGCTTCGGGAGGGGTTACGCACCTGAGTAACGGCATGGAATATCCCCTTCGGTACAGCCTTCCATCCATAATTGTGTAACGGGGAAGTTGATACATCAACTTTCGAGCTTGGCTCCGATCTTTTGGAAGAACTCCGTTTTCGAGATAATCAACTATAGGGGTCATCCAGGTCGGCTCTGTTTCGATCATACACACATCTTTCTCTTCTGGCTCGTTAATGCTAGGTGCTGATAGATGTTCTACAGGCACAACATTTAGCTCTTCGTTTTCGAGGGACGTGGCAAGTCGAGCTAAGGCATCTGCATTCGAGTTCTGCTCGCAGGGAACCTGTTCGATTGTATAGAATTCGAAACACTCTAACGCGGATTTTGCCTTTTCCAAATAAGCTGCCATTCTCGTGCCACGAGCCTGATATTCTCCCAAGATTTGATTAACCACGAGCTGAGAATCACTGTAGCAATGTATAGCTTTAGCTTTGAGTTCGTTAGCTATACAAAGTCCCGCGAGTAAAGCCTCGTATTCGGCCTCGTTATTCGATGCTTTAAAGTCAAATCTTAGGGTGGAATGAAATCTGCTTCCTGCGGGGGTAACCAAAATGGCCCCTGCCCCTGCTCCATTTTTATTTGACGAGCCGTCGACGTAGAGTTTCCACAGCTCGTGGGTCGTGGTTATTACCTTGTCGTCGGCTATACCCGTACATTCCACTATAAAGTTCGCCAATGCCTGTGCTTTAATGGTCGTTCTCGGGTGGTAGGTGATTTCGAGCTGTCCGAGCTCAATAGCCCATTTAAGAAGTCGACCTGAAGCTTCTGGTTTAGATAGGACTTGTCTAAGTGGTTGATCAGTCAGCACATGGATGGGATGTGCCTGAAAGTAGGGACGGAGCTTCCGAGATGAATGAATTAGACTGAGCACGAGTTTTTCCATCAATGGATATCTTGACTCTGCCCCCAGTAATCTTTTACTGATGTAGTAAACGGGTCTCTGCACCCTCTCTTCTTCTCAGACGAGCACTGCGCTTATTGCGTGTTCGGTAGTTGAAAGGTATAGGTACAGTATTTCCCCCGTTTCAGGTTTTGACAGGATGGGTGGTTCCGCAAGGTGCTTTTTGAGCTCCTGAAAAGCCAACTCACATTCCTCCGTCCATTCAAACTTCTTACCTCCTCTCAATAAGTTGAAAAATGGAAGACCACGATCTGTAGATTTCGAGATGAATCTGCTTAGGGCCGCCATCCTGCCAGTCAGACTTTGGACATCCTTATGCCTTCGAGGTGAGGGCATATCAATTAGGGCCTTGATATTGTCGGGGTTAGCCTCGATTCCACGAGAGTTTACAATAAAGCCCAGAAACTTTCCCGAAGATACCCCAAAAGTGCACTTCTGAGGATTTAGCTTCATGTTAAACTTCTTGAGCACGCCGAAGCACTCTTCGAGGTCATCAACATGGTTCTTGTTAAGTTGAGACTTGACAAGCATGCCATCAACATAAACCTCCATGTTGTTCCCAATTTGTTCCGAAAACATCATGTTTACGAGCCGCTGGTATGTGGCTCCAGCATTCTTGAGCCCGAATGGCATGACATTATAACAATATAGCCCTTTATCCGTGATGAAGCTCGTATGTTCTTGGTCTGGGGCGTGCATGGGAATCTGGTTGTATCCAGAATAGGCATCCATGAACGACATCAGGCCATGCCCCGCTGTGGCATCCACGAGCTGGTCAATCCTTGGTAACGGAAAACAATCTTTTGGGCAAGCTTTGTTGAGATCTGAGTAGTCAATACAGGTTCTCCACGTCCCATTGGGCTTTGGGACCAACACCGGATTGGCTACCCAGTTAGGGTAAAAGGCATCCCTAATGAAATGGTTTGCCTTTAACCTGTCAACCTCCTCCTTCAATGCTTTCTTCCTGTTTTCGTCCAGCTGCCTTTGCTTTTGTTGCTTTGGGGGAAAACTATTGTCTATGTTTAGAGCATGGCTTGCTACATTCGGGCTTATCCCCACCATGTCGGAATGCGACCATGCGAAGACATCCTGGTTTTTCTTCAGGAAGCAAATTAATTGCTATTTTGTCTCATCTGGGAGGTGTTTCCCGACCTTCACCTTTCTCAAGGGTTCAGCTTCCTCGAGCTGAATTTCTTCGAGCTCCTCTAGAGGTTCGAGGTCAACTTTCTCCTCAATCCTCGGATCAATCTCCTCGTCGATTTCTAAGACCGTTCCATCTTTATTGTGTATGATAACGAGTGCCTGAGCGCTCGTTTGCTTCTTTCTCAAAGAGATACTATAGCACTCTCTCCCTGCCAGCTGGTCCCCTTTTAATGTCCCGACTCCGCTAGGAGTCGGGAACTTAAGGGCCAGATGCCTTACTGATGAAACTGCCCCCAGCCCGACCAGGGCGGGTCTCCCGAGCAGCACATTGTAGGCGGATGGCAAGTCTACCACCACGAATTCCATTATCTTGGTCACCGAGACTGGATAGTCTCCCAGGGTCACGGGGAGCTCAATGGATCCCATGCAGGCAAATCCTTCTCCTGAAAAGTTGTACAAAGTAGTTGCACATGCCTTCAGGTCGCGAAGGGAGAGTCCCATTTTCTCGAGGGTCGCTTTGTAAAGGATGTTGACTGAGCTCCCATTATCTATGAGAACTCAGTGGACTCTTTTGTTGGCGAGCTAAAGAGTAATAACCAGCGGATCATGATGTGGGAACTGAACATGGGAGGCGTCCTCCTCAGTGAAGGTTATGGGTTGTGATTCAACCCTCTGGCTTTTAGGTGCCCTAGGTTCGGATTCATAAGAAGACCCGTCCCCTGTCTTAAGCTCGTTAACATATCTCTTTTGGGCATTCCTGCCTCCTCCTACGAGATGAGGCCCTCCCGAGATGGTTATTACGTCCTCTCCATCTATCGGGGGGGGGGGGGGGGGGGCTGTCCTCTTCCCGAGATCGATAGTTATTATTTTGTGTCGTCGGAGGCGCGGCTACTTTCTGGCTTGCGGCCGTCTGACCAGTATTCTGGTTTTTGACATACTGTCGGAAGTAACCTCTCGAGATTAACCCTTCGATCTCGTCCTTCAGTTGTCAACATTCATCAGTTGTGTGCCCGGTGTCTCTGTGGAACCGGCAATACATACTGGAATCCCTCTTGGACTTTTGATTTCTCATTGGGTCCGGACGCCTAAAGGGGACCTGGTTTTCATTAGCCAGGTATATGTTTTCCCGAGACTCGTTGAGCTCGGTGTGCACTTTATACACGGAGAAATACCTCTCTCCTTTCTTTTTCTTTCCTCCCTCAGCTTCGGGATTACTTCCTTTGTTCTTTTTCCTCTTGGATGGGTTCTCCGAGGCAGGCTTTGATGTTGCTGGGTCCGTCGAGGTTGAGGCAGAGTTGATGTTTATCATTGTAGTTTCGGACTGGGAGGTCGCTTTGAGCGTTGACCTCGCTTCCTCTACATTGACAAACCTCTGCGCTCGTCTGTTAAACTCGGTTATCGACCTTACCGGTTTCCCTTGCATATCTTCCCAAAGGGCACTTCCCGGTAATACGCCAGCTCGGATAGCCATGAGGTGTCCACTGTCATCCACTTAAAATTATAAATATTTTTGGAAAATGATAGTTTAAATTATTTTAACTATCACTAAAACTTGAGAATCAATATACTAATAAATATTATTAAACTTACATTTTGTGGATTCTAGTATCTTAATAATCTTTTCTTTTAACACTTATTGTCAAATCATTATTGGTTTATTTTCATTCTCTTAAATAGCTTTATTTTTCAATCTTTTATTTTATGTTCATAATATTAAAACTCATCAATCTTTGGAACTAGGATAGAATTTATTACTTTTGATTTAAAATAGTTTTCTTTTTTATTTTAGACAACTCCTTTGGGTTCGACCTCGTGCTTACACGAAAAATATTCTATAAATACGATTCGTGCGCTTGCGAGTATAAATTTTTAAACATACCCGTTTTGGGTCCATCATATTCCATGGTGTGTACTAGGCCAGATTTGGCCTATGCTATGTGTGTGGTGAGTAGGTTCATTGCCAATCCTGGCATTGAACATTGGGCTGCTTTAAAATGGATTCTCAGATATGTGAAAGGGACTTTAGATACTGGACTAAAATTTAACAAAGACAACATCTCACCTTGTGAGGTGACAGGCTATGTGGATTCAGACTATGCTGGGAGCATGGACACCAGAAGGAGTCTCACAGGGTATTGCTTTAAAGTTCTAGGTGGATGTGTGTGTTGGAAATCGAACCTACAAAAGGTAGTTGCCTTGTCAACAACTGAGGCAGAATATATGGCAGCTACAGAAGCAATCAAGGAGGCAGTTTGGCTGAAAGGTTTTCCTCATGAACTGAAAGTAAATTCAGAAGACATAACAGTCTTCTGTGACAATCAGAGTGCCCTTTATCTGATGAAGAATCCAATGTTCCATGAAAGGAGAAAACACATTGACATCAGACTTCACTACATTAGAGACATAATTGCAAGTGGTGAAGTGCAAGTGAAGAAAGTAAAGACTGATGACAACCCTGCATATGTGATGACTAAGTGTGTGACCCTAGCAAAGTTTAGACATTGTCTAAACTTGCTCAACATCACTTCACTGCAGAGATAGATCGCTTTGGAGGTACAGCAAAAAAACATGCTCAAGCAATTCTCAGATTGTGACTTAAATTAAAAAGGTGGATAATTGTGGAGTTTTTAACATAAGTCACAGTATGCCATGTGGCACTTTCGGATTTGTCACTCTTTCAGAGTTGGTTACTAAGGTCATTTGCTAACTAATGATGCTAGCTATAACTAGTTGGTTCGGTTCCTACTCTTGACAATTAACACAACAGACCAAGAGCGAATGAGATCAGATTAAGAGAGAATACAAGAGCAAGACTCCTTTTATAATTGTATTTTCTCAGCTTTGAGTGATCATTTTTTAATCTCCATTGATTCATCAATAAAGAAGATTGAGCTGTTGTTTCCCGAGAATGTAGGCACAAGTCTCATTGACTTGTTGTTCGAACCTCGTACATAAGGTGTTCATTTAGTTTCCAGCACTGTTATGCAATTGTTTCTTGTTTATGATTGATTAAATTTTGATCTTTGCTGATTCCTGGTTTTCATTTTCAATTACTGGTTTGGTGTTCTTTGTTGTGGTGCTTGAATGAGGTGAAGTGGAATTCACCACAATGTATATGTCCCTGCACTCACGTATTGAATTGCTTTCTTACTAGATTAATTAATTAAAGTTAAACAATCGAAGCTATAGTGTGGTACATTATGTACATGGTGATCGAATAATATTCAAAGTGGTAATGTTAGTATTATCTGTATAGGCAGATATGTATCGAAGTAACCAATGAC
Source organism: Humulus lupulus (assembly GCF_963169125.1). Lineage (NCBI taxonomy): Eukaryota > Viridiplantae > Streptophyta > Magnoliopsida > Rosales > Cannabaceae > Humulus > Humulus lupulus. The sequence goes on from NC_084797.1 coordinate 243,723,400, forward strand.
AGAGGACAAAGAATCGGTAAAGTCCAAACACACTTAAGCTGAGCATGCAGCCATGGCTTATCGCCATTCTGGGAAGCCACGACTTAAGAAATGGAAAGAGCCAAGGCCTTAGCCAAGGGAGAAAGAGAGTGAGAGAGAGAGAGACGTTCATAAGATAAAAAAGTACACATTATATATGGGATAAACTATGCAAAGAGAAACACCAATGAAAGAGGTAGCGGTGGACAAGTATTACTAATGGGCACCAATGGTGTCCAAATATCTGATATGACATAGAATTGGTATAATTTAGTATAGGGTTTCACATATTTTAATTTTATATATAATATGGGGGATTCGATACTAAATTGCACCAGTCATTGTAAAGTGGTGTTCGACATAGCAATTCTGATGGCGAACCTATTAAGGTCCATGAAGGCCCTAGCCCGCCAAAGTTTTTAAAAAAACACTACTACTACAATCTGGATGTCAGCCATCGATCATGAGGGGTCAGTTCTGCTTAAATCAACTTAACACATGTACATAAGTTAATTTACACAAAATCGACCTATCATATATGTAAAAAGTAAGCATGGGTGGTTAGTTAGGTGGGAACCAACCTCCCATGATTGTAGAAGACATAATAAGTCATTTCCTGGAAAATTGACCTACGGTGGCCTACTATACTGACATGGCAGGTCGATGACTCAGTGCTGTGTGAACCGACTTGTTACTTCGCTTAAATTCAACTTAACTTATGTTCATGAGTTTTAAAGGTGATAACGCTGACGATGGAAAAAGAAGGGAAGTGGTGGTGGCGATGGGGTGAGAATGTGGAGGCTGATGGTGGATTGGTAATGGATGAGATCCCCACAAAGATGAAGAAAGATGCTGGAGAAAAAGATTCTGATAAAGGTGATATTGCTCGCAGTGGAAACAAGGGAGGTGGCACGTGGCATCTCAGATTTAGATGTATTTAACGGAGTTGATGGTGAAAAGGTAATGTTGGATGATTTTACTATCAATCAAAAATTTAGGTAAATAGGTGTATATGCACAAATATATTTGATATTTATGCCACCAATATTCTTATAATTTGTTATAAATAAAAACACGTTTTTCATTTTTTTTAAAAAAAGCCCAATTTGTTAAAATATCATATAGAAAAAATAAAGGCCCATTAGTGATCATTTCCATCTAGTTGGGTAGTGTTTTATCAAGGAAAAAAAACATTTACTTAAAGTATAATGAAAAGTCAAAATCCACTTGTCAAAAAAGGTCAAAATCCGTAGCAAATTTTAGAAAGTAAAAAAACCTAGAGTTACCATTCTTCTTGAGTAATATTGAAAAGCACTGCAGTGAGGGCATTTTCAAGGTATTTTTTCTTTTTCTTTTTTAATTTGGTATCATCATTAATAATCTTTATTTAGGTTTTTTTAAGGGAATTTATTTAAGTTATTTATATTGACTTTTTTGCCCTTTTGGATTTTTAATTTTGTTTATATAGTGGGTGAAAGGCTTAGAAAATATTTTCAAATTAAAAATATTTGTGTTGAATCCTTAATAAAGTCTTATAATTTTTTTATTTTTGCCTTGATGTGTGATGAATTTTTAAATTTTTAATAATTTGAAATTGTTATATGACTTCTTTATTGGGGTTTTCTTCCTTTGTTTCTTATTAACATTGTTGTAGTTTTTCACAATATCAGTACATTCTCTAGTGTTTCTAATATTATATGTCTATATTGAATGTATTAACTTTAAATCATTATATATAAGTTATTGGATTCATATATATATATAACTTTATTTTATATGTTTTAATTTGATTTTGAATTTAGGTTTATGAATTATATGTTTACATTAAAAACTATTGACTCATTCTTTAAAAGAAAAGAAGTCAATATTCCATAAAATTCTTCTAACATTTCAAGGTTTATGAACTCCAAAACTATTGAGAAATTAAAAGAAAATTTTATTGTTTTACAAGTTGTACTTGAGCTTTACTTGACCCCCTTTAAAACACTTTTCTGGTTCTGCCATTGAGAAGAAGGCGAAAGAAAAAGTGTTTTGATATATTATTATACCTAATTGTAATGAGTTATATATATATACATAAAATGAGCATAGTTTTTACGAGAATTGCGCTATTAATTATAATTTTATTTAAATAACGATAGTTGAGATCCATGATAAAATTATAATGGAAAATCTACAAAAATGCACTAAAAGTTAAAAAAAATCTGAAAAATGCGGTGCATTACAAAAGTACGGAATTTTTAGATAAAAACACGGAATGGCAAAATTGTAAATACGGAGTGATAAAATCATAAATAAAAATTGTAAAATACATTTTTTTGTGAACAACGTTTACAAACTAGTAAATATCTGTTACAAACTTGTAAATATATGTTACGTGTTTGTAAATAATATTTACAAAATCCGTTATAGAATTGTAGATTTTTTATTTTTGTTTTTTTGTAGGTAAAACTTACAAACAAATTTGTAACTAAATTTTTTATTTTTGTAACAATAGTTTACAAATCTAGTTTTACAACTAAGAAAGATATTTTTGTAACTAATATTTACGAAAATATTTTATAGTTAAGAAATCATAAACAAAATATACATAAAAATATTATATTTTTCTATATTATTACAATATTGTACCAAAAAATTACATGAATCATCATATTTATGCTATACAACTTAAAAATACAAATTTAAGATATTCATTATTTATAAAACACTTTATTGAATGTAGTGGTGAAATACAATATTTTTTTTTAAACAAGTTTTATATTTTTGTAACAACAATTTACAAAACTAATTTCATAACTAAAAATTTTATTTTTGTAACTCACATTTACATAATTATTTATAAATTTATTTAACATGATTATTACAAAGATTTACAAAACTAATTTTTTAACTTTAAATATATTTTTGTAACAAAACTTGAAACTTGGATTATATTATGATTTTGGTTTAACATTGAGTGTTGAGACTTGACTAGCTATGATTTAAAAAATATATATAATATTTGTATAAAGAATAATAATATTGTGATTTTCTTTAACTATATATTGTAACATATAGTTATTAATATTAATTTTAATTAACAGCATATTGTAACTTGTATAAATATTTATTTTAATATTAATAAATACATTCTTTTTAAATAAAAATAAATTAATCTACTTTATTGAAGATAGTAGCTATGATGTTATCACTTATATTATTTGTTAAGCTTGAACTTTCATTAAAAATGGACACAAAAAGACAAAAAAAAAATTAAGAATATTATATATTGTTATACCCAGATTTCGAGCTATATTAATTATGATCTCGAAAGACGGATTTGCAAATTAGTGCTCATAAAAGGTTGGAAACATGCTCCATGAATGTGTACCGAGCTTGCAGGATATAGACGACCTCGGGTATGTTGACCTCGAAGTATTCATGATCTCGAAAGATAGCTCCGGGAACATACTCATCTTCAGGGACGACTTCGGATCTGGGGTCCCGAGCTCGACGATACGTACGATCTCGAAAGCCGTGTGGCCTCGGGAGATATTCCTAGCTCGATAGATGACGGGAGACCTGAGAGGCTAAAAACCTTAGAGATACGCGATAACCACCTTGAATATCTGTAAGTGTTATAGATATGAGATGTAATCCTCATTTATTATTGTAAATCCCCTAGAATCGTGGGATATTATTTGGTATCATACGTCTCCTGGTCATCAGGGGACGTTTCCTTGTATATCTGATTATAGGCATTTAAAGCCATTAATTTTATTTATACAAAAAGAGTAACTACCTAAAATATGTGGGACAGTATTCTTTAGCCTTCTCTATAAATAGAGAAGCCATGCACCATTGTAAATGACCGAAATTCTAATCCTTGAGAGAAAACTCTGGAGAATTCATTCTTGAAGAATTCCTGGAGATAATCTTGAGTTTAATAACAAAGACTCGTGGACTAGGCAGATTTAACTGCTGAACCACGTAAAAATCATGTGTTTATATTGTTTTATTCTAATCGACCATTTTCAGTTATCGTTTTACGTGCTCTTCTTTCACTGTTGACGAAAAACGGCGTCAACATATATTTATATATACATATATACTAATATTCAAATATTGAAAATCAATAAAAACCCATCAAGATGTGTTTATATTCAATTAATATATCTCATATAAATAATTTAATTCTATCACAATATAAAAGAAAATAGAATAAAAGATTTATAGTTGATTGGAAAACGTAGCACTGTTTGCATATAAACCAACCGTATTTTAGTAATTAATTTGGATTATCGTATAAATCAAACTTTTTTTTTAAATTACTGTATTATTTGTAATTTTCTCAATTATAATTTTAGAAAATAAAAAAAGAAATTAATGAAAACAATTTGTTTTCATTTGAAAAATGCAAAGTATATGAAATCAATTTTTTTAAAATGGGTACCATTTTAAAAAATATGGTATTTTCGGCATAAATTTTGTACATGCATTTTTTATTTTGGTAACTTTCAAATGATACAAGAAACATTTATATTACGGTAAAAATAAAGCACTAGCTCAAAAGTCGAAATAAGTTCTCTTTCCAAGGCTAATTTCAATAAGTTTGAAGCTATCCATGGGTCTTATAGTTGTATATCTCTCTACAAATCATCAAAAAATCATCAAAGTGCATGCTTTTTTTAGTTTATTTTAAAATTTAACAAAGAAGGTAATCACTTTCATGTTTTGCAAATCAATTTCATTTTAAAAATCCATTGTTTTCATTTTCAAAATGAATTTGGAATTCAATCTATATAATATTGTTTTTTTTTTATCTTTGTGGCATTTAAATGTTATGAACGATATAAATGGAGCACTAACTCAACAAACGAAAAATTTCCCTCTTTACGAGGCTAATTTTAACAAATATGAGGCTAGAAGTCAGACATTTCTAAGGGGATGTTTGGTATGGGGTAAAGTAAAGATGGGAATGAGAATTTAAATTCCTTTCTATGTTTAGTTTAAATTTTAAAGGGGTAAAGTTAATAATTTGTATGGACCCCACATGTATTTTAAGGGTAAAGTGAGTTATTTTGTACACAAGAGTTTAATATTACCTACATCCTAAGTCCCTCTGCACTTTACAAGGCAACTCAACTAGTTAAAACAAACACCCCTACGTGTTTCGGTTAATTGTATTCCTCTCTACATACCTTCAAATTCCATGGTTTTTTTAAAAAAAAAATTATCGAGAAAAAACTAAGAAAGAGGGCTAACTCTTTCATGTTTTGCACTTTTTGAAAATTCCTCATTTGTATTTGCAACACAGAGGTCAAATTCAATATATATGAAATCAAATTTTTCTGAGAAGTGTACTACTTTTTATAAATGTCAGACATATTTAATTTTGCCATAACTTTTTCTATAGGCATTCAAGTTGTTTGATCTTTGTGGCCTCCAAATGCTACAAGAAATTGCTTATTTAATGGTGAAAATGAAGCACCAAATTACCAATTGATGGTTTTGCTATATTTAAAGGTTAATTTTAACAAGTCAAAGGCTCCTATGTAAAAAGTTTCAGTCAACTTATTTGAGCAGCACTTTTTAGTGACCTGAGAAGTTCATTTTGTAGTATACTGTCTTAATACTAAAATAATAATGACTAGTTACTCACTTATTACTAAACACATTAGTAATCGTTTATTATTATGTTACTAGATAATTGGTAACGAGTAATTTTTTATAATGTTGTTACAGACTAATAACTGGTTACTACTTTGAAACTAAGAAAAGTAGTAAAGTAGTTAACTAGTTATTATATCATAGTTTTTAGATTTAGGTTGTTGCCAGATATTTTGGCAGAAATGATAAAGAGTAGGGACACATTTTCCCCACAGGGACTTGGCGATTAATTCTCATGGGACGAGGATTCCCCGTCTAATTAGGGAACGGGGTGGGGCAGCGAGAATTTCTTGCCAATTTCTCACTTCGTGTGCATCCGAATGAAGAGATCAAAGATATATGTAGTTGTTGTTTCTTGAATTGAAGATGAGTTTATAAATTCATTGAGTTTTTCTCTTAAAAAAAATATTTGTAGTATACAAGTAACTAGTTACCACTTTGAAAATTGAGAAATTTGGTAAATGGTTACTACTTAATATTTTTCAAATTTAAAAAGAAAAAGAAATTAGATTCAAGATTCTATCCAAAAAATTTATTGTAAGTTTTGATTGAATTTCATATCGACTAATTTTATTTTTGGGTAAAATAAACTCAATTGGAATTTTGAATTATTTTATAGATACAAAGCCAAATTTTGTTATTTTTTAGCAGCTAGAAAATATGGATAAAGAGGATGAGGAGATTGAGTTGGATTAAATCTTTGAGGTGCCAGAAAATGTTGTTAAATAGCATGTATGAAGAGGATGATGAGATCCATAAAACCTTTTCTTGCATATGGGTTACAATCTTTTTTTGTTAATGTATATCTTTTTTTAATCAAGATAATGAACCTAACTAAAGGCTGAGCATTTACTATTCTCTATCTATTTTATTTAATAAGAGATTTCTTTTTTAGAGGGAAAAAAAGAAGAAGAGCAATATATCAAAGTAAAAAATCCAAAAAATAATTTAGCGACAAAGGGAATTATATTTATGAGAAAATAATGGACTTATGCTCTTGAAACTTGAAATGACTAACAATGCAATAATAGTATATATGTTGAGAGCCTATAATACACTATATATATATATATATATTTATATTTAAATTTATGTTGTTTATTTTGTTGAAATTAATTGAGCATTAAACAATAATCAAGAATTGATCAAACTTATTCATGTTCAATATTGCACAATGAAATCATCTTATTTAAGGCATAAAACATAATATGAATAAAATGAAGTTTTACTTACATTTGTGATCAAGTTTATGAACCATCATTCTCCATAATTATGCTTATCACAATTCAGCCACCTATCAAAGATCAAGTGGATGCTTGGGGTGTAGATAAACACTACTCCCTCATATTTTTCCTCTAAAATACCCATTGTCCCCACACCTTTAATAAAAGGGTGTATCCCTTTTTATAAACCACAATGGGCATATTGGGCCTAGATACCCGATGAGAGGATTAGTTGTCTTGGCCCAACGGGCTGGCCTAAAGACGTTGAGAGCATGTCCATGGGCCCTGAGCGTGTTAGTACATTATGTCCATCCCATTATGGCACAATGGTAATAACATGAAATATCGATTATATAGTTATCCTAACATGCTAATCACGACACTGCATGAGCAACATATAATTATGTCAGTCCATATAAAATATTCTAACATTCTCCCACTTAGACTACATAATTACACCAACAAGTGCTCATTAAACAATAGTGTCTATACACAAGAATCTCAAGAAACACAATTGTCTGTAAAACCAATTATGCATCATATTGTATCAATATGATACAAATATGATACATAACGAGACATTGGAGATTCACAAAGCGCGGGGATAACTCCCAATATGGATCCACTCAAACATGATATCTAGAGTAAGTCATTGGCTCGCGTCAATATATCATTACCAAACGAGTGTGCACTCATAATGCCAAAGAGTGATCCCCAATATGCATGTTTTCAACAACAAATAGCAATCTTTAACATGTCTATCATATATAAAAACGGTAACTCCCACTGATTAAATACATCTCTGGCACCAAACAATCCACATAATAAGTATGTTCTCTGTACACACGGTTAGGTAAGCCTTGTCAGTGTAGTTATTGACATGTTATCTATAAGTGAGTGTCATAATGCAAATAAAAGACTCCACAACTTTCTCACTACAAATGGAACGTCATCATCATTAATGGAATAACAAGACTCCGCAAGTTTTAAGAGAAATATATGACTGCGACATTTATCACATAAGTTCAGTAAATTCACAATAGAGTCAACTACTCTTGACACTGAAACGAAATATCGCAGTTGTACTGTATAAACCATGTCCCCATAACATGCCACTCAATCTACATTTATGAATGAGGATGTTGTAAGTGTCCACCTAACACACTACAAGAAAATGGGGTCTTTACCTACCAATTGTAAGTGTAGGTAAAACTAGCCTAATGATGGGTAATATGGTTTACCTACTAATATTGAATTGGTAGAGACTGGTAGGTAAATGTTAGTGGGGAAAAAGTCTTTACTTACACTTATTAATACTGGTAGGTAAAAGAATCAATGGACCTCACTAAGTTATAAATCAATTGATGAGTCATCAGATGATATGTTTGATGACATGTCATCCTACGTGTCTACTGACATGGTTTTCATAGTAGCATACACGTGGCATACGTCAATACCGCCACTTGGCATCTTGTGGTTGCTCCACGTGTCAAATAATAATTTGTCCCTTTTTATCGGTTATGTGGCACTAAATGATTGGTCCACGTGGCATGTTGTGGTATACCTATTTTTTCCTACACTTATTTATTGGTAAGTAAATATTTTTAGGTAGGTAGTTTTATTTATATTTTTAAATTAAATTAATATAAATAATAAATGAAAGTAATTAATTTTAAAAATATTTAATATTTTTTCTCAAATAAATTACTTAACATTAAAAATAAAATAAACAAACATATATTATAAAATATTCATTGCTTAATGATAAGTGTTAAACTAATAACATTTCATAAAAAAATATCAACAAGTCTATTACAAGTCATTACAAACTCAATAATGTCATTTTATTGATATTCTTCTTATTCTTCACTTTGGGATTATTGCACGAGAGACTCATTTTTCTCTAATTGAACTTCTGAATGTCGAAGATGGCTTTGGAAGGTGGACAACGACGATGACTTTTGAAACATACAACATTGTACAACTAATGATAAACTTAAAATATATATATTCTGATTATTTAAACTTTATTGCTTTTCAAAATTAATACAATGTTACATCATAATCTCAATTATTACATTATTATATCATAATTTTAATTATTACAAATAAATTATCCTCACTTTATTCGTCACAAGAATTTCAGAATTTTTATAATAGACCGATTATTAAGGACATTTATATGACTTGATATACCGGCATCTATATATAAATATGAGCACAAGAAGTCACATAATCACCAACATAATAATCAATATTTTCTAACATCATAGGCCAAAAAAGAAAAAAGACAAGCATAAAACCAAGGAAAGCTTCATTTCTTTGGAATACAAAACACAACAGAGGCAAAAAATACTCAGTTATTGAACATCAATGACCAAAATCTAATTTTTAACTCCAGCATTTAAAAATTCTAGAAAGGCAGTAATAATCACAATGGTAAAGTTTACAAAATAATTAAAACATGAAACCAAAAAATAAAACTTGAAACTAAATGACATTTCCTTGGAACATCAATCATGACAGCCAAAAATTACTTATTCTTGAACATAAAAAAAAAAGATGGAATATGAGATAATGATGTATTCAGCAGACATTGTACTGTACAAAATAATGCAGTAAAACAATGTCAAAGTCTTTAAACAAAAACACAACTCCAAATAAAAATATTGTATTAGAACAATGAAACTGAAAGCCTAAGAACTATGAAACAAAATAAAGCACATTAAGACAATGAAACACATATTGTAATGCCCTAAATCTCCAGGGATCGTTACGGTGCACATTTTAAACAGTGCTAAACTCGCTAACTAAGTCATTTGGCCATAATCGTGTAACTAAGTATGATTAGCGGTTTAAGGATTAAAAAATTTGGTTAAGAAGTAACGTTTCATTAGAACGTCAACTGTATACATTGGGATCCCAAAAATATAATTAAAAGGTCTATTACAAGAAAATATTTACAACCAGTCGATCTAAGCGGCAAAACAGGGTTTAACCTTAGAACCTCTTTCAGCCCTCGGCTGTGGCGGTCGAGCAGCTGTATATGTACACATTGTCACCTAAGCTCTTGAACTCAATGATGGTTCAGCTTTCTTTTACCTTTACCTGCACCACATAGCACCCGTGAGCCGAAGCCCAGCAAGAAAACTCAATATGCTCATGAACAGTAATAACATGTCATCAAATCATAATGTGCATGCCTAGCAATAATAGCCTTCCTCATGCATGCAAGCAGGTGCAAACAAATGATTATGGGGTCTTGCATCAGAATAGATGACTAATGAGTCAATCTCTGGGGAACTGCTTCTTGAATAAATGACTAGTAAGTCAATCTCGGAGTGGGTGACTAATGAGTCACACCCTGCTTAGGTGACTAATGAGTCCCACTCTGTATAGATGACTAATGAGTCATACCCTGTATAGGTGACTAATGAATCACACCATGTATAGAAGACTAATGAGTCTATCTCTGTATAGGTGAATGATGAGTCACACCCTGTATAGAAGACTAATGAGTCTTACTTTGTATAGGTGCATGATGATCCCCACTTTGTATAGAAGACTAATGAGTCTCACTCTGTATAGATGACTAATGAATCACGCTCTGGATAAATGACTAATGAGTCTATCTCTGTGTAAATGACTAATGAGTCATACTCTGGAGGTCCCATACCCTCCTAGCCATGTGACATGTAGGTCACCTTAGCCTTTCTGGCTCTGGCTCTAAATAATTGGCCCTTAGACTAGACAAGCGCTTTTAATTTCCATCGAACTTGAGTTCGATCCGGCATTAATGCTCATTTGAGTCATGCAATGCAGATTTCGATTAGATCTAATCTTTTATCGGCTTGCGTTAAACATACTAAGATCGTTCTTGACTTATGAGTCAATACCATGTGACCAGTGCGCAATACCACTGCCGAACTTGACTAATGAGTGACAACTTCACAGTTGATACTGACACCATTGTCAATTCTGACTAATGAGTCAGTGCCACGCACAAGTAAACAATGCTATCATGCATATATCATATGTCAAATATCCAAACGTAGGGCATTCAACATGCTTTATAACAGTTGATAGTACAATTATGTACATGCACAAACACAGAGACTCAAGCTCTGATCAGTCTCATATTCAACATTCACGGCATGCCCTAAACACATGTTTCTCGTGCGTCATATGCATCACATTTAATCACCCGACATGCCTCAATAATAATCATACACAAGTGAGCAAGATTGCTAAGAATTTTATATGTTATCAATGTTCACATTTAAACATCCAACATGCATCAAGATCGCTACCCGAGTTCTTTGGTTAAAAATGTGCTTCTAAGTGTTATTAACAGGCTGAGGTGGAAAACCAATAAAAAATAAATGATATATTTTATTTAATATATAAAACTGTTCATGGGCCCATAAAAAATGTTTACAAGTTCTTTACAACTCCAAAATGGCCATTACTGTCTAAATTTACAACCTGCCAACCTTAGCGGCAAAAATAGGGTAAACCCCCTAGTTCCTCTGAGAACTCCTTGGCCGTGGTGGTCAAGCGGCCGCATATGTACACAACAACACCAAAGCTCTCCACTCAAGGCTGGGTGAGCTTTTCTTTCCCTTTACCTGCACCACATAGCAACCATGAGCCAAGGCCCGGCAAGAAAAACACAATATATCATAAATATAATATCAACAATGATCATAATAATCATTCAGGACTTTCAGTCCAAAACAGATGAGTGACAGTCGCAAAAGTCACTAAGATGAGTTCCGTTCCCTCTAGCCATGTGACGATAGGGTCACCAGGGCTTTACAAATAAGTGAACATTTCATTAGCTTAAACAGAAACAGGATAGGTGCATGATGATGAGTCGCCAACATAACCTATCGCATGAACATAGAGTTACAACCATGGGATTCCGCTCCCTAGCCATGTGACAAAACAGTCATCTAGGCCTTTGGCCCTAGCTCTGAGTAACTAGTCTTAGAATAGTCAAGCGATTGTAAGTTTCATCGACCTTAGGGTCGGTCCAGAATTAATGTCCCTAGAGACATTCAACGCTGATTTCGATTAGATGTATTCTTTAATCGGCCCTGCATTCAGGATGCTTATGTCGTTTCTGACTTACAGGTCAGTAATATGCGACCAGTGCCGTCCCTAACTAATCAGTGTCATACACAAGTAAGAAAGCTCTGATAAGCATTTAATATGCAATTAATGTCCACATTTATCAACCAACATGCCTCAACAACAATCATGCATGTCATATACACAGGGTGCAGTTTTCTTACCTCTGATTCGAGCGAGAATGAATAAAAGAACAACCATTGAGAACGATATGACTTTTAGTCCTTTAGCGGTCACCTAGGCATAATCAAATATGGGATTCCATCAATAAAATGAATAATAAAAGGTTCCCAGACCAAGACCAAGCCTCCGGGACATCGAATCCTATTAAACCGGGTAGTAGGAACGATCCCGAGGCATAAGGTTTGAGTTCCCATAATTAAAACACAATTTTGGCCAAAAATTCCCTAAAGCATCGCTCCCCTACACCAGCCTTGCGCCGCGGCCTACCCCCAAACAGAAGCCAAACCCACCTCTGCCTGTGCCTAGAGCCGCGGCCCTAACTGTTCAGACAGCAAGCCACCTCCTTCATCGAGCCTAGGTCGCGGCGCCCTAGAACAGAGCTGCAACCCTACCACTAGCCCAGCCAAAAACCTCATTTTCCTTCATCCCAAACTCTCCAAAAACATACCTAAACACTTCCAAATCCAAAAATCAAAGTTCTCAAACTTCTCAATGATCCAAAACCATCAAATCCCGAGGCTCAAACGAACCAAAAACTCAATGATTCACAAAATCCTATTCGAAGCTTAGAAACTCTAATAACTCAAAACTTAAAGCTTAGATTACCTTTGATTGGGTTGTTTCTCGTCAAATCTTTCGGTCAAGAAGCTTCTAATCTTTCCTAGGATCGATATGCTTCGATCCTCGCTTGATTCCGTCTCCTAGAACTCAAGATTTCTTCGATAATGCCTCGAACGATAAAATGAACTAACAGGAAGAGATTAAGGGTTTTCTAACGTACGGTTCTATCTGACAAGCTACTTCAAGCTTAAGTAACCTCAAATAAAACCTAGTGCTCGAGGTCCCAAAAACACTCCCGGAGGCATTATAGTCAAAACTTCCAGAATTTCCTCCTGATCTCAATAACTCCCAATTTATCATCAAATAACATCCTCATAACTCAATATCCCAATAAAAGACCCCGTTATGACAAAACCGCTAATTCAAAATATAAGACTGTCTCATGCCGAATAGCTCGAATATATCTCCATAATAATGGGATCTCATCCATAATTCACAATATGCACCAAAATACACAAATATGCCCTCAATGGGCCAAATTATCAAAACACCCTAATAATCAAATATGGACCCACATGCATGCATATAACATCATATTATAATATAATTCATATAAACATGCACATGCACATGCACATATTAATTTAGTGGCGTAATTAAACAGTTATGGCCCTCCCGGCCTACTAATCCAGCCATTAAACCGCATTAGGGATTTCGGGACATTACACGTATACTTGAGTAAACTCAAGGCTACCTTCAATAAGAATGTATGGAACAATCTCAAAATTTATCTCTCGTCATTATCAATACACATCGACTTTAGGTCTTTCACAATACATTACACTTTAGACTATTCCAAAGTTCTCAATGAAATTGAAACATTACTCACATAAAAAATTAGTCAACATAAACTATGAGTCAATCCAGCTTTCTGTTGATCTCATAATGAAGAATCTAAATACTTAGACCATGCAAGGCTTTTCTAAAAAAATTCATCCGACAAAGACTATCAAATAAAGGTTTTACTTGTCTCCAGATATTAGATCAGTATCATAAAATATGAGTGTTGACGCGGTTCTTCACCAACAGGTAATTAAGAGAAGAAGAGAAAGGGACTAGTGCCAAATGTAGAACCGAAACAGATATATGATCTTAGAGGATGAAAGAGGTGACTCGAGACACGTTTTTTAAGTGGTTCGAAGGTTAAAATCCTTCTACTCCACTAGTCAATATTATTGATTTATACTGAATACTTGATTACAGAGTATTTCTTACAAGAGATTATTTTTCCAACCCCTATCAACTCCCAGGGTCTCCCTATATATAGGAGAAGGCACCTGGAAGTTGGTAAGAAGGTCATCCCGTGACCTTCTTACTTGTCGTATCAATTCTGTGACATTCATGATTAATTCCTAAACCTGACACATAAGTGTGGTCAAATCAATAGGTAAGGAGATAATGGGCCGCACGGCCCAACCCAGTCGTGGGTGTCTGAATACGCACGTTCCTGCTGCGTGTCCGAGAAGTCAAGGGGATATCAGACACGTGATGCCTGATATATACACGTTTACCTTGCGTGTGTTGACTTCACAAAGGGTCATAGCCTCCATATGAAGCTCGTACCACGAGCTTCATACTTAGCTCGGTCTTCGGCCTTCGGAATCCCTGCCCCGGCCTTGGGCAGTGAAGGCGAGCTCTTGGGCCTTCCTCGAGCTAAGAAGGCACGACATTACGACAGAAACTCCGGTCCCTGGAGATGATCATGAGGTAATCATGGTTAGGCCGCAGCCCGGCCTGCTAATCAGTTCGTGGGAAAATCTGGGCGTACAATGAGCAATGTACTCTATCGTAATAATATAAAAAAATCATTGTCTCCACTGAGAATAACAATAGTCATGGTCTTGGTGTCTTTCCAAAACAAATTTAATCCATTGAATTCAGGTGTCCTTGTCAGTTGCCTTCTCAAGGCTTGATTGAGCCAAATGAAATTCTAAAAATAAGAATTTGTTAGGAAAATATGTATTTTGCCTCAATGGAAATAATAATAAATTACAACTCTATGTAATATATTACAAATAAATAATGATTGATTAAAAATAGTTACAACTCTATAACTGAAAATTACAAATAAACAAAGAAAATGAAGAAGATGATGAAGAAGAAGAGAATAGTAAAATACTACTCTAAGCAAAATGTTACAAATAAAGTAAAGTGTTTGAAACAAAAGAAAAGAGAAGATTACAACTCTTGAACAAGAAATACAAGTAAATAGAGAAGAACAATATAAAGATGAAAAGCAATGGAATGAAATAAAGGAACAAGAAACAAAAGATAAACAACTCTCACTCACACTACCAAAGTGAAGAGTGTTGGGGATTACCAACTTGAACAAGGTTTGAAACCTTTGTCCAAAAGCTTATTTCCCCCTAACTCAAGCACTAAGGGATCTCTCACAGATTATAGGAAATGCTTTTTGGAATTATCAAGTCTCAAGGTGTTTCTAGCCAAGTGCTCTAATGGATAGAAATATTGTGTCATACAAGTGAGCTATAGGCTCCTATTTATAAAGTTTAGAGACACCCTTTGAATTTCAAATTCCACCAACCCCCATGGCTGTTACCAATGTTTAATTGGATTAATATGGAATTAAAAATGAGATTTGTGAGTTATTTGAGTCGTTCAACAAAGATTAAAAAAACTAAAAAAATGATCAGTTTTTGGCATGTGGCCGCGACCAGAGACATTGGTGGCCGCGGCCACTAGTCTCTGTCCCACAGGTCGCGGCCACCAACATTCACTGACCATTTTCAGCACTTAAAATTGTTCTGTTTTTCCAAACGGTTCCAAACCCTCTCAAATGATTTTGTAACCCCCAAAACACATTATTGGGGTTAAAATCATATTTCTAACCATCATTGTCCATTACTATGCTCATCACAATTCAGCCACCTACACATCAAAGATCAAGTGGGTGCTTGGGGTATAGATAAATTCTACTCTCTCACATTTTTCCTCTAAAACACCCATTGTCCACACACCTTTAATAAAAGAGTGTAGCCCTTTTTATAAACCATAATGGATTTATTGGGCCTAGATACCCAATTAGAGGATTAGTTGTCTTGGTTCAATGGGCTGGCCTAAAGACGTTGAGAGCGTGTATATGAGCCCCGGGTGTGTTAGTACGTTATGTCTATCCCATTATAATATGGTGGTGATAACATACAATACCAATTATATAGTTATCCTTACATGTTAATACATAAGCAACATATAATTATGTCGGTACATATAAATTATTCTTACATATTTGAGACTCACTGACATTATTACAAAACATTTATTAAGATTCGAAAATATGTCCAACTGCAAAATTGAAAAATGGATAACTTTAACTTGAT
Source organism: Humulus lupulus (assembly GCF_963169125.1). Lineage (NCBI taxonomy): Eukaryota > Viridiplantae > Streptophyta > Magnoliopsida > Rosales > Cannabaceae > Humulus > Humulus lupulus. Next base: position 243,739,568 of record NC_084797.1, read on the forward strand.
TCGATGAAGTTTGTGGTGATCCTATTGGCCCCCTGTGATAGTAAAGTAAACCAAAAATATATATTTTTTAAAAAAGACCCAAAATATTTATTAGCCAACACCAGAGCTTGTGGCCTAAAACTCTTTGCACGATATATATCTCAGCTTGTTCGGCTGCTAGACCAACTAGCATTTGGTTCAATACAATGCATGTATTTAATTGATCAATACTTTTTTTTTTAATCACGTGTGTTCTTTTTTTTTCTTTATTATTTGTATGTATGGTTTGTGTTAATTTCATTTGTGGAGGAATTTACCATCACAATCAATCTTATTGCTTTTCAATCAATATATACAATATTACAAGCTAAATCAATCTTATTGCTTTTCAATCAATATATACAATATTACAAGCTAAATTCATGGCTACATTTACGTATATAAGCTATTATGGCTATAATAACGTTGACAAATCATAAAAATATACATCGAATATACATATTCTAAAAATAGAGATTACTTGAAGAGAGACTAAGTTTTGCTTTGGTATCTTCCGGTGTAGGAGATGGTTTGCAAGAAGACATACTGACTCGCTCAATAATTTCTTTTGCATATTTCTTTTGTGGAAGAAAAATACCCAAATATCGTATAACAGACATACCCAAAAAATAACTTAGAGCATCCAAATCCTTCATTGCAAACTCATAATTAAGTTTAGACATTATGGATTGTCGAAGAGCATTTGAAGAAGCAGCAAGGATAATGACATCCACATAAAGAAGAATATAAGTCATATCGCTGCTATGACGATAAATAAATATTAAGTGATCTGAGACACTGTAAGAGAGCATCCCAATGTAGCCACATAATCAGCAAAACGTTGGTACCATGGATGACCACCTCAAAACAGACGACCTGAGCCTATTAAACTAAACAATGATAAGGAATAATTAGGGTCTGATTGGTTCGTGATTAGAAAATTACATTTTCAAAAAATATGTTTCTAAAATAAAACCTGAATATATAGTTTGAAAATATGTTTTTGAAAATGTGATTGGTTCAATATCTAAAAACTGTTTAGAATACTGATTTGAATTTTATTTTAAAAAACATCTTACCAATCACTTATTCTTATAGGTCCCACTATTTTCAAATTTTTAAAATGATAAAATTAGATTTAGATACTCTACTAATCACAGCAATCCTCCTATTTGGCCACATGCTTGCCATGTCATTGGGCCAAAAAGGAGTATAAACAATCCACTACCTCAAATTAATTTTAGTCATTGAATAATAATTTATAATGACAAAAATCAATGTTACCATCGATGGATATATATGGATGAAATTATTGAGTACTTATCGCCAATCATCCTTTGACGCATCACACCATTTGCCACTTTAAGTTATGTTGGATACGATTGGTTTGTAGAAAAATTCTGATATTTAGCTCGAAAATATATATATATATATATATATATATACTGAAACGATATTTAGCTAGAAAATAAATGATATTTAATGCAGGAGATAGAAAATAAATGGTTGTTGTTGAGGAAGTAGTCAAGTAGACCCACGAGAAAATTTGATGGCATTTTTCATGTACAGATTCAATACAGAACACTGAAAAGGCTGAATGTAAGACCAACATTAATATTTATTGTATATAATATATGTCGTTAATTTACAAAATTAATCAATTCCCATAGTATTCGTCAGACTGGAAAAAAAATTTATTGACTAATTTATGCAGTATACTGACCATAGTACTTTGCTCGATTAATGATTCTATCCATACATACTTTAATTTCTACATAAATATAATTATATATATTTATCATATATAAAGATAGTTCAACTATTTATTACAGTATACTAAATTCCACCTATCTCATTTGTGTGCTAAAAAAACAAATACTAGTTTTTTTTTGACAAAAAAATAAATATTAATTTTAGTCCCAACATAATGTGTGACTAAATTGCGATATCTATTATTAATTAGAAAAAACGTCCTAAGATATTAAAAATATATGTGATAAAAAACTTTTGACTGTGAAAATTCAATTTAATGTTTTATATAATAAATATGGTATAACTAATTAGGGCAGTACTTCAGTGCATGATGTCTTTAATGTTGTACTAGTGTCAGTTTTTGTTTGTATGTACCAGTAAAATTTAATTATTTGAATTTTATTTTTAGTATTATAAATTATTAGAAATTTTTAAAATTTCACAGAATATCTTAAATGACAATAATATAATTGTCTTCAAAAAAATTTAAGTATCCAAACTGTGCTGACTGCAACGAACTCATACCCTAACTCATTATATATATATTATCTCAATAATATATTTTTGTCAATTTTTTTTAATATTGGGACTATATGTTTAATATTTTAGTAACGACCTTTTTGTATATTTTTTCTTCTTCAATAAATTGCAATTTTTTTAGTTGAGGTATAATAATGATGATATTCGAACACAAAGAAGGCTGTACAATGATGTTCGAATATAGTGTAAAACAAAAGCTGTGCAACAATTTTAATACTTCACAATAATATTCACTATATATATTCTCTACTCTCTCTTTATTTTATATTATTTTTCCAAGCTATAATAAGTTGCATTAATTACAATAATAATGGCAAGAGCTATATCATGATTTCAGTACAAACCCACATGACATCACTGCACCCAGAAATTGACCCTAAGAAAACCCTAAAATAACTTGGATCCTTATGATCATGGTGGAAAAGAAAATTAATGATCAATAATATATATATTAAAATAAAATTAATTTACTACTTTTTTTTTCCACATATTGGTAGAAAATCAAACATTATAAAAACACATGGACAGACTGATCCGGATATATATATGTATTTATATATATATATATAGCTATGTGATGCTTTCATTTCATCACACAAAACTTGGGTATACTTAACTTGACCATTATTAATTATTAATTGATGAGTTGAATCAATCAATTAATTTTTCAACTTTGAGTACTTGAATTTCTCCAAATTTGCTCCAATTCAGAAGCGAAGGCTTTCTGGCGGCCAACAACAATAGTAATGTGATCTTTTTTGTTGATTATTTTGACATGAGCTCTAGGGATTTTGGCCTTAACATTGTGACTACACTCCACCGGAATGAGCTCGTCGTCTTCGCCGTGAAAGACGTGGACATCGCAGCTCAAACGATCGCGGACCACCGTCAAGTAGGTGTCTAACTTGGCGGCGGTGCCACATATTATGTTGTGAAGAGTATGCCATGCAGCGTTGTGGGTGTGACAGAAAAATCCTTCAAGCAAGAATGTTCTCAACCTGTGAAACCAAACCATATATTAAAATCTACTTGGTTAGATTTTGAAACTAGTTTATAAATTATTATTAAAGATGCATTGACAATATATATAATTGGGCAGATAGGAGTCTTTTTCAAAGATCTAAGGAATCAATAATAATGAAATTGAACAGCTGCCAAACTAATTGGATAGGGCAAACAAAAAAAAAAACTATATAATATGTATTAAAAATATATTAATTTAGGCTGCATTTTTTTTTTATTATAATGTGTCACAGAAGGTGGGAATTTCAATTCTTGTCCACCAGCACAAGAAGTATTATATATACATATATATTCTCTATTAATTAATAATTACTATAGAGCAGTACTAATTCTAAGTCTTCGTTTAAATAAATATATATTTAAGAATTAAAGTGCAAAGGAATGTTCACAACTACTCAATAATTAATAATTAGAAAGCATAATTTTTTTGTATATATTTTTATATATATATACCCCACCTTGTTAATGTGTCTCTATCTCAACTAATATATAATTAACACCGCCAATGTACAACAATCAAGAGCGGCCTTCTTTAATTGGGATGGACATGGCTTTTGTTGTTTATACTAAAAATTAATTATTCTTATAATTAAAACCTTTATGACTACTATTGGTGCCTCTACATTTAAAGCGACACTACTATATAGGTAGATCCTATTTTTATCATTATATGTAAAGTTTAGGCTTTAATGATGATGACTTTTCAGAAGTGAATTAATTAAATTCAACAATAGAAATATATATATATATATATATAAAAAGAATGAGTTTATCTAATCAGATATCAATGCTTTAAAGTGATACAATCCCTTATCTTCTTCTTTTTAGAGTCAAGAAGCAAAAGATTGGTAATTAATTGTATCAATTACGGTTAATTGCTCCTAGAATAAAATATATTTATGTGTATATATATATATATTTATAAGATGCTCACACTACAAAATATCTTAGTTTAGTGATAATAAAATTTGTGACTACAGGTAAGAAAATTTGTTACTTAAGAAAAATTATATTATTTAAGTCATCACTAAATAGTCTGTGGCTAAAAATATTCGTCACAAAAATCATAATTTATTGTCACTAAATATATTTTTAGTTATAACAAAATTTTATCACTAAAAGTAATAGGTTGTGATTAAAATTATATTAATGACAACTTATGATTAAGTATGACTTTAGTTACAGACAAATTTTTTGTTGTGACTAAAAATAATATTTAGTCACACAAAATATATGTTGAGATTAAAATGTTGTCACTAAATAATACATTTATTTGTAGTGTCAATATTGTTGATTGGTTGGCCAGGACCATTTTATCCATAGCATTGCAATAAGACATTCTAGGGTTTTAATACCTTATAGAACGTGACATTGATACAAATCAATAGCATTATGATAAGTCCTATAGTGTTAAGTACCCCTAAGATACCCTTAATATTTCTCTTTTATCCATACACAATACAAAAGGGTCCATAGCTTCAAAGAACACCAAAAGCAACAGGGGAAGAGATTACATTCAATATATATATATATATATGAGTAATGATATGTGCACCCAAAATATGCACTCAAACATTATACAGTGATGTGACAGTTTAGCCAAAATAATCATATTTAATAAAATTGTAACTCACAGTTTTAAAATACAGTGATATATACGTTAATGTGTGTAATATTTGAGTACATATTTTGAGTGGAAATATCATTACTCTGTATATATGTATATGTATATGTATATATAAATATATATTTATATATAAGTGTGGGGATGACACAATATTTAAGGGATGAGAAGTGTTATCCTATCAATGGGCAACATATATCCTAACCATTTAATGGTATGTAGATTTCATTTTTATGTGAATCTCATATCATAGGGCCCATCAAAATGCAAAAACAAAAAAAAAGTATGATATATAGCTGAATAAAACAGTAATAACTCAAGAAGTGAATTAAATTCACATAATGATAATAATAGTTATATAGACCTAATAATTTATTTATCCTCTAATACTGTTATTATTAGCAAGTTACTCCAAATTATTTTCATTTATACACTCTTATTCTTCAACTGGTGACATAAAAATTACTACCACAAATATAATTAATATAGTAAATAATTAAAATTAATTAGGGTATTATTATTTTATATCTTAAGGTGTTCAAAATCACACAAAATATTCTATGGGTAGTTAATTATATCTCATAATATTTATTAAATCCAAATACGTGATTCGATATTAGATTAACTAGTAATACCTTAGAAATTCTCAATTAATTAACGTCACGAGGATGCATATATATAAAAAAAAATCACAAGGTCGTTGAGCGAATCCTATGAATTTGAACTCTTTTTAATGTTTGTTTCTTTTTGGTTGGAAAAAAAAAAAAGTGGGTGAAACTAGTTGATCGAATTTCTTTATTACCTGTTTCGAGTAATTAGCTTCACAAGAAACTCCACCAACCGATGGTTCTTGCATATAACTAGACAAATGGTTCGGCTGATATGCTCGTACCAACACGCAAGTGACGCACCAAACGCTATTGGTGGCCACACTCGCCTCGGCGCCACCCTTCTCATCACGTATTGAGTCGCTTGTTCACCCTTTGGTACTGGGAAATATGGCTGCCATCAAACATAAAATAAAATCCCCATAAATATATATATATATAAAAAACATTTCAACTTTTATAACTTGACATGGTTTTGAGAAAAACTTACTGGGGCAAGTAAAGTTAGGGACTTGACCGAACCAGGGTGCTTGACAGCTAGGGCCAAGGCCAAAATGCAGCCCAAAGAATGAGCCACAATGTGGAACGACTTTACTTTGTGGGGTTCGAGAACAGACCGTTCGATCATATCCAAATGCTCTCTCAGCGTGTAGAGAGAGTCCGTTGGCTTTGGACTCCTTCCAAATCCAAGTAGATCGATGGCAAATAAACGATATGTCGTTTTGGCTTCACTTGACAAGTTTGGGAACACCGTTTCGGTCCAAAACGCCGATGATGAGATGAATCCATGAATGAATAGTACATTTTCTTGAGCCGAATCTGATTATAAAAAGAAATAAAAAAACAAAACAAAACCCCATTTATTAAAAAGACAAAAGAAATAGAATTGTCAGCTAAGCATAAGAGTGACATAATTAATAAAAAAAAAACACGCTTTATCATTATTATACCTCTAGGCCCTTCGGATTTGACATAGAGAGCTTCTTTACTAGAAGAGGTCCAACAAGTACAAAACTTACAATCACAATCGGACCATCTTGGGATTCGAATGTGAGATTGGTTCCCTCCAATCTTACCTTGAAGCATTTCAACAATGGTGGAGTTAACCGTGAATGTTGACCTAACTGATGTGCCTTTCTTATTACTCACAATATTCTTCTGATGATGATGGTGATGATGATTATCAGAAGAGTTTATCACATTGATATTACCATTATTATTACTACTTGTAGTTAACCCATCAAGCTTGAGTCTCTTAAGCTCGTTAACGGTCAACTTAGAGACCTCAGTCAACAACGAAGGTCTCCTGTAAAGGGTATCGGAGATCTCCTCCAACCGGAGCTTGGTGGAGCTGAGGCAAACAATCTTTGACTCGCCATGTTCGGAGACCAAGATCTTACCACTGTTGGTTATGGCTTCCTTTGAAGGAGAGCAATAGCAAGCTTTCCACTCTGCTTCGATGAAAAAATCTGCTATTCTGTAAAGCAAGCAGAGGAAGAGATCAACAAGGTCGAGAATAGAGAAAACGACAAAGCTCACTGTGTCGTTTATCAATCTTCCTGTAAATAACAAAACCGATCTGACGGTTCTCGCCACTCCCACCATTATATATATAATATCAATAGAGAGAAACGAGGCTAAGAATATTAGAGCAGGACTTGATGATCAGAAATATGAGAACCGTTACAATGACAAAGAGAAGAAGAAGAAAGTACTCATTGGGTTAATAGATAGCTAGAGAAGATGGTCATTTTTTTTTCTTTTCTTCTAATAATAACACTTTTATTCTCTTAACAAAGTTAGTGTTATTAAAAGTGATCACTACATAAGCCAAAAAGTACAAACGAGATATCCCAACTTATAAAAGAGAAAAACGTAGTCAAATAATAATAATAACAATACTATATCTATAGCTAGGGTTAATTGGCGTTTTGGGGGGGGTGTGTGGTCTTATCTCTCTCACTCTCTTTGTATACTCTAAAATTTGTGGAGTGGTGAAATGAGAAACGTCCCACTATGCCCAAACTTCTTGACTCTCTCCCAATATGGCTCCATTTTTATGAAAGCGTGTGGGAGTAGTAGAACTCTCTTAAAACTTCAATGGAGAGAAGAGAGAGAAAGAGAAAGAAAGACATAAGAGAGAGAGAGAGAGAGAGAGAGAGAGAGAGAGAGAGAGTTGAAAATGTAGACTAAAATGAGTCACAGATCACAGACAGCAGGTTAAAGAATTCATTGTTTCATTTAACATCGTTTGTTGGCCAAGGAGAAAAAGGTAGGTGGTGGTTGAACCCCCTGCAGGTTTCGAAACAAATTCTTCTCTCCCTCACTATTTTATACATATATATATTCAAAAATTAAATAAATTATATATTTATTTATATGTATATATATGTCTATAGGCCACATGTAAGGATATTCTGTGCTACACTACATAATAATAATATTAATATTATTAATCTTCTTTTTTTTTCACAAATTAAGTAACCCAAAGAGAAAAATGGGGCAAACTAATTTTCCTTTCTTGTCAACTGGGAATTCTCTATGTCTAATAGGGTCAAGTTAATTATTTTTTTTTTCTCATCCACCATGTTAGAAAGCTGCCTAGCTAACACATTAATATAATATATGTATATATATATATAAATATTTTGTTGATATTTATTGCATTTTTTTTTTGGCTTAGCTAACCATCCACATGATCCCCATCACACTGAGTAGTAGTGAGTACCACCGTCCTTTAATACTAATCACCAATCAATGCTCCACTAGAAGATTTACAACAAAGTCTTTCATTACTAGTTCTACCTATATTTATAAATTATTATATAGATTTTGGTATACTTTTTATTTATTTTGTTATTATTAAATTTCTATTTTTGAATTATTGTATAATATTTTGTACATGGATGTAACAAGCAGCTTTGGCAGATTTCTCTATTTTTCAATTAAGTGCATATTTTATCTTTAATAAGAATTCAAATCTTCATCCAAATTTAGTGCCTTAATTAATGTCTACTTATTAAATTTAAAGAATATCATCTAGAATTTTAAAACTGTCTAATAATTTTCTTAACTAACTAGATATTACACATCTTGACACGTTATCCATAAAAAATATTGCACCAATGAGCTCCACAAATTATAGTCATTGTATCACTATTCCATAGGAAATTTTTAATAGATTGTAAACAGATATAAACTTTGTTATTGGCTCTTCAAATCTGAAATTTTCACAACTCAGGGGCAAATACTGATTTAAAACCATAATCTAGGGATCATTGGTGAATTAACTATAGAGTAAATTGCGGCTGGAATACCTAATATTTTTTAAAATGTTACACTTTTATATCCAAAGTTTTTTTGTGGTAAATGCACTCAATGTTTTTAAAATATTACACTTTTATTCCTATTTTTTTTTTTATTATTTTGATAAATAATGAGAAGGTTAAGCGAAAATATAGGATATAAATTATTTTCTCTTTCTTATTATTCCTTAAAATAATTATTTTAAATTAAAAATTAATAAAGGTTTTATTAAAAATAATTTTAAATAATTAAAAAAATATTTTTCCATCATTTTAAAATATAAGTGTTTTAAAAAAAAAAAAGTAAAGGAAAAATATAAGTTTTAATTATTTTGATTATTTTTAAAATTTAAATGATTTCTTTTATTATTTTGAGAATGAATAAGAAAGTGAAAAAAAACTAAAATATAATTGAAACTCTATATTTTTTTTTCACTTTCTTATTATTTATAAAAATAATTAAAAAAATAGATATAAAAGTACATCATTTAAAAATATTGAATATATTTACCGTAAAAAAAATTTAATATAAAAGTACAACATTTTGAAGACATTAAATATATTTACCATTGAAAAAAATTAGATATAAAAGTGTAACACAAAAAATATTGAATATTTTAGCCACAATTTTCTCTGGTAATATATAATATATCATAATATAAGCGCATGATAATAAACTAACTGAACCCTTTAAAGTTATAGATGTTGATATTTATTTTTGTAAAATGCAGTTTATATTTTGTTTTCTGAGAGAATACACAAATGTATCATTTTTTGTTTGTTTGTAAAAATAACAGAAATAATAAAATTTATTATTATAGAAAATTAAAATTGGAAAGTACGACTTACCTAATTATATTAATTAGATACTTTTTTTATTTTTTATTTGTTTACAAAGCAAGAAAATAATAAACATAAATGAAAAGTACATAATATTGCTCTGAACTATGATTTTTAAACCATTTTGGCCCATCAATCACTTCTTCTTCTACTTTTTTTTAGGAAAAGACTAGGTAACATTGCTGTCTTAATCAAAAATTTAAGAATCAAAATGGATCAAACGACCATAAAACGAGAGATCGATATTGCTCACACTCATAATTCGTTGTAAACTATATCATGATACTACATTCAATTCATAAATAAGAAGTGTTAATATATTTTGTATATTATATTTCACTTATTATAATTGGGAAATTCACATAAAAAACTTGAGGTATTAAAAAAAATTACTAAATATACGCTATTAGTAAAAAATTATAAAAACATGAAGTAACATAAACGTAATACAGTCTTTTTTGTAACTAAAGTTTACAAATTTATAATTAAAATTTACAAATTTGTAACCATATATTATAATTTTGTAAACAATATTTACAAACTAAATAAAAAATTGTAACAGACGGTTACGGATTCATAACAAAATATTATCCATATTTTTGTAAAATACTGTGTTTCTCAAATTTTTTTGAAATTTAGTGTGAGGTGTAATTTTTTCATTATAATTTTAAATTAAAATTTAAATATAATATGGTGTCAACACATTATAGTTGGATGTAAAATTGGACGCAAGTACTGTAGATGTACTTTTTTTAACCCCTAATAATTAGGGAAGATTGAACTCTTAATTCTAAAAACGCAAAATTGAGTGCAAATTTGAACAAAGTCTCCAATATTTATTATTGCAAGTTTAGTAATTAATTAATTAATTAGAACCACCTATCCATTTATGTTCATAAACTCATTCAATTAAGAATGATATAACTAGGGCTTCCAACTGGTATATAAATCAAAATGCAATTTTTTTTTTTTTGCAAATTGTTTAGTTTCAGCTTTCAAATGTGTAATTTTGAAAACATGAATATTTTTTAGAAATGGGAATTAAAATCATGTGTGACACATTTAATTAACATTCTATAATATATGTGGATATATATAGTAATATAATTATTTATTTCGATAGTTGATAAAATGATTAAGACGTACGTATACCAGATTCAAACGTTGAAGAGCCTGCATGAACAAAAAAACAAATTAATTAATTTTATTCGAATCTATAATGACATTGATGGAAATTAGAAGAATAAATAAACTAATGTCTCTTTTTTCTTTTTCAAAAAAAAGAGAGGAATGATGAATTAAATAATGCCAAAATGACCAATTAGTGACATAAGGGTACCTTTAATTAATTGCTCCCTCTCTCTTAAAATAAAATATATGTCAGATTATATATATATATATATATATATATATATCAACGGCCAAAATATTTATTACTCAACTGAAATGGTTCTATCTTTTCTGTTTTCTTTTTTAAATTGGCTCAAGTAAAAAACTTTCCTTTGGCAAAAGATGTCTAGATGATTTAATTGGTTAGAGTTCTATTAATGTATAGAGTAGAACTATCAACAACCTCCTATTTTAATTTTTTAGTCAACTTCCATTTCCAAAAATACATGCCGGGGTATTTTTTTTTAATTTTTTTTTTCAGTATTCGTTATAGTTACGATATCATTTTTATAAATTTTTGAAAAATTTCGAAGAATTTACAGTGCCGAAAACAGATTTTTTAATATTCCAGTTTACCATGCATGTTCAAAAAAATACAAACATATTTTCGGTACTGTAAATTATTCAGAATTTTTCAAAATTTTGCAATAAAGGTACCATAACTACAATAAACACTGCCATAAAAAAAATTAAAAATAAAAATACTCTGACATATATTTTTGACGGTGGAAGTTGACTAATTAAAATGTTGAAATAGAAAGTTGATCATATTACTCCTCCTACGACTGTACATTCATGTTGTAATTTCTATTAAGGAACATTGAGTTTCATTTCATTTCAGAATAAATAGCATTTTTGGCCCTCGAAAATTGATCATTGTATGATTGTGCCTCTCGAATAATTCATTTTGTTAAAAATTCTCCATGAACTATGCACGTTATTAAAACATGGAACGTCTGTTAGATTTCATCCTACGTGGCTAACGGAATACTTACGTGACGTTTTAAATACTGAGGTGGATTGTCATTTCAGTGCCAACTGTCTAGTCGATCTCTTATTCTTTCCTCCCAAAAAGATCCCAAACCTCAAGCTTTTTTTCAAAAAATCAGATCTGGATAACCCAGCCTCGACTCTTTCACCAGTTTCATTTTACAGTCGCACGAAGTAGATCCAGCCCCGCGCATGGCTACTCCAGCAACAACAACGTCGATTGTCATGAACAACACAATGACCCTTATGGATGGATGGGCGACGAGACCTTGGCACGAAATTGAAGCTAACTACACAAGGCAGCTGGGCTCCATGGCAGCAGCGAACGACATCGAAGGGGTGCGTGAATGAAGATGGATTGGGCTGCGAAGTTGGCCGATGTCAGAGACTTAGGCTACGCTGTAATGCCCCAAATTTCCTAATAAGGTTTAGGACCTTGATTAGGAGGCCGGGAGGGCCATAATTGATTTATTATGCTATTTAATGATAATATGCATGTTTATGTGTATTAAATATGCATGTGAACCCACTTGTGATTAATTGGGTGATTTTCATATTTTGGCTGTTTCGGACATTTTTGAAATATATGTGAAATGGGCGTGGTGCTTTATTATTATTTGGTTATGCCAGGGTTACCCGGCACAAGACGATCCTAGGAGGTAAGCTAGTGGGAAAGTCACAACGGGATTTAAGCTTGACTTGGAGTAAGTCAAGGGATATTTAGAGCATTATCGGGTTATTGGGTAATGAGAATTAATATTTGGTGAATAATTGGGAGTTAGTAAAACCAAGGGGAAATTCTGGAAGTTTTGACTATAATGTCCTTGGGGGTGTTTTCGGGACCCCAAGCATTATGTTTTATTGGAAGCTACTTAAGCTTGAAGTAACCTTTTAAGGAAATAAAAAGAACATTCTGTACGTTCTCTCTCCCTAAAGTTCCCTTTTCATCTCCCGATCTCATTTTCGAAGATAACTTGAGTTCTAGTACTCGGAATCAAGCGAGGATCGAGGCATAGCAATCCTAAGGAGAATTAGAAGCTTATTAGCCAGAGGATTTAGTTGGAAACAACTCAATCGGAGGTAATTCAAGTTTGAAGTTTTAAGTTTTTAAAGTTTTTAAAGTTTCTAAGATTAGAATTGGACTTTGTTAATTGTTGACTTTTTGGTTGGTTTGAACCTTGGGTTTTGAGGGTTTTGGAGTATTGGGAAGCTTGGGAACTTTGATTTGATGATTGGGGAATGTTTGGGTATGTTTTTGGAGGATTTGGAGTGCTTAAAACACGTTTGGGAATGGCCCAGGGTTGGGGGCCGCGGCCCTGTTTTTGAGCGCCGCGGCCCTAGTTCGAAGAAGCAGGTGTCAGGAAATTGGCCTTGCTGGGCGCCGCGGCCCTAGCCTCAGAGAACCCTGGGGGCCGTGGCCCAAGGAGCTAGGGCCGCAACCCTTGCCCTATTTTCACCCCGTTTGCTCGTTTTGACCCCGGAAACATGGTTTTAGGCCTCGGGATCATTCCTACTACCCGGATTAGTGAGGATTGATGTCTTGGAGGCTAAGTTTTAGTTCAAGGGTTGGTTTTAGAACTTGAACTCATTGGATCATCATTTGTGGTTGTGACTAGGTTAACACTAGAGGCTTGGAATCGGGATTGTGCTTGTGGCTCATTTGTTGGTAATCTGTGCTTCGACCAAAGGTAAGAAAACTGCACCCCATATATGACATGCATGACTATGACTAATGCGTGTTGGATGTTTAAATGTAAACATTGATAGCATAATGAATGCTTGGAAATCTTGCCCATTTGCATATGATTATTGTTGAGGCATGCTGGATGATTAAGTGTGATGCATGTGATGCACGAGAAACATGTGATTAGGGCATGCCATGAATGATGAATATGAGATTGGTCAGAGCTTGAGTCTCTGTGTTTGTGCATGATTATAATTATGCTAGCAATTGTTTAGTAAGCATGCAGAATGCCCTATTCTTGAATAATTGGCATATGATACACATTGATAGCATTGCTTACTCATGCATGGCTCTGACTAATTAGTCAGAATTGGCAAAGGTGCTAGTATCAACTGTGAAGATGTGACTTATTAGTCAGGTTCGGCAGTGGTACTGGGCACTGGTCACACAGGGCTGACTCGCTAGTCAGAATTGGCAAAGGTGTTAGTATCAACTGTGAAGCTGTGACTCACTAGTCAGGTTCGGCAGTGGTACTGGGCATTGGTCACGTTGTGCTAACTCACTAGTCATGACAACCTTAGTGTGTAGTGCAAGCTATGTCGGTTGGACCTAATCGACCCTCTGCATTGAATGACTCAAAGAGCATTAATGCAGGACCAACCTCAAGTTCGATGAATATAAACAAGCATTTATCTAGCCAAATGCTAGTCATTTAGAGCCAGGGCCAGCGAACCCCGTGACTGTTAGGTCACATGGCTATGGGCACCGGGCCCCAGTGACGTGCTTGTCAGTCACTCATTTGATAAGAGCCATTACAGGAAAGCCTAGGTAACGGTGTTGTTACACGGCTATGGGCACCGGGCCCCTAGTGACTTGGTTGTCAGTCACTCAGTATGGTTTACCAGAACCTCAAGTGATATTCACTCATTTGATCAGAGCTATGAGCTCTGTATGATCATTTTGATCATCATATGCATGGCTTGGGCACTGAGGCCCCTAGTGACTTGCTTGTTGGTCACTCAGCATGGTTTATCGGAACCTTTAGTGTTACGACACTCATCTGATTAGGATTGACTTGATAGTCCTCCAATCAGAAGCCAGGATTTCTTATCCTGGATACCCTAGCATCATTCGAACTCATTTGCATGCTGAATAGAGCTATGATTGCTAGGCATGCCAGATATGATTTGATATCATGATATGACTGTTTATGAGCATATGAGTTTTCTTGCTGGGCTTCGGCTCACGGGTGCTTTGTGGTGTAGGTAAAGGCAAAAGGAAGCTAGATCATCCTTGAGTTAGAGAGCTTAGGTGATGACGTGTACATATGCAGCTGCTCGACCAATACTTGGGCGAGGTTTGAAAGTGGAACTAGGGCTGAACCCTGTTTTGCCGCTTAGAACGGCCTGTTGTAAACACTTTCTTGTAAAAAACTCTGAAATTATATTTTTGGGATCCCAATGTATATATTAAACGTTCTAGTGAAACGTTACATCTCAACCAAAAATTTTAATCCCTAAACCGCTAATCACACCTAGATACTCGTTTATGGCCAAACGACTCGATTAGCGAGTTTAGCACTGTTTGCAATGTGCACTGTAGCGGTCCCTGGTGTTGGGGCGTTACATACGCTGCAGGCAGGGACAGGCATCAAGCTTTGACGAAGATCTGGGCTACATTAAGATCTAGAACATTTGTTTGAATCTGAGGACTTGATTTTCAGATCTAGGGTCAAGAATTCTGGGTTTCAAATTTTTCCTTTTAAAATATGTTAGAAGAATTGTTTATTATTATGAAGGATTTGCTTGTGTTTTGGAAGATTTAGTTAGTTTATGTGATTTAATCCAATATTATTTCTATTTATGATTTGAAAATTTGGGGTGTTGAAACATTCAGATGTTCTTGAGGAGTTCTTGTTGTTCTTGAGCAATATGGTTTGTTGTAAGTTAATTAAATTTTTTAATTAATTAATAATTTGACTTTAATTTTGTTTAATCAGTTTTGAAATTTTTTAAAACTAATTTATATTTTTATTAGTTAAATACATTTTTAATTAGCTTTTCCATTTTTAAATCTATTTTAATTATTTTTTAATTTAATTTTTATTTTGAGTTACACAGTTGGTACTAAAGTGGTAATGCCACATCAGTATTTAAAGTATCACGTAAGCATTCTGTTTGCCACATAGGATAGAATATAATAGAAGTACCATATTTTAATAACGTGCATATATAATTCTGGCAAATTTATAACATAGCAAATCATTTAAGGGTACAATCATACATTAGTTATAATTTGGGGACAAAAATCCTATTTATTCTTCATTTCATTTCAGAGATTAATGCAATGCTTTATGACAGTGTGCAGGCATATGTTAACCTTTTTTTATCCATGCAGTAATAAATCTCTGAAGTAAATTTCTATTAAAATAATTACGATCTCAATAATTATAAAAAAGAATACGCTTCTAAGTTATAATTTTTTTGGTCCAACTATAAATTAGCAATAACAATCACCTAAATTTTCAGAGTTTACCATAAAATAAAATATTTATCTAAAGTTGTTTTGCCACAATAATTTATTTTTTTAGAATTTTATGTAAAATTATTTTTTGAGAAGATAGACATATTTTTAATGCGTCACTTTATAAAATAGGGTATATGGAGATCATTTATTATTTGTAACAGTTCTACAAACTAACGAGTCATGTGGTTTTGAATTAAGTTCACCTTACCACAATCACATCAACTTAAATCTATATTTATATATAGAAAAAGACATTTCAATTACTGATTGATATATAAACCATTTATATAGATATATATATTTATATATATTTATGAGAATTCTTCTACAGGCCTTCACTTTAAGCTCTACCAGTAGAGCTCTCAGTGTTTACAACCAGTGAACAATTTTCGCTGCGATTTTTTTTTATGACCGTATATATTGTAGCTATTTAAAGCATCCTGCAAATTTTCAGAAAATTCCGAATAGTTTATAGTATCAAAAACTAGGTTCAAACATGTTGTTGCACGCGTGACTAATTTTTTTATGCGCGTGAAAAACAACATGTTTGAATCTAGTTTTCGGTACTGTAAACTATTCGAAATTTTCTGAAAATTTGCAGGATGCTCTAAATAGCAACAATATACACGGTCATAAAAAAAGTCGAGCCGAAAGCTGTTTACGGGTCGAGAAACACTGAGAGCCCTACCGGTAAGGCTTAAAGTGAAACATCTATAGAAGAATTGTCATATATATATATGTATATAAATCCATTTCATCAACTATGTTTGAGTAGTAGTAGTTGAATATGTGATTTTATTAAACATTATTAAAATGAGTGGAACATAACCTTTCAAAGTTTAACCCTCCTAATAACACAATAAATTCAATACATATCTCATACGACTTTTAATAGATGCAAACAACAAATTTATCTACCAGATTTTGTAAGCTACACAATAAATTATGCCGGTTATACCTCTTACATAATTAAATTGGTGACATTGGCTCTTAATATAGTGATAGGCTGATGCATGGTTCAATTAAGAAGATAGAATATTATTAGCTAGCTACCTATAATTATATCCTTTGTATTATTTCTGATCAATCTATTAATTTTTTGGCTTGATAATATGTCTTCTTCTTGTCTTTTTCACCGATCGAACACTACTTGAATATAGTATATAATATGATATATATGAACACACACAATTATGAGTCTGAAGAAGTGGTTGAGATTATTATTATTATTATTAGGGTTTTGCATGTCTAATAACATAATACATATGATATCACTATCTCGTGCAAATGTGACTTTTCCATTGGACAACTTTGTTTAGTGCTCAAATTAAAAAGTAATTCAAGAGAACAAATTAAATGGCCGAAAAGAAAGGAAAAAGACAGGCTGCTAATTACATGAGATCAAGTAGATGTTTACTAATTTGTGTTTATTTAAGAAAATATCTTAGAATAAAAATTTCATTTTTTTAACTTGATTAAACAAATATATATAAAGAAAAAAGTCAGGACAAGTGAGCCAAAACAAAACAAAAAAACAAAAAGAGAGAGAGAGAAGAGTTGAATGAAAAATATTAGAAAATTTAAGA
Organism: Humulus lupulus; assembly: GCF_963169125.1. Lineage (NCBI taxonomy): Eukaryota > Viridiplantae > Streptophyta > Magnoliopsida > Rosales > Cannabaceae > Humulus > Humulus lupulus. The sequence goes on from NC_084797.1 coordinate 243,757,234, forward strand.
GAGGAAAAGTAATTATGAATCAAATTCATTTAAGGACAACAAAATTATGAAATTGATAACATATATATACAAGAGAATTTATATTTATGTATCGGATTTTTTTTTTTACTATTTACTCTTATTATATATGGTTATATAAATTTTTCTTCTAATTTTTAGATATTTATTCAGTAATTGTAATTTAGCTAGCTTGGAAAATATATTATATACATCCGAAAATATATATATTTTTTTATAATTTTCGTGGAGACGAACTCTTTTTCTTAAATATATATGATATCAATTTTTACATTTTTTTTAGTAACTAGAGCCTTTAATATCTTCCGCAATCTAAATTCTAATCTCTGTTAAAATGTTAATTTCTTTATAGTACTAAATATATAATAAGGGACTTTTGATATATATATATATATATATAAATATTATTAATGGAGGTGGCTCTTCAAGATATCTTCACAATCACGCCATGAAAAGTCTAGCTTAGAGCTTGGTCTTGGAAAATATATACAAAGATTTTATTACAAAGAAGAAGTTTTCAACAATAATAATATGAGGCTATATAGGGAGTCAGATATATTAATTCATAAGAATATATTGTGAAGAAAGAAAGAAAAAAATTGATCAAGCTCTCTAAATTGATGATATGCAGATGTATGAGAAGAATGAAGTGAAATAGACATAATGCAAATTAATAGTTTTGTTAATTAAAATTATTTATGTAGAGAGTTGATCAATCATATATATGTAATTTAAAATTATTATTAATTATTATTAGTTTTCTAGCTGTACACAACGCTTATTAATACCCGAACCTTATTTAAAAAAAATCAAACAAATTAATTACAATATGAAAAATCCAATAAAAAATACCTTATATGAAAACTTGACAAAAGGGCCAACCACATTTTTGTTTTTTGGGGATCATTATCCAATAATACATCAATTGGTTGTATAATAATTATTCAATTCGTGTGGGGTTCAAGTATATATATATATATATATAATAAAATGTGTAAGAACTATTAATTCAGTTCTAGCCACCAAATAAATAAATACAGATATTCTCAGGGAAAATAGAAGAAAAAAAAATGTACGAGTAGTTCTATACTATACTGAATAATTATTACGACACCAACAACCCTAATTTTGTAAGTAGTAATAAAATTTATTATGTCATGGGTCACGGAAACATACCAAATTCAAATCTCATCATATTTCTAATAATATAAATATCTATATATATATATTTGAATAACAATAATTAATTCACTTGACATGTTCAAACGATCAGTAAAAAATGTTATCACATTATGATGTAAAAGAATATACACATATATATATAGTAGACCAAGTCTTTTTATATATATAGACCAATTCAAAGATTTGTTCACCTGCTAAAGCAAGGCACAAAAATTGTGTGTTCTCAATTTTTTTTTCTTTCTAATATTCTTATATATATATATAGATGAACTTGGGTAGTACTATCTATAATAATAATATATAATACTAAAATGGAGGCCTTTAATACTTTAGTGTTGATTTTTCTTTGTATGAATATTATTATTAATAACAATGTGAGACGTTGTGTTGGTTTTACTTCCTTTGTTTTTGGGGACTCACTTGTTGATGCTGGGAACAATGATTACCTTTTTACCCTTTCGAAGGCCAATTCACCACCGTACGGCATCGACTTTAAGCCATCTGGGGGAAGACCCACCGGAAGATTCACCAATGGTCGAACCATATCGGACATTGTAGGTAATATATATTAATATTTATTATACTTCTGATTCTCATTTCTCAACAAGAGTCCTTATCATCAGTAACAGGTCTAGCTAGCTAGGGCTCCACTGCAAAAAATTTATGAGGCCATTTAATGAACTTGATCAGTGTTTCGACACATGTAGAAGTGTTGATATAAAGATCAAAACATATATACATTTTTTTCAAATTTTTTTTGTTATAATATGTAGCATTATTAATTTCACACTTTTTGCATCTATATATTTTGTGGAAAATTTAGCTCAAAATTTGTACTAATATTATATTTGGCTCAATCTTTGCATCTTTACTCCAATATACAGTGTACGAACTAGCTAAAAAAAAGTGGATACATTTATTAATATTTATTGAAAATATACAAAATAATTAATTTTTTTATTAAAAAATAATTCAAAAAAAATAATTAATAAATCGTATTAATTAGTGGCAAAAGAATCATTAAAAAATATGATATTTATGTGGGCTAAATTTGACTCGCGTTATATTTTGTGTCAAATTTGACATAACTATTAGACTATTATTAGAGTTTTATTTTATAAAAATAAGATAAAAAATAGATATACACCACTTTATATTTTCTTATTATTAATTTGGGTAGAATTTTGTAGAGACTAATTGTACGTAGCTATATATAGGTACTAGCTTGTTCAAACATTTAATTTTATCCATTCAAGTCAAGATATTTGAAGTGGAATTTATTCTCAGCCATAGAAATAATTACACCGAAAGTTTAATTTCACAGCTTTCTGATTTTTTTTATTTTTATTTTACTATAGCTAGTGCATGTGCATTCAACTGTAAGATTTTTGTTGTCGCATGTAAAATATGATAAATTGATTTACGTACCATAAATTATGCCATAATATGGTGCAATTATTAGGTCAAGTTCTTGGAGCTAAGACCTTTCCTCCACCCTACCTAGCTCCAAATTCTCAAGATGAAGCTGTTCACAGGGGAATAAATTATGCATCTGGAGCCTCAGGAATACTAGACGAGACTGGAAAAATATTTGTAAGTGCAGTATTAGTCGATTTAATTTGCAAAATGACATCTGTCGAAAATCTAGACAGGGTTTATCGAGAATTTCTAATATAGTGTCGATCAGGGTATCTATTGATATATGAGTTTTGAAAGATTTATAAATGCAATACTAATCGATTTAATTTGCAAAATGATATCTGTCGAAAATCTAGACATGGTATCGAGAATTTCTAATAAAGTGTCGATCAGAGTGTCTATTGATATATGAGTTTTGAAATACTTGTAAGTGCAATACTAGTTTTTTTTTAATTTGTAAAATGACATTTATCGAAATCTAAACAAGGTATCGAGAATTTCTAATAAAATATCGATCAGGATGTCTATTGATATATGATTTTTGAAATCGAATTATATGTTAGTAGTTAAATGTATATTGATATAGATATTTATTTTCACATAAAAAATAACTAGCTAAAGTTGATTAATTTTTTTGAATATAGATTGGAAGAGTCCCATTGCGTGAACAAGTGAACTATTTTGAGCAAACTAGGGTGCATATGGTGAATACAATGGGAGACAATCGTACCAACGATTTATTGAAAAAGGCAATCTTTTCACTAACAATTGGGTCCAATGATATACTCAACTATTTCCAGCCATCAATACCATTTTTTAGTCATGATGAGATCACACCAGTGATGTTCCAAGATTTCATGGTATCTAACTTGAGTGTACAATTAAAGGTACATAAGATAGCCATAATTATCTAACCAAAAACACTAGTCCCATTATTACAATTTTTACACATTATTACTCTGTGCCATGTATTCAAAATATATATATATATATATATATATATTTATAGTGCTTTTAATTGGTGTGTTTTACTAGTATTCTTATATATGTTTCTTTCTGTTTTGGTTATAAATATATATATATAGCGACTACACGAGTTGGGAGCTAGAAAATTTATAGTAGTTGGGGTTGGACCACTAGGATGTATACCATTTACTCGAGCCCTCAATTTATTGCCAAGTGGAAAATGCTCGGAAGAAGTGAATGAATTGATTCGAGGGTACAACCACAAACTAAATGGGCTACTTGAACATTTCAACAAGGAGTTGGGTCCCCAAACCATCTTTGTGTATGCAAATTCCTATGACATTTTTCTCAACATTATTCACAATCATCTCCAATACGGTAATTTGCCCAAGAAACTTAATTATATATATATATAAATATTTATGGAGCAATTATATGTGCACTCAAAATATATACACAAATAGTATACAGTGACGCGTGTCATTGTTTTTAAAACGGTGGGTCCCAACTAGTTTAGATAAATGTGATTGGTGGAAATTGAGACTCACTGTTCTAAAACACAATGCCATGTCACTGTGTGTAATATTAATTTGTCATTGATGGTTATTCTCACATATGGATAGTTACCATTATTTTTTGAAATAGTAAATTTTATTAATTAATTTTTAGAGTAACGTATCTTAAAGGGTTTCTACTAATTAAATATCTATTATTTGGACCGTCTATTTTTTAAAATATTTTTATTTTAGGATTTTTCTATGTTTTGTAAATTAGTTTGAATATATACTCTTAAATTAGGTTTTATTTATAGGGTCATCAATCAAGGAACTATTTTTGAATTAATTTATTACAAAACACATGTCTAACAAAAGTATATTTATCAAAATAAATAATCCAAACGAGTGTTTAATTATAAGTTTGTATTATCAAAATTTATATTATTATAATAAAACAAATTTGTGTATTTTTGTTTTGCAAACAAAAGGCTTAAAATAGTATCATCAATAGCGGCAATATATATATGGGTTTATATTTTTTTGGACCATGTGTTTTTCTCCATTATCTGTCTGGACCCTGTATTTTGACAAATTACTTTTTAAACTCTATATTTTGTAAAATGGTTAAAATAGAATCATAAACTCAATTTTGATAAATAAAAAATTGAATATAACAATACAGTTTTTAAGCAAAATGATTTTATTTTTGTTCTGAATTGTTAGTTTGGTAAATTATTTATGATTTTAGTTGAGAAAACATTTACCAAAATCGGGTGTAGGCTTCTATTTTAACCATTTTACAAAACATAGAGTCTAAAAAGTAATTTGTCAAAACACAGGGTCTAAACAGGTAATAGAAAAAAACATAAGGTCCAAAAAGGCATAAAACCTATAGTTCATTGTTATTAATTGTGTTTTGTGGATATATATATATATATATATATATTTATATTCAATTGATTATTATTTTTGTAGGATTTGAGAACACAAATGAACCATGTTGTGGGGGTTATTTTCCACCATTCGTTTGCTTCATGAAAGGAGAAAAAGATGGAAAGATGAACAGGTCAGTCTCAGTGATGTGCGATGATCGATCAAAGTATGTGTTTTGGGATGCTTATCATCCGACAGAGGCTGCAAACCTTGTTATTGCTAATCAATTAGTCGATGGAGATAACACAACCACCTTTCCCATCAATATTCGCCACCTTTATAATCACAACTGACTAATTCTTCTCATATGAAATACTACTAATTAGACTCATCATTATTATCATTTAAGGTTCTAAATATATTAATTAATTTGCTTATTGTAAAATCATTATCCAAGTAATCTTAATTAGGTGGCTTCTGTTAGAGGAATTAACAAGCTATATATATATATATATATATATATATATAGTGTGTGTGTGTGTGTGCTTTTCATGATGAGTTGTTAGTTGGCTGAGCATTCATTGTTTTCAATGAAATATTTTTAATTTAATATCATAATTCAGCATATATATAACAATCGGTAGTTAATAATAATAATCAGTAATTAATACATTTTTAATATTAATTCACACTTGAACCTACGTATTTTGAAATTTTGTGTGGTCTCTTTTTGAGATAATAAATACAATACACAACACATAATGGTCATTGGTGTAATGTTTTAGTCCTCAACTTTCAAAGTACACTTATTAATTACAGTCATTTTATTTCTAATTAATAAATAACAAAAACAATTAAAAGTGATTAGAGTACCCATTAAAATAATAGGGAACGACTACAACACATCTTTTTTTTTGCAACATTAGTGCATCATTTTCTATTTTCGGCACCTGGATAGATATATTCCCAAATTTTTTTATATGACGATGTACATTGTAAGTATTTAGAATATCCTGCGAATTTTCAAGAAATTCTGAATAGTTTACGAAGCCGAAAATAGAGTTCAAACTGTTAAATTTTACACGCGTACACAAAAAAATAGGCACGCGTGCAATAGACAATTTAGACTCTGTTTCGGTACCATAATTTATTCAGAATTTCTTGAAAATTTGTAGGATATTCTAGATAGCTATAATGTACACCATCATATAAAAAAAATTGGGATTATAACTATTCAGGTGCCGAAATAGAAAAATGATGCACCGGTGTTACAAAAAAAATGGATGCGTTGTAATCGCTCCCTAAGATAATATATAATTTAAATTTGGGTGGTTAAATTTAATCTGTAATTTTTCTTTGTATATTCATATTATTAAAAGTACACTTATTAATTAAATAGTCATTTTATTTCTAATTAATAAATAACAAAAACACTAAAAGTGATTAGAGTACCCATTAAAATAATATATAATTAAAATTTGGGGGTTAAATTTGATCAGTAATTTTTCTTTGTATATAGCAAATATATCATATTATTATTAAAAATGGCCTTAATTAAATATATTGTAGTGCTAATTAATTATGAATTACAACACCAACAACCCTTTGAAAAGTAAAGATATTTATTATAAGAATGGTCAAGGAAACATACCATATAACTTAAGTGACCCATTCAATAAATGTTATTATAGTTTCACTGAAAACCATATATATATATTATTAATTATATGATTAGAAAGTTAGTGCATATATGATTATAGTTGAGCAACAAAAGTTGGTGCTCTCTCCTAGTTTGTTTATTTATTTATGAGAAAGACTTAGCCGACAAACTAAGAAAACGTTCTATCTGTTTTATTTCTTTCTTTTTCTTTTTCTTTGAAATTAAACATTGTAAAAGGCATTCATTATTAATCAACGCTCAACTGAAAATTACAGAAAGAATACTCTATATTCTATAGACCAATAGAAGATCAATGGAGGTCTTAAAATGTCAACCCTAGAAGGAAAATAGTTTCTGACTACATAGTAATTAACTCCAATGATATGAATATCTCACTTCTTTTTTTTTTTTAACTATATATTAATTACAACGGTGGATATTCTAAGAGTTTTCTTCTCCAACTTCCAACAAGAATTATTGAATATATACAGAGAGATTAAATAGTAGAAACCTGTAGAAGTTTACTAGAAAGTCACCAATCATGTGTAGCTCAATATTTTGCATTCGAACGACCTTTGAATTTATTGTATTATGAGCCATTTCTGGTTCCCAATGCTTTTTATTTTAACGCGTAATCTGTGTGCATGTACACATTAATTAACATGGACAACTTTGACTTTTGGCGTGGAGTATGTGATATGGAAGAAAAAGAAGACAGTACATATAATAATAGATATATGGCCTTTAAGGTCTATACGTTATGGTCCCAATTATGGCCATGCATGTAGAAAAAGAAAATATGTATGGGAAGTAGGATAAATTAGGTATATTACATGTCAAACTTTGGATGTAGTCACTTTCTCGAATTAGTTCTATTCAAGTAATTTTGTAAATATCACAATGGATATAAGATTCCCATTGTTATGTGAGAAAGTGGTGAAAATAACATCGTTTTTTAAGTGATTTTGTATTCTGGTTTACTTTTGATAGTTTTTTGCAAAATGACACCTGGCTAAAATTCGATCAATTGTCTAAATTTTTTGACCAGCTGTCTAAAATTTTCAACCACCTGTCTAAGTTTTAGATTAGCTGTCTAAATTATGAGAGACTATTTTGCAAAAAATTATTAAAACTAGTCTAGAGTGCAAAATAACTTTTAAAAACATGTCATTTTGCCAAAGGACCCGTATTCTATTTACAACATTACTTCCCTCCATACAGCCAACCTGCGGAAATACTGCTATTGGCGACTACAAAACTTGTAACTTTGATAAATCTTAAATACCATTAGAACAAAAAAAAAAAAAAAGGAGTGCTGAACCTCTTTAAAATATGGAGAACGGGAATACTACTATTAATTTGGGGGACATGAGCACACCACCAACATAAGGACCACCAGTACCACCTAATAAAAGGACAATATATATATCACTAATGATATGTGCACCTAAAATATGCACTTTGCAAACGTGATTTCCTATAATTGATTAAATTGGCACTAACTACCTGTAAAGAACAAAGAAAGATGCAAGAGTTTAATTGGGAGGACTGGTAGAGTGTTGGCCAAAGAAACTTCGACGCTCAAGTTAGTAGGATTATAGCAAAAGATAATCGAAAATGAGTAGAACAGAAAATGCAAGTAATAGTGAATAAATTGCGAATGATGAAATGATGGATGGATGGATGAATAAAAGACAATGAAGAAGCTTGAGGGCAAGGTTAGGGATAATTAGTTCGACTGTTAGATAACTAGTGATCAAAATCAGAATTTGATATTCGATATTTCACCCTTACCTTGAAGACTCCTTTCGTTTTATAGAGTCCTCCTAAGTACCGTTGTCACTCTTCCTCTCCACTTCATTTAACTCGTTCAGAGTAATTGTGTTCCCCGAATTTCGTGGAAAAATTCATATTTTGACCGATTATGTTTTCCTTTGGCTGACTGGATGAATACCCATTTGGACCCAAGTGCGAGTTGGATGGGGGGTTGTGTGATCTGCTAGCTTTGTGAGCTAGCTCAATTGCTCGGGCCCAATTAGTCTTACTCGTTTTCTTAGGCCAGTTGATTTTCAAGACGCCTTGCTGGGCTTCTTCAATAAGTAAGCAGATATTTACCACTACACTCCCAAACATTATACATTGATTAGTCATTGTTTTTTAAAATAGTGAATCTTAGTTTAGATAATTGTGATTAGTTGAAACTGAGATTCACTAGTATTTTAAAATACAGTGTCACGTCGTTGAGTATAATATTTAAGTATATATTTCGGAGTTACATATCATTATTTATATACATATAAATTAATTTTTAAATAAATTACATCCGTCGACCAAATGTTCCCTCAATTTTTTTTTTATATGTAATAAGTTAATTTGTATTTTAGTTCCTCACCCATTTCAATATTAAGGATCAATAATCAATCAAATAATAGATAATTTCTTGATATTTTTATATCAAATGCCCCTCTAACATATACTTTTTTTTTTATTACGTTTGCTAATAAATGTTAATATTATTTATCACATTTTGATAGACTATAATCAGGCCCGGCCCTAGACACAGGCGAGCCAAGCTTGTGCCTAAAGCCCCCACACAATAAGGCTCCAATTTTTTTTAAAATATTATTTTTTACATACACAAAAACCTCAAACAATTTGAAAAATATTATTTTATATATAATTTTTTTTAAAATAACATATTTTGTGTAAGACATCATACCATTCCGGACGGGCCCTTACTAAAATCCTATGTCCACCAATATATTACATTATTATTATTATACAATACAACATAGGATCAGTTTCGAAATGGAACTACATTCTATCCTTGCATATCATAAGTAATTAATTTCAGAATCATTGAAGTAATTTAAAGTAAAATTGCATGAATGATACTATACATTACTAGAACATGCACTAGAACAAGTCCAGGAGGGGACTATATCTGTCCCCTATATTTACATATATATATATTTATATAGATACACAATAGATATATATATATATATATATGGACAATGTCGTGTGCAATCTAGTTGTATTGCATGTGTATGGTATGGCCAATATTAAGGAAATGGACCAAACTTCATTCAAAGTTATGGTATGATATATCCATCCTAATCACTAATGCAGCCCATGCATGTGAAGTAGTTTTAATCTATAACTAGAGACAGAGAGAGATTTTTTATTTAAAATTAAATTAATAGGTGGCTTGGAGGGTTTGACTTGGTCTTACAATTAATATTGGGTGCTTTAATAATGCAGCTCGTTGAGTCACCCAACTTTCTATAATCCCTTAAAAAAATAAAAATCTTATGGAATGATTGGTTCGCGATTAGAAAATTGTATTTTTGAAAATTAAAATTCTGAAATGAAAATCTGAATTTAGTGACTAAAAACATGTTTATGAAAATGTGAATGGTTCAATGTCAGTATACTGTTTTTGAGTTTTAAAAAACTGAATCTGTGATTGGTATTAAATTTGAAAATATAACAAAAACTAAATATGTGGGATTTTGGAAAATAATTTCACAAAACTGAGAAAACGAGCTTTTCTCGTTTTCAATTTTCCTTAACAAATTTTGGATATAGATTTGAATTTGATTTTAAAAAACAAACTACCAATCACTAATAATAATGGGTCATACTAATTTTAAGTATTTGAAAACATAAAATTGGATCCCAATAGGATACCAATCAGACCCTTAGTTTTAGTGACAATAAAATTTGTGACTACAAGTAAAATGTTTGTGACTAAAGAAAAATCATCTTACCATCTTACCTATGTCATCATTAAAAAGTTTGTGGCTAAAAGTATTAGTCACAAAAAATCACAATTTGTTGTCACTAAATGTATTTTTAGTCACAACTAATTTTATCATTAAAAGTAATAGGTTGTGACTAAAACTATATTAATGACAACTTATAATTAAGTATGACTTTTTAGTCACAAGAAATTTTTTGTTGTCACTAATAGTGGTATTTAGTCACACAAAATATATATTGTGACTAAAATGTTATCACTAAAGAATACATTTATTTGTAGTTTTAAAATACATACTTACTATTAATGTTAGATTAAATACTAACAAGGTAAGTTGACAAATGAGTTTTTCATATTTTGTAACATATTTTTCGAAGTTACAAATAAGTGGGACAAATATCTTTGTCTAAATTTGTAATATATTTTTTGCAGTTACAAATCTGTAACTATTTGTAACTTCCAAAATATCATCAATTAATGTGTAAAATAAGAGATACACATTCTAATTTTAAATTTGATGAGCTATTATGTTGAATAGTGTTTTGGGTTGTGATTTTGACTACCATTAAGTGAATGGAAGGTACAAAAGCAAAAGGGATTGAGTTGAGACGTTTTTGTGACAAAATGAAAAATTGAAAGGTTACTAAGAGCCTCCAAGCCGCAACTTAGAATGTCCTAGGCTGTAGCCTAAAAAGCTGACAGCCAAATCTCATTTTGCGTTTTACATCAATTTGAACATGTGGAACATTTTTAGTAACTCTAAATTCTTCTTTTTAATTCCATAAACTACCAATTTAACATTAGTAACAACCAAGGACGTTGGTGGAGTTTGAAATTAAACGAGTGTCTCAAAACTCTATAAATAGAAATCTAGTGCTCACCTGTAAGATACATCAATTCTATCCACTAGAGCACTTGGCTAGAAATTCACCAAATGCTTGATAATTTCGATAGTCATTTCCATTTGAGAGTTCCTTTAATGCTTAGAGAATAAGCAGAAATAAGTTTTTGGGCAAAGGCATTGAATCTTATTCAAGTTGGTGATCCCCACTACTTTCTACACTTAGATTTGTATGAGTGTAAGAGTATTCTTCTTTTTCTCATTTGCTCTTATTTCATTTTATAGTCTCTATATTTACTTGTATTATTTGTTTTGAGCTGTATATATTCTTCACTATATATCATGTTTTCTTATTAGTTACTTGTATTTTTCCCAATAAAGTTGTATCTTTATTTAATTAATCATATTGTCCCTTACATCTACTTGTCTAGAGTTGTATCTTGATTTATATTATAATCTATTGACATATATATATATTTATCTAACACTTACTATTAATAAATGAGAATTCTCTTCTTCCATGTCCTCTGAGATTTTCTGTAATGCATGCCATTGGAATAAAAGTCACAAACTTCTGTTATATGCACAAAATTTAAGGCTCTTGTTGAAAATCATTACTATTTATTATGTCAATGGTGGTGAAAATTTTGTTTTATTTCAAACCTCTCTACTCATCTTAGTATTTCTTATTTCATTATACCACACTAGTACACTTGAAACAACGATCACTTTGAAAGAAGACATCACCACATTCTATCTTAGGCCTCTTCCCATGCCACACACCCTCCAATTATTGTCTCCTAATGAAAACTTTTGTGTTCTCCACCAAAAATTTGATAGTGGTAAGTACCACCACATCAGTTGTTATTTTTCTTAATTTTAGATTGCATGGTAGCCAATTACTTATATTTTGCAATAATATGGGTAACCAGCTACCAAACCAGTTAATTTTAGATTGCATAGTAGTTGATTACCCATATTTGCATTAATATCAGTAACAGGTTACTCATTCAGTAGTAACAAGTTACTCTTCTAATGGCAATATGTCATTTACCCAAAATTTGGAAGAGAAAAAATCAGATTTGAAAACTTGAAGGTAACCTTATACCAACTCAGATCCAAAAAGAAAAGAAAAAGTTGGTGTGGAAAAAATTTAGTGGAAATTAGATCCTATACCCATTTTAAATGATCCATTTTAATTTTTACCCACTATTTTTAACTCTTATTTTAGTACCCAAATTTTCAATTAATGTACCCATTATACCCCTTCAATTACATGTTTTTTTTTCTCCTTAAACACACTACAATTAGAATGTATTTCTAATTTAACTATAATATGACACATATAATACACATTACAATAACACTTCGAATCATGTACTCAAATAAGGATAATTTGGGAAATCTCACGATAATAATAGGTAAAGTTCAACTAAATATATTTAGTGTCTAATTTTAGTTAACTACTCTTGAAAATGGGTAGTTCTCAACTTTTTCCAAAAATTTAAGTACAATGGAAAAAAAACTGAAACATTACAAGAAGAAATGAGAAGAGAAATGTTTACGTACAAGTTAATAATAAAATTAAAATTAAGACAAAAAAAATATCTAACATAAATTATTAAAAGCACAAAAAAAAAGTGAAATTAAAAATTTAAACTTAAAATTACCCTAAAAAATAATACAAAACTAAAAACACTAAACTTAATCAAAATATATGACATTTTTTTAAATCATACAAAAATTTGAGAAAACTTAAAAAGAGAAAAATCCATATTTTTGGGAAAAGTTGAAACTCCTATATTTTTGTAAAATGTTAAAAATAACGATAATTAATGCAATTTTCTTAGCAAAAAAATTATTAAATGAGAGCATTTATTGAAATTTTATTTTAAATTATATCCATTTATAATCACTATAATTACTCAAGTAATTATAAGATCATATATTTAAATAATAAAAAAATTGGAATAAATTAAAAAGAACCAACAAAACATCTTTTTATTGCTAAACATATGCGAGGAGCCTCAATTTTTGCTCATGTAAATAGGCCAGAACGGCTTCGGGACGGAGGTCATGTCCCCCGCCCTCACCCTATTAGGACGGATTTCCTACGAAGATCCAAACCCGCAGGTTAAATTTACATTCCTACTCAATTTTGCTGATGTAAACAATGTAAATAGACCGGAGCGGCTTCAGGATGGAGGTCATGTCCCCTACCCTCGTCCCATTAGAATGGGTTTCCTACGGAGACCCTAACCCGCGGGTTAAATTTACATCCCTACTCAATTTTTTGTGTTGGGCTACAAACTAAAAGCATTGGTTGGCTTAACATCCTCTTTTGTAGTGTGTAAATCCATTCCAAAGCGTGGCACATATGTGAGCCTCAAAATTTCATTCTTTATAGTCGTTAATGATGCAAATTCTTTTTGTAGCAAAATGACCAAATAACCCCTCGAGTTCCAAAAGACCAAAATAAACTCTCATACGTTCTTCTAACTAAAATATTTGACAAGCTATGATTCTATCATATTCGTAAAATATATTTGTACATTTTTTTTTGCCAAAAACAAAATATATATATTTGTATTTTAAAGTATTTGGTATTTTCAGGGGTTATTTGTTAATTTAGGTGACTTTACGAGGTTTAGTAGAAATGCTAAAGAGTATTATTGGTGTTCAACACCATAAAGGGTTAGTATATTTTTATTGGAACAATTTAATATTGAGTCATACATATTTGAATTTAATAAGTATAATGAGGTATGATTAACATAAAGTGAAATTTCATGGTGTTGGGCACAAAGTATCAAAATTTGCATAATAGACTCAAATTCAGTAACTCCTTGATATCAATATTTTTTTGGATCCTGTGTTTTTCTCCATTACCTGTTTGGACCCTGTGCTTTGACAAATTACTTTTTGGACCCTATTGTTATCCCCATTTCTTGCTTGGGCTCGAGGCCTTCGTCTTGGCCCACTCTCAGAGGGCCAGCTCTGCACGAGGGCCCGGCCCAAGGTCCCTTGGCATGGAGAATGCCCAAGGGGAAGGGTATGGACCGGGGACTCAGGACTGGGCCCATTGGAGGTGTCCGGGATGTCCCTCCGGGTCCATCCTCAGTGAGGATCGTTCGGGCGGCGTGCAGAGCATTCCAATCGCTGCGTCCTACGGATCCCTATCCCGGATCACTGAAGCGGTCCGGGCCGATGGTAAACAAAGCGGGACAAAGGTAAATGTACCCGTATCCTCTCATCCCTGGTTGAAGGGGCCAGGCGTCCAGGACCCTGACGCCGCCTCGCTCCACGTGGGCGTTGTCCCCCACTTTTCACCTGCAAAAAAGGTCATCTCGGGATTGCACGTTAATGTGTCAGGACTGCGCAGCCAAGTACTCTGACTGGTCTTGTCTCCTGAATCTGCCTCGTGACTCGAAGTGGCCATGCCAAAAGCGCCGTTTTGTAGGGCGAGATATAGCTCTAAGGTCAACCTGTTGGGTCTTAACTGGTTTTGGATTTACGTACTTTGTACCTTTTTGTATTGGGCCTCCACTAGGCCCCTTATATCCATTTCTCTGATGGGCCCGGATCGGATCCGGTCCAGACCCGATATTCCCCTCAGCTTATAAATATAAGCTACAGAGCACTGTAAAGGGGGTCTCCTTTCAGAAAAAAGGAAGGAACTCTGTCAAAATATAGAAAAAAAACTCAATTGTAAAAGCTTCTTCAAGCTCTAATAACATAGACTCGTGGACTAAGGCTAGTTAACGCCCCAACTACGTAAAAGTCCCGTGTTGCTTTTCTGCTTTCATTATTATTATTAGTAAATATCACTTATTAATACAGTTGCCGAAAATCTTGGTTAACACCTATGTTTTGTAAAATGGTTATAATAGAACTCTAAACTTAATTTTGACGAAGAAAAAAATTAAATATAACAACACAGTTTTTAAGCAGGATGATTTTATTTTTGTTCTGAATTGTTAGTTTGATAAATTATTTGTGATTTTAGTTGAGAAAACATTGACCAAAAGCGAGTTTAGGGTTCTATTTTAACAATTTTACAAAATATAGAGTCCAAAAAATAATTTATCAAAACACAGAGTCTAAACAGATAATGAAGAAAAAACAAAGGGTACAAAAAAGTACAAACCCGTTTTTTTTTTTTTTTTTTTTTAAAGATCTAAGTTGAGTACTGTTGACATTGGAGTTGATAGATTGCTCATGTCAAATAATCATAAAACAACCGATAAAGGAAGGGTACATTTGTCATTATAGCAACGTAAAAGCAACCATAGCAGCTACAAACAAAATGTATGGCCATAATCTTCCCATGGAGACCAAAACGAACTCAGGCTCTGCCGAGTGCCAACCACACGCCATTTCATATCATCATCACCGACTCACCATAGCCATTTCAGTACACTCAAACGCAGACCCAATACACCAAAAACCACCACATTTCACTCCATCCCCAGCTACCATTTTTTCTTTGTATGGTAAAAGAGACCAATTTTCATGGTGGTTCTAAGCTTCCAAGCCGTCCAGTTTGTTCCGCCTCAGCTTCCCAAAAGCCACCCATTGAGTAGTACCAAATCAAGAGGTAGCCATTACGGCGGCGGTGGCGTGGTGCGGTGTGGGATAGCGGAGCCGTCGGGAAAGCCGGCTCCTTTCGGTGAGAAAACCAAATACAATGATGGGTTTTTGGAGAGGGCTTTCATGACTCTCTTTGCTCGCAAAATGGGCAAATTCGCTGCTCCGCCGAAGGAAAAAACAGAGAGCCGAAAGGGGTTTTGGGATTATGACTACGACAGCTTTGTTGAGGTTTCTAAGAGAGTTATGCAAGGAAGGTCTCGGCTGCAGCAGCAGGAGGTGGTTCGTGAGGTCCTCTTGTCTATGCTGCCCCCAGGTGCGCCTGCTCAGGTGGACATACATATTTTTGCTTTTTCTTATCTAATTACTAGAATTTAAACCATTCTTAACTGATGTGATAGCACTTTCAAACAAGAGTCTCGTTAAAATTGATACTGTTTTTATGAAGTTGTGTTCATAGCATTACAATGCTTGAGTTGGGTAGCTATGATTATGTATGTATGCAAACTCTAAACTCTCTTTCCCTGTTCCATACCATATCAAAAGGTTGGACTGTTAGAACAGAACAAGATTTGTGCTTGAATTGAAGCAAATGCTTAGATTGTGATATTAGAAACCTGTTAAGGTTTGACATGACATAACAGTGTTCATAGCATTAAAATTGATACTGTTTTTATGAAGTTGTGTTCATAGCATTGCAATGCTTGGGTTGGGTAGCTATGATTATGTATGTACTCAAACTCAAACTCTAAACTCTCTTTCCCTGTTCCATACCATATCAAAAAAAGGTTGGACTGTTAGAATGCAGAACAAGATTTGGTGCTTGAATTGAAGCAAATGCTTAGATTGGGATATTAGAAACCTGTTAAGGTTTGACATGACATAACAGTGTTAATGAGTGTGGTTTATGGAGTGGGTTTTGATGTTATTATGTTCCTAAATTTATCTCATATAAGGTCTATGATAATGTGTCAAGAGAGTGTTTGTTTTGGTAGCTAAAATGGTTATTATAACTTCTTTCTGATCTCTGCAGTTCAGGAAATTATTTCCACCAACCAGGTGGGCTGCAGAGTTCAATGCAGCATTAACTGTTCCTTTTTTTCATTGGCTAGTTGGACCTTCTGAGGTGATAAGTTATACCTTATTATGTATTCTCTTTTATAATATTTCCTTAGTGGTACTATTCCACTAAACTAAAAGGACTTTTTTTCTTCTTTTAAATTAGGTTATAGAAGTTGAGGTCAATGGGGTGAAGCAAAGAAGTGGAGTCCTTATAAAAAAGTGCAGGTATATAGACTCTGTCTCATATCAATTTGAGGATAAGAATTTGGATTTTGGATTTTTTGTTACTCACTAATACAGAGTATAATTTGTAAATGAGATAATGCTATAACTTAGAATATACAGTCACATTCTAACAATGTAGCCTAATTCACACTGTTCATGATCAAAAAGGTACTTGGAGAATAGTGGTTGTGTTGGAATGTGTGTGAATATGTGCAAGATTCCAACCCAAGATTTCTTCACCAATGATTTTGGCCTTCCTTTGACCATGACACCAAGTATGTTTTGTAGCTCTAATTTTGTATAATGCCCCAAGTTTCTTAAATCTGAGATTGATTTTGTGTTTGATTAACTGATAACCATTACATATCAATGAAGTATTTCTCTGGTTTTCCACACAGATTTTGAAGATATGAGTTGTGAGATGGCTTACGGTCAAGTTCCACCCCCATTTGAGGAGGATCCGGTGTCCAAACAGCCATGTTTTTCTGATATATGTAAGTAAAATTCTATTGTATGTATGTTTTAAGATTAATGTAGTGTTGGTTTAAGACAGAGTCCAGTGCGGGTCAGGTGGTTACACACTCATTTTTAACTAATGTCTCAGTAAGTGAAAACCACCTGACCCGAGTTGGACTCAACCTGACTCGAGTTGGACTCACCTCGGGGCAAGCAACCGTACATATATTTTAAAATATAAAAAACAAAATACTTGCATTCTTAACTTTGAAATTATTATGCAAGAATATAGTAAAAAAATTAATTCGGTTAGAGCTAACTTGATATCTTATGTTTGTTCCCAATCAACTTAATATAATTTTAAAAAACAAATATATCATATTTGATTAAACAAAAACAGTAATATATAGATGTTCAAAAAATAAGAGTTATAAATCTTGGTCTTGTATCTTAAATGTGTAAATCAGAATTACACCAGAGTTAAAACTTGTAACTTAACTCATTATAGTGTGAATAAGAGTTACAAATTTGCAAATCAACACATTATAATGTTAATAGGAGTTGTACAATTTAGTTTGAATTCAAAATTTGTAACTGGTGTAATAATCATGTTTAATACTCTATATTAAACAAATGAGTTATTGGATCATTCAAAACTCAAACATGGATAAAACATCTATAAATAGTAGCTAGTCATAGGCAACCTTATAGTCTGTTAGAGAAAATATCCCACATGGAAAATGTGTGGATATATTCAACAATTTATAAGAGTATGTGTTACTCTACTCATCATCAATTAATTTTGAGATGGAATTTCATACTTTTTACCATGCACCACATTCTAATGTATCTGATCCAAATCCAAAACCGGTCCAAAAAGAGAGCGGATATATTCAATAATTTATAAGAGTATAGGTTACTCCACTCATTACCAATTACATTCAAGTGATGAGATGTTGGAAATAATAAATTTTCGACTTAAGTTCAAACTTGTCTGTTATTGGATGTTCATTTTTTCTAAGTCTTCTTCTTTCTTTTACTCTTGTGTTTGTAGCTTATCTTTACTTATCTTTGAAGTGCTAATCAACGTGATAAAAAAACAATGTACAAAATCCAAATCTGTGGTAGTGAACTCACGTACACTTAGTTTCAATTTCAATATCTGCAGGCTCCATGGCGAATCCCAACTCCAGCATCTGTCACAAGTTACAAGCTTGAGAATTTATATAAATATATATATATATATATATATATAAATATATACTCTTTTTGGTTCAATCATAATACCAACACAGATATATCTCAACAATATGTACATGTCATTGAAGTTCATCCCAAGCTGTTTTATCCATGTTTTGTATATCTCACACAATGACCTCATTTAGGAAAATGAATCAGGGACCAGTAGAGCATCATATAGATTAATATATATATATATATATATATATGCATAATTGATGAAAAATGTTGTGCTTGATTAAGCTATTTATGCTATAAATTATACCATTGATTTTTTTACTTTATATCCCAAAAAACATGGAGTTGATCACGAAGGATTTTGTGGAATTTGTTGGTTTGTATTTTAATTATTTAGAGCACTCCTAATGGAGTAGCTAAAATATCTTATTATTTATAATATAGAGAAAAAATAGTTAAATAGTCTTCTAATGAGTGATGTAAATTTATATTTTTTTACCTAAATAAATAGTATTTTTTTATATGTAGTGAAATACTATTCATCAAGCCATAAATATTTTATTATTTTTTTTTATAAATTTTTGTATATATATATGAGTGTGATATTATTATATTTAATTATTTTATTTGTTAAAATAATTAAAATATTTTTTAAAAATATAATATTTAAATGATGTAGAGAAAAATAAAGAAGTTGATGTATGGTTTAATGTAAAAGTTTGAGATACATTATAAAAATATATGTTTTGGTGATGCATTTTGTAATACACTTTCTCTATAATATTTAGTTAAAACTCACAAAAACATCTTCCATCAGCTCTTTTATACATATATTTATAATAGTTATGCACAAATTTTAATTAATTCATATCTATATTTACATAATATTTACATATTATTTATATAATATTTTAATATTATTATTTTTCTTTATAAGTTTTCTCTCTTATTTAGTATATATTTATTTTTAATTATTTTATTTTATTTTAATTAATAAAATATGTTTAATTATATAATATTTAAATGATGTAGAAAAATATATAGAGAAACTGATGTATAGTATAATGTAAAACTTAGAGGTAAAATAGAAAAATATGTGTTTTGATGAGATATTTTAAACGATAGAGTAGAGTATCTATTAGGAGTGTTCTTGTAAAAGAAAAATGGAAGTCTTTTAAACAAGATAACATATTCTGCGGAAATTTCAAGAATGTTTTGAAATAATGTCTAAGATTTTCATTACAAGAAAGAAAAAGAAAAAAACGGCCATACAGTTGGTCGTTGGATACATCATTTCAGAAGTTGAAAATATGGTTAGAAAATGAAGAAATAATAAAATAAGCTCCCAATAAAAAGAAAAAAATTCATTCTCTGATTAAGTAGCAATGAAAATACTTAAAGCTCTGTTTGGTAGGAAAGAAAATATGAAAAGGGTGCTTGAAGAAAAATGAAGTGATGTATGGAAGTTTAATGCCAAACAGAGCTCTGATTTGAGTTTGCCAAACAGAGCTCTGATTTGAGTTTGCCAAACAGAGCTCTAATCAAAGTCAAGCTAAGCTGAGCTAACAAGAAGACCTGTGCTTTGAAAGTAGAAAGAACTAAACTACAAAGTTTGGAACTTTGGATATTGCAGTTTGAAAATCTGTCATTTTCTATAAATTGTTTCTGTGTGTAAGCTTTTGGCGTATCTAAAAGTGGAAAAGGATCTAACACAATTGAGAAAAGAAAAGACCACATACCAAGTTTGGTAACCAAACTAAATAAAAAAAATTATCTTTTTATTATGTATTTTAACTATTTATACCAAGATTCACAATCATCTTTGCTATGTGAAAACAAAACCATGTGTTTTTGGCTATCTCAATTATTTTTCTTACTTCAAATATATACCAAAGGATCATTATCATCATTATCAATCTACATAGTCATGGATTTCGTTACATGATCCAAAAGAAATAAAAAAAAAACAATTAATAAATATTTAATGACTTTTGTTTCTCAAAAAATCAAAACGCATCAATCTTTCTGCATTTTCCACCGAAAAATGCTTTAAAATCCTTGACTAACCATGTGAAACTCTTATTACAGTGCATGACCAAATCACATGAAATAATAGTATTATGGTTACAGTTTTTTTTTCTCTCAGATTTGAACTAAATAAACCCATGTTTTTGCTAGTAATCAATTAAAAATAGTCACCTCCCACCTCTTTTTTCTTATTTTTTTTCTTTATAGTCACCTCCTCGAGTCGTAGGGCTTTGAAACTTTTTAGAATTAAAACTAATTTATTTTTGCCACTGGCGACCCATGTGACACTTTCCAGAGTATGTGTCCGTGACTTTGTTCTGAAAAGGACAAATTAAGTTTCCAAAACCTTCAAATATAACTATGCGCCATGAATTGTGGTATCCTAAGTCTCAAAATACTTGCCTAACCCCCATTTCTACTCACGTAAATTACGCATATTTTACGACTTTTTTCTCTCTGGGAAGTAAAAGCCCTGAAATAATAGAATACGATAAGCATTACCCAAGTACACAAGCTCGAATGCTTGGTTTGGTTATACATGTAGTTTGTTCTCATACAAAAGTTGGAAGTTAAAATGAATAATTGAATCACTTATGACTGTCAGCTTCGCATTGTTAGAATGTAGTCGAAAGTGGTTTAGAAAGTACGAAAATGTGCATAGTAATAAGCACGAGTTTTCATCTCAAAATCAATTGGTGATTAGTTGAGTAAGTCAGACTCTTATAAATGATGGCTCGTTGGCTCTTTTGGCTCTCTTTTTTGACCTGGATCGGATATATACTCGTTAGAGTTTTTCGTGGAAAGTGGGAAAGGGTACATAATAAAAAGTATGAGGTTCCATCTCAAAACCAATTAGTGATGAGTAGAGTAACGTATGCTCTTATAATAGTATAATGATCCCACATACTTTCCACGTGGGATTCTATACTCTAATATCCCCTCAATACGCATATCCAATAAAAAGGATAAACTTTGCTTGTTGTGCCCCCACAAAACGTCTGGTTTGCCGCAGCTGATCTCGTGAATATGATCATGTCTTTTTCTCTCTCAACTTATCCTTGTTGTCTATAAAAGGCAGTGTACAACATAGAGCTACACACCTTTCTCTAAGGCCTTTTAGCTGCATTGGTACACTAAAAGAAAATGAAACCCTCTTCAAAATTCTCCCTGTGGATACAGATTCTATGCTTAACTACTCTTTGTTCGTTGGTTTTGCATTGCCATGCATTTACTTCTCAAGACTACTCTTCAGCACTTGAGAAATCCATTCTGTTTTTCGAAGGACAGCGTTCGGGGAAGTTGGCCTCGAACCAAAGGCTCACATGGAGAGGGGACTCTGGCTTGTCAGATGGCTCTTCTTATCACGTACTTGTCAAACATGTTTTGTCATTTGCAGGCTATGAATGACGTGTTATTAAGCTCATGTTTTGGTACTTGGTTTGTGAATTTTCAGGTGGACCTTACTGGTGGTTATTATGATGCTGGAGACAATGTTAAGTTTGGACTGCCAATGGCCTTCACCACTACATTATTGTCTTGGAGTGTTATCGAGTTTGGCGATGAAATGCAGAACCAGATTGGGCACGCAAGAGACGCCATTCGCTGGGGCACGGATTATCTTCTCAAAGCAGCCACATCCACACCAGGAACCTTATATGTCCAAGTGAGTATCTCACGTGGAAAAGTGTGTAGGTACATTTAACAATTTATAAGAACACGAGTGAGTTACTCCCTCCGCTCATGTTGCAGGTGGGAGATCCAAACATGGACCACAGGTGTTGGGAGAGGCCTGAGGATATGGACACGCCGCGAAATGTGTACAAGGTGACAACTCAAAATCCAGGATCAGATGTAGCAGCAGAAACGGCTGCTGCACTGGCTGCAGCTTCGATTGTGTTCAAGACCTCTGACCCTTCTTACTCAACCAAATTGCTTCAAACAGCCATGAAGGTAGACTAAACACATGCAAAACCTACTCAAAAACCGAATTCATTCATTGTTTTTTAACATGTTTTCAACTTCTATTTTCATCTACTTACCTAAAGCTTTCAATGGTGATCATGCAGGTGTTTGATTTCGCAGACAAGCATCGAGGTTCTTACAGTGATTCTCTCAATTCAGTTGTTTGCCCGTTTTACTGCTCCTACTCAGGATACCATGTATGATATCACTACTAGATTCTTTAGCTTTTTCTTTTTTCTTCTTCATGGTTTCTTATCTATAATACTACTCCTATTAGGATGAGCTTCTCTGGGGTGCATCTTGGATTCATAGAGCCTCAGGGGACACTTCATACTTAGATTACATCAAGTCAAATGGCCATACAATGGGCTCAGACGATGATAGCTACTCCTTCAGCTGGGATGACAAGCGACCAGGAACCAAAATTCTCCTTTCCAAGGTATATAGTTATACTCTTCTCAACCTTTTTTCTCTTGCTTCATGTAAAAACAAAACTTACCGTTATCTTCAATAGGACTTCTTTGACAAAAAAGTTGGAGAATTCCAACCATTCAAAGCACATTCAGATAACTACATATGTTCTCTGATTCCCGGCACATCAAGTTTCCAGGCTCAGTACACACCAGGTAAAATCATACACACTAACACAGTTCTCTTATTCAAAAAAACACAACACTTACTCCCTTGTGACCAACAATATTGGTTTCATTTACAGGAGGACTTTTCTACAAAGGAAGTGAGAGTAATCTTCAGTATGTTACTACCTCAGCTTTTCTTCTCCTCACATATGCCAAGTACCTCAATCTAAATGGAGGTGTTACCACCTGTGGAGGCTCAACAATCACAGTGGAAAAACTTGTTTCACATGCAAAGAAACAAGTAGACTACATATTAGGAGATAATCCAGCAAAGATGTCTTATATGGTGGGATTTGGAGAAAGATACCCTCAACATGTTCACCACAGAGGTTCCTCTGTGCCATCAATCCATTCACACCCTGCTCGCATTGCCTGCAACGACGGCTTTCAGTACCTCTACTCTGGCTCCCCGAACCCGAATGTCCTTGTTGGCGCTGTCCTCGGCGGCCCTGACAACCGAGACAACTTCGCTGATAACCGGAATAACTACCAGCAATCTGAGCCTGCTACGTACATTAATGCACCTTTTGTTGGTGCTCTTGCTTACTTCTCAGCCAAAAACCAGTGCAACTAAGTTACCAAGCATTAGCTTTATGAGTAACAAAAAGTTACCAGAATAGTACCACGTAGAATGTGACATTTAGAGTATGTGGGCTTGAAGTGAAATATATGCTGTAATATTTCCTCTTTCCCAAAATTAGAATGAATGTTTGAAAATTTACTACTTTCCTTTGGTTTCTTTTTTATCAATTTCCATAGATGAAAATGAAGCCAAAACAACTTATGACAGAGAGTCCAAAACGTTAGAAACGAATTCAATAGATATGCCAAGAACAAGTATGTTGTTTGGAAGCCAAGAAAATCCCAAACATAATTGAAATGTTATCACTCTATATCTAATGAACATCACATTTGAATTGCATTGGATTCTGTTCATGCCATGTGTATGACTGACTGCATCAGGTTGAAATAAGCCAATCAATAAAGATGGTATGGACCATTTTAAAGAAATTCAGAATTTGGTCAAAGTAAAATAGTGAAATCACAGCATTAAATTGCAGAGTAGCAATTAAAAACAGTGAAATTGAAGCCAAAAACATGAGTTTTAAACCACGAATTGTTAAACGACTCGTGAACTGAAAAGTTGTTCACTTAGCTTAGCTACCTATAGTTAATAATTATTATTATTATTATTGCTACTATTTTGGAGTTGAAATCGTTGTACTCTTTGACTTTTTCCAAAGTTTAAGTCATTAAAAATAATTGAGTAATAAACTTTCTTACAAAATAGCTTTAGGAATTTTTTGTTCATTGGAACTTCAAATCACAAAATAATTAGACTTTTTTTATCACTTTGGTAAACTCTTCCATTACCAAACATAACATAATTTTACAAGTATTAGTAGCATTGTAAAAATGTGTAAATTAGAATGTAATAAAAATTAAGACCTCTAAAATAAATATTGTAATCACTAATATGTTTGGCCGTTGTAATCAATGATAGACTTAAGAAGGCGCTAATGGTGGCCTTGGCCGTCCTCGTTTGCTGAAATTTTATTATTTTTATCAACTTTTATGTTTTTTGTATGGATATTTTACAATATAATCCTCAAATTTAAAAAGAATTATCAATTTGGCTCCTCCCAAAATTTTTATATTAACACCTATAAAATAAATAAATTATCTTATTTTTTAAAGGTAACGGGACAAAACCCCACAAGTCAGGCTGAAACAAAGCCGCACAAATCTCACAAGGAGATGACCAACAAACTGCAAACCACGCCGATTACAATATGGGAGCACTATTAACCTTTTAAATGTATTTTGGGATCCCAATGTATACAGTAAACATTTTAGTGAAACGTTTGTATCATTGACCAAAATTTTTAACCCTAAGTCGTTACGCACATTTAGTTACACGATTATGGTCAAATGACTCGTTTAACGAGTTTATCACTATTTAAAATACACGATATAACGGACCCTAGGTTGTAGGGCGTTACAGTGTCTCTCAAGCAGAGTATGCTAGAGTAATAGCTAGTCTAATGTACTTGATGAGTTGTACAAGACCAGATATTGCCTACACTGTAAGTACTTTAAGTCGATTCACGAGTAATCCAAGTGTTGAACTGTAGCGACTCAAATTTGCTAATAAGGCTTGGGGCCTTGATTAGTGTGCTTGGAGGGCAATAATTGTTGCACAGTATTAATTTATGTGAATTTAATGAATATGTGGTTAGAATGCATGTTTAGGTGATTAAATATGCATGTGGGCCCCATTTGGTTGTCAGGGGCATATTTGTAAATTTAGCATGTTGATGGCATAAATGTGATATATGTGATATAATGGTGATATATTTGTGATGCATGTTCCGAGACAGTCCTAGGAAGCTGTTTAGCTGGAAAGTCACAACGGGGTCAAATACCCGGCTCGGGAGGAGCCTAGGGGTATTTTGGGAATATTATTAAGTGATCGGGAATTATTGAGTAGCGGTTAGCAAAAGCAATAGTTTAGACATGTCGGGTTTAAATGGGGATTTTTAGGCACACTTGAGGATTTAGCGGGATGTGTCAAAAGACTAAACCACCCTTGGTCGCATATGAGGACTTGGGGTAACTTAAGGGGTAATTGGGTCTTTTGGCAGCTGGTTATGTTGGAATAAGGCTGAGGGAATTTTAGAACGGTTCAGAAAGGCAAGGAAAGGAAAAAAACACAAAATTTCTCAGCTCACTCTCTCTCCCATGCGATTTTCTTCTCCCTCTCCTTGGTGATTGAGGACTTGCTGAGTTTTGAGGATTTTGGGCTAGTGAATTGAAGGAATTTGGCTGCTGTGGCTAGGAAAGTTAGCTCAAAGATGTGCTAAGGTCAATGGTAAAGAGTTTATCTCTGTGTTCTTTGAGTTTCTAAGCTTGATTTTTAAAGATTGATAATGGAAGCTGAAAGTTGGTTTGTGGCTGGTTAGTGTGGGAATTCAGTTTGAGAACAAGAGGGATTAGCTTGGAGTTGAATTTGGAGGAGGCTCAGGGACGAATTTCTACTTGAGGTAAGGGTTTCATGCATCTTTGTTTTGTTGAGCTGCTGTGGTTTAAGTTTCTCGTTTGTTGGTTTAAGTTTTATAGAGTTTTAAACCAATTTGTGAATCATGGGTTTGATTGTGTGTCTAGGCTTGTTGTTGATGGTCTTGAGTTGTTAGATGGTTTATATGGGGTTTTGGATTGAAATTGAGACTTAGGTATGCTTTGGTATTGATTTGGGAGTGTTTTGGCTCGGAGAAAACGTTGGGAGAAACCCAGATTTATGGGTTTGCGAAGGGGCGTCGCGGCCCTGTTCTTCTGTGCCACTGCGCTAGGTTGCATCAGGGAAGGGAGCCACGCTGGGCGCCGCGGCCCTTAAGGGCTAGTGCCGCGGCGCTAGGCCATTTCTGGGCAGGGGAAAAATTCAGTTTTTAGGCTTTTGCCCAGGGGGCTCGGGGGACGCTTCCGCCACCTTGCGTGGGGATCCGGGAGGTCCCGAGAGCTCGGGATTGGTTCCGGGAGATGTTTTTGAATTGGTTAGTAATGGGAGTGCTATGTATGTATTGTGACTAGGTTCTCGGTGAGGCTCGGACTAGAGGACCGTGCTCGAGGGTTCAGTGTTCAAGAAGCTCGGGACACAAGTAAGAAAGTTGTTGTACCCATAGAGCAGGGCGAGGCCCCATAGTTGTGTTGTAGGGCACGGCCCTATATGATTATGTGTTGGGTGTAGCACATTGATTATGTTAGTATATGCTTAAGTTATGTGTAATTATGCTGTGTATGCATATTTGTGAATGGTCGGCAAGGGCCGGAAACGGTGAAGGCCGGAAACGACAAAGGCCGGGAATGGCGAAGGCCGAGAACGGTAAGGGGGCCGGGAGCAGTGTTTAGCACGCGGAGTGCGAGTTGCCAGGGTAAGACCCTAAAGGATACCTGGGATATCCTTGCGGTGTAGACCGTGACCCAGGGCCTGGTAAAGCGCCTGGGACGACTTGGCCATACGTGTTTAGCCTGTTGGCGAATTTGTTATATGCTGAGTGGTGTATATGCATATGTTATCTATTTATATGGAGTTTTCTTGCTGGGCTTCGGCTCACGGGTGCTCTGTCGTGCAGGTAAGGGCAATGAGAAAGTCAACCGACCATGAGTATAGAGAGCGTGAGGCGACGCGTACATATCTGGTCTGCCTGGCTGCCACGGCCAGAGGTATTTTTGGAAGTTGTTTGTAAAGAACCCAATTTTGTTGAATAGTCGACCTTAAATACATTTTGAGTTGTAAATATTTATAAACAGTATTTTGGGATCCCAAATGTTAAACATTTTATGATATTCAGTAAATGAAATTATTTTCAAAATTTATGACTCTGTTTATGATTTGATTACATGTTTGCCTTAAAACCTCGATTAGCGAGTCAAAAGCACATTTTAAACTCACTTGGTAACGGCTCTAAAAGAAGTAGGACGTTACATGAACACTGAAAGGAAATTACAAGAGTACTTAGGTACCTAAGGTATACTCGTAACTACCTAATGAAAGAATTAATAATACATCAAATCTTTAAATAATGAAACAATGAAATAAGCTTGACTTACCAAAACATTTCAAGTCTTTGAGTCGGTCAATAATCCACTGAACCAGTTCCAAACTTTCTTTCTACGCATTTTCATTAACTACGAAATTACAATTTAACCCTCGCCTAACTGCCACTAATCCCTTATTTAAAACAAAAACACCGCCCCAAATCCGTAATTTCAGAGGACGAATATAACATTTTCCAAGTCTCCAAAAAAATCCAGATTGGGGTTCAAGCCGAGTTCGTTAAAGATCAAATTTTTATTAACCAATCTCTAAAGGCTTCAATAAACCCATTCATAAAAGCAAAAGAATTTCATATATTCAGATCTGAGATTGGCAAAGTTTCTCTCCCGGAGACCCTAAAATCTTCAGATCTGAGAGATCAGAGCTCAATCATGGCGACCGAATGGACTCGATTCGCCTTCTTGCTTTCGATTACAATGGCCTTCTCTCTCTGTTTCGCCGAAATTCGATTCTCCGAGATCCGAAACGAGGCCCGGCCGATTGTCCCTTTAGACGAGTTTGGATTCACTCACAAGGGTCGACTCGAGCTCGATGTTTCGAAGATCTCGATTTCCTCCAAGAACTCGGAGCCCAAATTCGCTAATGTCGGATTCTTCCTCTGTACGCGGGAGTCGTGGAACCATGTCTTCCAGCAGCTTGAGGATGGTGAGGCCGACTGTGCTCTCAGATCTGATATGGTGAAGAAGGTTCTCACGTTCACGTCTCTCAAAACCCCAACCGGTGGGAAGCTCAAAATTGTATATAATGAGACCGATGCGGATCAGTACACACTCCTTTTCGCTAATTGCAATCCGGGGTCGACGGTCTCCATGAATGTACGGTCGGCGATGTACAATCTCGATGGAAAGGACAATGTCCGGGACTACCTCTCCGCCGGTAAAACTGTACTCCCTAGGGTTTACTTTCTGTTCTCGTTGTCGTATTTTATGATCGCCGGTCTTTGGGTTTACGTGCTATACAAGAAACGACTCACCGTTTTCCGAATCCATTTCTTTATGCTCGCTGTCGTAATTCTCAAGGCGTTGAATCTTCTTTGCGAGGCGGAGGACAAGAAGTATATTAAGCGCACTGGTAGTGCTCATGGTTGGGATGTGTTGTTCTACATATTCAGCTTCATGAAGGGTGTCACACTCTTCACCTTGATTGTTTTGATTGGAACTGGGTGGTCCTTCTTGAAGCCTTACTTGCAGGATAAGGAAAAGAAGGTCTTGATGATTGTGATTCCACTTCAGGTTGTTGCCAACATTTCCCAAGTTGTAATTGATGAGACCGGGCCATTTGGGCAAGACTGGTTCACTTGGAAGCAGGTGTTCTTGCTCGTCGATGTCGTTTGCTGCTGCGCTGTGTTGTTCCCTATCGTTTGGTCGATAAAGAACTTGCGTGAAGCTGCCAAAACTGATGGCAAAGCCGCTGTCAATTTGATGAAGCTGACCCTTTTCAGGCAGTATTACATTGTGGTCATCTGTTACATTTACTTCACTCGTGTTGTGTTCTTTGCTTTGGAGACTATCACCTCCTACCGGTATCTTTGGACCAGTGTAGTGGCTTCGGAGCTGGCCACTCTCGCTTTCTATGTTTTTACGGGTTACAAGTTCAAGCCTGAGGCCCACAATCCTTACTTTGTGATTGATGATGAGGAAGAAGAGGCTGCCGCTGAAGCTTTGAAGCTTGAGGATGAATTTGAATTGTAATTCGCCCCGAAGAAGATGGTGCAGCCTCCAAATTTGTTCGATCAATCACAGATGGGTCCTGCCCTATCCGATATTTATAGGCATTATTGAGATACAACTGGTACTATGTTTTTTCTCCTTTCTATGCTGTTGACTTTATCTTGTCTTTAATTTTGAGTTAGTAGGATAGCTTCATACTCTTGTGAAACTCTGTGAATTGGATACTGTGTTTATGTTTGTCAATTGGATAGTATGTACAAGTAGAAGTAGTGATACTCAATAATTGGAATTCATTTTTGTGATAAATGTATGATGGTTTTACCTAATTTTCGTTTATAATTCACCCTTGATTTACATAACAGGGAATTTTGATTTTTTCAGCTTTGGTAAGACTTTTGGGAGTGGTTGTTAGTAAAAAAAAACACCAGGTTAATTGAACGAATTGAAGTGCATAGTTATACATTAGAGTAGAAAATGAATACTTTTGTTTTCATTCCAATATTTTAAAAGTTGAAATTAGGAATTTTGGATGAATTTGATTAAAAAAATGTCAATTGAATGTCCAAGATTAAAAAAAAAGATAATAAAATAACCAGCTGAATCTACGGCTGGCTTGGATTAGATGGAATATTATCATTATATATCCGTATTTAGTTGAGACTGGATAAAATATATTCTAAAAATTGAGATATCGATCTTTTGAAGTTAAGGCAATCCAAATCAGTAGTTCATATCTCATTTCACTGGTTCATATCTTTTTGTATTCTTCAATACTTTGCAGTAAACCAAACACGTAATCCTCAAACTGCTACAACTTGTCTGTGGAGGATTCTCTCATCAACACTTGATTGTGTTTTTCAACACTTTGCATTCAAGGATAGACCCCTGAACCTTGGCCCATAACAAGATTCTTCAGTGAGAGTCTCAGCCATCAATTTATTTTTCCTATCATTGCTCCAACAGCTTTCCTTTGTAGCTGTTATAGTATTCAATTTCGTCATCGTTGGATATACCTTTCCAGATATGTCACATATATTTTGAAGTCAGGCAACTTTTGCCTTCTTGAAGGTAATCAAAGACATTTTCTCTCCCATCAGGAACTTTTCTTTCCTGTTTTTCCATCTCCTCAACCAGAGCAGCAGCTATCTTCAGCTGATTTTCATGAGTGGACTAGTTTAGCTACCTCAGGTTGTGCAGTTATAATAGCTGTGTGATAATACTAGCCCTGAAAGGACTTGAAACTGAATCAGCAAGAGCTTGTTTGCACTAGGCCGTACGTCTGAGGCGGTAAATGATTTGATTTGCAACTCCTGTGAGTGCACCGTTCTCACCAACAAATCTAGAATGGTTTTGGGATCCTCAACTTAAAACTAGAGCACCCTGATTACAGCAGAAAAGAGATGTACCAAATTGTACATTCACTAGCGCATCATAGGGTTGTCATTTTAACCAGCAGACTAGGTACCCGCCCCATTAGCAGTCGAACCCTGACCTCGTTTAAGCAGGGATGGAAGCATATGTGGGAGTAGGGGGAGACATTTTTGGAGCAGAGGCGAGGGTGAGAGCGCCATCTTTGACCTTGTCCGATCCTGTTCACATCACTAGGTCACTGGTATCAGTATTCGATTTCTGGTTTTCGATGATTATAGGCGTTGGACCTTTGTCTGAGGCTAAAGTGCAGGAAGTAAGAATTCCATGAGAATTTGGCCAGAGTGTTTTGCAGGCTCTTGTCCAAATTAAGGTGCTGTTTTGTAACAGCGAAAGGTGAAGAGTATTCTGTGATATTTAGTGGGATGGAATGGTCAATCTGCCTTTTGAGTATAAATGGTAAGAAGCTGAAGCCAAACCAGTCACATTATCACCCATACATTGTCAATTGAAAACAACCAAATGGGAATATGCCACATATTTTACTTCAATTGAATCAATTGTTTTATGTCTCATGATTTGGCAAATGTATATTCTATTAGATTCATTCAGTAAATTCACTTTTTCAACAAAAATAAACAAATAATGAAGCACACTATACTACATATTTTCACAATAGTTTCATTTGTCGACTTTTCTCCAACCTAAAACCATCCAAGCAAAGAGTGAAGAGCATACATGTCAACTTAAGTACTGATGGAAAAAAAGGATAAAAGAGGTCGAAAAAATTAAGGAAAAGAAAGACTAAAGGATCCCAAAAACAAAGGGAATCTTCTTATCTTACTGGTAAGTATTTGATGAATTTATTGTTAGATTTATAATGTGATGATGAGTACAAAATCATATAAACCATAGTGATCAACATCAAACACAATGTATATAGATCAACATCAAACACAATGCAAATAATTTTCATAGAATATTGATATATCAATGGAACTTTGTATTAAAAGCATAATAAAGGAAGAACAAGAGGGATACATGGATTCTAAACCATTACACACTCTCACTCATTCATCTTTATTTCCCAATATCCAACAACCTAAATATATAGGTCTCATATGCTCTCATTAATGAGCAAATTATAACCCAATGGGCCGATTAGTGATCAAGTTGGGTGCATCCATGTGCCTAAGTATAGTTAGTTAACTTTATCATCCTATTTTGGTCTTAATTAAACAATAAACACCATATCATTCATACAAATATATAATTATCCTTGTATGCTAATAACGACACTGCGTGAACTATACTTAATTATGCTAGTCCAAGTAAATTTGTAAACATTTATTATACTAAATTTAGCCTCAACGTGTTACAATCTTAATTGTAATGGTAACCAAAGGAGAATTGAACAGCAGTAGATTTTTATTTCTTAGAAACACTATGGTATGGTTCGTTATTGAATGAGACTAGAAATTAGAAAGATGAATCAATTAACTATGACAAATACTTTAATAATAAAAGATGGGAGGAGCTTCATCAATGTTTAAAATGTAACCTTTTTTTTTTCCTCCTAAGAAAGATAGAACACAATAAAGGTTGATAATCTAGCTATTTTTTTGACATCATGTTGGAAGTTGCATCTTTTGTCAATTGTCAGTTATCATAATAAAATAAAATAAAAAATTTCTCCCTCACTTAAAGTTGGACTTTGCTATTAAGTTTGAGAGCAAGTCTATTACATGTCACCATGAGCTGAGCTTGTTCTTAGGCCCAAAGAGTTTTTTCTTTAAAATTTCAACTATCCACTAATGAGCCACGCTCAGGATTAGGTGACTAATGAGCCATGCTCTGGAGGTCCCATACCCTCCTAGCCATGTGACTTGTGGGTCACCTTAGCCTTTTCCGGCTCTGGTTCTAGATTTCTAGCATTTGGCTAGACAAGCGCTTATTAATATTCATCGAACTTGAGGTCGGTCCGACATTAATGCTCATGTGAGTCATTCAATGCAGATGTCGATTAGATCTAATCTTTGTTGGCTTGCGTTAAACATGCTAAACCGTCCTTGACTTATGAGTCAATGCTCTGACTAATGAGTCAGTGCCGTTCACAAGTAAGCAATGCTACCAGGCCTATATCATATGTCAAATATATAAACATGGGCATTCATCACGCTTACTTAACAGTTGCTAGCATAATAATGATCATGCACAAACACAGAAATTCAAGATCTGAACAGTTTCATAGTCAATAATCATGGCATGCCTTAATGATATCTTTACACAAATGAGCAAGCTTGCTAAGCATTCAATATGCTATCAATGTCCACATTTAACATTCAATATGCTTCAATGATAATTACGCATGTCACATATGGGGTGCAGCTTTTACACTTTTATCTTAGTCCGTTTTCTTACCTCTGGTTCGAACGAGAATTAATGTAAGAACGACCTGACTTTAAGTCCTTTAGCGGTGACCTGGTCATAACCAAATATGGGATTCCATAAATAAAATGAATAACAAAGGTTCATAAACCAAAACCTAGCCTCCGAGACATTGAATACTACTAAACCGGGTAGTAGGATCGATCCCGAGGCCTAAGGCTTGAATCCCTGAGCCAAAAACCTAATTCTGGCCAAAATATCACTAAGGGTCGCGGTCCTCCTTGGCCATGCCGCGGCCCAACCTTCATTTCAGCCAAAAACTCTGTTTTTCCTCCCTTGCGATTTCCCCTGAAATCATCCTTTCAAACCAAGCTCAAACACTTCTCAAATATCCAAAACAATCCCTGAATTTGATTTATAACACTCCCTCATCAAAACTCAAACAACCAAGCTCAATAACTTCCATTAATTCTAACTAACACATCCAAAATTCTCAACTGAAAACTCATTAGAAAAACAGGGTATAACCAGATTTCATGGCAGAATTCCTTACCTCAAGCTTGATTTAGATGCCCCTCTCTAATTGAACTAAGGTCCTAAGTCCTCAAGCCTTGCTCTCCTAGCTTGTTGCCTCAAATTGGTTCTCAAAATTCAAAGGAAAATGAAGGGAAGAACATGTACGGGAGAGAACGAAGGAGATGAGGATGATGCTCTGTTTTGGTCTGAAGGTTTCTACAGCCTTGGGTTGATATACATCCTAGGGGTGAAAAGACCATATTGCCCCTAGGTCAAATAAATGCTTCTAAAGTCTCCCAAGGGTAAAACCGTCATTTCCCGCCTATCTCGTTAATTATAATTAATGCTCTCCAATTCCCGCTATTCTCGATAATCTTAATCACCAATAATTTATATCCCGTTACCCTTTAATTCCCAGTAACGCTCTAATTATTAAAATCATCCTGAGACTCACCCCGAGCCCCGGACTTAAACCTGTTATGACTAAACCGCTAATCAATATTCCAAGGTCGTCTCATGCCGAATGGCTTGAACAAATCCACATTATGATATGGCCTTATCAATTAATCATAAGCATGCACCCAAAATACACAATTATGCCATCAACGGGCCAAATTACCAAAATACCCCTGTCATTAAAATGTGGACTCACATGCATGCATTTAACATCATATTATAATATAATTCACATATACATGCATAAACTAGTTTAATGGCATAATTAAACAGTTATGGCCCTCCTGGCCTACTAATCCCACCATTAAACACATCGAAGAATTCGGGGCATTACAGATTCTAACGTCGTTGTTTTAATACTTGAGCGAGACTGTCAAACCTAATTCACGTAAATGCTGATGACAAGGCACACTTGATTATTTCGAGCTTACACTTTACGAGCCTGTCTTTCAAGATCATAATTTCTATTATCGAAATTCGGGTGTAACAATGATATTTCCGTGAACTTAATCATAACAATGAAATCTCAATCATTTAACCTTTTGAACAAAGCAAGTAAGTAAATCATCTTTTCACTTCTCATACAGAAGTTATAGATTTCATATCTATGAATAACACTCCTACTTAATTACACTACTAAATCTCCAATATATAAGTATGGGCTAGACCATAGGTTAAGCTGGTAAGAACAAGTAAAAAGATTTAAATAATATAATTAGCAGAATATTATCACTCAGAATTAAGATTGACTTAACATATGGTCAACGTTATGACATTGATTAGATTCGATAACAACGATACTTATTTATCAATCAATAATCAATGTTGGTCCTAGTTCGATGTAATCAAATACATCCGATCTTATATACTTGGTCAATGTCTTGGACAAGATATCACAACCCGAATCCGAATATGTAACTAGATCATATCGTAGAATGCCTAATCAGTGAAAATCCAATGCACTAATCTAATTTTAGAATTCGTTCTTTTGAACATATAATTACAACTATAATCCACTTTGACTTAGTTACTATAATTGTAACTATCCATATGTTCAGAATTTTATAAATGTTTGTATTATTTTAATAATTATATAATAAACAAGCAAACAACACGGTTGACAAACGAAATAATTTTTACTACTTTTATTGACAATATAAAATCGTATTACATATGTACGTAGTTTTATAAAAACAAAAAGTCAACAACCGCACCCCACATCCTCTCTCAGTCAGAGAATAGCACAACGCCGGAGAGAGGCAGCGCTCGCCTCCCTGGCCGAGAGAAGGCCTTGAGTATAAATTATCGTAAAGGTCAAGGTCAAGTGAATCCTTTCACTTCTAATTAAAGAATTAGGAATACATCAAATCTTTAAATAATGACACAATGAAATAAGCTTGACTTACCAGAACAGCTCAAGTCTTTTAGTCGGTCAATAACCCACTCAACCCGTTCCAAACTTTCTTTCTACGAACTTTCATTAACTACGAAATTACAATTTAACCCTCTCCTAACAGCCACGAATCACTTACTTAAAACAAAATAATATCGCCCCAAATCCGTAATTTCACAGGACGAATATAACATTTTTAAGTCTCCAAAAAATACCAGATTGGGGTTCAAGCCGAGTTCGTTAAAGATCAAATTTTTATTAACCAATCTCTAAAGTCTTCAATAAACCCATTCATAAAAGCAAAAGAATTTTATATATTCAGAGCTCGATCATGGCGACCGAATGGACTCGATTCGCCTTCTTGCTTTCGATTACAATGGCCTTCTCACTCTGTTTCGCCGAAATTCGATTCTCCGAGTTCCGAAACGAGACCCAGCCGATTGTCCCTTTAGACGAGTTTGGATTCACTCACAAGGGTCGACTCGAGCTCGATGTTTCGAAGATCTCGATTTCCTCCGAGAACTCGGAATCCAACCTCGCTAATGTCGGATTCTTCCTCTGTACGTTCGACTCGTGGATCCATGTCTACCAGCAGCTTGAGGATGGTGAGGTCGACTGTGCTCTCAGATCTGATATGGTGAAGAAGGTTCTCACGTTCACGTCTCCCAAAACTCCAACCGGTGGGAAGCTCGACATTGTATATAATGAGACCGATGCGGATCAGTACACACTCCTTTTCGCTAATTGCAATTGGGGGTCGACGGTCTCCATGAATGTACGGTCGGCGATGTACAATCTCGATGGAAAGGGCAATGTCCGGGACTACCTCTCCGCCGGAAAAACTGTACTCCCCAGGGTTTACTTTCTGTTCTCGTTGTCGTATTTTATTATCGCCGGTCTTTGGGTTTACGTGCTATACAAGAAACGACTCACCGTTTTCCGAATCCATTTCTTTATGCTCGCTGTCGTAATTCTCAAGGCGTTGAATCTTCTTTGCGAGGCGGAGGACAAGAAGTATATTAAGCGCACTGGTAGTGCTCATGGTTGGGATGTGTTGTTCTACATATTCAGCTTCATGAAGGGTGTCACACTCTTCACCTTGATTGTTTTGATTGGAACTGGGTGGTCCTTCTTGAAGCCTTACTTGCAGGACAAGGAAAAGAAGGTCTTGATGATTGTGATTCCTCTTCAGGTTGTTGCCAACATTGCCCAAGTTGTAATTGATGAGACCGCGCCATTTGGGCTATACAGGTTTATTTGCAAGCAGGTGTTCTTTCTCGTCGATGTCGTTTGCTGCTGCGCCGTGTTGTTCCCTATCGTTTGGTCGATAAAGAAGTTGCGTGAAGCTGCTAAAACTGATGGCAAAGCCGCTGTCAATTTGATGAAGCTGACCCTTTTCAGGCAGTATTACGTTGTGGTCGTCTGTTACATTTACCTCACTCGTGTTGTGTCCTTTGCTTTGGAGATTATCACCTCCTACCGGTATTTTTGGACCCGTGTAGTGGCTTCGGAGCTGGTCACTCTCGCTTTCTATGTCTTTACGGGTTACAAGTTCAAGCCTGAGGCCCACAATCCTTACTTTGTGATTGATGATGAGGAAGAAGAGGCTGCCGCTGATGCTTTGAAGCTCGAGGATGAATTTGAAGTGTAATTCGCCTCGAAGAAGATGGTGCAGGGTCCTGCTCTATCCGATATTTATAGGCATTATTGAGATACAACTGGTACTATGTTTTTTCTCCTTTCTATGCTGTTGACTGATAGACCACCTTTGATGTATGTGTATGCTAGAAAGAATAGGATGGATAAGGGTGAGGTGGGCAGTAGCTGATTGTAACTTTTTTGGTTAGTTATGCCATTAGTTAGTTGGGGTGTGCCTGATGTAGCTAGGGTGCATGGTAATGCAGTAGGGAGAGTATTAAAGAGTCACTTGTGAGCTGAGAGGTGGGGCTGATCATTGGTCGGGTTACAAGGTATTTTTACCCGTCTAATGTCATAATCGGGTTAGCAAAAGTGACCCGTAACTTGTCCAATTAAGAAAAGAAAAAAATAACTGGTCCAATAGGGTTGGTCGGGTTAACCCGTCCAAACTGAAATGGTATTTTTTTTTGGGCGGGTCGGTCGGGTCAACCCGCCCAAACAAAAGTGGTATTTTTTTTTTTTTTTTTACATTTTTGTAATTTTTTTCTTTTAAATACTAGTACTAATAGTGTGAAGTTTATCTTTTCAAGCTTAAAACAATATTTTAAATTTATAGTAAAAAAATTAAAACAAAATTTAATTAATTTATATATTTATTTGAATATATTAAAAATAATAAATTCTTAATTGGGCAGCCCTACTAAGAGGGGTGTGGAGGATTTGGAAAAAGGTGTAACCCATTGTGGGAGAGTCCAGGCTCTCGAACATTCCTTGTGTTGCAATACAAACACTATGGTATGGTTCGTTATTGAATGAGACTCTAGAAATTATAACTTTTTTTCCTCCTAAGAGCAAATCCAATTGTGGCTACCCCAATGATGGCTTAACATGTCAAAATCATCCCAAAATATAATTTTTTATTTTCTCTCTCATCCACATCACTTTTGGCAACTTTTTTCATAAAAATGGTCCAATGCTAAGCCATCCCAAAAATTGTCAACTATGGCCCCACATATTATTATTTAATATATTATTTTGTAATTATAAATATTGTCACACTAAAATTTTTAAATCCATATATTAATATAAATAAATATTACATCAAATTTAAATTAGACGAAATTTAAAGGAGCTTATAAAATGACATAATCATAATTAATCAATGTAACATAATTAAAAAAATGCTAATTAAAATGATTTCCAAATTTTGACCATATGTGCTCTACCAAGTCCGCCTAAAGATTGCGATGAAAATTTAGATTTTGGGAGTTGGTATTTGGAGAATTTGGAAAATTTTGGGAATCCATTGGTAAGAAAAGAAATTTTGTGATATTGATAATTTGGAAGAAGATGTATGTAATGGTGTGAAAATTGAATGAAATAAATAAGTATTTATAAAAAATAAAAATAAAAAAATTATGTGATAAACGTTAAAAAAAAACGGTAACAAATATATTTATATATATATATCTGTAAAATGTTTTATTTATATATATATATATATAATTAAAAAAAAAAAAAGTATTGTTGCCTCACAGTGGCAACGGTGCCTTAGTCTTGTTACCCTCAAATGCATAAAATATGAGACTGCAGAAAATGGTCAAAGAGTCACTGCGAAAGACAACAGCAGTCGAGTTGCTCTAAGAAAGATATAACACAACAAAGGTTGATAATCTAGCTATTTTTTTGACATCATGTTGGAAGTTGCATCTTTTGTCAATTGACAGTTATCATAATAAAAGAAAATAAAATAAAAAATTTCTCCCACTTAAAGTTGGACTTTGCTATTAAGTTTGAGAGCAGGTCTATTACATGTCACCATGAGCTGAGCTTGTTCTTAGGCCTAAAGAGTTTTTTCTTTAAAATTTCAACTATCCACTAATTTATATCAACTCCATTAATATGGGAGGAATGAGAAAATGAGTTTAAATTAATGAAAAATGGAATGGACAAAACTTTGGTATCACAAATTTTCTGCAACCATCCATTTTTTAATTGGGAGCAAGAATGGATAGATTATAAGTAATAGCATTAATAATTGAGTGGCATCCAAAATTGAGTGGAATAATCATTCAATTCCAACTTGAGACTAAGCATTCCCTATTTTCCCTTTTATTTCTCCTTTTTCTTTACTGGCACTACTATATGAAAATTATAATAAAATTTTACAAAAAATTTGATAAAAAAATATACAGATTAATACTAGTAAAAAAAATTAGTTGCTCAAAAGTAAAAGTTTTTTAATTATTAATATTAAAAATAATTTTTTGACTTTGTCTTATTGGTCCTAAACTCATAATTATTAGAACTATTATGAAAAATATCAACCATTTTATTATGAATATTATTTATTTTGGTTCTCGACTAAAAATTAATGGTTAAAAAATTATTTAGTTAAAATATTTTTTTTTTCTTGATTAATGTAATTTGTCAAAAAGAAAAAGACATCTAGTTAAAATATATTTATAAATTA
The DNA here is from genome assembly GCF_963169125.1 of Humulus lupulus. Lineage (NCBI taxonomy): Eukaryota > Viridiplantae > Streptophyta > Magnoliopsida > Rosales > Cannabaceae > Humulus > Humulus lupulus. The sequence continues at coordinate 243,797,125 of NC_084797.1, forward strand.
AGTTAACTAATGAATTTGTTTGATTAAAAATAGTATTATATATGACATAGATAGTTTAAACATTTAATTTAAGATTAACAGTATATTTATCCAAATAAAAAAGAAGAAAAAAAACAAAAACAATTTGTTCCCTTCCATTCCAATCCACTCCACGGCAAATCAAATACAAAGGGCATGTTTGGCATTTTTTTGTATAAGGAAATCGTATTGTATTAAATAAGTAGAATATTTGGATTTGATTTTGTATTGTATTAATTATTACAATCACAAATTTAATACAATAGTAATTGTATTATTCAATACATCATAAATAGTATGTGTTAGCGTGTATTGTAATATTTTTTTAAAAATTAGGTTGTATTGTGGTAAGGTCTGGGTTAGGATCAGGACAAAGATCAGGGTCGGGGCCAGGGTCGGAGGAGGGGGCTAGGGTTGGGTTTGGGGTCGAGGTAGGCGAGCGGACTCGGGTCAGGGGTTGGTGTTGGGGCCAAGGTCGGGTCAGAGGTCAAGGTAGGTGTCGAGGTCGATGCTGGGATCCAATGACGGGGTTGGGGGTCGGGATCGGGGTCAGGGTCAAGGGCAAGGTTGGGGCCGGAGTAGTATCGCATATGATATCGTTTGAAATACAACACAATTGTGTAGCAAACATAATATAATTTAATATAATATTTTAATACAAGTAAATACCAAATATATTATATAAAAATAATACTATATAGTACAATAAAGCATACCGAACGTGCCCAAAAAGAGTTTTTCAACCATTCATTTAATAAAACAAACAACATTGTCAATTTATTATTATCTTTCTATTTCATTACTATTATTATTCCTAGGGCTGTACGCGGTGCGGGTGGTGCGGTTTTTGACCATTTTTTCAAACCAACCCGCGCATGCGGTTTTTCTAATTTTCCAAACCGCACCCGCACCGCGAAACTAAAAAATCGCAGAAATCGCACCGCAAAAATATGGTGCGGTGTGGTGCGGTTTGGGTGGTTTGGACTACTGCCAAATAATTAAACTATCATAAATAATCATATTAATATTTCAGCAACACCTAAAGCTTGAAAATAAAAAATAAGAAAACTTTCAACAATACAATAATCTTAATAATGGCTCAACAAAACACCTAAGAAAATACAACAAACTTGAGACTAATAAAGTTACAACAACAACAACTATAAGTCAATAATCTTAATAAAGTTTCAGCAACAAACCTAAAACAACATAGAACAAACTTGAGACTAATTAAATTCCAACATCAATATGAAAGATACAACTAAAATACTTTCAGCAATAGAATTAGTGGGCTTTGGGTTGGGCTTTAACATATTAGACTTAAATAAATATAAAAAATAGTATTTTTATAATATGCGGTGCGGTGCGGTTTGAACCGCATTTTAATAATTCAAAACCGCAAACCGCACCGCACCGCGCGGTTTAGTGAAAATTCAAACTGCGACTGCACCGCGAAGAATTTCAAACCACATTTTTTTTGCGGTGTGGTGCGGTGCGGGCGGTTTGATGAACAGCCCTAATTATTCCTATTCTCACTTCTCTATTCCCCTTACCTAGGCCTCTAACCAAAATGCTACCTAAAATATTTACCACCACCGCAAATGAAGATATATATATATAAATTCAATTAGTCCTAAAACAATTATATACATGTATCTAATGAACTTATTAAAAAAAATGATGATTTTAAACATAACCAAGATGCCAATGATTAAAAATAATGTGTGAAACATATCATTTTATAATACTAAATCCATTTGAAATGACTTTTCAAATGTTAAACAAAATGAAGGATTTTTCTAATTTTTTTTCAACTTTCTAATGGAGTATTACTAAGAGCGAATGAATATTAATAATATAATCTCATTAGCTGGCAATAATATTAATCAACACTTTTGTCACTTTCTGTGCATCAAATTTTGTTGTAATGTATTCTTTTCCGAGGCAATTTAATACAAAAAGTCTAAGACTTGATGTTACTAAAGTTTCTCAATCAAGTGATAACATAAATAATCCCCATATAAGTCCTACTTTTCAAGTATATACATTTGTCATGTGAATTTTGTACCTGTATTATTTATGTAATTTTTGGAGCAAGGGAACATATAATAATTGAGCAAAGAATCTGGCATTTTCAAGCCAAACACTTACATACGAAACAAATAAGCCAATAATAATCGTAAAATAGAACATGGGTTTGTTTACAAAGGAAGAAGCAAGTATTTCTCTCGAGTAAAAAGTCTTTTCTAAGATTCTTCATTTCCATAATCACATGTCCCTTTTTTTATAGACAAAAAAAATAAATAAATCCCATGAGGTAGAGCTCACTCATCCACTTTTTTTGTGTTGAAAAAGATTGGTACATTAATGTTCTAGACAGTTGTTCAGTTTTAGTCGGTGGTACACTTCTATATGGATGATGATCTAAGTTTAAAACCCTACTAAGTTTGTGATTAAAATGCTATAATGAACAATTATCATAAGTACATATATGATATAATTGGAGTTAAGTGAGTGTAAATAATAATAATAAAGTTAATGAACTAAATTTTCCATGTATTATTTATTAGATGTGGGTTATCAATTATCTCTTCCAAAACTTCAATATGTATAATATATTTATTGCTATTCAATATAAATCTATCTCTTCTATATAAAAAGTGTTTAGATAAAGGAAATTTTTTGTTTAAATGTTTTTTATTTTTTTCCGTTAACAGAATATTTTTAAGAATATTCTTATATTTCACTGTAGGTTATAAACATGATTTAAAGTTAAATAAAATTAAATAAATGAATAATTAAACAAATTAAAATATGATATTCCTAATCTTACCAAATAAAATAGCACACACAATTTAAATTATATATAATAGAGTAATCAAAATAAATAAATATAAGTAGATGAATATTTTATTACTAGATACAAAAAACGTGCATATTTGCACGCTTGTTTAGTTTTATTTATAGAATTTATTAAATTTATATTAATATTATATAAATTTTGAAATAAATATCGTATTTTAATTAAATAATTTATTTATTTTATTTAAGTTTATGTTTGTTCTAGTTTATGAATTTGGGAGTAACAACAACAGATTATATATTATATGTATAATATAATATTAAATATTATACGCGAGTTTTAAATTTAAGTTTCTTTCAAGTTTTTTTTTTTTAAATAATTTGGTGCTAATTTATAGTAATTATATTATATGTTTAATATGATATTATTCTAATAAGTGAGTTTAATTTTAATTAAATATTTATTTAAGTTATAAAACATATAATTATATTATTTTTAAATAATTATCATTGTAAAACATCTCAAAAATACTATATTTTAATTTATTTAATTATTTATTATTTAAAAATAATTATTATTGTAAAATATCTGAAAAATATCATATTTTTTATTTGTTTAATTATTAATTATTTTTAAACAATTATCATTGTAAAATATCTAAAAATATATTTTTTTTTAATTATTTATTTAATTTTATTTAAGTTTAAGTATTTAAAAACTACTGTTAAATATAATAATATTCTGTTAAATATAAGAATATTCCGTTAAAGTTAACTTTAAAAAAATAAAAAAAAATTTAAAACCAAAAAAGTTTGTTATCTACACACTTATTATATAAATAGATATATTTATGTATAAAGAAAAAACAAATATGTGCCAAATTATGATATTATCATTCGACCATGTACACATCGTATCATATACTTCTGTAGATCATCATTTACGTATAATTATTTTATTTTGTTTGATGAAAAAATTTTCCTGGATTGAACAAGCAAATGTTATTGATATATATCGATAATATTAATTGTTTGTATACGTATCATCACATATATTTCTGATAAGATTATATGTGTATTTATAGTCTCTATAAACTAACTAGCATAAAACTATGAAAGAGTAAAATTGAGAGAGTGACAAATAATTACTCATATTCATAAACCTTTTTTATATTTATATGGAACAAAGTGAATAGTTCCAATAATCATCGATCTCAACTACCATAATTTAGAGTAGAAGGACATTGGTGTATTAATGTGAGTGTCAGCTTTAATAAATTATCATCGAAAACCAATATCGAAGACTCTTTAGAGAGGAAATAAAAGCCAAGTACCCCACATTTTTTGGTCATTTGGTTTGGTTTCCTTACCATATTGACATTAATTTTCAAGGTTTGGACAGGCCAAGTAGAAAGTCCATAGAATAATGCAAAAGTTGAATAAAGAGGAGTCTCATTAATTTATATACATGCATCCATCTTATAAATTTTGTTTTGTAAAAAAATTAATATATATGATTCAAAGCTAGACAAGAAAGGAGTTACTGATCAAGTACTCTGCCTTGGTGACCACAACTCTAACAGTCAAAGCCCTAAAACGACCATATTTAAAGTCGATATATCGTTGAACATGAGCCATGAAATTGTTTGAGAGTATTTTCAAAGCCCTCTCTCTCTCTCTCTCTCTATTGATCTTTAAAAATAAAAAAGAAATCGATTGGCAAAGTATTCAATCTTCCAAGTTGTTATTTGCTATCTTTAATGGTTTTTATGAAATAATAAAAAAAATGAGTTCGTGAGCTTAAAGATTGATATTCTATATTTATTTATTATTTTTATCAAAATATTTGATAACAAGTTGCATATGAAATTAGGTAATTAGTTTTGACGCTGGTCATATTAAGAATATAAAAAAAAAAATCAAGATTATGATCTTGATGATGGCTGACAAGGCATGATCAATAATTGATCAGGTCTGACTTGTTATCACCACTTCGGTTGAATTTATGATAATAATTGACAAAGTCAAGTGTAATCATGTTACTTTTTAAGATACTTCTCCTTTAGATTTTATACCACATGACACATTTGTGATAGTCAGAATCACGTGATCCGTAGGGGAAAGATCGGGTAAAAGATGTGCAATCTCACATTATCTGGAGAATGTCAAGTGTGATGATTCTAAGACTGTGTAGGTATGAGAATACACCGTTGAAGATGACTTAAATAGATTGATGGGTACTACGTATGTCAACAAGATGCATTTTCTTTTCAGTAGCCTATCACTTGAGAACTCCAAAGTTAACCGTGCTTGACCTGAAGTAGTCTCATGATGGGTGGCCTCCTGGAAAGTTTTCCCAGGAAGCATGCGAGTGAGGACAAAGCACGCTGGAAAGACTCGTATTGGTTTGTAGGACTAGTTGTCATTTTAGAAAGCAGTCATAATGACGTGGAACGTTACACCATTTACATGAGAAACTACAAGTATATACATTTATAGATTTATACAATTTTGAACCTCATTCTTTTTAATAATAGTTTGACACTCAATTTCAAACAATTACAAAAAGAATCCTTTGTTTTGTAATGTGAAAAGAAAATGGTACTGTTAGCTTAATAGTTTGAACTTTTCTCTCCACATCCACAAACTTAGTGTTTCACAGAAGATCAACAATGAAAATCCAAACTACTTTTTACTTTACTTTTTACTAAATTTGAGTTGAGATTGTGGTAATCAATTTCTTTTCTTAATTATAAAATAAAAATTCTCATTTGTAATTATTATCCTCATAATTTTAGTTTGATGACGTGGCAATCAGAAATGATAAGTGACAATGCATGGTTAGTAAAATAGCACAATAATAGTCAATAAATGTGTTGGCTCTTCGGAGTTGTGATAAAGTGATCTGACCGATCTGATAGAATTTCTGTCCGACCGGTGAAGATTTTTGACTGACCAATCAAGTGTTTTGCTAGACCAGAGATGTGTCATGCTAGACTAGAGATGTGTCATGTTAGACCAGAGATGTGTCATGCTAGACCAGAGATGTGTCATGTTAGACCAGAGATGTGCCATGCTAGACCAGAGATGTGCCATGTTAGACCGGTGGAGTGCATGGCCGACCGGTGAGGTGTTTAGCCGACCAGTGGAGTGCATGGTCGACCGGTGAAGTATTTGGCCGACCGGTGGAGTGCATGACCGACTGGTGAGGTGTTTGGCTGACCGGTGGAGTGCATGGCCGACCAGTGAGGTGTTTGGCCGACCGATGGAGTGCATGGCCGACCGGTGGAGTGCATGGCTGACCAGTTAGGTGTTTGCCCGACCGGTGGAGTGCATGGTCGACCAGTAAGGTGTTTGCCCGACCGGTGGAGTGCAGGCCGATCAGTGAGGTGTTTGGCCGACCGGTGGAGTGCATGGCCGACCAGTGAAGTATTTGGCCGACCGGTGGAGTGCATGGCCGACTAGTAAAGTATTTGGTCGACCGGTGGAGTGCATGGCCGACCAGTCAGCTGTTTTGGCCGACCAGTCGAGTGTTTTGGCCGACCAGTCTTTCTTCAAGGAGTGAAGTTGGCCGACTAGACAGATCGTCGTTATGCAAGCGAAGTTCCAGTAACAGCTTCGGCTAGAATTAGTCATACCTACGCAGGAATCTCTCAGTTTATCCCAAAGAAGTCTCATATTGTTGTATTTTAAATGTTATTATTAATTAAATATTGTGAGAGTAACAGAAATGACCCGGTCAAAGAAAATAACTGATGTACGATTCATGAGCCTATAAATAAATGGCTCATGGCATCATTTTGGGGGATATGATCTTTTTAGACTGAGAAAAACTCTCTAGTTTGGCGACTTTGGGACTGTTACTTGGGGTATTCTTGGGGCATTATCTGAGAGAGTTTAGAGAGAGAAACTATGTATTTTTCTACTTACACTTAAGAAACTCAGTTGGCTCAAGTTTATCTGATCTTAAGTGTATGATATATATTACAACTACAAGTGGATTAGGCTATTACTAATAAATTGGGACTGAACCACTATAAAATTATGAGTGTCGTATTTTTCTCTTGAAGGTTTATTGTAGTTTTGACGTCTACTCGTTGTTGGCCAAAATCGTGGTCAACAGTAATTATTTGTTGAGTTGATATTAATAAAAATTAGAGAAAATCGAAAATTCAAAATAGTATAAACTCTAAAGTTATAGATTTTTCTTGCCAATAAGATCACTCGTATCAATATCTCTACTCTTTTCTTCAAAATATATCCCTAAAATTCTACTAATTCTACATTACATTATACTATACACCATATTCTTTATTTATTTTTTCTTAAAATTATTTAAATATTATATTTTTTAAAATTTTTTACTCATAAAAAAAAAAAAGGTTAAAAGTGTATAATGAAAGAGAGGAGAGATAGTGAGAAATTAATTAAAAGAGATAATGACAAATTTGAAGAAGCTACATGTAAATGTAGAGATGCACTGTTGTTGTTAAAAATATATATTTTTTACCTCATATGGAATGGTTATTTTGGACCCTTCTCTATATTACATATAACTATTTTACATCATCTGATGGGATGCTCTATGGGGTTCTTTTGTCTGGTCAAAAATTGGGACTTGAGTAGACTGTTAGTCTTGTGGGTCAAACTTCTTTATTAGATTTAGACTATTAGCTTAGTTGGAAAAAAGTAAACAAGTTATGGAGACCATTTCTTCTATGACATAAGGATTTTTAAGGGGAAATTCTTAGAAGTTAAAAGATCAAAAGTAGTTTTTTATTCCATAGAAAGTAATCATAAGGAACTATTGGTAGTTTTAATTCTTCTAAGCAAAGAGAGTTGAAAGTTCATCATTAGATCCTATAAGAAGATTAACAAGAATATGCTTTTGACTTTTTGACTCAATAATGTCACCCAAATCTCCATCTTTGAATTAGAGAAAAAAAAAACAAGTTTTATTGTCAATTGATATGAGTTTTTGCATGGACTAAATCATACCAAAATCATCTAAAAAACATGCTAATCAACAATCTTATTGATTGATTTGAGTAGAAGGGTGTATTGTAATCTTATCAGTACTCATAGGAAACAAACATATTTTGTGTCATTAGGAAGAAGTGACTTAAATTGATTTGAGCAAAGAGACACAGAGATAGGCTGGCATAATGGGGGCCTCACAACTGATTAAGAAACTCAAATAAATAAATAAAAAAAAACAGGACAAAATCATAAAGAAACCAAACAGGGAAAAGGAAAACTCAGAAACCAAATGTCACCTCTAATTGTCCATAATGGTATTAATAAGGATGAGGTTCCATGTGAGTTTATCTTCTTCCTTTTTTCTCTTTGCAAAGACTCGATTGGGCCTACCATAACTTGCTTTCCTGGAAAGAAAAAGGTGAAAAAGAAAAGAAAAGAAAGAAGAAAAGTTATACAGAAAGAAAATAACAGGTCATATACAAAGAAAGAAAGAAAGAAGGAAATGGAGGAAGAGAAGAAGATGATGATGATGGTGCCTACTACCAGTACTAGCCCAGAAAGCCCCAAAGACGAAGCCACTAGCCCAAGCTGGAAACTTTATGAAAACCCATTTTATAATTCTCATTCCCATCATCATAATCATCACCATCATCGTGATCGTGATCAAACGCTGCAAAAACAGCACCAATGCCAGAGCAATAGTAATAGTGCAAACAAGAACCTTCAGTGCCTTCACCTTCCTCTCTCGGCGAGAAAGTTAGCTGCTTCTTTCTGGGATCTGACCTTCTTCAGGCCTGTAATGGAGTCCGAGCTCGACCAGGCCCGAGCCCAGATCGCCGATTTGAAAACTGAGCTCGAGTACGAACGCAAGGCACGTAAGAAGCTGGAGTCGATGAACAAGAGGCTGGTCAAAGAGTTGACCGAGGAGCGTAAGGGAAGAGAGGCCTTGGAGAAAATGTGTGAAGAGATGGCCAAAGAGATTTCCTTCGAGAAATCGGAGATTGTTAGGATGAGGAAGGAGATTGACGAGGAGAGGAAGATGATGAGAATCTCTGAGGTTTTGAGGGAAGAGAGAGTTCAGATGAAGTTGGCCGAGGCCAAGATTTTTCTCGAAGAGAAGCTTTTGGAGTTTGAAAGCTCTAAGCCAATCCCACCTGAGATTCCCACTAAGGCTGCTGTTAGTTTCTCGGGAAAATTTAGACAGTTGGTATTGGGTGAGAGGGAAAAATCAGTTACCAATAGTGATAAACTCAATCGGGTCGATTCAGTGGCCTCTTCAAAATCATTCTTTGGTCATGAAAAGTCATCGGCTTGTACCAACCAAGACATTGATTTTGTATCAGATATATCATCAAGGTCAGTATTGAGTGAGAATATGAATAGTTCTGCTGGTTTTTCATCATCGTCTTTACCAATTTTCCAACGAAAATCAGCCTCACCAGAAGCTGAAAATCCTCATATAAGGAGAGGCATTAAAGGGTTCGTCGAGTTCCCAAGAGTGGTTCGAGCAATTGGATCGAAACATAGGCATTGGGGTACCAAGTTGGAGTGTCAAAAAGCTCAGCTAAGGATTCTGCTTAAGCAAAAGAGTCCTATTGGGTCTAATAGTCTTGTTATGAGTTAAAACATTTTGATCAATTTCTTCTTCTTTCTTCGTACAAGGCTTGATTTTTCTTTTTTGATCAAATCTGTAATCTTTTCTTGATAATCTTTTTTGGATTCTTAATTTCTTTAGCAGGGTGACAAGTGTATGTGTACTAAATCTGCATATTGTTCTTGAGAAACCACTAGAACTATGGAGTACATATGGTTGAAGTTTGTGTTGTATAAAAGTTTTTATGATTTGGTGTAGTCATTATTAATTTATATTTAAAAAGTTGACATTCTAATATATATTCTATTGAGATTAAAATTATTAAAGTTTTGTGTAGTGTAAGTCACTGAACATGTGCATATTCATGATGTTTTTGGAAAGGAAAAACTAAAGAGTGTAGTGGCAAGCATTTAGTGCATTAAATTTTACTGTCCAAAAAAAAAGTTATTAAGTCCCTATTAAATAAAATTTATATCCTATACTAATAGGAATGGCAATAGATAAGATTATGTTTATTCTACAATCCTATTTTATAAAAATAAAAACTCTAAACAATGCAAGAGAACACTATAGTAACAAGTAATATATAGTGAAAAGTATTGTTCCCATAGAAAACTTATCGCTTTGTTTTGTGTTTTGTGTAGTTGAGTTGTCTTGAAAAGTGTAGAGGGACTTAAAATTGATGTTATATTAAACTCTTGTGTACAAAAGAATTTACTTTACCCTTAAAATACATGTTGGACTTACAAAAATTATTAACTTTACTCCTTAAAATTTAAACCAAAAAAAAGATTTAGATTCTTATTCTCATATTTATTTTACCGCATACCAAACACCCCTAAATATTGTTAATTGTCTTCTTGTTCTTATCCAAGTAATCAAAGAAAAATAAGTGAATTAAAATTTAAAGGAACTTAAACTAAACAATTAATAAGATTTAAGAGAAACCAATTTTTATTGAGCATTTTATTTAAACATAATTATTCTCGTTTAATCTCATTTCCCAATGCTCATGCATTGGCAACTTATGTTAGTTTTATAGGAGAGGGTATTTGGGTAGATTCCAGCCCCGTTTCTTATATTATCCCGCAAGAGTTGATTCTTCTCGATAATAAAAGCATTATTCCTAAAAAAAAATCTACATTATCATATTATTTTATCTATAAAATATTAATATAAAAAGTAAAAAAAAAAAGTTATTACGTCGTCGCTACAATATGGCACTATATATGGTGGAACATGCTATCTCCAACCAACGGTATATACCACAGCATTCATCATATTTGCTGTTTTTTACTCCTCCAACCCACAGCAAAGATCACTGCATATATGCTGAATTGTTACAGTATCCCAACATATATGCTGGGTACTGTAGCTACGGCATATATATATATATTTTTAATAATCTTATATATATTATTTAAGTTTAAAATTAATAATCTAATAATAAAAAGTATTTAATTATGTAAAAGAATAATAATATAATAATGAATAATATATTTTTTGGTGTAACTTTTAGTGTTGTGATTAGAATAGGAAAAAATAAGATGCTGAAATTTTATCATATTTGGTGATAGTGCAACGACAAATATAGTGTTATGGTTGGAGATGGCCTAACATTTCAGTAAAATAATAGAATATTTGCAGTCCGGTTGAGTGTGATATAGCGTTAAATCAAGACCGAAATAGTGAAATGGTTATGTGTTGAAGTTGTTCTAAAGTCATTCAAAGATCAAAACACACCCCAAGTGCATATGCCTAGTTGCCTACTTGGTTGAATGTTCTTGACCATGCTGCCATAACCTAAGCTAAGAGAAGATCTTTCTATCTCATCTCAAGTCGATCTTAACAGTTAGCGTGTTATTTTCTATTGAATATGATGGACCACAAAATGGTCCAATAAATTCTGTCTAGTTTAGTAATATGCCTACTTGCCCTATCACTCTATATATATTTAACCTCCTTTGTAGGAAATCTCCCAAAAAAAAAATTCTGAAACTTCTCTATCTTTGAACCCTGAAAAAATCTATGACATAAAACAAAATCTTTGTGAGATTTACCAACAATAAATGTTGGTTTAAAATTTGTCACATGTGTATGAGAAATTGGAGTAAAATTCAGAAGAAAAAGTGCTCTAGTAATAGTAAATCATGCATAGATATTTATTATCTTCAGAAGCATAAGGGTTTTCCTTTTGTAGCTCAGATTACTCATTTGACATTGCAAAAAGGGAAGAAACTACAATTATTTACATAATAAGATATTTTGCAAATTATAAATAGTGTTTTATTGCATTATATTTTCTTTATAAAAATAAAAGCATCTCAAATATTTGATGCATTGCTAAAATATAGCTACTTCAACAAAATATAAGATCAACAATAAATACTTAATTATTATTTTTTTTGTTACTAATGATTATTATATTATTATTTTTAGTATCTAATTTATTATTGGCATTAAATTAAATGTAGAAATTTTTTTATATTTTCAACAAAATATCAAATGATCATTAATTAAAAATTCAATTTTGCATCAATTATATATATATATATATGTATTGGAGCATAATTGTAAAAATTAGGCTAAATATAATATTTATTAAATTTTTGTAGCACAATATTTGCAATATCTTATTTAAAAATATGATTAAAAGAATGAACCAAAAACACAATCATACCTTATGGTAAGAGCTTTCATGGCATAACACCCTGGCATCTATTCTATACACAAAATGATGCTACTTTTTGGTTTTGAATAATTCCTTTTCTGTATATTGGCACCTCAAGTGATATAAAGATACCCCAATTAAAAATTTAATAAATAAAATTTAAATTTAAATAATATTTGGGGTTTTCAACTTTTTCTAATGTGCCGTTTAAGTCTCCAAACTAATAAGTTTTGCATTGTTTTTGTTTGACAAGTAACCTATAATATCCCCCCCCCCCCCCCCCCCCCCCCCCCCAAAAAAAAAAAACATACAAAATCATTAACAACAACAACAACACTCGTCAACATTAAACACATTACAAATATTTATCGTAGAATACATGGAAAATACTATTTTGGCCTCTGTATTTATTCCGAATGTGCGATCGACCCCTATATTTTATTAAATGACAATTTAGATCCCGTATTTTACAAAATAGATCAAAATAGTACCATAAACCCAATTTTTATTAAAATATTTTCAGTTATAAGATCAATTATTGGGTTATTGGAGATGCGATGAGTTCACAAAAGCAGAGAAGGTGGTCGAGGAGCTAAGAATGAAATATTATATTTGAAAATATTTTGATCAAAATCGGGTCAATGGTATTAGTTTGATCCGTTTTGTAAAACAGATGGTCTGAATTGTCATTTAATAAAACATAAGGGTCAATCAAATATTCAAGAAAAACACAGAGGTCGAATTGGTATTTTCTCTAGAATATATATTAAGGTATATCAAATGGAGTTTTAGATTTGGAACCTCCTCTTGGAAGATCATTATGGGAGATGACTTTAGAATATTGGTTATCACTTTTTTGAATTTGATAGTAGTAACTGGTTATTATTTCATCAAAATCTATATATGACATAATAACTGGTTACTCTTGTTTTTTTTACAAGTTTTTATCTTGGTAACTAGTTAGTATTACATATGCCAAAATCTTTAAAAGAAAAAAAATTATACAGTACGGTTATCAGTTTATAGAGTAGTAATGGTTACTAATCTACCAAAAAGTTCGAAAACTCTATGCATTACCTAGTTACTTTTTTTCTTTACTTAGTTTTCATAGAGGTAATCAGTTACTAGTCTGTCTCCAAAAAAAAAAAGACTGGTTCGGTTTTGAAAAAGGTAACCAGATCTACCAAAATTTGAAAGAAAAAAAAATACAGTAACCAGTTAGAATTTATTTATTTTAGACAACGTATAAATTACAAAATCTTAGTTTATTCCATTAGAGTCATTTTCTAATATAAAATACTACACATATAGTAGCAACAATATTTATATATAATGTAAATATAAAATATTTATATCCATTATCTAAATTTATATAATTTTATGTGTAAAATGTTATATTAGAAAATGGCTCGTCCAAAGATTACAACTTTGACCTAATCAATTTCTTCAACAAACCTTCTTGGAACTGTAGAACCTGCACATTATATAAATATTTATACATATATATATATACATATACATATACATATATGTATACAACATAATCAAAGTAACCCCCTTTTGCAATAATAATAATTATTATTATGCACTAGTATTTTTTGTTGTAGAAGTAGTGTAAGGCAACTACAACTTTACTATTACTCTTGTTCAATAACCTTATGACGATGGATTACTTCATATGGAAAAAAAAGTAAGTCACATTAAGACTTTTAACAGCTAATGACAATTCTCAAGGTGGGATTTATATGTTTATAAAAATATAATCTTATAAAATAATGAACTAGTAAAAAGTAATAGGATAATTCTAAAAAACAGAGGAGATTGCGATTTGTGACTTGGAGATTCTTCTCTCCAGCATTAGCTGGCGCCATGGCAGGGAGAGGGAGACCTCGGAAGGGAGTGAAGAACACTAGCAGGAAAGGAAAAGGGCCTCGTTCTTCTGATCCAGTGAAGAAGACGAAGGCAGTGGCGGAAATACTGGGTTATGATAAAATGGAATTTTCGGATGAAGCTAAAGAAGATGAGGAAGGAATAGCTGAGGGACCGTGTGAAGCACCTCTTGCTAGCAGAGGAGAGGAAAACGTGGAGGATCTAGAATTGCAAAAGAAGAGGCAAGAGATTCGCAAAGAATTCTCAGCTTGTATGTCGCTGGTGCAACAGAGGAAAGATGCGATGACTGGTAAGAATTGCTCTCCAATTCCGGTGAAATTTAATGGGCCTGTTATGGGGGAATTAGGAAGTGCTAGTGGGATACAAGTAAGAATTGAAAAGAAGGACATAGAAGATGAAGTTAATTACTGGGCATCCTCATTGGTTTGTTATGTGCTGGGGGCCAATCCTCCATTATCTGTAATGGATGGATTTTGCAGGAGAATTTGGAAGAACGGGGGAATAGATAAGATTGGAATGATACAACATGGTGTGTTTCTTATTAGATTCAATACGGAAGAACAGAGAGATGGCGTATTGCATGGGGGATACTTATTTTTTGATAAGAAACCTGTAATAATGAGACCTTGGTCAGCACAGGAGAACTATCTTCGTGAGGAATTGAAGACTATTCCTATATGGGTGCAAGTCTATGATCTACACCTAAAATATTGGGGTACAAAATCAATGGCTAAGATCTGAAGTACACTTGGGGACTTATTACAGCTAGATTTGGCAACAAGGAATAGAGAAAAGCTTCTCTATGCTAGAGTGTTACTGGAAGTTAAAATGGATCAGGACTTCCCTGATCAAATTGAGTTCCTGAATGAGAATGATGAAGTCATAAAGATCAACCTCTATTATGAGTGGAAACCAAGTCAGTGCATGAAGTGTAAAGGCTTTGGTCATATCCAAGAGGATTGCAAAAAAGAAGATAAACAGAAACAAAAGTGGATGCCTAGAGTTCAAGTTCCTCCAGCTATGAAGAAGCATACAGAGAAGCCAGTTCATAATGAAATAGTTCAAAGCAAGGAGACAACTCAAACCCGACAAGGAGTACCTGGTGCTAAGCAGGCAGATTCGGTAGCTTCTACACCTGTGAAGAATGCTTTTCAAGTGCTAGAGGGGTTAACAGAAGGAGAAATTCAGGTGGGACAAGTGTTGTGTGATTTAGGGGTCAATACGAGTGGAGGGGGAGTTCCTCCAGCCCCTAATGGATAGAGTAATAACATGGAATGTCAGGGGGATCAACAACCGCTTGAAGCAACAAGATGTTAGAAGATTCATTCAAAGTAAAAATGCGGGTTTGGTTGGTCTCCTTGAGACAAAGGTTAAGTCTCCTAGCTTAGGGGACTTATACCTAAATGTATTTTCGGGTTAGTGTATTACAACAAACTTATTCTATCATCCAAATGGTAGAATAATTTTAGCTTGGAAAGCTAATTGTTTTAAAGTGAATATAGTTAAAGTAGCAAGTCAAATGATCCATTGTGGTGTTACTACAGTGGGTGGAGAAAGCTTTTGGGTAACGTTTCTTTATGCTTTTAATGATGCGTTGAGACGAGAGACCCTTGGATTATTTCAGGGGATTTTAATGCTGTTAGTAGTCCAGAAGAGAGAATAAGTTTCAAAGGAGCTACCAAAGATTTCAAAATTTTGAAAAATCTTACTGAAGAGTGTGAGCTTGAAGATGTAAAATACAATGGTAAGTTCCATACGTGGAACAATAAACAAGATGGAGTTGATAGAGTATATGCAAAGTTGGATAGAGTTCTTGCAAACCAAAGCTGGGTGGACAAGTACAGTAGTGCAGAAGTCACCTATTTTCTAGAAGGGGAATATGACCATTGTCCAGGAGTGCTTACTGTTTACCCCATGGCTCAAAGTGGGAAGAAACCTTTTAGGTTCTATAATTTGTGGTGCAATCATGAAGATTTTTTCAGGAGGATTGAGGATTGTTGGAAGGAAAAGGTTGAGGGGACTCCAATGTTCTCAGTGGTACAGAAGCTGAAAAAAGTTAAGAAGATGCTGAAGGAATTTAATAAAGGTGAATTTGGAGACATTTCAGTTGAAAATTTCAAAACGCTCCAGGATCTTCAGAGATGCCAGCAAGAATTGAGTTCGGATCCACTTAATCTAGAGCTGATTGCAAAGGAGACAAAAGTGCGTCAGCGACACAAGATTGCAGCTCAGAATTATGTGTCCTTGCTTTCTCAAAAAGCAAAAGTGGACTAGGCCAAAGATGGGGATGACAATACAAGCTTATTTCACAGAAGCTTGAAGAGGAAAAGAGATCAATGTAGAGTGTATGCCATAAGGAATGCTCAAGGGGAATGGGTAGATGATGTTGAAAAGGTAACGAAAGCTTTTGTGGATTTTTACTTGGAGCTATTAGGAGATGAATTAAAAGGGAGAAGGAAGGTAAATGCCAAGATTGTGAAGGAAGGGCCCATTGTTTCAGAGATTCAAAAGATGTTCCTCTTAAGACCGTACACTGTCAAGGAAGTTAAGCTTGCGATATTTTCCATTCCAGATTCAAAAGCACCAGGGCCTGATGGCTTTAACAGTGTTTTCTTCAAGAAATCATGGCATATTGTAGGAAATGAAGTCGCTGAAGCAGTTATCTCATTCCTCCAATCAGGTGAAATACTGAGAGAAATAAATAGCACCACACTGACTTTAGTTCCAAAAGTTCAGTGCCCAGAATCAGTGGCAGACTTTCGGCCCATTGCCTGCTGCAACGTGCTATACAAAGTGGCAAAAAAAGTGATTTGTGCAAGGTTGAGAACAATTCTTCCTCATCTTATCTCTCAGAACCAGGGAGGGTTTGTCCATGGGAGGCATATTGCTCATAATATAATGGTGTGCCAAGATTTGGTCCGCCATTATGGGAGAAGTAATTGTAAACCTGCTTGCATGATCAAACTGGATTTGAAGAAGGCTTATGATACTGTTAGCTGGAGTTTTTTGGCAGAAATGATGGAGGCACTTCAATTCCCACCTCAGTTTATAAAACTGATTATGGTTTGTATCAGTACCCCTAAATTCTCTATATTCTTTAATGGTACATTACATGGTTACTTCTCCTCAAAAAGAGGCCTGCGCCAAGGAGATCCTATGTCACCGCTGTTGTTTGTGTTGGGAATGGAATATCTATCCCGAGTCCTCAAGAAAGGGGCTGCTATGGATACATTTAAATTCCACCATAGATGTAAGCCATTAAAGCTTACACATTTATGCTTTGCTGATGATCTATTATTGTTTTGCAATGGAGATGTTCAATCTATTATGGTGCTGTTAAGGTGCTTTAAGAGATTCTCTTTAACATTGGGGCTTCAAGCTAATGCAAGCAAATCGGCAATATATTGTACAAGGATGGAGACTCATGATGTTCAGCAGATACTTGATACTTCTGGTTTTGTTCAATCAAAGTTGCCACTTAAATACTTAGGCATCCCAATTTGTGCCAAACGAATCTATAGTGTGGAATGTGAAATCTTAATAGAGAAAATGGTTGCAAGAATTCGGGTTTGGGGCTCTAGGCATATTTCATATGCGGGGAGGGCTACTCTAGTAAACTCGGTTCTCGTAGCTATTCACTCATATTGGGCTCAAATAATGGTGTTGCCGAAGAAGATTTTAAAAGCCATTGATAAGATCTGTAGAGATTTTTTATGGCATGGTTCAGCGGGTTACAAGTCACCTGGTTTAGTAGCTTGGAAGGAAGTTTGTCAACCGAAAAAGTTAGGAGGTTTGGGTTTTCGGTGTTTAGAGGAATGGAACATAGCAGCCATGGGTAAGTATGTTTGGGCCTTGGCTCAAAAGCAGGACAACTTGTGGGTGAAATGGATTCATGAAGTCTATTTCAAAGGTTCGAATTGGAGGGAGTATAAGATCCACCAAGATTCGAGTTGGTATCGGGTGAAAGTGATAAAGGTGAGGGATCAAATGCTGAATTGCTACACACAAAATCAGCTGGAAACAATGAAATACTCAGTTAGAGATGTCTGTAACAAGATGTTTTTGAAGACAGGAAAGCAAGTCTGGTATGCCAATAAAATATGGGGGAGATATAGCATTCCCAAGCATCGAATAGTGGCTTGGATTGCAGCTTGGAATAGACTTAAAACATGGGATAGAGTCTTCGGTTTGGGAGATGTAGTTTGCTATCTCTGTGGAAATGAGCAAGAAACTCATGACCATTTGTTTTTTCGGTGCACTTTCAGTAAACAATGTATGGAGCAGCTGATGCTTTGGATCGGTATAGGGTCAAATCAATATCGATTCAAAGGGATCTTGAACTGGATAAGAAGGTGCAATCACAGCCAGCTGCAGAAGGACATATACATCCTATTTTTTAATGCGTGTGTGTATATGGTGTGGAAGAATAGAAACAATGTTTGTTGGCACAGTAAAGATGAGTGTATAAAGAGTTTTGTGATGAGAGTAAAGCAGGTTGTAAGTATTAGAATTAAAGTTTTGAACATTAAAAAAATTGGTGAGAAAGATAGAGCCTCGTTTCAACATTTAGTTGGAACTGCGAGTTGATTTTGTTTCAGGGAATTTTTTCCTTGTTTAGTCTTCATTGTACAGTGTTGAAGTTGGAATATACAAGCTCTTATTTACCAAAAAAAAAAAAAGTAATAGGATATTGTTGTATATGTAATGCTTTTTGGCTAAACAAGAATAGACTTCCTTACTATTCAGAATGAAATATTCTCACGTTTATAATTTAATATTGTTGTCTAAGCAAAGAGCATGCACAGATAATTTAGAAAATTAGACAATAAAAAATTAAAATTTTAAGGATAAAACATTAAAAGCCCAATTTCATCCCACCAAAAGAGAGTACACCTAAAAAAAATAAAAAATAATTAGTATCAAATATTAAATAATGATAATAGCAATATTAAAGATAAGTAAGACTTATCTGTGAAATTATATTCAAAATATAATAATAATCACAATAAACAATATCTAAAATAAAACCAACAATAAAAAATTTAAAAATCAAAGGAAAAAAATATAATTGAATAATATAAAAACAATTATCAAATTAAAACGATTAAAAACAATAATAAAACATATAAAATGATAACTAAAGTTTCTAGAGATACAGGACATATTTTCATATATTTACGAATACATATATGAGAATTTTTTTATAGGGATTTCATTTTAAGTCTTACCGGTAGGGATCTAAGTGTTTACAACCTGTGAACAATTTTCGGCGCGATTTTTTTATGACCGTGTATATTGTAGCTATTTAGAGCATCCTGCAAATTTTCAGAAAATTCCAAATAGTTTACAGTACCGAAAACTAGGTTCAACAAAAAAAAAAATTAGTCACGCGTGCAACAACATGTTTGACCCAAGTTTTCAGTACTGTAAACTATTCGGAATTTTCTGAAAATCGCATTGATGCTCTAAATAGCTACAATATACACGGTCATAAAAAAAAGTCGCGCCGAAAACTGTTCACTGGTCGAGAAACACTAAAAGCCCTACGATAGAGCTCTTTTTGAAGGAACTACCAAAAATTTCCTAAATATATACATATATATATATATATGGGAAACCAAATATTTAATTAAAAATTTCAATCTTATATAATTTGACACATTTGTGTGAAGAAAAATATTGCCACATTTGGTATAAATTCCACTAATCTTAATCCAAAATCAGGGGCCAAACATACTCAACAGCACTAGATACATTTGGCCAGAATCTAATTAAATTTACAATAAACATACTTTCATATTCTTTATTTGCTAGTTGGGTTCTTCCCATTATAAATAGTAATCTAGTAACTTAAATTAGCCTTATTAATTTCTAAAGAAAAACATTTTCACATTTTAATTAATTATTGAAATGAACTTTGTGAGAAGCAACGAACCAAGACTTACTACTACGAGTTTCAAAAAAAAAACAAAGAAGCTAAAGAGTATATATATAAAAGAGACAATTATCATGTATTCTTTAGTGTTCTCGATTTGTGAATAGTTTTCGGCACAACTTTTTTTTATGACTGTGTATATTGTAGTTATTTAGAGTATCCTGCAAATTTTCAGAAAATTCCGAATAGTTTATAGTACCAAAAACTAAGTTCAAACATGTTGCTTTCCACGCGCATAAAAAAATTAGTCATGCGTGCAAGAACATGTTTGAACTTAGTTTTCGGTACTATAAACTATTCGGAAATTTCTGAAAATTTGCAAGATGCTCTAAATAGCTACAATATACACGATCATAAAAAAATCGCACCGAAAACTGTTCACGGGTTTAAAATACTAAGAGCTCCACCGGTAGGGCTTAAAGTAAAACCCCACTAGGAGAATTGTTATATATATAAATATAGGAAATTTCTTTGGTAGGGCTCTCAGTGTTTCTCGACCAGTGAACAGTTTTCGGCGCGACTTTTTTTTTGTGATCGTGTATATTGTAGCTATTTAGAGCATCAGTGCGATTTTCAGAAAATTCCGAATAGTTTACAGTACCGAAAACTTTGTTCAAACATGTTGTTGCACGCGTGAATAATTTTTTTTATGCGCGTGGAAATCAACATGTTTGAACCTAGTTTTCGGTACTGTAAACTATTCGGAATTTTCTGAAACTTTGCAGGAAACTCTAAAAAGCTACAATATACACGGTCATAAAAAAATCGCACCGAAAACTGTTCACGGGTTTAGAACACTGAGAGCCTAACGGTAGGGCTTAAAGTAAAACCCAACTAGGAGAATTGTTATATATATATAAATATATATATATATATATATGTGTGTATGACAGTCACTATAGCATAGCTGTAAAGGGTCACAAGTAATAATCCCATCTTCTTTCATATTCTACCAGCTATTTGTGCCATTTTTGCTATAGTTGTTCAAAATTGTACCAAAATGAATATCTCTTTTTTTAGTCCTTTAGATATTGAATGAATGAATAAGACATGGAGTGTAAGTGAAACTTATTATAGGACACCTTTATGGTACACCACCACTACCACCACCACCATCTCCACCACCATCTAATCTCAAAAGCATTTCTTTGTAGCATAATACACCTTATAATTGCAACATATATCTGAAAATGTACTTTCAAATATTACTTTTGGTCGAGTTGACACATGGTGATACCCATAATAATCTTGCCTTCTCCAACATCTTCTCAAAGAAGGAATTTAGGGTTAGGGCATTTGTGAAAGCGGCTACGGCTACGGTATTCTCATTTTTTTTTTTGGAGGTATCCGCTTTTTTTCTTTCTATTTTTGGTATATAGGTCAGTTGTAATCTAAATTTTTTATATGGTGGTGTATATTGTAGTTATTTAGGGTTTCCTATAAATTTTAAATAATTTAGGATACTAAAAATAAAGTTTCAAATATCTTATTTTACATGCGTATAAAAAAAATAAACACGTGTGCAAAAGACTATTTAAATTTGAATTTTGACACTTTAAATTATTCATAATTTTTTAAAAAATTTGCAGAATATCCTAAATAGCTACAATATACGTTACCATATAAAAAATTTTGGGTTACAACTGATTCATATATCAGAAATAGAAAAATGATGTACTGATGCGTCCATAAAAAAGAACATACCTTAATTGCTCCCTATATAAGTATATTTATATATTTTTTTAAAAAAAATTGAGTTTCGAATTTCGAATTAAACAGATTGGATCAGTTTTAGCCACCCAAAGTTAATTTTGTTATTTTTTGGATCCAACAAACTCGATCCATCGAACTTGATAGATTTTCATATTTTTCAAGCTTCATATTCACCCCTACTCCTCTCTATCTCCTCTTTATAAATCAATTGAGTTTAAACTCGTAAACATTTCCATTTTCATCTACCAAATAAAATCACCAACTTTTTCTTAAAGAGGTTAAAGTAGTAGGATGTGTGTGGGGCTAAACTACTATTTGTATTTTAACTAACTATATATGTTAGATTCAAATGGATGGGGATTGTGTGGTAAGAAACAAAACCCTTGAAACACTTTTAATTTTTATCAATTAAGTCTTTATTATAAGGTATCTGTATATCTCTCATTACTAACTTAATTGAATTATAATTAATGAATACAACTAAATTAATTAAGAAATTATAGTGTTTCATTAGTTTTTATTTTATTTTTTTTATTGTCTCAATATGATTTCTATTCTATGGTCCCATTCTTTAGTGAGTAGTGTAAGTTTCAATTTACCTCCCATGCTCAGCTGGCAACCACTGATCTATTATGGGAAAATGTATGGCCATGCCTAGATTAACTCCAATACATTTCCACTAGTCAACATCATACACATAAAATTAGTTATATACTCATATATATATATATTTATATACACTCATAAAATAATATACATATTCATGCTAGGGATCCACTTAGAAAACAGATCACGATAATCCAATTATTAGCAACTCATCATTCTTATTACGCTATCAAAACATTCTTTCTAACATAAGAAAAAACCAATATGTATAGTAGTTTTAGGCTCATAGTTTCTTGAATTACATGCTTTTTTATTATTCAACTATAAAATATGGTACAAGGGCAACTCCAACCGTGAACACTAAAATAATGTTGAACCAACATCAAAATGAGGTAATTTTAATACCATATTTTTTTCAATCCAATCATAACACTAAAAATTACACCAAAAAATACATTCAAAATTATTATATTCTTCACAGAGTACACATTATATTATCTTACAAATTAAATAATTTACATATATTTATAGGAAACGACTACAACGCATCTCTTTTTTTTTGCAACACCGGTGCAACCTTTTTCTATTTCGGCACCTGGATATATATAATCCCAAATTTTTTTATATGACGGTGTATATTGTAGGTATTTAGAATATCCTGCAAATTTTCAAGAAATTCTGAATAGTTTACGAAGCCGAAAACAGAGTTCAAACTATCAAATTTTACACGCATGCAATAGATAGTTTAGACCCTATTTCAGTACCATAATTTATTCAAAATTTCTTGAAAATTTGTAGGATGTTCTAGATAGCTATAATGTACCCCATCATATAAAAATTTGGGATTATAACTATTCAGGTGTCGAAACAGAAAAATGATGCACCGGTATTGTAAAAAAAAAAAGATGTGTTGTAGTCGCTCCCTATATTTATATATATAAAATATTAATATAAAACACAAAAACCAAAAAAAAAAATTGTTGTGGTCAATAGTGCCACATCAATAATGTCGTGACACTGTTCATGAACATCATTTTGGAGTCCCATTTAGAGTCTCATTAGAGTGATATATAGTGTAGGATCAACACCAAATTTGTATTTTGCAGTCCCATTGGAGTTGGCCTAAGTTTTTATGTGTAATTTTAAACTAATTGTTAAAAATATTACATAAAAAATTTAATTATTAATGATTAGAAACTTAATTGTTGTATTTCATAATTAGAGATTAGTTTGTTAAACCTAATATAATTCAAGTAACTTTTATACTAAACCATCCCTAAAAAATGAGCACTTAGTATCCAACACCATCTAATATTGGTTGATGCTCTTTAACACTAAATCTCATATATATAATATTTTAAATTAAAATATACGAGACTCAATATTAAATTAAATTAAACGAATAACAGTTTGTTGTGTTGTGTAAGAGCATCTTTAATGGAGTCTTAAAAAATTTATGCAATGCTATATTTACCAAATCTTACCAAAAATATAACTCCAATGGTATTCCAAAAATTGTGTCAAATTTTGCTGATGTTAAAAGTTGTGCCAAATTTGACCCATCAATACATGTTACTTTTTTATTTAATATATTGCAACTAATTAATGACCAACTATATATTATATTTTTTTTATTTTTTTAATGTCAAATTTTTTGGAGTACATAATTTCAATAATAAAAAATTAATTTTTATATGTTCTCAATAAATATTAAATAAATTATTGACTTTTTTATGTTAATTTACATTTTATACATTGGAGTACAATTACACAATTACAAATATTAGGTCAATATAACATTAAATTATATTTTGTATTAAATTTAGGGTTTATGCATTTTTAGACATTACCTGTTTAGACCCTGTGTTTTGACAAATTATTTTTTGGACCCTGCGTTTTCTAAAATAGTTCAAATAGACCCCTAAACCTGATTTTGATCAAAGTTTTTTTTTTAACTAAAATCACAAATAATCCGTCAAACTAATAACTCAAAACAAAAATACAGTAATTCTGTCTAATAACTGTATTGTTATATTCAATTTTTTGTTCATCAAAATTAGGTTTATGGGCCTATTTGAATCATTTTACAAAACACGAAGTCCAAAATGTAATTTGTCAAAACACAAAATCCAAACAAATAATGAGTCAAAAACACAGAATCTAAAAATATATAAGCACTTAAATTTATCACAAAATTTACATATTGCACTAGGAACACGGGAAGGAGGTGGTTATTCAATTACATTCTCCAAAAATGAAAGCAAGCTAAATTCAGCAAAGGGTGGGGTCCAAATCTCATTAAACTTAATAGAAAAACATATCTATTGAGGACCAAAATCCTAATCAACAAAATCTGGTTCATCATCATCATCACAATCTAGAGAGTGTTTGTTTCGTTTCACACTCTCTCTCTCTCTCTCTCTCTCTCTTAATAAGAGAGGAGCTTTGGTAAGAAAACCTGGTCCCCCACATCTTTACACACGAAACCAAAGTGGGGCCCAAATTACGGTTCCCAATGCAACGCACAGCATTTGTTTTCTAAACGGAGAGTGTCGGTCAATTTAGTCAAACGTAGCCGAGGCTACGTAAGACTGTGCCTACTGTCTCAACTCACAACCAATCACACACTCTCTTTGTGTCGAAAACACTAGAAGTCAAACCGGGCATCGGTTAGTTTTGACAAAACCCTTCTAACACTGTTGAGATTTTCTTTGACGTCAAAAAATTCTTTAGGAAAAAGAAAACGTTAAACTTAATGGACGAGAGAGAAAGAAAAGATAAAAGAATAGAGAGAGAGTGGACCTAAGGTTTGAGACTAATACTGGTTTTGTCTGTATTCCTTAGGAGGAACGAATGTTGGAAGCTTAGGAAGCAAAAAGCAAAACGCATGGTTGAAAATGGCGGCACCGCTTCATCTTATACCTCAAAAACCCCACTTGGTTCATCGACCTCAAACGGTAGTATTTAGAGAGAGAGAGAGAAAGAGAGAGCTTAAAGGTTCAAACTTTGGGCAAGTTCTTTAGGAGTGAGAAAGAAGTGAGCTTTGTTAAGAGTGTAGAATAGCTCGCGTGGGTTGTAATCAAGGGTTGTGTTGTTTTTATTTTTCTCTCTTTTTCTTTTTCCTTTTTGCTCTTTTGGAGTTCTTGGGTCGGATTGAATAGTGGGAAAGGTCTCAACTTTAAATTTTAATTTTTGATTTTGATTTTTTTGGTTTGGTGGGTTTGATTTAATGGGGACAAGAATTGGATTTGTGGCTTCGGAGAAGGGAGCAGAAAAAGAGTGTGATGTTGGGTTGGGTTTGAGGATGCAAACAAACGACACCAAATCATTAAGTAGTAGGAAGATGATGATGATGATGATGAGTCATCATCACCATCATGATAGTAATGAAGATGATGATGATGATGATGTTGTTGTTGACGATGAGCCTCCTCTTTACAACAATAGAGCTTTTGGTGAAGAGGGTTGTGCCCTTGGTGGCGCAGCTGGTAGAGGTGGTGGTGGTACCACTGCCGATGGCCGAAACGACGGTGGACCCAGCTTGTTTTGCAACACAAGCAACCATATCAACCACAACAACAATAGCAACCAAGTTGTTTCCATGGCCAATATATTCAACCTGGTTGGTTCAGATTCTGGCTCACTTCTCCCCAAGACTCTGCTCATCCCTAACTCTGAAACCTTCTACAACCCCTCTGGTAAAGTTATCAACTCGTTTGTTCATCTGGGGTGATGCTTTATTGTTTCTATTGAGATTGAAATGTGGGATAATTTTATTTACAGGAGGAATAATGGTGAATGCAAATGTTAGAGTTCCTTTTACAGCTGATCAAAGGCAAGAGCTTGAAAGACAGACCATGATTTACAAGTACATGATGGCTTCTGTTCCTGTTCCACATCAATTACTCACACCCTTTATCAAGAGCCCATCAAATTTTGCTTATTTGCACTCTAATCGTAAATTTTCTTCTGTTATACAGTACTTTTGTTTGTTCATCTTTTCTTTTCTGCTTCAACCGAAAACCCATTTCTGTTCACCACTTGTTTGAAAAAACGACTAGTTATTTGAAACTAACATTGTTAAACGACCTGGGTTTGTTTTTCTTTGTTTTCTTGTGTTTGTTTCGAGGGGTTAAAGGTGCTTTGGAGCTTGGGATGTCAAATAGCTCGGATCAAGAGCCATGGAGATGTAGAAGAACAGATGGGAAAAAATGGAGGTGCTCAAGAAACGTTATCCCTGATCAAAAATACTGTGAACGACACTCTCACAAGAGTCGTCCCCGTTCAAGAAAGCATGTGGAACTTCAATCCCACTTCTTCAACAACAATACCACCACAACCACCACCACCACCGCCACCACCAACAGCAACAACACTAGAAATCCATATTCAAAGCCTGACTTTCTAGACCACCAGAGGAAAAACCACCAGTCTCCATTTTCCAATTCTGTGGTCTCTAGTACTGCTACCACTACCTCATCACATGACCAACCTAGGTGTGTGAAATAACATTTCTTTGTTCTTTTCAGTAACACCCACATTTAATTCCAATATTCCATTTATTTGTGCTTGTTCTATCTACTGTCTCAATGCTGATGTGGGTCTTTTTTGTTTCCCCTATCATTTTCACCGTTGTTATTTGTCTGTAAATTAACGTGGCTTTCTTTTCTTTTTGTTTCTTTTGTCCTTTGACCCGTGAAGGAATATGGAGTGGTTCATGAATTCAAACCAAGAGTGGCAGCATATGATTCACGCCAAACAAAATGTTGATATGCCAAAGCAAACAAACGAGAGAGAAAGAGCCCTTGAGTTGTATAATAGCCAAGGTTTGCAGCAATCTCAGGGGCTAAATGACCAGTTTAGCTTATTGCTTGACCACAAGTTGACCCCTTTGGGAGGAGGAGTTATGGATTCTGATCAGACAAATAAAACGAGGCATTTCATTGACGCTTGGTCAACGGCTGAGAGAGACCATTTGAGTGAGATTTGTCACAGCAACAGATATTCTAACTCTTCAAACGACAAGCTGCCATTTTCTTCATCACTTGCTCTATCAATTCATGGTGGGAATAATCAAAGTAGTGAAGTGAGCCAAAATGCCCAAATGGGTTTTGGTTCTTTTTTGGGTTCAGGGAGAGAAAGCGAAGGAGATGTTTCTAAGTCGTCCCAGTGGATGATGATGAACAACCCAGTTTCATGGAGTGGTTCACTACCACCTGGTGGACCTTTAGCTGAAGCCTTGTGCCTTGGGATGTCTGGCTCTACACGACCACCGCTCTCTAGAGGCTCATCTTGAGCAGAAAAGAATGGAACTTTTGACTTCATTAGGAGGCAAAAGAATCAAAATCCCAATGTTCCTTTTTGATTCGTCTTCTTGCTTTTTTTTTATTTTATTTGTTTTCTGCATATAATCGGATGTTGCAGCCGTTTGCTCTCTTCATTTGCTTTTGTTTTTGTCACCATTTTATGTGGATTTTCAGCCTTTTCTGTTTTTGATCGGGAAAAGAAACTACTGTCGATTTTCAGTCTAAGTTCGTCTAGCTTAAATTATCTAAAGAATGTTACTGATGCACACTGACTTTTACTTTTGCAGGCGCACAATTTTCTTTTTCTTTTAAAATAGTGCTTGTTAGTTTAAAATGTCTTCTATACATTCCAAAAGTCAGTGTGTATATATATAGAAGGTAATATAATGGTACGGTAGTATATATATTATAACAAACACAATCACAGATTCACAGGCTAATTTCTTTATGCATAGTCAAGCAATGTTGGAAATGCCTCTTCTATTCTCAGCTTTCACTTTCAGCTGAAACCCTTGAATTAATGCAGAAAAAATTCAATCCAAAAGAGTTTAACTACTTCATAAAGAAGCAAAGCTAAGAGTAAATGCAAAGCTTAATTAAACACTTCTTTCAAATAGCACTGTTGTAGTAGTTATTATTCTATTTTATGACACCTACTACTACTGCCTACCCTACATTAGCACATTGATGAGAAATAACGTAAACCAAGAATTATGTATATTAAAATACAAGCGTAGTCCAAAAAAGGGTCACCATTTTTAGCTCAAATGAAACATGAAAAATCACTAGTTTTCAGTCTTAAAAAAGGTTCAAAAACAAGTTTGAGAATCATACGATGATAATATTGATTATAACGCTCCTTTTTTCTTCATTTTAACCATCTAAGATCAGTGGTCGAACATGGAGAAAGATCTCTACCAATAAGGCTCTCGGTGTAACAAGAAGACAAGCTCTCCATTCCATAAAACCCGTTCTGCACACTCTTGAAGCTGGGGCTCCTCAACTGCTGGCTAGTAGTTGTAGTACTACAAAAACTGCCACACCCGCCATTTCCAGCGGCGTCGTTTTGCAGCTCGAGAACTGGGTAATAGAGTCGTTTCTTGGCTGAACCACAGCCAGTGCCGCCTCCTCCACGTTGGTCTCTCTCAGGCGTGGAGGGCCTCTGTCTAGGTGCGCTGAGTGGGCGAGCACGAGCCTTGGCAGACTCGGTGGCCGCCATGTAATTTGGAACACTCCCAAAACGACACGTGGGGCCACTACCAATGTTCGGTGTGTGCGCCGCAGAGTAGCACTTCTCTTCTTTTGAGCACCTTGGGCTTGCCGAACGCAGTTTGAGTTTGAGGGGCTTTGGTTTCGAGGGAGAGGGAGTGGCTGGTGAGGAATATTGGCTGAAAGGGACTGTGTATTGGGCTCTGTGGATCGGAGATGATGATGAACTAATGTTTGGGCCGACATGTGGGCCTGGTTGTTGGGCTTTATGGGGTTGTTGATGATGAAGATGTTGCTTTCGAAAGTTTGGGACAGAGCAGGAAGAGAGTGACCCTGAAGTAGCAGAAGTGTCCACTTCAACTGTCCTTATAATATTAGTGTCCCTTCTCTGTTCACTTGTGTTTTCCCATTGTTTTGTGGCCATCCAACGGTCAAGCCATTTACTCCTCTCTTCTAGCTCCTCTTCGTTCCCAGCAGATGGGTTCTTCCCACTTCTCCATATCTGTAACAAAACAAAATATAAATAAGAGTAACAATACATACCGTACATCATTTCATAACTGATAACTAATATATTCTTTGTCTAGAATCCAATCCGAAACAAAACTACAATGCTTGGCCAAACATGGCTGAAGTGATCGTCATAGCAGAGACCTTATGAGAGAAAGCATAGGCAAGAGCCTTTTCACGTTTCAAAGAAGCTTCCTTTCGATTTTGTAGCTTGGCTTCAATATCCTCGTTCGTTTGAGGACAGTAATCCCAGTCATATTCTGCACCACGACTAGTCTCTCTTGACTGTGTTACGTAATAAGCATTATACACACATATATAGAGAGAGTTAATACACATTCGATCCATCAAGTTAAGAAGGGAAATAGTTTTATTATTTTCAAAGATAGTCTGATTTGCTTACTAGTGATAATCTATTTCGAATATCCTGAAGGTACGTCGAATCCCATAAGCTGCAGCTAATTTCATCGAACATTGACTTCCTACGACGACTACTACTACTACTACTCCCTTCGAGTGAGAGCCTCGCTCGTTGATGCCGTACCTGATCTTGAACTCGAACCAGTGCTTGCATGCATTTCAGTGTCAACTTAGCTTGTTTTCTCACGTTCTGTCCTCTAACCAAGGCTTGAAGCTTCACAAGCCCTTTAAGTGCACGTAGTGCTCTCCTTGCCTTAAAAAAAACAAAACAAAACCAAAAATCAAATACAATCACTTTTATAGATATATGTATATATCAGTTGGTAACTT
The DNA here is from genome assembly GCF_963169125.1 of Humulus lupulus. Lineage (NCBI taxonomy): Eukaryota > Viridiplantae > Streptophyta > Magnoliopsida > Rosales > Cannabaceae > Humulus > Humulus lupulus. Next base: position 243,827,109 of record NC_084797.1, read on the forward strand.
ACCAAGTAACCTCTGAAAGCTGTTTGAATGACTACAGCAGCGTAATAGTGTTCATTAATGGAACTCGAATGCCTAGTGAGCCTGACAATCTCCACCGCCGCTTGGGCCGTGGCCGCCACAGCCTCAGCAGCAGCAGCCGTGGCTGCAGCCACAGCCATTGCATGACTTTTTTCCGCAGCAACCATGACAGGGTTTAAATTTTTGTTTGACTTTGGCTCACGAGGCTCATCAATATGATGAAGAGCTGGCTTCCGGAAAAGCCATCTTCTTTTATCTCTCTTCTGTTTAAGAAAAAGAAAAATGAGACCTTTTTTTTTATATATAAACATATAAATTTGTATGATGTAATGTAGTATATATTGTTATACCTTTTCTTCTTCTTCTTTTTCTTCTTCAATTTCACGATTCTCGTCTCTTCTTCTGCAACTCTTTTTCCCATTATCATCTTTAGTTGGAGATCTGAAGACCCTTTTAACGACAGTCAACCAAGAAGTGGTAGTACCGGTCTTCTTCGCCATGATTAAAGAAACTAACTTTTTACAGTAGTTTACTTAATGGAAAAGAAGAAACAAGGAGAGAAGAAGTGATACTTTGATAGACTTATGTTAGTCCTTCACCATGATATAACTGATACTGATAATAATGAAAGAAAAAAAAAAGCCAGTAGTTGTTCCTTACAAAGACTCTAACTTTAACTTTTGTAATTAATTTCGTTGTTTGTTTTGATTGAGAGAGAATTGAACAGTGCCCGGTTGCTCCAATATAACTGCGGAGCCTTATATATATTTTTTTCTGGTATGAAAAACAACTAATGGGATTGTGTCAGATCCATTGAGAAAAACTATGTGAATAATGTTGCAATAATAGACACAACAAGGACAGAGAGAGAGAGAGAGAGAGAGAGAGAGAGATTTTAATGAATATCACAAGAATCCAAAGAAACAGTAAAACGTATGGCCAGGTCTTTTGGATTAATCTGGGTTTTATTTTCTCTTTAATTACACTACTGACCAGTTCTACTGGTTTCACGTGTTATGAACAGCAAAGGACGAGAGAGAGAGAAAGAGACAGAGCTTTATATGCATGCCTTGGTATAGTAACAGTATATATATATATATATGTGTGTGTGTGTGTCTGAGAGAAATGTAATGACAGAAAGAGATTAAAGTTTAAGCAAAACATGTATAAATATGAGTTGTTTATACGTATAAAATTCTATCTAAGACCTCGAAGACCACAAATGTTAACACAACCCAGCTAGTTGAGTGTGGAATCCCATTTTTGGGTAAGAGGAACTTAACAGAGTTGGGCTTCATTTTCCTATATGGTAGATTGGTCAAACCTATTTTGATTCTCTTCTCTTTTTTAACTTTTCGATAATGGTTACAACACCAAACATTAAAGCTAAAATGAAACAAATGTTTGTGTTTTTTTCTTTAATACATTATCCTGGACCTGAAACACAAGCTCCTCTTGAGCTAGTTATTAAGTTACTACTTTGGACCAAACCCTCATTCCAACTATTGAGCTGGCCCCTTTGTTTTGACATAACACAGTTACATAATAATACAAAAATATCACCATTTTCGCTAAACTATGTGTGGTTCAAATTATTTGGGTTTATAATGTTTTGTTTTATATTTGTACTCTATATTTTGATAAATTATCTTTTATCCTTTATATTTTGTAAATAGTTCGATTAGACCCCCTAAATCTGATTTCGGTCAATTTTTTTTGAACTAAAATCACAAATAATTAACTACACTAACAATTCATAATAAAAATACAATTATTCTGTCTAAAAACTGTGTTGTCATAATCAATTTTTCTTTTATCAAAATTAAGTTTAGGGTATATTTGAACTATTTTACAAAATATGAGATCTAAAAAATAATTTATCAAAATACACGATTCAAACAGATATTAGGATATCACAAAAGGTCAAAAAAAATATAAACCCAAAATATTAATCACAAGACTCATTAAATATGTGAATGATTAGTGACTAAACTATACATTAGTTACAACTTGTAATAACTTTTTTGTAGTCGTGTGTACACAAAAAGATAATATCAAAAAGTGGTAAGAAAACAAAATTGCATCATGACTTAGATTATTGAGAGTTGCTAAAGAGCATTACTGGTGCCCAACAACACAAGTAGGTGACATACTGCTATTAGTGAAATTCAATATCAGATCTCACTTATTTGAATTTAATAAGTATTATAGAGTATCGCTAATCAATCATGAGTTGACAATTCATGTGGCATTGAGCACCTTAAAATGTCAAATAACAACAATCTATATTATTACAATATGCTAAGCTTTATATAATAAATGAGGATGTGCTACCTTTGTCAAGGTGTCACTATCATCTACATATGATCCCCATGAGATTCATGAATTTTTTCAAAAATAACAGTCTATCATTAAGCTCAAAATATAAATTTCCCATTCCTGCCTTCAATGCTTTTTTTTAAAAAAAAATATTTTTTTGAGGGAATTATAATTGTTGTTTAATTAATCGATTCAAAACCATTACAAGCCAAAGAAAAAAAAAACAGTTAGCATTTAAAGTAACGCGTTCGCTATTTTATTATGATGAAGTTGAAGCCTAGCCTAAATAATTAATAATTAAATGGTTTTGGAAATAATGCATGAAATTTAGAATAATTATCAAGAATTGTAAAAAATATATATATATTAATGCCAATTCATTTAATGTCTTTTTTACTCTCACAAATCTCTTTCTCTTTCTCTCTCATAGATATCTATGTCTCACAAAAAGAATAGTTTTTGTTATTGAAATTGTATGGTAATAGATCTCTACACAACTTGTATATGATAAAATTCTTTTATTTTTTTTGTCTTCTTATTGTCTTGTATTATAATATTATTGACCCCAGCATCCGTGACTTGACATATTCTTGTCTTTTCTAATTATTATTAATAATTTTAAAATTGATAACTATAGCTAAATTGGTAGCCATCGGTGACTAATTAGTTACTCAATAAAATAATATTGGCAACTATCATTAAGTATATATATCTTTATAACACATTAAAATCCACTAGTATAATTGGTAACTTCTTGTAAGGGGAACTCAAGAAAATGACCTCTAAATATCCTATTATATATGATAATCATATACTAATTTAGGTGACGTTTGGTTGGAGATGAATAGGATTATAATAGAATAGAAATTAATATGAATAAAAAAAATTGAGAAAAAAATTATTAATTTTTTTTCAATCTTACATTAGAATGGTTTTTCTTGCCATTTTCAAATGAAATAGTCATTCCACCAAACAAATGAATTAAATGAAAATTGATTCATTTCCATTTCATTACCCCCAACCAAACATCACTTTAATGTATTTTACAAAAATAATCTCTAATCCACCTAAAATGACATAAATACCCTCAACTCTTTTGGAACCATGATCTCTCTATTGTCTCCGGTCTCTTATCTTCCCTTCTCTTCTCCTTAAAAAATTATGTACTTAAAATACAAAAATACAAAACACCCTCCTCTATACTTATACATGAGGGTTTGTTTGTATTTATTTTCATATGATTTTTTTTTTGAGAAGAGACTAGATGAGAGGGCTAGAAATGGTAATTGCAAATGATTTGTGGGCATTTAGGTCATTTTAGATAGGTTAAGAGTTAGTTTTGTAAAAAATATTAAAATGGGTTTATGGTTACAATAATAGGGAATTTGGAGTTTCCCATAATTAGTAAAACGAGGCATGAGCATCAATAAATAATTGTGTACCTTCATAATGAGTTACTAATTTGTTAACAGTTGATAACATAAAAACTAAATTAATAACTATTGGTAATTTATTAATAAATCATAGTAACTAAATTAGATTTGTTAGTTATCATTTCAAAATTATGTTGATAGCTCATTGAAACCATCGATTACATAATTGGTAACAATTGATAACTCTGTCACCAACTCATTATTAGTAACTCAAATGGTAAATATTTGAAAACTTTTTGTCAATATCTTATCAAAACTATTAGTAACTAAGTGAATAACGATCAATAACCAATTGAATTAAAATAAACTATCGAGTGAGTTATCAATAATAACCATTAATGGAAAAGGTATGTTTTATTTTAGCTATGACGTTTTTGTGTTTGTTTGAAATAAGTCAAACTATATCCAATCATACACATATACAGAAGACTTTATTATTTTTATAGCTATTAAATAAAAATTACTATATCATCCAAAAACACACATATATATATATATATAAAAGAGTAATGATAGATGTTTTTTTAATTTGCAAAATATTTATAGTTGATATTATTTACACATGGTCAGGCCGGCCTCCCACCTGTGCCTAGGGTCCTCATATATAATGAGACTCAATTTAAAAAATATATAATTTTATATATAAATTTTGTATAGGTCCCCTATCACTCAGTGTGGTGTGTAATTTGAGTATGTAAATTAAAAGTGTATCTATCATATATATATATATATATATATATATATATATTACTTTATTATCATAATAGCTATTAAATGAAAATTAATTTCTATGTCATTAAAAAAAAAAAAACATACACATATAGAAAGCTATATTATTATTATAGCTATTGAATAAAAATTACTATACACATTAAATACTCCAAAGAAGTATCCACTCACACTCTTGTAATAAATATGATAGGTTTACTAAACTCTAATCAAAATTGGAATAAATTAATACAAATAAAATATAAAAGAATGAGAATTATTATTTGTATTATGTTATTTGCTAAAATTGTCTTGAAAGGACATTAGAAGTATTTTATCTTATTTACATGATCGAAAAACATATTATAAATATTTTTTATTTTTAAATAAAAAAGAGATATCATTTTATATTTTGCATTTCGAATTATAATATGACATTGTATTAATGATTATGATATTAATTGTAATGTGACATTATTATCCTATATTGAATAATTCACTCTAACATTATAATGGTCTTGATTCGATACAAGTATGGTTAAGTATATTTTAATTGTTTATAATGGGTTTTAACTAGGTCTATTCTAGCACTTGTTCTACTTAAAATTCTTGCCTATATACAGTCTGTACTTATTGGGATATTCTCATATAAAGAGTTTTAACCTGATAAAATCTAAACTTTACTTGACCCAATATATAAAAAGACCATTCCAATAATTCAATCTAGAATGCACCTAAACTTTATGAGTAATGATATCTGCATTCAAAATATACACTCAAACATTACACACAGTGGTGTGTCAGTTTTGCATAACCAATTGCATTTATTAAAACTGTGAACCGCAATTTTAAAAAAAGTGATATGTTATTGTGTGTAATGTTTGAGTACATGTTTTTTGTGCATATATCATTACTCAAACTTTATTAGGTGCAAATTAGTATATGACATAATCACAGTAGCAACACAACATCAATGGACACCAATTGAACATGAAAGAAAGAACTTTTATTGATGATGTTCTAACTCGGATTACAAGAGGATATTTACAAGTCTTGAAAAATAAAAAAATCTAAAGAACTAGTTAGAATTCTGTACAAGACAATTAATGAATGAAATGACTAACTAGCTTATTTATACATTTCGGACAAAAACCAGAAAACTAAAAATAGTTAATGGAATTTACTGTCAACTAACATCAAGGATGATGTGGCATGAGTTAGATCACTTCTCAACAAAATCCTCCTTGATCTTGATCATGCCACTGATGTGAATCAACACAGATGTTGATTTGCCATTTTGATTTGAAGGAGTTTTAACCACAACCCTTAGGAGTAGGAGTTCTAGGCAGTGCTTAAATTTCACTTGAGTCACTGTCTTGGTAAACATGTTTGCAGGGTTGTGGTTTGTGTGAATTTTCTTGACTTGAACATCTTGTCTTGAGATCACATCCCTAATGAAATGCATCTTGATGTCAATATGTTTTGACCTCTCATGAAACATGGGGTTTTTCATTAGGTGCAGGCACTACTACAAAAAAGACTTTTTAGGACTCGCGGGGCGCGAGTCCTAAAAGAATATTTTTAGGACTCGCATTGTAAGTCCTAAAAACAATGCGAGTCCTAAAAGAATGTTTTTTTAGGACTAGCATTGCGAGTCCTGAAAAGTTTTATTTTTCTTTTTAAAAAATTGATTGGTGGGTTTTGAATCCGGCGGCGAGGCTCCGGCGATGGTGGCGGCGCCAGCATTAAAAGGTGGTGGTTCAGAAAAAAAACTATTGGGTTTTAAAGCCCAAGAAGCAAGGAGTATGGTGGTGGTGGTGGTTCAGCACGTGGTGGCTCGAGGTGGCCGGAATATGCTCGGAAAGTTTGGGAGAAACCCATGAACAGCCGAAATTCAAGTGCTCCGTTGAGGGCCTTAGGCCGCGCGTGAGGTCGCCATCTCCAGGGGTCGGGGGTTTCGGGGGGCAGCGCTTCCACTGGTCTGGCACGTGGCGGTGGCCGGGAGAGGGGACGGCCGCATTCGGCGTTGGCAGTTTGGGAGAGAGGGAGAGAGAGAAGGAACTTTGGGGAGAGAGTGAGAGGGAACCGAGGAGAGAGAGTGAAAATGGGTTGTGTGATTTTTTTGCTTTTTTTTTAATATATAATAATAAAAATTTTGTTAAAAAAATTGGAGGGAATTCGAAATTTTTTAAAATTTAAAATTTTATGATACACATAAGTTTTTAGGACTCGCAATACGAGTCCGAAAAATATTCTTTTAGGACTCACGTTGCGAGTCCTAAAAAGTCCAGGAGGTGTTTGTTTAAAAAAAAACTCAAACTTTTAGGACACACATAATTTTTAGGACTCGCTCCGCGAGTCCTAAAACAAATTCTTTAAGGACTTGCAACGCGAGTCTTAAAAAGGTCCAAGAGACTTTTTATGACTCGCAGTTATGTGAGTGTCCTAAAAATGTGTTTTTGTAGTAGTGAGGGCACTTTGATTGTCACAAAAGAGAGTGACATCCTCTTACTTGAACCCCATCTCATTTGCCAAACCTTTTAGCCAAACAGCTTCCTTGATTGCCTCAGTAGCTGCCATGTACTCAGCTTCAGTTGAGGATAATGCCACTACTTTTTGTAGATTTTATTTCCAGCTTACACATCCTCCTTGCATTGTAGACACATACCCTGTCAAGGATCTTCTGGTGTCTACGCAGCCTGCATAGTCTGAGTCCACATAGCCAACTACCTCTAATTGTGACTTGTACTTGGAGCTATAGGTTAGGCCTAGATCAAGTGTCCCTGCAATGTATCTCATTATCCACTTAAGAGCACACCAGTGCTCTTCTCCAGGATCTGCAATGAACCTGCTCACAATGCTCATTGCATATGCTATGTCTCGCCTTGTGCAGACCATAGCATACATCAAACTTCCAACCCAACTGGCATAGAGTATTGAATCCATAGCTGCTCTATCTTGTTCTGTCTTTGGAGACTGATCTCTGGATAGCTTGAAGTGAGCAGCTAAGGGAGTTGACACTGGTTTTGACTTGTCCATGTTAAACTTCTGCAGAACCTTTCTAAGGTAGCTTTCCTGAGTCAACATTAGTGTTTCTGGCCTGCTTCTTTTAATCTCAATGCCTAGGATTTTCTTAGCTTCACCTAGGTCTTTCATCTCGAATTCTGACTTCAATAACAACTTCATGTCACTAATCTCACTCTTGCTTTTCCCTATTGACAGTATGTCATCTACATAGAGAAGAAGATAGAGTGTGTTGTTGAAGTAAACACATGGGTCATAGGCACTTTTGATGAAGCCACTTCTCATCATAAACTCATCAAATCTCAAGTTCCATTGTCTAGGAGCCTACTTCAAGCCATAGAGAGATTTTTGTAAGAGGCAGACCTTGTCCTTGTCATCTTCAAAGCCTTCTGGCATTCTCATGTAAATTGTCTCATCTAATTTTCCATGGAGAAATGCACTTTTGACATCCATTTGCTCAATCTCTAGATCTTCAGTAGCTGCTTTGGACATGATGGCTCTAATTGAGGCTTGTTTCACAACTGGTGAGAAGATTTCATTGAAATCTACTCCTTCTCTTTGGGTGAATCCTTTGGCCACAAGTCTGGCCTTGAATCTTCTGTACTCATCACCTGGTAGACCTTCCTTTACTCTAAATATCCATTTACAGCTTACAAGTTTGCACCCTTCTGGTTTTCTCACAACAATCCAGCTCTTGTTCTTTAAGAGTGATTGTTTCTCTTCATCAATGGCCTGTAGCCACTTTGCTCTATCCTCGCTGTTTATAGCTTCCTCATAAGTAGCTGTTTTTGAGTTTTCAACATCACTAGCAATGGTTAGAGGATAAGCAATGTAATCAGCAAAACCAAACCTGGCTGGTGCTCTTGTTTCTCTTCTAATTCTGTCTCTGGCGAGTTGGTAATTGTCAAGAGAGCCTCCTTCTGCCTGATCATCTCCACCAATTGGTTCTAAATTGCATTCCTGAGCTGGTCTTCCCTCATCTGATCTCATCTCCACTTGAACCCGTCTTGCCTCTAAACCAGGTTCAGGTCTATTTTCTTGCTTCATAGCCATCACCTTCTCATTGAAGATCACATCCCTGCTGACTATGCACTTTTTGAACCCATCTTCTAAGCACCATAGCTTGTATCCTTTAACACCATCAGGTTACCCCAGAACATGCATTTAATTGCTCTAGGCTGCAACTTGTCTTGTCTGACATGAGCATAGGTAGTGCAGCCAAATACTCTTAAGTTATCCATCTTAGGTGCTTGACCTGTCGACATCTCTTGAGGGGTTTTAAACCATATTGCTGCAGATGGACTTCTGTTAACCAAGTAGCAGGCTGTTTTAACAGCTTCTCCCCAGAATTTTCTCTCCAAACCAGCACCCTTAACATACATCTGACCTTCTCTATTAGAGTTCTATTCATCCTAAGCTAATCCATTCTGTTGAGGGGTTCTTGGTGCTGATTTGTGCATTCCAATTCCAACTTCCTTGCAATAGTTTGAGAATTCATTTGAACAAAATTCTAATCCATTGTCCGTCCTCAGCTTCTTAATTCTCTTTCCAGTTTAGTTTTCAACCAAAGTCTTCCAATCCTTAAAAGTCTTGAAAGCCTTATCTTTAGATTTGAGCAAGTGCACCCATACCTTCCTTGAGTAATCATCAACAATACTCAGGAAGTAATTTGCTCCACCCAAACTGGTCACCTTGGAAGGACCCCACAAATCTGAGTGTATATATCCCAGAGGTTCTTTAGAAGTGTGCATACCAGTGTTGAACTTCAATCTGCAGCTTTTGCCATACACACATTCCTCCCAAAATCCTAGTTCACCACTGAGTTTTCCTTTGAGAATTCCCTGTCTTTAAAGTTCAGTTAGATCCCTCTAACTTACATGACCAAGTCTTAGGTGCCATAGCTTGGTTTCATCAAATTCTAGATCTGATGTAACAATGTTAACACAGCCAGTCACTGTTTCACCATTCAAGAAATAAAAACCATTCCTAAATTCTCCTTTCATAACTACTATAGAACCTTTCAACACCTTTAGGGACTTATCATCAATTCTAATAGTGCAACCTTTCTCAGTTAAGACACCAACTGACAATAAGTTCCTTTTGAGATCAGGGACATACCTCACATTCTGCACTATTCTTTTAACTCCATCATGCAGCTTGAAGATGATTGAACCCATTCCATGAATTGCACAAGCTTTGTTGTCACCAAGAAGTACAGTACCACCCTTCTTTTCTTCAAGATCATAGAACAACTCCTCGTTGGGGCACATATGGAATGAACATCCAGAATAAAGAACCCATTCATGACCTGAATCCACATTTGGGGCCACTAACACATCTGCAGATTCATAGCCATCTGTTACTACATCAACTTCTCCTCTTTCTTTACTTTTGTTGTTTTCCCTCTTGAGTTTGGCTTTCAAAGCCAAGCATTCATCTTCGAAGTGTCCCTCTTTCTTACAATAGTAACACTTCTTATATGTATGCCCCTGGAATCACCTTTTGGATTCGACTTTGGCTTCTGATTCCCCTTGGAATTTCCCTTCTAGTTCTTGTTTTCTCTGTTCAGTGATTTTCCTCTAGCAAATAACCCTTCACCATTGTCATCTTGCTTGTCCTCTGTTCTCTTCTGTATCTCCTTAAAACTCAAGGTAGCCTTCACCTCGGACATGGTCAGGGTTTCCTTGCCATAAAGCATCGTGTCAACAAAATGCTCATAAGATCTTGGCAAGGAACTCAACAAAATAATGGCCTGATCTTCTTCCTCCATTTTCACACGAATGTTGCAGAGATCGAGAGTGATCTTATTGAAATCATCTAAGTGTTTCCTCAGATCTTTACTCTCATCCATCCTGAGAGTATACATCTTCTTCTTCAAGTATAGCTTATTTGCCAGTGACTTCTTCATGTATATGGAACCGAGTTTGTTCCATAATCCCAATGCCTTGTTTTCACTTGAGACTTCTCTCAAGACTTCATCACCTAAACTGAGAAGGATAGCACTATGTGCTTTGGTTTCAATTTTTCTCAGTTTCTTCTTGTCTTCTCCAATTTCCTTAATGGCTTCTTCGTCAATGGCTTCTGAAATTCCATTGTGTACCAGTAAAGCCTTCATCTTGATTCTCCATAACCCGAAATCATTGGCTCCATTGAACTTCTCAATCTCAAATTTTGTAGCAGACATCTTCTTGGTGATTCTTGAACCTTCAACCTTGAATCTTGATTAAGCTAACCTGGCTTTAATACCACTTGTTATGATTGGATCAACCATAACAATCAAGATAGGTTAGCTCTAATGAGCTATGTTCATTCACAGTAGCAACACAACAGCAATGGACACTAATTGAACATGAAAGAAAGAACTTTTATTGATGATGTTCTTACTCGGATTACAAGAGGATATTTACAAGTCTTGAAAAATAAAACAATCTAAAGAACTAGTTAGAATTCTGTACAAGACAATTAATGAATGAAATGACTACTTATCCTATTTATACATTTCGGACAAAAACCAGAAAACTAAAAATAGTTAACAGAATTTACTGTTAACTAACAACAAGGGTGATGTGGCATGAGTTAGATCACTTCTCAACAGTCTCCACATAACTTACACAATCTTTTTCTTTTATTACTTTCTCTAATTCATGATACATTTATTTTTGTGTTATACCACACTTGTTTGGGAGATTATGGGCTTTTAAAACCTTTATTCTTCATATAAAGTGCTAAACTGTACTAGTCTTGATACACTAAGCTCGATATAAGTCTTAGACAGTGATAGGCTATACGACTAGTCCCATTTTTAATACAATAGTTTACTGGACCCAACAAAAAAAACTAAGTCTGATCAAGATATAAAGACAGGATTGGGTTCTATCATGTCTTTTAGAGAAAATGTCAAAGTAGAAAACTCAATTGTCTAATCGAGCTTGACTAAGTTTAATCGAGTTTTGTTGAAACAATGTCAATTAGAAAACTCGATTAGCTCTAGTAAAGTCTTTACTAAGTCTAGTCTAAAAGCTGGTACATATATCTTTTTTTTTTTGAGTTTTATACTCTAATAAAAATCAAATTTCTTTATAATCTTATTTATTATCAATAAAAAAAAAAAAAATCAATTTTGGCTTGGTCAATCACTTTGCTCACATATTTTATTTTCATGATTATTTGTTTAATATAAACTTCTATTAAATCTCGAGCATATAACTAATCGTATTTATAGTGACGTAAGTTAGTCCTAAGATTAGTCAATGCACATGATTTACACTGGCTTGTCAATCTACAATATAATCTACTTACATTGTAGTGTTATGTTCTTTCCAGAACATTAGCAAAGTAAATAAAATCGGATGTATTTGTTACATCGGACTGGACCGATATTGACAGTAGATAGGATAAGTAAACATACTGTTATTATCTATTCTAGTCATGTCATATAGTTGACCATAAGGCAATTCAAACTCAATTTGAGTGGTTAGAATTCTAATTGATTGTACTATTTGAGTTCTTTGACTTGTTCGTTACCAGCTTATCATACGGACTAGCCCATACTTACATCTTGGGAACTTGGTAGTATAATTGAGTGGGAGTGTCAATCATAAATATGAACATCTATAACTTCTAATGAAGAAGTAAAACGATGGTTTTCTTTTAGTTTGGTTCAAGGTGCTAAATGATAGAGATCTCATTTCATTAATTAATATTAGTTTACTGAAATATCATTTACAAGGAACTAAGTGTTTTAAAGATAAAATACAATGAAGACTAAAATGGTATTTTAGTCTCATCATATCATTGTACACTGTCTATAGAGGATTGAGTGACAATTATGGTTGTAACAATGGATAATTAATAATGTATTTATATTGGTTATAGAGCGTTCTATGAATTCAAGAGTGCAATTCTGAGTCTTTAGTGGAGTCACGAATAATTAATAAGTTGGTAAATTTATTTGTTAAATTTATGATAAATTATTGGAGCTTGATTTCATAGGCCCATGATCCCCATTGTACCTTGGATAAAATCATCTAGATAGTCTCAATTAATTGATTTAATTATCAAAGTTGATGAGGTCAATTTTGAATAGTTTTATAGAGTTATACAATTTAGAGAAGAAAAGAGATTTTAGGGCGGATTTATTAATTAAGACAAATTGTTATCTAAATTAATAAATAAGTTTAAATCAAGGTTGAAATTATAAATAATTAATTTGATAAAGGATTTAAATAATTATTTAATTAATTAAATCAATAAAAAAATGATACACGTCTTGATTTTAAGTCTAACAAGCTTATAATTAAATGAGATATTTCACGGGGCTAAAGCCCATGAGAATTTCGACCTAATAGCTAATAAATGAACTAATTGAGCATATAAAAAGAATGCTAAGTGAGAGTTGAAACTAGAGATTTTTGAAAGACTATTTGACAGATGATCAGAAGATCTATTATTGACGCTTTAAGGTTTTAGACTCTCCCTAGCATAAGTCATTTCTATTATTCTCTTTGTATCTATCTTATATATGTGTTGAGAATTGTCCACTCTAGTCTAGGTGATTCTAAATCTTGATGCTTTAAGGTTTTAGACTCTCTCTAGCATAAGTCATTTCTATTCTTCATTTTGTATCTATCTTATGTGTTGAGAATTACTCACTCTAGTTTAGGTGATTCTAAGAATACATTGGAAGACTGTGAAAAATTTTGATGATCGGTTCAGCTTCTTGGCGATACCCTACTACAGAAATGCTTAAATTGTTAGAGAAACTGAAGGAATGATTAAAACATTCCTATGCGAATAATGTAAGTAATATTATCATTATGTTGTATAAGTTTTCCCAACACTTCTTTCTTCCATCCATAAATTTTACCTAAAAAATTAAGTAAACTTCTAAATAACATAAAATATTAATAAAATTTCAAAGTTTATCTTTCAAATGATATTTGAGATTTTAAAGAACAATAAGCACATTCTAAATAGGCTGCTGAGCTTTATATCATTAAAAACCTGTAAAATTGCCTAAACGTGATCAAACTAAACAATGTGGGACAATTTTAATTGAAGATGAGAGAAGTTTTACTTTTTGGTGATTTTTTTTAAAAATAACATATATGTTATCCCAAAAATTTGAAAAGGATGATGTGGCAATAAAATTGACACATGGCATGAATTAGTTGGGTGATCTGGCTCAGCAGTAGCCCAATACATCAGTTAAGAAGTTGGACTGCTTGAGAGTCGCATAGTCAAGTCAAACACACCCGAGGAGAATATTTGGGCTAAGGTGTGCTTGGCTCAGACCCCAGTTCGAAGACCCAATTGTTTGGTTCAAACCCAAGTCCAAGGAGCTTAAAGGAGGGGTTTGGACTTTGGCTCGAGGGATAAAAGCAAGAGGTCCGATCGGACCTTAGCTTGAGGAGCCTCTCAAGTATTTGGCTCGGATGTGTCCGAGGTAAGAAGGCAGCTTCTTTTGGCTCGGACATGTCCGAGGTAAGAAGGCTCGGACGTCTCAAATATTTGCCTCGAATGTGTCCGAGGTAAGCCTCCCAAGGTTTTCTAAGTGTGTGGCTCAGACGTGTCCGAGGTGAGTTTCCTAGGTGGTTGGCTCGGATCCATCCGAGGTAAGAAGCTAAGGAAAAGAAGACCCATGCAAGCCAAGAATTGAGACTTAGATTTTGGCCAAGGAAAGGCTACACAATGTCCGATCTGACATGGTTGAAGACGCCACAGGGAGAGATGCCTCGGACTTGTCCGAGGTGAGATGCCAAGGAGGGTGGCTCGGACCACCTTGGTCCGAGGAGAAGGCCACAAGGTCCGATCAGACCTTGATTGGAGGAGGTAGGCTCGGACCTACCCGAGGTGAAAGGCCAAGGGAGTTGGCTCAGACCACCTTGGTCCGAGGAGAGCCAAGCATGCATCACCTTGAGCCAAGGAAAGCTTGAAGAAGTAGTCAACATGCATGTGAGACTACGTCAAAATCCCCGGAACGACTTTAGCAAGAATCGGTCTGGGCACTCGGGAATCTCTCATTCCTCACTCAAATTGAGGAATATGTTGTATTTTATATATTTTTTGTAATTGAAATATAAGATGAATAATAAAATATCCCTATCTAAAGGGGATATCAGTTGAGTATCTCAGGCCTATAAATAGAGGGTTGGTGGGATCGTAAAGGGAATTTTCGGCAAGTTGAGAGTTAATCTGTGTTCTAGAGAGAGAAAGTGTGTTTTTCTTGAGAGAACCCCTTTTTTTGTATTCTGGAATATTTACACGAAGAAACTCAGTTGACACTGGTTCATCTGATCTTGAGTGTGAATACAGTAATAAAATCTCTAAGTGGATTAGGCTATTACCGACTATCGGGGCTGAACCACTATAAAATCTCGTGTTATTTACTTTTTGTTCATAAACTGTCTGTGTTGTTTTATTTCTCTTGAAGGCTATATCGTTTTTGACGTTATCACGTCGTTGGCTAAAAACACAGTCAACAATATATATTTTAATTTTTCAAATATAAACATTTTTTATCAAGAATATTCTAGAAATGTTAAAAATTTTAGCAAAAATGAAAGTAAAAAAAAATCTTTTTAAAAGATTATGTAACTAATAAAATTCTCGCTCATATAAGGTCAGAGAATGAGACCTCATGTTATATCTAGTTTGTATAACTATATTGGTTGAACAACTCAGTTGAAATCCAAGGGCCTTGACCTAACTATTATTTATGGAATCAATTCCATTCGGTTCTTCTATTCTTGTATCTTTCAATAATGTTTGTGTTGTACTATACCAGAAGACTGATTTCTGATTCTGAATGTGATATGACTGACTGTTGATGAAGTAATGAAAATGCCCTAAGGCCATAAAGGTTTCGGTTTTACTATTAAAAGGCATGATGCTCACGTTGCTGTATAGGCTTAAATCCAATACCAACACATGCCTTGTTGTAACAAATAAGCATACAATAAAGGTTGAGTGTGATTTTTGGATGTGTTCAAATGGTGCACATAAATAAAAAAATAAATATGCTTTGGGTGAATAATACCTCAAAATATTTGAGGGTTCAATCCGAAAAGAAGAAATAAAATTAGGGTTTATATATTTTTTTTAGCTTTGTGTTTTTTCTGATTATTTGTTTTGACTTTCTATTTTAAAAAATTTATTTTGGGCCATATATTTTATAAAATGGTTCAAATAGACTCTTAAACTCAATTTTGATGAATAAAAAATTGAATATAACAACACAGTTTTTAAGCGGAATGATTTTATTTTTGTTCTGAATTGTTAGTTTGTTAAATTATTTGTGATTTCAGTTGAAAAAACTTTGACTAAAATCGGGTTTAGGGTTCTATTTGAACTATTTTACAAAACATAGGGTCTAAAAAGTAATTTATCAAAATACAGGGTCCAAAAAATATTTTTTTAAAATACAAGGTCCAAACAAGTAATGTGACAAAATACATAGTCTAAAAATGTATAAACCCTTAAAATTAAAATATACTTTACTATTATAATAATAGGATTTTTCGGCGCGATTTTTTTTATAATCGTGTTTATTCTAGTTATTTAGAACATTTTGTAAATTTTCGGAAAATTCTGAATAATTTACAGTGTCGAAAATAATGTTCAAACAGATCGTTGCATGCGAACTAATTTTTTTTATGCGCAGGGAAAACAACATGTTTGAACCTAGTTTTCGATACTGTAAATTATTTAGAATTTTCTGAAAATTTGCAGGATATTCTAAATAAATACAATATACATAGTCATAAAAAAAATAGCGCTGAAAATTATTCACGATAGGAGAACTTCTAGCCCCAACCATAGAAACACCCTATAATAATAATGATAATAAATTTTTGTTTTTTTAATTATTTGTTAGTAATTCCTGAGTAAAAATAAATTTCTTTTAAATAAACATATTGTAACTTGAAATTAAAATTCAGAAATGAATAATTGATAATTGGCACATTGACACATATATATATATATATATATATATAGCTCAACAAGAACTTTAAATAGTTAACCTGAATGGTAAATAACACAATGAGTCCCACGTGAGACAGAAAAAGTAGGTAGAAAAAAAAAATATTTTTAATATATGAATTCTGCAGAAAACATAAAATCATCAATAACTTTGAGAGTGTTTTTGGAATGGGTTTTTATAAACAATGGTGTGATTGGTATTAGATTTAGATTTAATTTTATGTTTTCAAAAACTCAAATTGAGTGGACCCACTAAAATATATGATTGGTATGGTGTTTTTGAAAATTGTATCCTAATTAGAATTTTAATATTGTGTTATAATTTAGAAAACGAGAAAAACTTGTTTTCTTAGTTTTATAAAATTATTTTCTAAAATCCCACATATTTTAGTTTCTGTTATATTTTTAAATTTAATACCAATCACAGATTTAATTTTTTAAAACTCAAAAACAGTTTACTGACATTGAACCAATCACATTTTCAAGAACATGTTTTTAGTCACTAAATTCAGATTTTCATTTCAGAATCCACTTTTCAAAAATACAGTTTTCCAATAGCGAACCAGTCACACCCAACCACTCAAAATTTCTCTGTGATTCTCTCAATTTTTAAATTGTAAAAACATAAAATTTGATTTAAATACTAAATCAATTAGGTTTTAAGATAACTCTTCCAATTCTACAAGTAAATTCTTGTCAATTTTATGTCCGAGTCACATGACTCATTAATTGCATGTTAAATATCAATCTGTTATCGTAAAATCTATTATTTTAATCCCAGTTTTTTGTTACATTATTTGTTTGGATCTTGAAATTTGACAAATTTTATTTTGTATATTGTGTTTTGTAAAATAAATCCTAAACGGAATTTTGATAAAAAAAAAATTGAATATAACAACATATTTATTAAACAAAATAAATCTATTTTTGTTTTAAATGGTTAATTTAATGAATTATTTGTAATTTTAATTCATACAAATTTGAACAAAATAGAATTAAGGATTCTATTTAAACTATTTTGTAAATCATGGCTCCAAAAAGTTTTGTCATAACACAGTATTCATGCAATTAATTGGACAAATCACAATGTACAAAACTTATAAACCCAATTTTTATTGCATAAGTAGCAACATTAGCAGGCAATCAATAACAATTGTGTATTGTCGTTTTACTCAAAACAATAGGATCTGCAGTAAGCAGCTATCACCATCTCAATGTGTACTACTCTACAGGGCTTTACTATTCACCAAAAGATGAAAAAGAAAAAGGAAAAAGCTCAGGACACTGATAACTACAAATCATTACCAATAGATTTTACATAAAGAATGAATAATTTGGTATCTGAAGTGCCAAAACAGAATTATGTGATTCTTTTTCTTCATAAAACACCAACCTAAAGAAGTTCAACACATTGGTAATCAACTCAGATGTGTTCAAAATCAATTGGCAGTTGCTACAATGTGATGAAAATTTGTCTCATTAATCAAAGTAGGGCTTCTCTTCTTTCCCATCAAGTAAATTTACCAGCTTGAAAGATAGTATCTCAAATCCACAACAAAAGATCATCATCGTCATCAGCACCAAGAGCTGTGCTTCCTTTTTAACCATTATATTATTGAACATATTACAAGATTCTCATGATATAAATACAGACAAAAAAGCAGAGGGAAGCTTTTTCCATTTCAGCATAATGTGAGAAAAAAGGAAGAAAAAAAACTCGTTGAGGAAATTCATCATATACCTTACTATCATAGATAAAAGAAGACATATACTTAGCTTAAACCAGAGGCGTTTCGAAGTATATCAGCTACAAATCGGGCAAAGGACCAAACCATTCTCATTACAATCTGGGCACCTCACAACTACAGAAGAAGACCCCTGTTTCGATTGACCCATTTCTTCTTTGACCACCATAACCATTTTACAGCTCCCATTACACTGAAAGCAAGGCAAAAATCTCACATTTCCACAACCTTCACAAACCTCCCCAGCTCTTCTTTTGGGTAACCCTTCAAACAGCTCCAGTAACAAGCCCTCTTCTGCGATTTTCAAAATCTCTTCGGCTCCACCGACGTACCTCCCTCTGACAAAAACTTGGGGAAGAATCACAGCTTCTTTTCCCTTCTCTGTCATCAAATCCTTCAGCTCATCTCTGAACCCACGATCCATCGAAACGTCTCGCTCGGAGATTATAACTCCGGTGGCTTCAATCGCTGCCCTCACGGCATTGCAGGCCTCGAAAGTCCTCCGAACGCCTCGAAGCGTGGTAGTGTAAATGACGACTCTGTCCTCGCCATTCGGTGGGCAAACCCTTTCGTACCGATCCAAAAGACTCTTCTTTTCCACTGAAACGGGTCTCGAAATCTGGGAAGCAGCAGTTTCTTCGAATCGGGCCTTGAGAATGGCGGATCCGAAGAGCCGGTTGGAGCGGTTCGGGTTCGAATTCTCCTTATCGGAGAAGAGCTTCGTCGGTGGCGGAAGCGGGGAGAATCGGAAACTGTCGGCGTCGAGACCCGCCATGAGCTCCCAAGAGTTGATGACTTCGGGGTCGGCTCGGATGGGACTCGGGTCGGACCAGAGAGACTTGGGCTCCGGAGGAAGTGGGCTGGGGTGGGTGGAGCCCATTTTGAAACGAATCGGCGGGGTCGTCGGAGCAGTGAAATTCCGAGAAGGTGGTGGCGGTGGGGGGTCGAGAGTGAGAAGGCCATAGGTTGAGGAGGTAAGGGAAACGATGTGGTGACTGAGTGCGGAGCTTCCGAGTTGAGTGAACTCGTCTTCATGGTTCAACAGATTAGAAGAAACACAACCCATTTTTGAACGAATGAGTTCGAGTTTAGTTTGAGAAGAGACAGAGAGTGAGTTAATGAGTGAGTGAGATTCAAAGTGAAGACAAAAAGGTCAATTACATGAGATGACTTTTTTTAGATTTTGAAACCTTTATTTCAATAATAATAATTATTAATTTTAATTCTTGAATTTATTATAATTAATTTATTTATTTGAACGCATGAAAATTATTATTATTATTTTTTAAATTAGTAAATAAATAAATAACTGTTGTTGGGGGGAGTGGGGTCTGGTGAGTCAAAAGGAAAACGGGCTTTGAGCGCTAAAATTCAATTCAAATTTGTTGAGTAGTGCACGTGGCATCGAATGAATTGATTAGTAAACATTAATTGTGGGACCCATTACCAATTTCCTACACATTTTTTTAATTAATTAAGGGTAAATACTTATTTAGTATAGTGTGTTTTATTGAAAAGTAATGATATCTGCACTCAAAATTTACAGTTAAATTATACACTGAAGTGATAGTTTAGTTTAGTCAATCACATTTACTAAAACTGGGTTTCACTATTTTAATGTTTAGGTGCATATTTTTGGTACACATATCATTACTCTTGATTGAAATACAAATTTAGTAGTTTATGTTTTTAATAATACTCATTTAGTATTCTTTAATTTGATTTTGTATGTATTTGGTATCCTAAATTTGAATTTGATCAATAAAATTTTATCAATATAACTAAATTGTCCTCAATTATATGAGTTTCGAATTAAAATTTGATTACTTTATTACATATAACTTATAGTAGTTTGATTATATTCATAAAATTTTATTGATCAAATTTGAGCCTAGGGGTATCAAATATATACAATTACAAATTATTAGGTATCATATGAACATTATTAAAAACATAGAATACCAAATATGTATTTCGATAAAACACATAGTGCCAAATTGTTATTTATCTATTAATTAATTAGGCTCACAACACCTTTTTTTAACTTTAGGTTAATGTAATAATATCTTTTGCTATAAAGTTCCATTTTATTTTTTCAAAATTTTGATTTATATTGAATTTTTAAGCTATTCCATATTTTTTATGGGAATAGCTTTTTTGATTAAATATGTGAAATTTAAAAATTTTATATTTGAATTTTGGTGGGAAAATATATCATATATTTTATTGAAATGTAGTTATAATTGTTCTTTTTTTGTGCAAAAGATTAATTCCTTTTTTATAATAATCATGAAGTATAGACCATATTATAAGAAAGGAATATCTTTCAAATATGTAACTTGTTTCTATCATAAGTACATAAGTTTATACATTTTTAGGCATTGTGTTTTGCTTCATTACTTGTTTGGACCTTGTGTTTTGTAAAATAGTTCAAATAGGCCCCTAAACCTGATTTTGATGAACAAAAAATTGAATATAACAACACAGTTATTAGGCAGAATGACTGTATTTTTGTTTTGAGTTGTTAGTTTGATGAATTATTTGTGATTTTAGTTAAAAAAAACTTTGATCAAAAACGATTTTAGGGATCTATTTGAACTATTTTAGAAAACACAGTGTCCAAAAAGTAATTTATCAAAACACATGGTTCAAACAGGTAATGAGGCAAAACAAAGGATCTAAAAAGACATAAAACCTAAGAACATACACGTGAACAAGAGCAACACCTTGAAAAATAACTAACAAATCTTAATAATAAATCACATTAAGAAAAAATAAACCAAAAAAAGAAAAAGATCAATAATCATGATACAATGTCATGTTTTAAAAAATTTAGGTAGCTAATGACCGATTTACACTCCATCTTAAAATCAATATAATAGAACTTGAACAATGTTTATTAATTTCTTAACTCTTAAATGACTCGTCTTTGCAGTACCATTCAAAACGAACACTTATGTACATTTGGGGTTGTACATATGTGACACATTAAAAATTGAATAAAGTCTCAAATTCATGACAATAATAATATTAATAATAACAAGGTACAATGACAACTAAAGAGCAAAAGCTTACATTATTGCTTCAGTCATTTCTAACACGAGTAACGATATTTGTACTTATGTAATTAAATATTACATACAATGATGACGCGGTACTGATTTTTAAAATAGTTAGTTCTAATTTTGATAAATATGATTGGTTAGGTTAAACTTTCACGTCACTGTGTGTAACATTTATGTGCATATTTTGAGTGTACATGTCATTACTTGTCAAACATATAGTACCATCAATAAATATTATACATAACTAACTATAAGAGTACTCTCAATGGATGAGGTAAAATGCATTATTTTCTAAAATATAAATAAAAAATGGTGAAAGTAGCATTCTAATGAGTGAGGTAAAATTGAGCTAGTTTATATTTTTTTTAGGGTTTATACTTTTTTGGACCTTATATTTTGTGCTATTACCTATTTGGACCGTGTATTTTGACAAATTACTTTTTGGATTCTATATTTTGTAAATTGGTTCAAATAGACCCTTAAACTCAATTTTGATGAAGAAAAAATTGAATATAACAACATAGTTTTTATGTAGAATGATTTTATTTTTGTTCTGGATTGTTAGTTTGGTAAATTATTTGTGATTTCAGTTGAAAAGCTTTGATCAAAATTGGGTTTAGAGTTCTATTTGAACCATTTTACGAAACATAGGGTCCAAAAAGTAATTTGTCAAAACACAAGGTCCAAACAGGTAATGTGACAAAACACATGATCCAAAAATGTATTTATAGCGCTTCTCTACATGTGGATAAACACTATTCATTAAGCTACAAATATTTTATAAACTTTTGTATATATATATACACACGTGTGATACTATTATATTCAATTATTTTATTTTTGAAAATGTATTTAAGAATATAATATTTAAATGATGTAGAGAAAAAATAGAGAAACTGAGGTAAAATAATATATATGTTTTGGTGAGGTATTTTAAAATAGACTATTTAGGATTTTTACCTTGAACTATGACCTATACATTATTGTGCTCATGATTTTTTTAGGCCGTTAAAAATTCCCTCCAAACTATTCACAGTGTTCTAATATGAGACTTCCGTCTAATTTCGACTGATTTAAATAACGGAATGATGATGTGGCCATTTACTCACTGATGTGTATTGACCACATCAACATTCTATTAGCCACATTAGACGGAATCAGACGGAAGTATCACATTACAATACTGTGAATAGTTCGGGAGTAATTTTTAACGGCTCAAAAAAATTCTGGGGTATGATAATGTATATGTCATAAAAGTAATGATATGTGTACCCAAAATATACACACAAACATTACACACGGTATTGTAGTTTAGCCTAGCCAATCACATTTATTAAAATTGAGACCCACTGTTTTAAAAACCAGTAACACGTCAATGTGTGTAATGTTTAAGTGCATATTTTGGGTACAGATATCATTACTCATGTCATAATTCAAAGGTAAAAATCATAGCCTTTAAAATATA
The DNA here is from genome assembly GCF_963169125.1 of Humulus lupulus. Classification (NCBI taxonomy): domain Eukaryota; kingdom Viridiplantae; phylum Streptophyta; class Magnoliopsida; order Rosales; family Cannabaceae; genus Humulus; species Humulus lupulus. The sequence continues at coordinate 243,849,868 of NC_084797.1, forward strand.
GCTTTATATACATTATCAAAAATTTATTTTTCTTCAGCAAACTTTATGGCACTTGATTAGTTTCTCCACCAAACTTCATGGAACGGTATAACCTACACATTATATTTACATATACAGCGAAATCAAGTAACTTTTTTGTAACTAAATTTAGCCTAATGTTGTTGTGTTTTATATATATGTGGAGATAAGTGACGAGTTGTGTGTTTAATTAGCAACCAATTAGCCTAATGCCCTTCTTTCTTCCATTTTCTTTACTAAAAATATAGAAAGATAAATCAGATTGTATAATGTGGTGTTATGGCTTTAATTTAATAAATATACCCTTTTTAAGAAGGACCCAAGTAATAAGTGTACTAACCCAAGCAAAATAATTCAAAAAATGCAGAATATTCAAAACTCATCATAGGCCAAAGCCAAAAATGCAGAACTTTTTGACTTGGTTAACTACCTGACTCTGAAACGACACCGTTTATCATATTTAGTAATAAAAATAAAATAATATATTAAGGTACCATAAATTAAATTGAAGAAGATACATAGGTTTGCTTGTATATTTTATTTATTTTTCTTTTCAATAGTCTATCTTTGGTTTTGTTCTATGTACTTTGAAATATATATATATATATTTATAATTAGAGCCTCAAAAAGGACCCACAAATCATTGAAAAAGCCAAATTAATACAACCACCCAGAAGAAACACAACATGACCGACTAAAGGAAAAGATAGGATTAAAAGCCAGCTAACAACAAAACTAGCCGCTTAAGCTAACAACACAGACGAGGACAAATAAAACTACTACAAATAGTTATCGAAAACAAACACTACATCAGCCATTGTCTAAGGAAGTGTAATCTGAGAGCACCTCTTGAGGAACTATATGCACAGGAATCTGACCTTCATGACCTTCACGACCTAGCATTAGAGCCCATCTAGCTATGTTATGACTTGCAAAGTTACACTGTCTAGAAATCCACTCAACTTCCCAAAGATTAAGCTGTTTCATCCTCCTATGGAACTATAACGCCCTACATCATTATGACTGTTTCTTGGAATGATGACTGGCTCTACAAACCAACACGAGTTTTTCTAGCGTGTTTTGTCCTCACTCATACGCTTCCTATGAGAACTTCTCAGGAGGTCACCCATCATGAGACTACTCCAGGTCAAACACGCTTAACTTTGGAGTTCTCAAGTGATGGACTATCGAAAAGAATTTTTATCTTGTTGACATAGGTAGTACCCATCAATCAATTTAAGTCATCTTCAACTGTGTAGTCCCATACCTACACAGTCTTAGAATCATCACACTTGACTATCCCCAGGCGATGTGGGATTGCACAGCTTTAACCCGGTCTTTCCCCCTGCGGATCACGGGATTCTGATTGTCACAATCACCCAATCTTAGGGGTCCGACGTCCCCGTCGGCCACACTTCCAGCTGGGTCAAGGCTCTGATACCATTTGTAACGCCCCCACGTCACTATGATTGCTTCCTATAATGACGACTGGCCCTGCAAACCAACACAAGTATTTCCAGCGTGCTTTGTCCTCACTCGCACGCTTCTTGGGAAAACTTCCCAAGAGGTCACCCATCATGAGATTACTCTAGGTCAAACATCCTTAACTTTTGGAGTTCTCAAGTGATGGGCAATTGAAAAGAAGATACATCTTGTTGGCATAGGCAGTACCCATCATTTCATTTAATCCCTCTTCAACTGTGTAGTCTCATACCTACACAGTCTTAGAAACACCACACTTGACCTTCCCCAGACGATGTGGGATTGCACAGTTTTTTACCTGGTCTTTCTCCTTATGGATCACGGGATTCTGACTATAACAATCACCCACCCTTAGGGATCCGACATCCCCGTCAGCCACACTTCCGGGTAGGTTAAGGCTCTGATACCATTTGTAACGCCCCACATCACTATGGCTGCTTCCTGGAATGATGACTGACCCTGCAAACTAATACGAGTTTTTCCAGCGTGTCTTGTCCTCACCGAGCCTCTCTCTCTAAAAGGCTAAAGATCTTATTTGAAAAGAATTTTAGTATTTTGGGTCCAAGTGTAATGTAAAAAAAAAAAAAAAAGGTTCAGCCTTTTAACCGAGCCTCTCTCTCTCTCTCCTCATAATTTTTTTTCTTATCTCTCTCTCTCTCTCTCTCTCGCGTGCGTGCGTCTGCCCGACCACCGAACATCCACCGGCGATCACCACTTATAACCATGCGCCGGACCGTTGGATTCAGAGGCCTCCGAACTATCGACCACACGGGAATCTAGAGATCACTCGCCGATTAAACACCTCAACTGGTCGATTTAAGTTCGGCCACCCCGCGACTTCAAAGTTGCGATTCGGCCACCTCAGACATCCGTTTGCCGATCCGTCACCACTATCGTGTTCCTCGTGTTGTGGGCTTCAAAACCCAATAACTTGTTCCTACATCTACCATAGTTGGGTGATGGGCCCACCACGATCCACCGCGATCCACCGTAGACCAACGATCGAAACTTAGTGTTCGAGGTTTCGAAGTACGTTTTGAGTCTCAGAAAATCATCGTTTGACTTATTGTGGAACCCGATCATTGTGGTATAAATTCTTTGACCTATATTGTTATTGATTAGAGTAATTGTTATTATGTGTATTTATAGTATATAATTATATATTCTTGATATATTGAATATTTTTCTGTAATTATATTGGCTGTCTGGGATTATATGTATTTTTTATACATGATTTGATTTTGGAATTGTCCACTTTTGTAACGACCTCCTTTCTTAACATACATATATTGTGTAAAAACAAATTTTAACCTGAGTACGACAATATTGAAATTCTGAATTTACAAAAAATTTATTAAACAATACATAAACTAATGTTCATAACTTCAAACCATACAATATCCACAAATTAAATAAAAACTTTATCTTACATACAAATCTTAATACTTGTATAAATAATTTCCGTGGCGTTACTACACCTTAATGTAGAATTAGAAATGTATCCAATCGATAAATTGAAAAGCTTTATGTAATTTACAAAGTTCATGAAATAATAAAAGTTTTATGTAAATTATAAAGTTCACAAAATACTTTTTATGAAATATAAATATAAAATCAAGTTTCTCGTTTATTTATAAAATATCATAGCAGAACTCCACTCCCTTCAGGTCAGCCCCATATGTACAGTCATGTTGGCTCCACGTATACTCATCAACAATTTATATTCGGGGCCTCTTACCTACAATACAAAACATTATCTGATGAGCTAAGGCTCAGTAAGCAGAATAACTACCTCATATGCATTAAAATAAACGTGCAACATGCTATATATTTTCTTTCTTTCTTTCACTTTCCTTTCTTTTGGGCCCTAGAGGATGCTGCTGCTGGCATTACATAGGGAATCACATTCCCACCTGAACATAAACATGATAATAGGGAATTTCTCCCTCATAAACATTCATTATATAGGGAAATACATCTCCCTCCTTACATTTTTGGGACGTAGGTCTCCTAAGCAGCATTTCTACTTTAACGCTTTCAATAACTTGTTTGTGAACATTAAGCGTGCTTCTGCATAAAAAATATAACATTCTTAAAAATAACTTATGCATAACAACATAACATGATAACATATAAAGCATATAAATGCACATAAGACACATAAATGACTTGTATTGTTAATGATGATTCTACTTACCTTGCGTCTTGATAAAACAACCGAAATTGTTAGCTTCCTGATAAAAACACAAACTATTAACTTACATAAAATCTACATGATGTAATTTTAGTTTATAATTGTTGTTATTCTATTTTTTCTTTTCTTCTTATTTTATTGCTTATTTTATGTCTAGGCATATGGTCATACTATAATTGTCCATGGCAAGATCCCGATCTAAAAGTCATGGTCATGGTCATACGGAAATGTCCAGGTCATAGTATCAGTCCATAATAATAGGGAATAAGGTCATATAATAAAAGTCCAAATAGTCCAAAGTGTGACCATAGCCTATATAAGTTTAGTATTATAACGATACATAAAAAAATAGTTTATATTTCAATTTTTTTGGCATTGTAAATTATGACGACATGGTAAAATAATCTATATATAAATTTTAGCATTATAATGGCATAGTAAAGTAATCTATATAAATTTTGGCATTATAATGGCATGGTAACATAATTCATATATAAATTTTGGCATTATAGTAAAATAATCTATATATAACTTTTGGCATTATAACGGCATAGTAAAATAATCTATACATATATAATAACTAAATAACTTAAATGAAAGGCTCGGAAAATAACTTACCTAAAATGTTTTCGTAGGCTATCGTTTCGGACAGAACTTCGCCTAGATCTTCAAGGTTTAGAATTTTAGAAGAGTGTTAAGAAGATTTTTGGGTAGAGTAAGAGAAAGAAAATGAGGTTTTTTTTGTGATTCAAGAAGAGTTTTGGAAGGGCTATTTATAGGAAAATTTTGGGTTATTATGCTAATAAAATATTTAAAATATCAAGCATAGTGGAATAATAAAATATTCAAAATATAAGCATGGTGGTTTGCTAAAGTCATCATTGTATCACTACTGCATCATCATGTGGGAACCATGGGGTGGACCTCGCTGTGGGACCCATGCAGACCCTATTGTGGGACCCACTATGAATAGTACCCGATGAATAGTAAAAAATAAAATTTCTCAATCTTCTTATATTACCTAGTCCAACATTTTTTACTCACAAACTTTTCTGAAAAAGTTTCTCTAACATCCATAAATTAATTATTCTCATGTGTTAGTTACTTCAACAGCTTATAATTGTTAAAATCTCACAATAGAAATACAATTATATCCTCAACGGTCAAGTTATTGTTTCCAACGGTCGGATCACTATTCACCAACGGTCATAACGGCTAGTTTTTGTCCTATAAATACTTGTTCTTTCAATCATTTACTTGCAAACTTCTTCATCTCTTAACCTTCTAGATAACATTCATCATCAAATCATGAATTTCTCTTTATTTTTCATAACTTTAGTGATTGTTTGCTTGTATTTAACATCATTCTATGGGTATTATACTAATGAAATGCCCATGAATATTATAGTTGCGTATTCATTAGTTATTCTTCCACTTTACTTAATAGCTCTAGCCTTCGATTAGCATTGTAATGCACTCAAAAGTATGAATAAAAATATATTATCTTATCTTTCATAATTGTTATAATGTATTTGTAAAAAGAAATGGGAGTTACAACTTTATAGCCGTTGTGCTGTCCAATTTTTTAGAAAATATTAAATATTAAATAAATTATAAAAATACATATTTAATTGATTTTCCATTAATATGGAAATTATTATGATTAATTAATTTTAATTATTATATTATTGTTTTGTTAAGTAAATCAAGAATACAGATTTATGTATATAAATATATATATATGAAAAGTGTGATTTATAGTAAACCTATTATTTAACTATTATTATTGTATATTAATATTTTTGTTAATATTTGAATATTAAAATAATATCAAATATTAGTTTCTTACAGTTATTGATATTTGTAAGACCAGTGAATTTTGGAGAAAGTAAATTTATTATATCAATGGAATTGATATTATGACTAATTAATAATAATATAAATATTTATATTTATATTATTATCATTATATTGATTATTACAATTTTATGTTAAAAATATGATTTCTTTTATAAAATGACTATTTGAATATATACATTCATATACATATTGTTATTGAATTATTTTGTTATTAATATTGAAATAAGTTTATTTATAGACGATAATTATTATTGTTGTTAGGATTATTATTATTATTATCATTAGAGTACATTATCTTATGAGCAAGGTTTAAAACATAGTTTTATATGAAGAGTTATTTGCATTACGTTGATAATAATTATTATTATCATTTATATAGTTTCTGGTATTGTTAATATACACTATCAATAGTGTATATTTACGATTTTGATAGAATTTAATATATGATGTGCCTTGAATAGGATTTGTATGGATTTGATTGATTGACTCTTGGTGAGCAGTTTTAAAATAAGCTAAGGACCTAAGGTAAGTAAATCTCACATTTTGTGCTTAAGTGTAAGATGCATGACTACATTGATGTGTGTATATCTGATGAGTTAAGTATGGAATGATGATGATGCATGTGATAAGTATGTGAAGAATGGTTATATGAATATCATAATGGTGTTGTGTGATATGTAATTGAGGAATTTCGTGATATGTGAAAGTTGTCTTACTTGGTTAAGATTGATATGAATTATGTGCAAGTATGTGATCTTATGTTGATGAATATGTGGATTACTTTTATGTTCATGATTTTGTTATATGTTATGATATATGAAGCGTTTAAGTTTTTAGGCTGGAAACCTTAAACCTGAGCTATAGCTCTACGTTAAGGTATAACAACGCCACCAACTCAAAGCTTCATGTATTATGACTAAAGATGTTTTGAGTTATATGAGATGTGATACAATGCCTTGATTGAATACCATCAAACATGAATCATGAACATGAACATTGGCATTTCAGCATCTACATGCATGCATGGCATGTATAGTTAAGTGACACATTATTATGTGATATAAGACCATGCATATGAATATGAGAAAAGTTATGAAATACCTTGAAAAAGTCTTATGTAAAGTTGAACATTTTAATGACATAAGTCTTAAGCAAAGTGATAATAAGATGTTAAAAAGGGTGCCACTGTTTCGATAAAGCAATTAAGTAAGTTCAGTAAAGAAGACGGAGGTCTATAAGGCTTATAGTGGCTGCCCACTGGTATGGGCTAGGTCAGAGTTGACCATTTAGATATGTTTGCCATGTTTCCGTCTTTCTCCTCCATATGTTTAATAAGTATGGCAGCTATGACAACGATGAAATGAGTGTTATGATGAGCCTAGCTGCGATGATGGCTAGCCGGAGGAGAACCCATGAGATTCTATATGATATGTGTAACAAGCCCTGCAGGCATTAGCCGAATCAAATAATGTGCACAAGTGATATTAGGCCCATAAAAATGTGAAACTAAAAGAAATAGCATAAAAGTAAAGTTTGGAAGTGCATGAGCAATAAATGAAATACATAAATATATAAGTCAGCATATTAGTATATGTGCACTACAAACTCACGACATTCATGTGTATGTGTATGCATGAGATTTGCTTACTGAGCGTTAGCTCATTATGTTATTTTCCAACATTTTTCTAAGTGTGGCTTTAGCTGTTGAGCAACTTGTGGAGCACGGACTCAGTAGCAATGCAATAGTGGTTTAGAGTGTTCATATAGCTCCATTAAATTTAAAGTATTCACACGTGTAATAATTTATACTAATAAGTTTATATAAAAATTTTAAATTTTTCTGTATTTCTTCGTATCATTTTATTTAATTATTTTGGTCAAATGCCTAATATACTCGTAAACCCTAGAATTACGAGTATGTGGCGGACGTTCCCTACCTTATGAACGTTACAACTATAATATTAATTTTGCATTTCATAACATTTTTAAATTATAATTTATTAAACACGTCAATTTCAAGTTTTAGAAACAAAAATTATTATAGTTTTACCATGTTTGATAAAATAAATATAACATCTATTTTGATATTTTAATATTAAACAAAATCTTAATATACTAAACATTTTGATATAATTTTTCCAACTCACAATACTTTAAAATTTATAATTTACCAAATATTCAACAATTTTTCTCCGGCAACACAATTACGGATGTTTCATACTACACAGCTGTGCAAAATGACCCTATACTCGGTTCGGCTTTCTGAAATATTTATGTCATTTTTCCTATTAATATCATTTTTTTTTATTAATGTTGTTTTTACGTTTCACCTTGTCTTTAAGATTCTGTCGTTTGCTTGGCACTGTCGTTTTTATTGATTATTGTCGTTTTATTCGTTTGTGTCGTTTTTAAACATTATTGTCGTTTACTTGTTAGTGTCGTTTTTATGTATTATTGTAGTTTTTCTTGCAATGTCGTTGTTTTATAATATTGTCGTTTTCCCTCGATATTTTCCATTAATACTGTCATTTCGTCCCCTTATCTTGTGGGTAACTTAGAAAAACGAATCAGATTCTATACTTTTGTGGATTTTGTACTCTTTTTAAGGACCCAACACCAAGTATATATTATTTAAAAATCCAATTAAGAAATATGATTCTTAATTCAAGTTTGATCATTCTAAATTCAGGTAAATTGTTAAGACCCTCCCAACAAAAATGAGGGATGTGATCCATTCATTAAAAGACAAAAATAAAAGATATAAAAAATAAATGACCTGATATAAGAGTAATGAAGTTGTGTTATGAAATTTTTATTTAAAGTTACTACTTAATTGCAAATTTTAAATTAACTTAATAAAATTTATTTTCTTAAAAGAAAATCTTGAAAAAAGAGCTACATTTGAAATGGTTCCTATTTTTCTCATATATATACATATAAAAAATTCATTTTAATTTAATTTTTTTACTATAATTTTATGCATTTTGGGTATTAAATAATATTTTATTTGATTAAACCTTTAATAAGAGTTATGTTCTTCTGCTCATAGTACGAATTTTAAAATTAAAATTGTTATCTACTTAAAACATAGAAATATTATCAAAAAGTTGTATACAATAAAAATTACATAGGGTATCCATTTCTTATTTGTAGCCATATTTTGAATTTTTTTCTTTTTATACTTAGTAATTTTAGTTAATATTCCTGTTATACTCATTTCATGCTCAAAAAGTCACAACACAGTATACTTTTCAAATAGCACTATAAAAAATGTGATTATAAAAATATGTAATATTAAACTAAATGTATTTAGTGACTAATTTTAGTTCATTAATCTTAAAATTGGTACTTTTTCAAGTTATCTCAAAAGTTATAATAGGATATTAGTTTCTTAATTTCAAGCCCATTTGAACAAATGGGCCTAACTACTTATGCTTGATTTTAAAATTTTAAAATTGAAATTGGTATTTTCTTAAAACATAGAAATATTATCAAAAAGTTATATGTAGTAAAAATTACACAGAGTACCAATTTTAAGTGATCATCTCTCATTTGTAGCCATATTTTGAAATTTTTTCTTTTTATTTCTAGTATTTTAGTTACTATTACTGTTATACTAAATATATTTAGTGGCTAATTTTAGTTGATTACTTTTTCAAGTTATCTCAAATTTATAATAGGATATTAGTTTCTTAATTTCAAGCCCATTTGAACAAATGGGCCTAACTTCTTTTGCTTAATTTTAAATTTACATCCCCACACAAGGCAGTGATATTGACACCATATATGAAAATGAGACCACTATTTTTTTTTAGAGGAAACCACTATTACATGCTTACTAAATATGCATATAAGTGTTATGATGATGAATAATGATCATAGTTTAAATGTCAAATAAAAATGTATCTATGACTATCTAATCATCACCATTTTTTTATAAATAGAAAAGTGCATAATTTTGTTTGTCAAACAAACTATTAGCTAACCTATTTTCCCTATTTAGAACTACATTCCCTTGTGCAATTCAAAACTAGTTTTATCCTATGCTATTTTCATTCTCTAAATTTGTTGGATTTTTTGAACTATGTTGCAAAAACAAACTTGTATTTCTATAATTTCACTTTACGTGTTGCACTATCTAACTTTTATTTTTAATAATTATTTGTTTAGACTCTTTAATTCAATTTTTTTTTTTTTATGATTTCGTGTTTTATAAATTGGTTAAAAATTGTTTATTGGAATTGATTTTGGTTAAAATACAATAAAATATGATGTGTACTCATAGATGGTTACTACCTATAGATAGGTACTAACAATTATAATGATGTGACAATATAGGTTGCGTTTGGTAAAATTTTTGTTTTTGAATTTTTTAAACACAAAAATAGAAATATTATTTTTATTTTTGTTTTTTATTTTTAAAAAATAAAAATATGTTTGATAACTATTTTTGTTTTTTGTTTTTAAAAATAAAAAAATAATAAATGCGTGAGATAACTTTTATTTTTATGTTTTGTTTAGCAATATAAAATGAGGTGGTGATTTGAAGAAGAGAAGAAAAAAAAAAACTAAAAGTTGAAAACAAATTAAAAAAATTTTGAAAGTGAAAATTTTCTATTTTCAAAATTTAATAAATTTTGTTTAAAATTTAAAAAAAAATAATAAATAAAAATAGAGTTACCAAACACTATTTTATGTTTAATTGTCAAATTTTTAATTAATTAAATAAAAAATTATTTTTTTAATGGTTACCAAACAGCACCATAGTGATTTGGTATAGCAAGTCACATTAGAAATTGACATGAATTTGAAAAATAAAAAGTTTACAATATTATATTTTAGTAATAAATACACGTTTTTCATCAGGTAACCCTTCCAAAAATTTGAAAAAATCAAAATTTATTTTTAGCTAATTAAATAACAACTATAAATATGAATCATTGATATTATTAAAGTAATCATCAATGGATAGTAACTATTAAGAGTGCACCCACAAAAGAATTTGCTATTCTTGTAATAGCAATATGAATATCTGTCAGAGTTCCACTTATTTATCAAATAGATGACTTGGAGAGCAAAGATATCTGGACCAATAAGGACTAACTTTAACAAATTTATAAATACCGGGTCTAAAAAATATTTTTCAAAATAGAATCTCTAAATAGATATTTAATAAAAATAAAAGTTCAAAATAGTATTATCTAAAATAAATGAAAAAGCTGATTTTTTTTTTAATTCGTACAAATTAATGCATGAAAAATTTATGGTTGAGAAGAATAAAAGAAAAAAAAGGACAAAATTTAGAAACAAGATCATATGACTACATGAGTTTTGTTTACATAATCTAGCACAAATTTGTTAAAGTCAAGCATAGGCCGTACAAATTAAAGAACATGAATATGAGATTTATTTGTTGTTTAAAACACAAGAAAACAAATGTGATCTATTTAAGCTGTCAAATTATGTCTTTTTATAACTTTTCTTTGGTTGGCACTGTGAATTAATTTGGGTATTTAGTGTGTGGTGAATACTAATGGGCCCATTTCTAGGTCTGAAATGAATAGCTATTTGGGCCTACTAGATGCGACTAAATGGTCCGTTTCTATATGTGTGGGCCCATTCTAGAAAACCCATAAAACTTCTGGTAATGGGAAATGGAGTTCGTTGTCATAAAATAATTAAGGAATGGAATTTTGCTTAATTCAACGACAAAATTATGAAACACAACTCAACGTATTGAAAAATCTAAATTTGCAATTGAAACAATCATACCATTGACGATAGTCTTGAGAAATTTTTGTGATTTGTGAATGCATATATTTGTTTTTTTTTAAATAATTAAAAACATATCAAAAGACAATTATGTTGAAATGACTATTAAATAAAAAAAATATAGATATTACAGATGGCTTAGGCGACAGCTTCAGTCATATGACTCATATCAAATATTTGTTTCTTGTTCTGATATTTATTATACTTTCAAGTATATAATCATTTGGCTCTAGTATAAAGTTGGTATTATAATATGACAAAATATATTAATTGAGAAAAATAAAAAATAAAAATAATATACGTATGAGATTGTATGGTGGAGCACAAAAAAGTTATGGAGCATTATTCTTATGTTCATAGAGAAATTTGAATTTGAAACATTATGACAAATTTTTTGAGAGAATTAGGTTCACTCATTGATAAATTATTATAAAAGGAACAAAATTCTCACAAGATCATACTAATTTATAGTAAACAAACAAAAAAGCCAAAAATAACATGCAAACTATGAAGAATATTCTCATAAGATAATACAAATTTAAGTTTGAGAAAGAAAATCATGAAAATATTATTGTTTGAAGATAATGTCAGAAAATATAATGCATATGATGATTATGAATAATTCATTAGTTTTATTAAAGAATTATATATAATTGTACTGAGTTTAATATGATAAATATATCATATAAATTATTAACTTATATATTTTTTTGTTGGGTTTTGGCTAAGAGGTCTTTTCTTGCACATCTATGGCTCAGGTTCTGAGGCATCTTGATGGTTAGGAGTTGACTTTGGGCTAAGGCGGATCGAGCTAACTTCTATGGTTCCCTTAGCTTAAATGCTCTTAATTAAAAAAAAATATATATAAAAAAAATAAAAAAATGTATAATTTTATCAAAATTAAAAAAAAATTACGGGGCCTTAAATCTAATTTTTCCTAGAGCCCTAATAATGTTAGAGCCGACCCTGTTGATGGTGTTGGCCTTCTTGCTTCGATGACACTGGATACGAATGAATATCAAATCGAATTGGAAAATAGAAAAATTGTACAAGTTATACATTTCGTTACCATTTTGTGAAAAATTGTTGATTTTTGGGTAGTACTTGGGTTCCCTTGATCTTTAGCCTTTGTAGAGATCTGGATGAGTTTGCAATCCTTTTGATGAATTTCGGTGCTCGATTTTGAAGTTTAGTTTCTGTAGTGCTCGGTTAGCGCTGTCGTGTTCCCCTCAACGAGTCTGGTTGGGAATTTTTTGGATGGTTAGCGGCACTTAACTTTTGATTATGTTGTTCTTGTTTTGGTGATGGCTGGTGTTGTGTTATTTTTTTAGTGATTACTTGGTCTATATGTTTAATAATAATGTTAATCACTCTCATTGTTTTTTTTTTCTAAGAGTAGTTCGTCGATTACCAAAAATGCCTTGTTAAAAAATGTAGAATAGCTGAATTAAATTTTTTTCAAATTTGTGCATATGAAATAATAAACTATTTTTGTAATACATCTTTTTAGGTCAAAGTAATGTCCATATTAAATATTTTTAAAAATATATAAATGATACAATAGATTAAAAAGCAAATCTTCATCTACCTAATGAGTATTATAATCAGTAGTTTTCTTCCAGTAATATTAATGTAAACTCATTTAGAGTACAAATGCATCTTAAAGTCTAACCTTTGTTAATGATATATTGTAATAGAGAATCATATTGAATATTGTATCTTACATTTACTCTCATGCTTAATTACAGACATGTGGGTGGCCTTGAACATATATTCATATTACGGGTGAATATTTGACCCGCAAAACCCGAAAACTCGCACAATTTTCCCGACCTGCAACCCAAAAACTTGGTTTTTGACAAACGTCGTTAATTTCGGGTCTAAACCCGAGTATGTTCGGGATACACCCGAAACTGAACAAATAAAACAAATATTTTAATTTTAATTGAATATGATGACAAAATAACCCTAACCCCCTACCCTTTCAAATTTTTTTACCAATGCCCAATTTGTAAAAAATCAATTGAACCAAACTAATAACAAAGTTTAAAAAAAAAAGTGAAAAGTAAGAAATAAATAAAAAAAGTGTCAAAAATTGGTATTTTTGAATTTTTTTTTACCAATGCCCATTTTCGGCCCAAAACCCATTGTCAGCCTAAGCCCACCCGAAACCCAACCCCACCCGACCTAACCAAACTCGAAAGCCGAAATTACACAAAAAACCAAAAAATTTGGAGCGGGTTCGGTACCCTATTTTCCAACACGAAACCCACAAAATCCGAACCGATACACCCGAATATCCGACCCGTGTGCATCCTTAATTTAAATTAGGTGATATGTGGGGAAAAAATAAAAATAAATAAATACAAAAAAAACCACTAAACTATTAATTAGTGGGGCAAATTTTGATCTATAAGTAAGGCAAAGGCAGCATCCCCAACTGGTACATATATGGCTCCACCTTGTTTTATAGGTGTACATCACCCGTTGGACACCAAAAACCAATAATACAATCTTGGAAATTAGAGATAATAAAGTCTAATTTTAGATTTTTGGAATATGTAATTATGACTTTATTTGTTTTTGAATTGCTGCAATGATGATAAAATTTAATACGTGGCATATAATTATGAGAGATTTTCTGAAGAAAAAATATATTGCATATTTCAAAAATATTTTAACTCTAAAATTTGGATAAATTAAATAGGTTGGTTTGAAAATAGAATGTGATATATATGTTATGAAAACCCTCTCACCAAACTTGATTATACTTTCATACCTTAATATATGTATGTTTTTTTTTAAGTACAAATATTTAAAAAAAAAAAATCATGGTACGTATAGAATCAAATTAAATAAAGAGATCATAAGAAAAATTGAAAACGTGGGAGAAATTGATGAACATTATGTTTGCAATGGAATGAAAAAAAGTGATAATACAAAAGATACTAAGAAAATGTGATGAAATAAAAAATAATAGCGGAAAAAAATTAGAGAAAATTTGATATTTGAGAAAAATAAGTTGACAAAATTAAAAAGAATGATGATAAAAATGATGTGAGAAAAAGTAACAAAAAATATGCAAATTTATTTTTAAAGAAAACACAGAAATAACTTTTTTAAGCAGAAATATATGTATTTCTATTCAAGACATATTTACTTTTCCTTCCTATGTCACTATCAAGGGGTTCATCGACTAGAATTTGACGTGTATATTTATATATATTTTCAATTTAAGAGATTGATAATCATAGCATAGCTGATTATTAGATGTTAAACATGTGATTAGAAGTTAGCCCACAAAGGCATATATCAATGAAAAAGGTTAATTTGCACAAGATATTTTAGATCCTGTTTTTAAAGTTTTGTTTTCAAAAAAGAGAATTGAAAATATTTTTTGTTTTTTTCCTAAATAAGAAGGGTTTGATTAATGAATTATAATATAGTTTTTTTAATTTATACATTTTTTTAGAATTTAGATATAAAAAGCTAATAATTAGATTGAAAGATAAATTAAAGAGATGGAAGGGATGAGAGAGAAATTAATGAAATTGAGATATGTAAATATTATATTTTTAGTAGGAAATGTAAAAAGAAAAAAAATGAGGAGATAAATATTTTTAGAGAAAAAATTAAAGGGAAAAATGAGGAAAAGAAAGTGAAAAGACTGAAAATAATATATGAAAATGTAACTAGAGAAAGAATATTAATAGAAAAATAAAGAGAGAAATATTAAGGAGAATAAATAATCGATGTGAGAAAAAATGTTGTGAGAGAAAGTAACAGTTAAAAAATATAATAATTTATGGTTTTGAAGAAAACACATAAAATAGCTTTTTCTTTGTCAATCTACATATTATTATTATTATTTTAAATTATCTCAAAATGATGTTAAACACTAATTTTCTCTCCAATTTTTTTTTTTGGTTTTTAATAAAAAAAAACAATTTTTGAGGATACTATGCCAAACATTCCTTCCTGATGTTCTTCCACAGTTTTGGAGACTTATATGTGTGATTAATAATGCCTTAAATTAAAACATAAAGTAATATATGTACTGAATATATTTATATATATATAGTGGTCCAAACGCTCCCAACTTTATTTTGTTTTCAGTTTTCACCAATTCATGAATAAAATAAGGTATACATTATAACTGAACTGAGATGATAATGATATGTCTAATGAAATCATGATAATAATAACTCAGAATAATTTCCCTAAAAAGATAAATTAATTAGTATATAAAATATAAGATTCTGAGTTAGAGTAATATATACTTCTAACTCAAATTCTAACCTCTCGACCGTTCGTGAAATTCTGGGAATCTCCACACATGTGACCATTATTAATAAATTACTTATTATTCTCTCTCACTTTCTTGTCAATTTTAAAAGTAAAATTCTTCAAAAGTTTTACCAAGTTACTTTCCTTTTTCGTTTCAAAGCTTATTATTTATGTTCTTATAATTAGTCAACACTCCATAGAAATTTTTTGAGGCTTTCCTGGAAACATCGTTTGTAGAATCAGGATTGACACATATATATATATATATATGTGTGTGTGTGAGGATATAGTGAATGAAAAGAAATGGACTGATTGAAAAGAAATCTATATATGCAATAATAGTTTTTTGTTTGATCATGTATGTAAGTATATGCAATAATTTTTGTTGATTAATCATGTAATTAGAGTTGTTTTGTTTGGTTCTAAGTAAAAAATAATTCAATATATATATTCTCACATATCATTCTTTTATATAAACATAATTAAAAAAAGAATCAAATTTATTTACTATTTATTTTATTATATTAAATACTATATTGTTATGCGTCTAGAATTTTGTAGATGTAGAATTATTTATATATATAAATAAATTTTATTAATTAACAGTACATTTTCTAATCTAATATTATATATTTTGAGACTGTTGGGACATATTTTTTTTTAAAATTTTATTATGTATTATAAATGATGTGTACATTGTAGTACAGAATAAACCGACATAAGCTACCAAGAACACTCATGGAGAAAGAGTGACATCACACGTGAGCAGAAGCCACATCAGCACCACCACCTTTAGCGATCTAATACCACCATCATAGGGGACAAATACCTATGTCATATTTACGATTTTTTGGTATCGATCCAGTTTGAACTCCAACTTCTTAGTACAAAGTAAGAGGCTCGCACCGCTAGGCTAAAAACACAGCGGTAATTGTAATTGGGACATCATTGTGTTTTAATATATATATATATATTATTAGTTGAAGATACCAAGTTTTCTACGTAGTATATATATATATATATATATTAAATGATATGATTGGTGAGTATTGCTATTCATTGAGTCAAAATATGTACAAAGATACAAGCTGCCATTTAGGCTTGAATGTAGGAACGGTTGCTATGATTTTCTAATATTAGCAATATTCTAGGTAACTAAATAATACAAAGTCAATAACAAATAATTAATGGTATATCTACCATGTATATGATCTATATGTGTTCATATAAATTTACGTGGAAATTATTAGTTTACAGATTTTTAATTTATGGGAAACATTTGTTTCGTTGCATATATTGATAATTTTTTACACATATAATATATACTTTGTTCATCATTGAATTCAGTTCAAATTCAACGGTTTGAATTTGAATAATTTTATCTTTATCCTTTTAGTTTTAATAATGAGTAAAATGAAATAAAAGACAAGTTATTATGTTCGAGTGTTTTTTCATGAGCAGAGTGTTGTCTTCTCAGCGCACTAGCTAGCTAGCTAGGGTTTTGGTGTGGACGAAATTTTATCATAATTAAGCACATATATAAACAAATATTATTATGATTATTCATTACTTATATCATTGATTGCAAATTTTTACAAGTTAATAATAGGATTTATATATTTTTTTTTGACTCTGTGTTTTGTCCCATTATTTGTTTGGATCTTGTGTTTTGACAAATTACTTTTTTGATCCTATATTTTGTAAAATGGTTAAAATAGAACCATAAACTCAATTTTGATAAAGAAAACAACACAATTTTTAAGCAGAATTATTTTATTTTTGTTCTGAGTTGTTAGTTTGGTAAATTATTTGTGATTTTAGTTGAAAAATTATTGACCAAAATCGGATTTAGGGTTTTATTTTAACTATTTTATAAAACATAGGATCCAAAAAATAATTTCTCAAAATACAAAATCCAAATATATAATGGTATAAAATACAGAATTCAAAAATGCATAAACACTTAATAATAAACACGAGAACAATAATTAGTGCCCCAAAAACACGAATAATATTTGAGAATTGTGTTCTAGTCTTTATTATAATATTATAGAGTGTAGTAGCTTATAGAAATGAAACACCTTTTTCAAATAGTCAACGTCTTACCTAGAAAGAGAATTGGAATTGGCCCCCTCTGCACATTGTCCAATAATTATCGTCGATGAAATTGTTCTATCTCATAAGCTATAATTGGGTTCCAGTTTCTTGTGATAATTAGTGAGAGAGCTAATTATTCTAATCAGCTAATTGATTAATTAATAAGATTAGGATTACTTTTTATGGTGCGTTTTCGACTCGACGAAAACAACTTTATCAGATATTTGTATTTACACTTATACAATTGTTTATAGTATATTATAGATAATATGGCTTAATTAAATGGTTAACAACTACAATACTACAATATTCTCCTTAATATACTATGTATAATAATAATACGATGAAAATAGCAAAATTCAGGACCAATTAATAAAAGGGAAATCTACAAAAAATACACTAAAAGTAAAAAAAAATCTGAAAAATACAGTGCTTTACAAAAATATGAAATGACAGAAGTGTAAATACGGAGTGACAAAATCATAAATAAAAGCTGTAAAATATAATTTTTTGTGATCAACGTATACAAACTAGTAAATATGTGTTACAAACTTGTAAATGTCTGTTACATGTTTATAAATAATATTTACAAAATTAGTTATAGAATTGCAGATTTTTTTTTGTAGATAAAACTTACAAATAAATTCGTAGCTAATTTTTTTTTTTTTTTGTAACAATAGTTTTACAAATATAGTTTTACAACTAAGAAAGATATTTTTGTAACTAACATTTACGAAAATATTTTATAGTTAAGAAATCATAAACAAAATATACATAAAAATATTATACTTTTTCATATTGTTACAATATTGTACCAAAAAATTACATGAACTATCATATTTATGCTATACAACTTAAAAATATAAATTTAAGATATTCGTTATTATTTATAAAACATTTTATTGAATGTAGTGGTGAAATATAATATTTTTTTAAACAAGTTTTACATTTTTGTAACAACAATTTACAAAACTAATTTCACAACTAAAAAATTTATTTTTGTAACTCACATTTACGTAAATATTTATAAATTTATTTAACATGATTATTACAAAGATTTACAAAATTAATTTTTTAACTTTAAATATATTTTTGTAACAAAACTTGAAACTTAGATTAGATTATGATTTTGCTTTAACATTGAGTGTATAATAATAATGTGATTATCTTTAACTCTATATTGTAACATATAGTTATTAATATTAATTTTAATTAATTGCATATTTTAACTTGTATAAATATTTATTTATTTTTTGAGTAATTGTATAAATATTAATTTTAATATTAATAAATACATTCATTTTAAATAAAAATAAATTAATCTACTTTATTTTATTTTATTGAAGATAGGAACTATAATTACTAATTAAAAATTGAGATAAAAAAGACAAAAAAAAAAAAAAAAACAAACGGTCAACATATATATACCGTTGGGGAAAAATGTATTTTTGTAATTTATTTAACATACCATATAAAACATTTTTTTTTATATTACGGTGAGAGATATAATTAATCCTTCATAAAATACTTGTCTTTTCTTAGAATATAATATCTCTTCGGTAAGAATATTAAATTATTTATAACAATATAAGTTACTTCGTTTATTATTAATTTATTTTAAATTGGAAAAACCCATAGTTCCTTAGCGGACATTATTCGATCCACTATCTTAAGAGGCAGTGTCAAATCTATTCAATAAGAAGGGACCATGGTCCTCCCCTCCTATTTTTTTTTTTTAAATTATATAAATATATATACAAATTTGAGAATAATTAGCACTTAAAGAATAATACCATACTATATTTTACTCTTCAAAATTACTATATGATTTCTCCTAAAACTTCTTCCAAATTCTGTCATTTAAAGTACGTTCCATTAATACTCTTAACATGTTGTCATTTTAAGAGGGGTTGTTGGTAAAAAAAACATAATTTTGTTGTCGATATAAATTTATAGTTTGATGAAACAAACATAAAATTATAATTTTCTAGATATATTATGTGGAAAATAATTGTTTGAATCTATGTAACTTTCCCAAATTTTTGTTCAAACGAGACTGAAATTAAAAAAATTAATTAAACATATTTTAAAAATCTATCATATAATGTGTATAAAAAGACTTTAAGTTTAGATAAAATAAATATATATTATATACTTGTGTGGTTTTCAAGAAAAAACATATATCGGACAACATTTAAGATAGAATATTACATATATTACTTTCAGTCTGTTTTATACACATATATCAAATCAAATCAAATAATACAAATTGTATATTTTAGTGCTAAACTTTATGAAGACACTATTAAGTCATTATTAAATGATGAAAATATTAAATATATATATAATATAGTGTTAAGTCACCAATCGAATCTTATTACCTTTAAACACAAACTAATAAAACCAAATTAATCAGTCAAAAATAAAATAAAAAATAAAAACTAATTAATAAACCAGCCGCCCACACCAACCATAGTTTAGATGTCAGATTAACAATATTTTTACGTCATTCATGCATTGTGGATAACTTTCTTTTATCTAAAATCAATATGATAATTGATTAAGGTAAAAAAAAAAATTAATTAAAATTATTGGTAAGTCATGATCCTCCGACAAATTTGACCATATTGGTTTGACATGATCACATTTTCTACTTTTTACCCTGGTAAGACACCTGGGATTTGGATTAGTAGTAGTTAATTTGGATTACAGGCACGTATTAATCAGATAATCAGATTCTTAATTATTATACATGTACAATATTGGGAGACAGCAGAAACACATTAATTAATTAATTAATAATGTTATAATTTGAATATATAGTAATGACAAATAATATATGTCTAATATTATTAGTCTTTCCCATGTATCATATTCCCTACCATATGTATAATCACTCATTTGAAAATGTGATCTGATTATTAATTGATTTTTATGAAGAAAAACAAATGAGAACATAAGATATTTATATGAAGAAAAAAAAAATGCTCGACAGATATGATGTCAAGAAATCAAGAATCAGATCAATGTCGAGAATTTAGAATTTCTTATAGGTATCGAAGATGTTTTGAAATAAAACAAAAATATCGTATAAAATGATTATAAAAGATATAGTTATAGGAAAATAAAAACAGTTTCTTTATTCTGAATTATATAAAGGAATAAAAACAGTTTTTATTTCTTCGTAGTTGAAATTTAGTAATGTAAAAACAGTTTTATTAATTTACTAAGTAAACGTAAAAAGCAGTAGAATAATGTGAAAAATAAAAATAAAAAATAACAACAACAAAACATAAAGGTGTAACGTTGTCAATGCAATTTAAAAAATAAAATAAAATAAAATAAAACCACTAATAATAAAAAGAGAAGAAAGACAGAGATAAAAAGATAACCATTCTCCCCATAATTAGCGCGTCAAATATGGCCCCATCATTTTACCTAAGGATTCTATCGACCATGCAATTTAGGTAATATTAAATTTAATATATATGATAATTTTTTTTTTTAGGGACTTCACTTTAAGTCCTATCGGTAGGATTTTCAGTGTTTTTTCGACTCGTGAATAGTTTTCAGCGCGACTTTTTTTTATGACTGTGTATATTATAGCTATTTAGAGCATCCTGCAAATTTTTAGAAAATTCTGAATAGTTTACAGTACCGAAAACTAGGTTCAAACATATTGTTTTTCACGCGCATAAAAAAAATTAGTCACACATGCAATAACATGTTTGTAACCTAATTTTTGGTCCAGTAAACTATTCAGAATTTTCTGAAAGTTTGTATGATGCTCTAAATAGATACAATATACACGGTCATAAAAAAAAATCGCGCTGAAAACTGTTCACGGGTCGAGAAACACTGAAAATTCTACCAATAGAGCTTAAAGTAAAACCCTGGTGGGAAAATTCCCCTATATATATATATATCTGTATATGATCTTCTTTATCCAATTATCCATGGAGGTACATAGGGTTTTCCAACATATATATATGCTATAAAAAATTCATTTAATTACTATATTTATATACTCGACAACACAAACACAAATATATATATATATATTTGTATTATATATGAATAGAGAGTGTTTCTATGGTAGGAGCTAGAAAAATAAGTACATCGATACCTTTTTTGTGTTCTCTTCTACTCTCAATAATTTTGGGAGAGATTTTTTTTATGGCTGTGTATATTGTAGTTATTTAGAACATCTTATAATTTTTTTAGAAAATTTTAAATAGTTTACAATATCGAAAACTAGGTTCAAACAAGTTATTTTCCACACAGATAAAAATAATTAGCCATAAGTGCAATGTTTTATTTGAACTTTATTTTTGACACTGTAAATTATTCAAAATTTTACGAAAGTTTAGAGAATATTTTAAATAACTAGAATAAACACAGTTATAAAAAAATTCACACCCAAAACTATTAGGAAACACCAAAAAGGCGCAGTAGTGCAATTCTTTTTTAGCCCCTACAAAAAAAAATCTTATATATAAAAATGAATAGTAAAATTTATCTTATGATCTGTAGAAATTAATATATAGGACTAATTAGGAAACAATCCCAATTTTTATCATAAATGTATGAAATGAAATGATGAGAAAGACAGGACCTTAAATTTTCTGGTTTTGTCTTCGAGTTTGATTTAACATGAATGTTATATATATATATATATATGATTTATGACATATATAATAGTCACGTAAAGTAAATTAAGAATCGAACGGATAAGAAAATATCCCTTTTTTGAGCATATATATATATATATAACTTTCATTTTTAATTACGTGACGAATTATGTGCGTAGCACTAAAGTAATTAATCATACAATTAATCTTTAATTAGTTTTACCTATTTCAGACAATATATTCTCTCCCACGACGCAGTTGCGCATGTTCTTAAATGCACAAGCAAGTACTATATCAGCCCCCACTATAGCTAAAATATATATATATATATATATACACAAACATACATATTATATATGTATATGTATATATATATATGAATGTAAATATATAATATCTATAAATAGTACTAGCATCGAAGATACACATAACTTTCATGATTAGTTACGTAAGGTACTGATTTTTTTCTATCTAACATGATTAAATGCGTTGTATATATATATTTAGTAAGTTCATCATTAGATCTACCGATCTAGTATCTAGAAAATGAAAATGAAAAAAAATAAATAAAAAAACTTTATCATTGGTCGGATTTTATCTCAAACAAAAAATAAAATCGAAAAATATTTTATTGGTCGAAACATCTCAACTTAAATAATAATCGTACAAAGTCTCTTTTTTTTCTTTCTCTCTCTCTTATAATCAAGTTGAAGAAAAAGAAAAAGCAGTTTGCACCCCAGACAAGACGGTGAGAAGAAAAGAAAAAAAGAAAGTGAAAAAGAGGTTTATATTATATGATGATCATGAAGATGAAGATGGTAATAAATAAATAATTATAATTATATATATAGGGTCCACGGTTTATTAATTATCTCGTGCTCTATTAATATATATTAATTTATATATAATAACAATTTTGTAAAACGTCTTATCACTAAAAATATATATATATAAATAATGTAAAAGGTGATCGCCTTTTTTATTCTATCTTTATTGAATGGTATGTGAAAAGTTAGGTGTGGAGGTGAGTGAGAGCTAGAAAAAACCAGGAGATCGAAAACATCTTTGGCCAATCTAACCATGGCAACTGGATATATTCATATATATATATATATATCTATAGATGATACTTTTATAGTGCATCTGCACAAGTAAATACTTTTTTGTGTTTTTGGCTCCTTACCACTTTTTGGTGTGATTTTTTCAATCGACGTGTATATTGTAAATTTTTAGATAATTTATTACAGTATCGAAAATTAAACTTAAAATGATTGTTACACGACGAGTTTTTATAACAACATAAATTATTAAAAATTTACATTATACTTTAAATAATTAAAATATTCACAATCACAAAAAAGTTATACACGGATCTATGGAATTATCCACTATAAATATATATGTTTTTTTTATATATATATTAATTGCGTGTGGTATCAAAATCCGATGAAGAAGTCAGCGTTATGCTATAATTAACTTTTGTCAGGCTTTTCAATATAGATAACGAAAAAGACCAAGACCACAACATATAAAGTTACATATATAATTACAGCACCCAGAAATTAGATAACACTTAACAAAGGTTTTAATTAATGGAGCAAATTAATTAAGACATTTATATATATATATATATAAATAACAGTAATTATTAAAAAGGAGGAGAAAAAGATAATAATAGTTTCTAATTTGACAATACCACACTAACCCTCATCAAAAGTAATTATACTATATCTATTCTAGAATATTTGATCATGATCATCATCAAAATATCTCTCCTAATTTATTTATGTAACACCAAAAGAAGTCTTATTAGTTATAGAATAACATAATATATTTCGATCTCTCTCTACGTAACTTATACGTACATACGTACGTACGTACCTATATAGTACTATTATATGTATATATAATAATATCATATCTTTTCAATGCTACCATTATACCGACAAGTGGCATAATGGATCTGACGATGACGACGGTGACGACGACGATCTAGCGAAACTCCAAAGATCGTTTTCATTGTAGTTTTGGTTGTGAAGATTCGATGTGGTTCTAGTTGAGGTAGTCATGTCAGTACCGGAACGTAGGTACGGATACGAAGACATCTGTACGACGTCGTCTTCGTCGTCAACTACAGTCTGTGGATCAGTAGTGCAAAACGACATGACGTTTTGAATGTCGCCGAAGCAAGATAGTACTTGCTTGGAAGTCTCTTCGTGATCTTGGCCATTGAGCTGGGACGCCACAAGCCTGTCGAGGGCAACCCAGTCATTGACTCTGTTGGGGACCATTACTGGTTTTGGGTCTTCGGTTCTCCGGTGGTCTGAGGAGGAGGGTTCGGTTTCCATGAGCATGTCGTACTCCATCGACTGATGATGATCGTAGCTGTAAGGTTTGTAAGGAGAAACGCTGTCGTTTAAGGGCAGAGAATGAAGAGTACTGCTATTGTTGTTGTTGGTGGTAGTGGTGGTTGGGCTCTCTTGAAGCCTTGGGAGATGCATGAAGTTTTGGTGGAAAACAGCGTCGCCACCTCCCACGGCGGCGTTCTTGTTCGACGACGTCAGGTACCGCTCGGCAGAGATGTTGGCTAGGGAGTCATTTTCAAGCTTACAAGTTCTTCCCATGTATAGAAGTATCTGGTCCAAAACGCCGTCGTTTCTCGGACAAGGCATCTGGAGATGATGATGATGAAGATGAGAGTGGTTATTACCATTATTATTCATGTTTGAATCTCCTGACATGGATGATGACGTGGCACCTTTGGGACTGTCTAGTGATTTCTGGTAATTCTTCTTCTTGAATACACGGCAAACCACCCAACCATCTTCGGAAACTGAATCAGCTACCATCTGATTTGAAACCTGTTATACATAAAAATATAAAATTAAATATATGTTATAAATTAATAATTTAGCTAGGTAGCTAGTAACAACAAAAATTTAGAATAAAATATATGAAATAGTGATGTGTAATTAATGAGCATATAGCTTTAATTAATTGAAAACGAAACAAAATAGTATTTTTGGTAGCAGAATTTTGGTATATATAATAAATTAAAGTAACCACAATAATGGAGATGATCATAATTGAAGAACATGGGCCTTGGGGTTGGGGGGGCTTACAACTGTGGAGTCATGAGTGCTTTCGTCTAATCTATATTCATGCATGATCCAATCAGATTTTTGACCATGTGGAGCTCTTCCTTTGTAGAACACTAGTGTCTTTCTCAGTCCAATTCTTTTGAACCCACTATAAATGATCTTGTCCCGGCCGGTGGCTTTCCAGAACCCGGCCGCGGTGGCGCGGTTCGTTCGGGTTCCGGTAGGGTATTTCTTGTCTTTGTGACTGAAGAAGTACCAATCATTTTGTGGTGTGGATCCAATCTTGCACTTTTCTACAAAGTATCACCAAAAATAAAGTCTTGAATTAATTAAGATTTACACTTAGTCAAATTCTAGAGTATATTGTAATGTTAATATACTACTACTACTGCGTATACTACCACGTATACGTATACGTACCTTGGATATCCCAGGGTTCAAGCTTGTTGAGATCAACTTCACGAATTACATCGAGATCAATCTTTTCGAAAGCCACTTTTTTCCTGAGGTAGTAGTGAAGAAGCTCCTCCTCGGTTGGGTGGAACCGGAAGCCTGGAGGCACCTGAGACTGGCCATTAATGGATAGATTCATATCTTCAGACATGTAAAAACTCCAGTATATATATATATATAGAGAGAGAGAGAGAGAGAGAGAACAATATGTATCTTGATGATGATGATGATGATGATGGGCAAAATTTGAAAACAAAAGCCGAAGAAAGTGTTGTGGTGTATAAGAAACTAGTATTTATCTATCGCAAGGAAATGAACATATATAATCAAGTAGAGAGAGAGAGAGAGAGAGCAAAAAAAGGGAAAAGAGAAAGAGAAAATAATGGAAAGAGAGAAGGAAAACGAAGGACGAAATAACAAGATGTGCGTAAAGAGGTAACGAAGTCATGATAATTTATAATGGGGTGTAGGGCAAGGTAGGGGGAAGGGTCCAAAATTGCATGAAAAGCTTAAGGTATCATGGCCATTAGTGTACTTAGTCGTGGGGTCCAAGGAGAGTCCCTCCTCTTGGAGAGATGATCGAGCCAACCACCTAAAACTATATAGGGCTATTACATATTGAGAAATTTAGAGAAAGGGTCCCACAAAAAAACAAAAAAGAGAAAGAGACTATAGTAATTGGCTAGGGTTTTGTAGGGTCCACGTACTACTACTTGTGTGTATATGTAGTAAAGATTCAATATTTCATCCCGCAAATTTGAATTTAATAAAGGGATGTGGTATTAGTTAGTTTAATATTGGATCTCACATATTTGAATTTAATAAATAATATGAAATATTGCTGATCAATTATGAGGTGTCATCTCATGTAGTGTTGGGCACCTTAAGGTGTCAAATACCAATACTGTTTAATAAATATTATGAGGTATCGCAAACCAATTATGAGGTGTCACCTCATGCAGGTATTAGGCACCTTAAGGTGCCAAATAGAAACACTATTCTTTAATAAATATTATGAGATATCGATAACCAATTGTAACCGTAAAGTGCCACCACATGTGGTAGTGTTGGAAACCGTAAGGTGACATATAACAACACTCACTCATGTAGTAAAAGCTTTAACCCTATTGTAATTGAAAAAAAAAA
The DNA here is from genome assembly GCF_963169125.1 of Humulus lupulus. NCBI lineage: Eukaryota > Viridiplantae > Streptophyta > Magnoliopsida > Rosales > Cannabaceae > Humulus > Humulus lupulus. The sequence goes on from NC_084797.1 coordinate 243,876,909, forward strand.
GCGTGATTATATATATATATATATATGTATATATGTAAAGTGGTGTGTGTGTGTGTGGGAAGAGAGGAGGGCACGCCCACATCTCAACTATGACGGTCGACCTTAATATCTCATTGAAAAGTACCTCTGAAACCACCACTATCCCACAAAAACAACTCTCTCATATATCCCTATTTAATTCTCTGTGGAACGTCACTCGTTTTACTTGTGCAACCACCTCAACGACAAGAAGCCCTAATAGAGAGAGAGAGAGAGAGAGAGAATATGGGGTCGGAGGCACTGAGCTTTCATTCATGGTCCCGTAGAGGAAGAAAGATATGATGATTTTTTTTTTTGTTTTTTTTTTTGGTGGAGAGTTTGTATCTAATTACAAGTATTGGTCTTTCCTTTCCAAAATTTTAACTTTCAAATGAATTATGTAATGTTGATGTGTTATATTCCTAAATAGGATGATATGTACCTTCGTTTTCCAATTCAACTTCTTGTCTAGAAATAACCAATAAAACTTTAACCATCCCATTTCTCTAATTGCAATTGAACTAGCAGTAAAAAAATCCATATTTTTTTTGTTTTTTTTTTCAAACATTTAAATAAAAATAGCAAATTTTAAATGATTTATCACGTATTCAATTGAGTAAAAAATCCATATATATGTTTGTGTAATTTTTTTGTCTGATTATACCTAGCTAAATTAATTTGACGTGATGATTGTGTTATTGATTCAAACTATAAATGTTTAATATATTTGAATTAATTAAATTACTATATACATAAATATTTTTTTTTAGTGATATATTTAAACAAAAAATGTTACTGACTTTAATCAATAATTAATTTATTATCTATACGCAAAAGAGATAGCTACTTTTAAGCACACGTTCCACACATATCATAGATAATAATAATAATAATAAACTATTTCTTCTTACTTCTTTGGTTTTAATTTTCAACTTTTTTTCTGTTGTCCAATGATTTAGATATGCAATAATAACTTCTCAATCTTTTAATATTTGATGATATGAGAGATAGATTAGACAAAGAAATTCGTAGAAGAATAGAAATTTCTCATATGATGAATTGAGTACCAATCAACCAAGACTTTTCTATTCATATTTCATATATATATATATATATATATATATACTTCTCTACTTGGTAGTGTTATTTATGAAAAGTATTGTTTACCCTTTAGTTGTTTGATTTTTCTTGAATGATCGAACATCGTCCCTCTTAAAGAGTTTGGCCCAATGGATCATATCATATTCGTAAAAGTATGATGGCTTTAAGGGGAACACTTTGAGCTATATATTGATCAACAAGTCAGAGTAGAGAGAGAGTTGCGTAAAGGAACTAAACTGCATGTTGTTACTTTCACTAATAATTAGATAAACCCTAATATGTATGTAGGCTTCATATGCTGAGCATATATATATATATATATATTATATATATGGAGCAAATACAACCCATTCATTTTTTTTGACAATATTTCGGTGCATTTTTTTTCGATCTATTTTCTGCACCTAGATAGATATAATCTAAATTTTTTTATATGACGGTGTATATTGTAGTTATCTAGACTATTCTACAAATTTTCATGAAATGCTGAATAAATTATACTATCGAAAATATGGTTCAAACAGCTTATTGCACGTGTGTTTATTTTTTTGTATACGATTGTAAAAATCATTTTCAGCATTGTAAATTATTCGAAATATTAAATTAAAAAGATAATTTTTTATTATAAAAATATACAATTTAAAATTTTTGGGGAAACATGGCACACTCTACACTACTACATGTAGTTCCGCCACTGCATTTATTGTATAGTGTTGATCACATTACAAATTTTGTGAACAAACAAAGTGTTTAATTAATTTAATTCATTTGTTCTGAACTAATAAATGCATACACATTTGCTAATAGTCTGAACAGTGATTAGACAATAAACCCTAAATTAATTAATTTTGTCTCAAAATGTGAACGAGAAATTTGACATAATATGGTAGCAGCAACCTTGGACTCTCTCTCTCTTGCATGTATATATATATAAATGTACAAATGTACGTATTTAATTAATTAATAACACCCACTGAGAAAACGAACTTTGATAACAAATAGCTAAAATTACTTTGAGTTGTTTATATCCACAGGATCAGGTTATTATAAAAACTAATTAAAATCATAATAATAAAGTCATCCCAGCATCATCACTAAACGACAGCGTTTTATCCATAACATCTACTAGCCTTGTCTTTACATAACAAAAATTTGCATAATTGCCCTCAAACTCTACTTTATTTAGTCTTTGCTGTTAAATTCTCTCAATTTTCTTTAACATCCATGATGGTACTGCTACTGCTACCTCATTTATGAATAGTACTGTTTGAATTAAGACCGTTTGATGTTGATTAATTCGATCGTGTGACCCCACACGTGTTAAAAATTACCTCCACACGTGTGAGTGGTACGTGCGCCATTACATGCTAAATAATAATAATAATAATCCCACGTACATACGTACATCGATCCATATATAATTTCTCGTTATTATTAATTAATAATTGACTCCTTTTTTATATATAGTACGTAGAATGTGAAACCAAAAAAGTATATAGATTAATGACGTCACTGTAGCCTAAACTTGCGCAATTATTAATTTCTTCATAGCCTTAATTATTATTATTAGACCTAATAATAAAAAATAAAAACACAACCAATTTTTTTTTATATTGTATAGTATTTTAATGATGTTATTAAGTCTTGAAAAACATAATGTTAAAATTATGGAAAGTCAAAATCCAAATTTTAACAACCTTAGTCACTACAAGTCTGTCTAGTATGGATCCATGTGACCAACAATTTTGCTCATGTTATCTCTTATGATTGTGTTTGAGTATTTTTACCGACAAAAAACTTTGCCCACTTCCCATTCATTTTAGTGCATATTTCTCTCTCTATCTCTCTTCCACTTTCTCTCTCTAAGTTAACGGTAGCACTAAAAATATAAATATGTAAAAATTTATATATATATAATTATATAAATATATATATATATGTTCTGTTATGAGGTCTCCATGTCTCAGCTTTAATCATGATCGTTATTACTCCAAATTCTATGCCTAATCATGATTTTTTGGGAGACAAATTGACGGAGCAACCACTTCTACTAACCTGCACTGGACATCTCATCTGAACCCCATCACCTTATTACTTTCATATAATTAATTTTTATTATTATTTTTTTCTTGTTGGGTTTAAGTAGTTGAAAAAATATTTAACGTTATTTAATTATTTATTTAGTTAAATGGAATTTTTTTGGTAGGGAAGGGACTGTTTTTAATAAACTAATCACTATTTATAAATATTTTTAATATTTTCGGTACATGATGATTTATAATGTAGTTACAGAATTTTTTTATATTTTATTAAGAAATTTCGAGTAATTTAAAATGTCGAAATCACTGTTTTTAATAATAATTTTTTTGGTAAGGAAGGGATTGTTTTTAATTAATCACTGTTTATAGATATTTTTACTATGTTCGGTCCATGGATAAGTTATAATATCTTTTTTATATGACGGTCTATAGTATAGTTATAGGGTTTTCTCATATTTTTTAAAGAAATTTCGAGTAATTTAGAATGCCGAAATCAGGATTCTAATAATTTGTTGCACGTCCGTATAAATATTGAAATAAACACACTAAATTATTCAAAAAATTTTGAAAATTTGTGAGAGGTCCTGTATTAACAAAAATGAGAGTTTTATTTTGTTTATGTTTCTTAAATATATATATTTATTTTTCAAACAATCTTTACAATTAATCCAACGGTTGATATATAGAATACAATAATTCCAAATTTTGTTCCACTACTTTATATACTTATTATTAGTTAGCTGTGATGCTTTTCAAAATAATGATGGAAATTTAATTTATTAATGACGTGATTTATTACAACATTTATATATATAAAGGGTGATTTATAATGAGAGAAAAAAGCTAGGGATGAAGATTGATATGATCAGACGTGACGGATTAAGGAAATGTGATATGTATGATTTTAATTATAATTTTAGTGTAAACTTTATGAATATTTATATATATATATATTTAAAAAGATTATTCGAATAAAAAAGTGGGGCCATGATGTTGATGAAAACTATATAGAAAGTTTGCATGAGAAGCCATTTAAGGATACCGATGATGTTGTTGGAAAATATTATCAAAGCAAATATGTTCTTTAGCTAGCTAGCTAAGTACCAAAATATATAAATATATATATATATATATATTAATATATGTGTCCAAAAATACAACAGCTTTATTCAAATATAAAGTCTTATATTGTAATATTTATATATATATAGCCGTTATAATTCAAGTGAAAAATGTAAAATGTGTCAATTTTTTTTTAACTAATTACTTAATTGGTAATGTTTTTGTTAAAATTTTCTGAAAATGTACTGGCCAATTTAATTAGGATTTTTCGAACTTTAAGGACTTAATTAATGTAAGGTCTAGTTGTACATAAGAGAGAACACAAAATGGAACCAAGATTATAGATGATGAAAAAGGAAAATAAATTACAAAACTATTTAGAGATGGCAATTTACAGCAATAATTGTCTGTTGGGATAAAAGAACTGTGTATAATATATACAAACATTTTTTTCCCTGATTTATAAGTCAAAGATATTTACTTTTAAATTTATTATTATAAATATTATTATATTGCAAGTTAAATATATCATATCAATTTTGATCGTGTGTCCTGATAGAGACTTTATTTTGAGATAAAAATTTATAGCTAGGTTGCTTAACTTTATACATATTTTTTTCTTCTCTTCACACTCCTTTTTTTAACAAATCTCTCTTAAATATAAAATTTCGATATTTTCACACAATCCCTAAGCAAAATTTAGTACTAAAACAATGATGTAGTTAAGTTATATAATAAAGTGCTCTTACTGTCAATATTCATTGAAAAATGGTATTTTTGATAATTTATTGAAATAATAATTTTCTTTTTCTTTTCTTAAAATTTTATAGTCACGACATTGTCAACGCTATAGACCTCAAACATTTTGGTACCGACCTCTTATCTAGTGGAGGGAATAGTTGAAAATATCTTGCTCTATAACGACGAGCAAGATAACTTTTTATTTTATATATATAATTTTAATTTATGTCTTATTTTACTAATTAATACAAATGTATAGCGTTGATATTGTCATAGCTATAGACTTGTTAAAATAATTGGAGGGAAACAAACCGACAAATAATTGAAGGGAAGAACTCACAAGCAATTTACCACGAAAAATTGCAAGACTGCGACAGCAAGTTCAGGAATTACTTTAGCAACAACGACAACAGGCTCAGCCTCTGCCGCAACCACAGCCGCAACAAATAGCCCAGCACCTCATCAAGGTGGTCCATATGGAGGATGGGCAATGGCGAACTATGCGCCATACCCTGCTCCGCACATGGAGCCAGTTTATGAGCGGTTTCGTAAGCAACACGCTCCGAACTTGGAAGGGACTACGGATTTTTCGAAATTGTATGGTCATCTTAGGGATTTTTCGAAATTGTATATTAGGTTATATTTATATGTTAAGTTATATAATTTATGGTATTTATTAAGTTTTTATATCATATATGTTATATGATTTTGAGCATATGTTGATGCATTTACTATAAAAATTAGGGTTTTTGTATTGCATTAATGTGTAGTTTGTCTATTGTTATTGTTTTGAGAATATAAAATTGAATGATTTGCAAAATGTATATAGTCATTATGTTGTCTGCTTTTTTCTATCATTTTTTTCAAGAATTATAATAGTTGGATAAGATTTTTTTTTAAAAATAAATAAAAACTAATAATCTGTTAAACTCTATTCAAGTGCTCGCAGCTGTATTTGTGTGTTGACAAAAAAAAACATCTGTCAACAATAATATAAATAAATAAATCCAAAATTATGAAACATAACTGAGAAATACTATGAAAGACAAAGGTCCCACATAACAAAAATTATATAGAAATTTGTGACAATATATCCATGGGTTGACCTAGTTTTCTATATATTTTACAGTTTGACAAACTTTATTTCAAACTTTGCAAAGGGTGCAATGTCTTTCTTATTATTATATATACTTGATTTTGCTTTTATGGCTATTGTCTGGTCTTTAGTCTTTGGTATAAGGTCATTAGTTCAATTTTTTGGAAATATATCAAGATTAAAATTTGTAGTGGATGAAACCTAATAGAATTCACCTATGAGAAAAATTGGTCAAAATAGTCTAACTATACCATATTTTTCTTATTAAAATAGAATTGTATAAAGTTTATACCAAAACATTTAATAACATATATTATGCTTGTACTTACCAGTTAATTAATTCACCCAAAAGTTATGGAGTCATGCTTAGTTATTCCTTTAACCAATTTATTAAAAAAAAAAAGCATATTCGTTTATTACCAGTTTATTCCATAAAAGCTTATAACTGTGCTATTAAAACACCACCAAAGTTTTCAATCCTTATTCTCCAATGAATAATGTGAGAAAATTTCCTACAATTTTAAATTTATTTACACAATAGTGAAAATAGAGAAATGAGAATAGTAATGCGAATAAAAATAGGAATAGAAAATTTAAAATTAATAAAAATATAATTATAATATTTTTTATGGGGAATTCTCCTATAGGGGTTTCATTTTAAGCTCTACCGGTAGGGCTCTCAGTGTTTACAACCCGTGTACAGTTTTCGGCGCGATTTTTTTTATGACTGTATATATTGTAGCTATTTAGAGAATCCTGCAAATTTTCAGAAAATTCCGAATAGTTTACAGTACCGAATACTAGGTTCAAACATGTTGTTGCACTCGTGACTAATTTTTTTTATGCGCGTGTAAAACAACATATTTGAACCTAGTTTTCGGTACTGTAAACTATTCGAAATTTTCTAAAAATTTGCAGGATGCTCTAAATAGTTACAATATACACAGTCATAAAAAAAATCGCGCCGAAAACTGTTTACGGGTCGAGAAACACTGAGAGTCCTACCGATAGGACTTAAAGTGAAGCCCCTATAAAAAAATTGTCCTATTTTTTATAATAGGTTGGAATAATCTTTTCTTACATTTTTGAAAAAAAAAATCACCATTTTGGTTATTCGAAACTATAGTACCAATAAATTGATTTTTTTGATCATAGGAAAGGTTGTTCCTTTAAAAATTAGAATTAAGGAGAGGACATTCAAACTTATGATAAAATAAAATTATAAATGTTCTTTATTAATTTTAAGTTATATTTTATTCAATTCTCATTCAGTTCATCATATTCCCATGATTCTCATTCCCATTTTATTTTTTCGTTACTCCTAAACTAAATGAACTTTTAGTTTTTAATTGAATAAAGAAAAGAGTCTTTTGAAAAAATGACTTATTTTTAAAGTTATTTTGCATTCTAGTCAAGTTTTAATATTTTTTTGTAAAATAATCTCTCATAATTTAGACAGTTAGTCGAAAAATTCAAAAAGTCGGTCAAAAATTTTAGACAGCTGGTCAAAAAATTTAAATAACTGATCGAATTTTAGACAGATTATTTTGCAAAAAATTATCGAAAGTAGGTCAGAATGTAAAATCACTTAAAAAAAAAGTCTTTTTCATTAATGTTTCTAAAGAAAATGAATGAAAAAATATGCATTTCTATTCAATCATATTCCTTTACCCAACCAAAGAGGGGTCTAAATTACCTAAAACTAATTATTATGTAATTCAATAATCCAAACTTGATATTGAGCTTTCTCTTTTGTCTTGAATTCATTGTGAGCGGGCGTCACGGTGACGACTAGTCAAGTTTTTTTGTACATTGCATATTGCAATATAAGAGTAATAATAATAAAAAAAAAACAATAATAATTATGGAGAAAGTGAAAAAACAAAAAAATTGACAGTAATTGAAAGAATCAACGTGCCTAATTGACAATTGGTAGTCTGTCTTCCCTTAATTATCTTTTTTTTTTTTTTTACTTTTAGTGGGGTTGGAGGAATATATTCTATCTTGATTTTCTACAAATGGCTATTTTAATTATAATATTAATTTTTTTACAATATTTTATAAAATATTAATCAATATTCCAAGATTCCCTTCTGATTTTATTTTATTAATCATGTATAGTAAGGGAATAACTTTCTGTCAAAATATTTAGGATTTTTACCTATCGTGCTTCTGAATTATTCACTGTATTGTAAAGTGAGACTTTTGTCCATTGTGACTGACGGCATGCTGATGTAATTCTTTGTTTGTTGATGTGTTTTGACTACATCAGCTGCATGGGTAATTTAAAAATATTAAAAAAAACTATTTTTTCATAAAAAATTAGTTATTTTTTAAAAATACATTATCCTAAAAATAATTTAATGTAAATCAAATTTTACAAAACTAACCTTTTTTATAAGCTATGATTTATTTTTAATTTATCAATTTATAATAAAAAAATTAATATTTTTAAATTATTTTTATTAAAATAAATATGTAGTGTCGACCTTATCAAAACACATCAACATGTCGTGAACTATATTAGACAAAATTGGACAGAAGTCACTTTACAACACTGTGAATAGTTCGAAGAGATTTTTGATGACCCTAAATATCATTCAGAACGATAATGTATATGCCATATTTCATAGATAAAAATCCTAAATAATTTTTTTTTTAGTAGATTGGTGTAAATGTCTCTGACCAATAAAACACTGTTAAATTTAAATGTCATACGATTTGCAACATGATAAATGTTATTCTAAACTATACACACACATTATATATATTATCATAGTAATATAGGGTTAGTGAATCTAGTTGCTATTGTATTTTAATTGAATGAAACGTTATTATATGATTTGTATTTACCAATATTTATGACCAATCAATGAATTTGCTTCCTTTTTTGTCGGATAAAGTTAATGTAATAATATGAGCTAGCTGTGTAATCTAAATATAAAGATGAAATTATATTATAATGTAAAGTATATCCTTTTTGTTTTGATTCATAAAGTTCGTTTATATAGTTTAGTAAAGAATGAAAATAAAATCATCTTCATCATCAGAAAAAAAAAAAAACTATTCCCCATTCTGATTAGTAATATTCCAAATTCAATGTATTATATAATACTATTCCTTATTTATTGCAGTTGTAATAAAAAAAATCATTGTATGTAATTATATTCATGTGAATTAGAGACATTAATTAGGTGATAACATATTTGTACTAATAAAATTCACATTTGCATATATAAATATAACCCAAAATATTTCATTCCTTCACTTATTCTGTCTCATGGTAAAAATTTATCAGTAATTATGATTAATTATGTTGATATGTATAATTATGATAAATATATATATAAATTTTTTTAAGTAGAGGCATCACTTTTATGCCTACGGTAGGACATTTTCTATTTTCGATATTTGGAGAAATTATATTCAATAGTTTTATATGATGACGTACATGATAGTTATAACAGATATTCGGCCAATTTTTGGGAAATTCCAAATAATTTACGATGCCGAAATCAGAGTTCAAACAGTCATTTGCACTCGTGCCTGATTTTGTTTTTATATGCGTAGAAAACAAACTGTTTTTTAACTCTGATTTCAGCACCGTAAATTATTCGAAATTTTGTAAAAAATTACAGAATGCCTACTATAACTATCATGTACGTAGACATAAAAAAAATTTGGTTAGAATTTCTCTAAATACCAAAAATAGAAAATTTTCATTCGGTAGTGATAAAAGTAATATTCGTGCCTAAAAAACTCCAAATATATTTATATAGATCCATAATTAGTTTAGATTTTCATCAATCGTTCAATTATTTTAACTTACTATCAATCATGTAATTATCTTGGTTTAAAAGTAGTGAATGAACTGCCTTTTTTTATTATTATTTATAAATTTGATGCATGTTCTTTATGTAAAGGTGTTACTCATTACAAAATATATAATTAAACATCATGAACACTACAACATAATGTAATTTAACTCAGACAAATTAAGCTCAAGAAATTAACTTCATCATTCTACCATACAAATACAATTTTGTTTTTTTTTGTAAATAAATAAAAGAAATTTAGAATTAAAAAAATGGACATTACTCTTTTCTTTTTCTCTCTAATATATAAATGTTTTTTTTATTGTTTTTTCCAGATCGAACTGTGTCGAGTTTTTCGATGGATTCAGAATTTGGATACATACATAAAAGCTACTTTAAACAAAAGTACTAATCATGTTTTTGTAAGGAAAATTATTGCTAATGAATGATTAATTTTCTAATTGATATCAGACAAGACACTACTTATTTACAAATAAGAAATATAATTAGTGAAAGAACAACTAATTAATTAATTTTAAAAAATCCCTTAAAGTAGGCGAGTGCTGACTTAAATTAAGAAATCTCCCCATCTATAAAAAAAAATGTCATTTCTTTAAGCTCTTTTCCAAGTTTATTGTATTATTTACCTAAATGATGTCTCCCTCCTCAATCCTTTTATTAAAAAAAAATCTAATCATTTATGATTAAAAACCTTGTTTTATTGTACACTTCCTTAATGATATTTTCTTCTTTTTCTTTGTTAAATATAGAGAGAAAACAAAGAGTCTACTTGTCATTGTTTTCTGTTTTCAAAATTTTGTTCTTAGAAATGAGAACATAAAACTGTTTTTGTAATTTTCAAAAAATAAGAGGTGTTTGATTAATATTTTTTAAAAACAATTCTATTAGTTTTATTTTTTTTAAATCTTAAATAAAAAATTAACAAATGTATTTACAAAGAGAAAAATATTTTAAAAGTTTGTAATAAATAAAAAGATAAAATAATTTGAAAGAAAAAATGATAAAAAATAAGAAGTGAGAAAGTTAAAAAAAATTGAGAACAATAGAAAACAACTTTTTATTGTTCTCAAAATTTTCTGTTTTGTGTAACTTTATTTTTAAAAATTATTTTAATAAAACAATGACAAACACCCCTAACTTGTTTTCAAAAAACAGTTTTTAGATTTTAAAAACAAAAAACAATTTTTTAGTTAAGGTGCCAAACACCCTCAAAATATAACACTTGCTTTTTTCTTTCTTTATTAATGACACCTTGCAGATTCAGCTCAAACATCAACTCTTATATCGAATCAAAATCAAATTAAAGATTCTTTTACTTGAGATAATGTACAATAGTTTGGTAATTTAACCTAATAATCTTTTCTTTTCCTCACCGAAATGTTGGTTCCACCAATTTCAAAAAATACTTCACATGGTTAGTGCATCTCCAATGGAGTGCAATATTGGTGTTACATTGTTGAAATGTAGCTCACTTAAGAAAATACTTATTCAAATGGTATACCGAAAATTGTGCCAAATTTAACACACAATATAATATAACATAAGAATATCTCCAACAGTGGCACTAGTGCCAAAAATTTTAGAATATTAATATTTTTGTTTTCTTTTTTATAGACACAACCACAAATATTCTATATATATATATATAAATAAATAAAAGGATGACACTGTTGCCAATTTTGGGCAACCTTTCTTGGCAATATGTATATATATTGGCAACCTTTCTTGCCAATTTTTTTTATTCTTATTCAATATTTAATATATCACCATTGAGAATAATAAATAATTATATGCGAATTAACATAAAATAGTAAACATGATAACTTTTTTTTATAATTTTACAAGATCATATTTGAAAGAAATATGAGATAAATATATTATAATCATAACACATAAAAAAAGGTAAAAAAAAAATAATTATAATATTATTCTTTTGTTAATTTTAACTTTAGTTTAATTATAATTGTCAAAATTTCTATTTTGAAATAAATATAGATTTTTTGTTTTGTATATTATATGGTTGTATATTTCTTTTAGCTCTTTTTCAATTTTTGTTTATTTTATATTTTAAATTTAGATCTAATTCCATTCTTAACATCGAAAAAGTTTAAAATATAATAACAATGTTACACTCCGATTTCGAGAAAGGAAATCTTGATCTCGAAACTCAAGGTCGTAAGGTGTTAACTCGAAACAAGCATAGTCGTCATGTGATCAGCAAGTCAGAAACAGTCTCGTTGAGCAGTAAATGCGACAACATCGGGATAGGTGAGCTCGGAAACTACGTAGTCTCGGAGGGGTTCTGAGGTTATAAGTTAGGCTCGAAACTCACAATGGCAATGGTTCAACACTTGTATAAATTTCTTGAATCATTTCATGCCCTCAAACAAGATGATTTGAGCTCGAGTATTGTGAGCTCGAAGAGGATGGTCTCGTCAACATTATTTGTCGACAACAGAGGTGAACCAAGGTCATGAGCTCGCGATGGGTGAACGGTCTCGAAGGCGTGTGGGTCAAATGCCTAAGCTCATAAGCTTTGTGTGAACATGTTTATTGTTGTAAAATCCCTATGTTTAAGGGATCTGATGTAATCTGTTATTAAATCCTAAATATCATGGGATATTACCGCGCACGTAGTATGTAACGACCCAAATTCACTAATAAGGCTTAAGGGCCTTGATTAGTGTGTCGGGAGGGCATTACTGGAATAACTGTGATTTAATGAGTTATTATATGTTTAATGATGCTTATATGATAATCGATTATATTATGTGGTAATATGATATGGGATATATGCGAGAACCACATTATGATGTGGATAAATCTGCAGCCGGCGACTCGAGGCGATCCTAGGGCTAGATAGTAGGAAAAGTCACAACGGGGCATTATAATTGACTTTGGACAAGTCAGGGGTATTTTAGGTATCGGGTAGTGATTTAGACCATCGGGTGATGAAAATAAATAATTGGAGATATATTTGAGGTTAGGATGGCTAGGCGGGATTATTGGGGGATTTTACCGTTTTGGCCTCGGGGACGTTTCCGGCACCCCGAGCTTTGGGATTAGTTTAATAAACTAAGGGTATACTTGGAAGACTTAGGAAAATGCTAGATAGAAAAGTGTAAACCGACCTTAACTTTCCTTCTCTCTCTCTTCTCTCTTGGCTAAGGAAGAACTTCTGAAATTGAGAGGGAATTTCTGGAATTAAGCTAAAATTTGGGGAAATAGTCTGGAGGATTAGCCCAGGAACAGATCAAGGTCTGAGCTAGTGCTAAGGTAAGTATTGAATTTTCGTTTCTAAGGTTAGGAATTCAAAGAAAATGGCTGAATTTTAAATATATGTGGTTTCTGGAATTTAAGGTGCGATTGAGGCTTGAAACTTTGAAGATAGGTCAGGGGACTCTTGGAGAATCGATTCTACAGCTGAGGTAAGGTTTAATTTAAAGTTTGATGGTTGAATTTGAGAGTTTTCATGGCTGGTTTTGAGTTCTGTGGGTTTGAAATTTCAGAAATTAGAATTGGGATTTTGGTGAGTCTTAGGCTGGATTTCTGGTTGGATTACGTTGTTTTAATCATTCTAATGTTGTTAATATTAATTGTTTTTGAGTTAGGGGCTTTGGGGTGGCTTAAGGTGAGGTTTAGGGATTGAAAATGGTGGTTTTTTCTGGGTTCGAAGGGTCGAGCCGCGGCATGGTTCTTGGTGAGCCGCGGCCCTTCGAAATGGTTGCATGCTGAAGAAGAAGGGCGGGCCGCGGCATGGCCCAAGCAATGCCGCGGCCCTCACCTGTTTTTGAGCCTTTGGAGGTTTTGTTTGGGGGCCATGCCGCGGCGCTTAAGGGATTTTGGGATTTTAAGATTTTAGGCTTGGAAATTTGACCTAGGGTGCTCGGGGTTGAGTCTTTTACTGTATTTGGTGAAGTTCAATGTTCCGTGTATTAGAACTTGGCTTAGAAACTCATTCAAGGTTGTAATGGTGTCTTTCTCTATGGTTGTGACTAGGTGTTTAGCTAGGACTCGAGGATCGGATCGCGCTCAAGGGGTGTCGCCCGTAGCTAATTCATCTGAAAGCTAAAGGTAAGAAAACTGTACCCGGTTATACGATTGTGATGGGACTAAGTGCTCCCGTGAGTTGTATCGTGTCAATGTTGGTATCACGCCATGGGACATGTAAAAGCGGCCTAAGGGTGTCGTACATACTAATAGCGCGTAGAGCGCGATTTGGCCACTGGGAGCCATGAACACTGGGATAACAGAGGGAGCATCCTGTGAGCGCTAGCCCTGGTTATCGTTATAAACTGTGTATGTTATGAATTGATATACCTAGTATGAGGAGTACTTGACTATATTGAATGGTTGTTTGACTGAGACTATGTGATGCAATGTGAGATATTGACTTGACTGCGTAATGCTTATGCTCTGTTGTTGTGTTTTCTTGCTGGGCTTTGGCTCACGGGTGCTACGTGGTGCAGGTAAAGGCAAGGGCAAGCTGGACCAAGCCTGAGGTGGAGAGCTCTGAGGTGAAATGTACATAGCCAGCTGTTCGATCGCCATGGTCGAGGAGTGAGTCAGGACAGGGATTACCTAACTGCTCGTTTTGCCTTAGTATGGCTGGTTTATGTATTTGAACCTTGTAACTTTTGTAAACGGCCTTTAAACTAATATTTTTGGGATCCCGTGTTAGTGAACAATGTTTCTTAATGAAAATGTAGCTTTTGAGACCAAAATATCTTAAACCCTAGTTCCTTTACAGTTTCGTAGACACGCTTTCAACTAATAGACTTGACTAGCAAGTCTGGCACTTTACAAACACACAGTGTAACGGTCTTGGCTATCCAGGGCGTTAAAACTTGGTATCAGAGCGTCCTAAGTTTATGGGTCCTGAAGACTGGCTGGGTATGTACATTCGCTACGGGAGACAAGCTCAACTCAGGGTTTGGTAATTGTGTATGCATGATTATGTGTTTAAGTGATCTGAGTGAGATATGATTGCTGATATCTGTTTGATGAATAGGGAGCATGAGATACTGATAGGGCCTGGCCCTTGACTATTGCATGATGTTATTGAGGCGTGTTTATTAGCATTGCTGTGCATGTGGATGAATATGTGGACAAATTGCTATGCTTTGATTGCTTGTGAATGAGTGGAGTTTCAGTGATGGATTATGGAAAGATTATTACCCTATCATCATAGCCTAATTGCCGAGTCATTGATTGCAGATTGACTTGAATAGTTATGCGTTCAAGGAAATCTACACGACAAGCTGGCAGGTCTGGGGCTAGAGAGGATGACCGGGGCCCAACCCCTCCGCCAGTTCCTGAGAACTGGCAGCAGTTAATGGCAGAAATGCAAGCTAGGCTTCAGAGCCCAGACGAACATATCCGAATTTTGCAGCAGGCTCCATCTGGGAGTGTTGCCCCTATTGTGCCACCGGCACTGGTACCTGTGGTACAACCAGTTGATGTTGGGAACAGGATGGAACCGTTGTATGAGCGGTTCAGGAAACAACAGCCCTCGATCTTTGAGGGTGGACCAGATCCACTGAAAGCTGAACAGTGGATGACTTTGATCACTACCATCCTCGATTTTATAAGAGTGGAGGGACATGATAGGGTGGACTGTGCCACTTATATGCTGAGAGAGGATGCCCTAATCTGGTGGGAGGTGGCATCACAGACTAGAAATGTTGCCGCGTTGACTTGGGAAGAGTTTAAGGATTTGTTCAATCAGAAGTACTATAACGATGCCATCAGGGCAGCGAAGGTGAATGAGTTCGTGGGACTGGTTCAGGGCAGTATGACAGTTACAGAATATGCCTTGAAGTTCGACCGACTTGCGAAGTTCGCACCAGATCTTGTGCCTACTGATGCAGCCAGGCAGGACAGAATTGTTAGAGGGCTGAATGTTATGATAGTCCGAGATGTAAGAATTACCACAGTTCCTGGAGTGACTACTTATGCTCAGGCTGTGGAGAGGGCTCTAACCGCTGAGGAAGCGGAGAATAGGATATGGAGAGATAGTGCAGCAAGAAGGGAGGGCCGCAGGGCAGTGCCTCCATATTCTGGTTCTAGTAGGGGCGGAGGCCCCAATGATTTTAAGAGGAAGACTCTTGATACTCCAATCGCTCCTAGGTCTGATAGGGGAGGTCGGGGTACTCAGGGTGGCCGTCAGGGAGGCGGAGATTCATGGAGGACTTATCCAAAGTGCACGAGGTGCAAGAGGCGCCATCCGGGCGAGTGTCGGGCTAAGGCCTGCTATGTGTGTGGGGTGGTGGGACACCTCAGGAAGGATTGCCCGACAGTGAAGAAGGGAGAGACAGGAAAGGTGGACAGCTTGACTCCTGCTCGAGTGTTCACCCTGACGCAGGCGGAGGCCGAGGCTAGTCCCTCGGTGGTGACAGGTCAGCTTTCTAGTGCTGGCACTCCCTTTACTGTTTTGATTGATTCTGGTGCTACACATTCATTTGTATCTTATAGGGTGATTGATAGACTGTGTAGACCTAGTGAGTATAGTGCCTCAGGGTTTGGGGCTATATTGCCTACTGGAGAACTGGTAGTATCTAGGAGGTGGATTAGAGCACTGCCAGTGTTAGTTGATGGTAGGGAGTTATCGGTAGACTTGATTAAGTTGGGTATGGAGGACTTTGATATGATTTTAGGTATGGATTGGCTGGTTAGGTATGGAGCTACCATTGACTGTAGGAAGAAGATGGTGACCTTTGAGCCAGAGGGCGAGGATTCCTTCGTCTTTGTGGGAGCGGTGCATGGACCCCGCGTACCCAGGATATCTGCACTGAGGGCCAGAGATCTATTGCAGGGTGGATGTATAGGCTTTCTGGCTAGTGTGGTGGATACCACCAGAGTTTCACCAGTTGGACCGGAGGACACCAGATTGGTTTGTGAGTTCTTGGATGTGTTCCCTTAGGATTTGCCCGGGTTGCCGCCGCGTAGGTAGGAGATTCAGTTTGTTATTGAGTTGGCATCAGGGACGGAGCCAGTGTCGAAGGCACCATATAGGATGGCACCGGTGGAATTGAAAGAGTTAAAGATACAGCTGCAGGAGCTTCTGGATTTGGGATTCATCAAACCTAGTTACTCACTGTGGGGTGCTCCAATTCTGTTTGTTAAGAAGAGGGACGGGACTCTGAGGATGTGTATTGACTATTGAGAATTGAACAAGCTAACAATTAAGAATAAGTATCCCCTACCAAGGATTGATGACTTGTTCGACCAGCTGCAGGGTAAGACGGTGTTCTCGAAGATTGATCTTCGATCTGGTTATCACCAGCTGAGGATCAAGGATGAGGATATACCTAAAACGGCTTTCCGAACACGGTACGGGCACTACGAGTTCTTGGTCATGTCCTTTGGTTTGACCAATGCCCCAGCAGCCTTTGTGGACTTAATGAACAGGGTGTTCAAGGATTTTCTAGATCAGTTTGTTATAGTCTTCATCGACGACATTTTGGTGTATTCCAGTTCAGAGGCAGAACACAAGTTTCATCTCCGACAAGTTCTTCAGAGGTTGAGGGAGCATCAGTGTTATGCTAAGTTTAAAAAGTGTGAGTTTTGGTTACCTGAAGTGACATTCCTTAGACACATTGTAGGTGCAGATGGGATTAAGGTGGATCCATCTAAGATAGAGGCAGTTAGAGATTGGCCGAGGCCAAAGAACGCCTCGGAGGTGCGGAGTTTCCTTGGGTTAGCAGGTTACTATAGGCGGTTTGTAGAGGGCTTCTCAAAGATAGCAGCACCCATGACAGAATTGACAAGAAAGAATTTGAAGTTTATCTGGTCAGATAAGTGTGAAGACAGTTTTCAGGAGTTGAAGCGACGGCTTATTACGGCGCCAGTGTTGAGTCTTCCTTCGGGGGAAGGGAAGTTTGTGGTTTATTGTGATGCATCGAGGTTAGGCTTAGGCTGTGTGTTGATGCAGAATGAGAAGGTTATAGCTTATGCATCACGACAGCTGAAGGAGTATGAGCAGCGGTATCCTACTCATGACCTGGAGTTGGCAGCAGTGGTTTTTGCCTTGAAGATTTGGCGGCATTATCTTTATGGGGAGAAGTACGAGGTATACACTGAACCACGTAAACACAGACTCGTTAACTAGGCAGATTTTAACTGCTGAACCACGTAGAAAATCGTGTCTATTCATATTGTTTCCTCTGGTATTTTTTCATTTAATTGCTCTTCTTTAATAAGTTGACTAAAAACGGCGTCAATTGTTTGGTGCTTTCATTGAGCGCTATTAAACAAGACGTGAGCCTGTTTAATCAGAAAGTCTCCCGAATCATCAATGGCCACTGCAAGTAGCCCCAATATGGGTGAGCGCCCAATGCCCAATATACCTGAGGAGCAGATTCCGCATGCCGAGGTATAGAGTCCAAGAACTTTACTTAGCTAGTTAGATAATAGTAGTAATAATAATAGCTAGTAGTAGTTATAGTATGTTTATTATTGTAGATTTTGGTTCAAGCATGGATTTAGTTGGAAACTCCTAGCAATAGTTATGGATTTTATAAGTTTAACCTATAGTTTAAGAATATTAATTATAACATAAGTTTTGATTAATATTGCTGGTTATTAATATAATGATTATTATAATCTAAGGTTTAGATAGAGCCAATAGGATTATGACACTTGTCATATACATGATTATTAAGGAATCATTATTTTAATAAGGGAAATATATGACTTAGTCTTCACCAGAATCTGTTAGGGGCATGATATTTATTTAGATATTTATACTCACAATTTTATTTATTTGTGGATTAGATTGTTATTTAGATAATTAAATAGATTTTTTTTCGTAACTTTAGGGTACTTTAACTTCCGACTTATTTTTGACCCAGTTATGTTATGAATTTCGAAAAATAGTATTTCTAAAAATTTGTAGATAATTTAATTAGCTTTCTAACGGTATAAAGATATTCTAAATCTTAGTCTTGCAGCTCCAGATATGTTGATTTTATTGTAGATTAGTTTAGAGTTACGGGATTTAGAAAGTTAGAAGTTAGGATTCTATTTTAAATTTAAATTTAAATTTGGATTATAATTAGAAGATTTTTATTCCTTATGATTCTATTTTAAATTTAAATTTAAATTTGGATTATAATTAGAAGTTTTTTATTCCTTAGGATTATATTTTAAATTTGAATTTAAATTTGGATTATTATTAGAAGATTTTTATTCCTAGAACTCTATAAATAGGACCTAGCACCAAGCCTTTTCATTTATTCTTCAAGCATTGATCAGAGCCTTCTAGGTGCTAGTGAGACTATAGAGTGATAAACACTTGGGTTGGGGTTATAAGCTTTGTCATTCTAAGCTTATTAGACACTTGGGAAGTAAGGTTCATAGAGTGTATTTCGGTTTCGAGGTGTAGTTCGGTCATAGCAATTTCAAAGGTATTTCTATTCTTAGTTCCTTTTCTGTATTGTTTCATTAGTTCTTGTAGTTTTTCTCTACTCAATTCCTAACCCAATCTTTTATATTCTTGGTTAGGCATCTAAGTTCTTCGAACTTGAGATTTCTTGTTAGTAAGTATCTTCTCGATGGTTTAGTTCATTCCTCTTCATCTCTTTCTTTTAGAAAACTCACATCTCTATTAATGGTTTTTTAGGAGTGTTCCAAAATCCTGACCTTGTTCTCATTATCCCGGTATTTTGGTAAGGAAAATAGGCTAGATCTTGTATGTTTGTATGATATGTTATATTTTTATGTTATGTTATGTTTAATATGTTATGATAAGTTTATGTTTTTATATGTTATGTTATGATTTACCCTACCTCAAATATTAGACAGGGGACGTAGATGGGTTATCATACACTACATGTGATCTAACCTACCTCAAATATTAGACAGGGGACGTAGATGGTTTATCACATGTCATAATGGCCATTATTAGTATAGTCTTATATAGTATATGTTATGATATGTTTTTAGCATATGTTATGATATGATTTTATGTGTATGTTTATGTGGTTAGTAGTTTTTCCTTGCTGGGCATTAGGCTCATTCCTTTATGTTTATATGTGAAGGAAATAGTTATGGCGGCGAAAAGATTCTTGGCAGTTTGAGGATGTGTATTGAGGCGGGATGGAATCGATGGATTGCGCGTTCGATTCAAGGATGAAGTTTTTAAGTCTTTTAGTTATGATTTCTATGTACGTTATGGTTATTTCATATGTACGTTATGGTTATTTCATATGTACGTTTTCTTAAGATTAGTATAGTAGTCATTAATGGTCCAAAGTCTAGAATAGTTGGGTCGTTACACGAGGATTACCCATGACAGCCTAGAAGCAGCCCATGGTGGATCCAAATCCTGAAGAAAGGAGCGATTCGTCCAACTCTCAAGGGTCGTCTGACCCCAAGCCAGAGGAGGATATGTATTACTATCCTGAAAGATATGTTCCAATTGTGGAACTTGAAAATTGCCAACTGCGCAAACAGCTGGCGAAGGCCACAAAACGCAACGAAGAATTAGCCAAACAGACTGCTAATGCCCAGGCGCCTCCTCGGAGGCCTAGGGGATGTCCTCGTGGGAGCACGGCCGCCAGGAGGGCGGAACAAGTGCCACCGTCAGCATCCCAGCCAATTCAACCAAGGCCCCGGAGGAGTAACCGGGCTGAGGGTACTGCCAACGCGATTGCAGAAGTACTAACAGGCACAGGAAATAACCGAGCCCCCTCAACGGCTTGGAACCCAAATCCCGATACTACGCAAAATGACCCGAAGCCTGACCAGGCAAACTCTGGACCATCTAGGCCCGGCAATGGGAGACAACCACCGTCACCCATAAGACACCCACCATCACCAATAAGGCACCCCTCGCCAGTCCGAGAGGCTCCACGACCTGCACATTGGGATTAAAATCAACGTTCTAGGGATGGACAAGAAGCTACTCGAGAACGCAGGACTCCTTAGCCTTTGGGAAGCCAAATGTCAAGATCACAAACTGCTGGGACGAGAAGGCCAGCAGGAGACCCACCTCGTAATCATTGAACTACGAGTTATGTAACTAAAAGCTCGGATTACACTCGGTCCGTGAGCATTTACAACATGGAACCGAGACATGCAGGGAATCGAGGGAATCACCCTGACATGCGGGAACACCTAAACCATAATCGAGGTCGAGATAATCCCCCGAACCCTGATCTGCGAGACCATCTTAACGGCCGCAAACAATCAGCATATAACCCTATACCGACATAGGGAGCTGGAGTTGTTATTAACGATAACCAACCCCCTCAGGTCCAGGTTCGACCTCCAGTGGAATTAGTCCAGGAAAGGATTGACCAATTAGAAAGAGCATTCAGGCTCCTGTAGAACGAGCGTAATTGGGACAAGGCGGAAGAGTCCGATGAAGAGCTCGAGTCTTTTGCCCCGCATATCTCTAGCACTCTGTTCCCTCAGGGGTTCAAGATACCTCATGTCTTGCCATTTGACGGAAACTCAGACCCATATAGTAATCTGAGTACATTCTACACCATCATGCAAGCTAGCAATGTTGGGTATGAACTCAGATGTATGTTGTTCCCTGCCACACTTACAGGACTAGCAAAAACCATGTTTGAGAAGTATAAAAGGCATTCGATCTCATCTTGGGATCAGTTATCTAGAGACTTCAAGAAGCAATTTAAGGCTATGATTGGCATCAGGCCCAAGTCCTCAGCCTTAACAAATGTCCGACAATAACAAAATGAGTCATTAAAGAGTTACCTCACGAAGTTTAACCTAGAAGTGACCCGAGCTCAAGATGTCGATGATAGCGGGCACCTGATGGCTGTTAGAGCAGGTATACTGCCAGGAAGTCCCCTTTGGGAAGACTTACAAAGGAAACCTATCACGTCGCTAACCGAGTTTAATCGGAGGGCCCAGAGGTTTGTCAATGTAGAAGAGGCAAGGTCAACATTGGGCATGACCTCTCAACCCATAACTACAACGACAAAACGTAAACTTTGCCTCGACCTCAGTAGCCCCATCAACTTCAAAACCCTCTGGGGACAACCCTTCTAAAAGGAAGAAGAGCACAGGAAATAACCTCGAGACTGATGGAGGGAAGAAGAAGAAAGGGGTCGCCTATCAGGACCTGGCATTGGGAAGGTATCAGGAACCTTCCTCTTCTGATCACTTGGGCCTCCACCCCTACTTGAACCCACCTCTTCTGATCCTTTCTAGCTGCATTATTTCGCCAGATCTTATTCTCTGCACTCTCAGCTGTGAGTGTCTTCTCAACCACCTGCATATAGGTAGCAACCCCAACCATAGTGGTAATGTGAACATCACGGGCTAATTTAGGCTGTAGCCCCTGGAGAAACCTCTCCATCCTGGTCCCGTCAGTGGGTACCAGCTCCATGGCAAACTTTGCCAATCGATCAAACTTCAGGGCATACTCAGTAACTGACAAACTCCCCTCAAGTAACCTGATGAACTCCTCAGCTTTTGCCGCCCTGATGGCATCATTATAATATTTGTCGTTGAACAGAGTCTGAAACTCTTCCCAACTCAGGGCATTGATGTTTCTAGTCTGGGATATAACCTCCCACCAAATTCAGGCATCATCTATAAACATATACGTGGCACAAGCCACCCTTTCATTACTAGTCACCCTCATGAACTCCAAGATGGTGGTAATCATGCTTATCCACTGCTCAGATTTAGTAGGGTCCGCACTGCCTTCAAAAACTAGAGGTTGCTGCTTTCTAAACCTTTCACAGAGAGGCTCCCATTTGTTACCAACCTCAGGCAGCTGTTCAGATGTTGGCATCGATACACTGGCTACTGCACGAACCTGTTGTTGTCTCAGGAGGTGGAGTTCTTCTCCCTGCCTCAATACTATAGCCTGCAGATTATTAAGTAATTACTGCAAGTTCTCAGGAGCTGGCTGTGGAATCTGTCTTTGGTCATTCTCCTGACCCTAATTATTATTCTGGCCTTGATCGCCTAGGCCAGCTGATGAATCTGTCTGTCCTTGATTCATTCTTATCACTTAAACCTTGCTGAAACAATCAATGCGACTAGTTAAGCTGTAATAAAAAAACCTATTACCGCCTCACGGTCCAAGATCAACAGATAATCACCAAATTCTACAGTTATACAAGTGTACAAATGGATACATGGTTATAGTAGTTAGCACTCAACATGTATCAGATAATAGTTCACAATGAACATTACTAATGAGTATGTTCCAGCAATATCATTACTATATAGCACACTATTGCTGAAGATGCAGTATTTAAGGCATAGCCTTATCCAGATATCCCATGTAAACAGGTAAAGCATTTATATTATATTTAAGTAGTTAAATATATAACCACATAAATAGTTACCAAACCATGAGTTGGGCTTGTCTTTAGTGGTGAGTGTAGATGCCCAGCCAGTCTACAGGAACCCTAAACCTTGGCAGGCTCTGATACCAAGTTGTAACACCTTGGTTACTCCAGGACCGTTACTGTGTTCTTTGAACCGTGCTTAACTCGCTAATCGAGTTCTTTGGTTATAAGCGTGCTTCTAGGTGTTATTAATAGGTTAAGGTGGAAAAACGATCAAAAGGGAATGATATATTTTATTTAAAACATAAAACTGTTCATGGGCCCATCAAAACATTTATAAATTATTTACGATACAAAATGGTCATTACAGTATAAAATTTACAAACCGCTGACCTAAGCGGCAAAAATAGGGCAAACCCCCTAGTTCCTCTGAGAACTCCTTGGCCGTGGTGGTCAAGCGGCCGCATATGTACACATCACCACCTAAGCTTTCCACTCAAGGCTGGGTGAGCTTTTCTTTCCCTTTACCTGCACCACATAGCACCCATGAGCCAAAGCCCAGCAAGAAAACTCAATACTGCATATAAATATTATCAAATGATTATCATTATAATCATACAGAGCTTATAGCTCTGAACATATGAGTGAATATCACTTTGTGGTTACGTTAACCATGGAGGAGCTTATAGCTCTAATCAGATGAGTGATTTAACACTTGAGGTTCTGGTAAACCCTAAGAAGTGACTGATGAGTAAGTCACTAGCTTAACAGATGAGTGAGTCACTACAGGGCTCAACACCCATAGCCACATGACGATGCAGTCACCTGGGCCTTCTGGCCCTAGCTCTAATCAGATGAGTGATTGATGGGTAGTCACTACGGGGTTCGGCACCCATAGCCATGTGACTAAACAGTCACTGGGGCTCGCTGGCCCTGACTCTAAATGACTAGCCTTTGGCTAGACAAGCACTTTTAGTTTTCATCGAACTTGAGGTCGGTCCTGCATTAATGCTCATTTGAGTCATTCAATGCTGATGTCGATTAGATCTAATCTTTATCGGCTTGCGCTAAACACGCTCAGACCATTATTGACTTATGAGTCAATACCATGTGACCAGTGCTCAGTACTACTACCGAACTTGACTAATGAGTCACAGTGTCACAGTTAATACTAACACCATTGCCAATTCTGACTATTCAGTCAGTGCCATGCACAAATGAGTAAGATTTTCTAACCATGCATGTCACAAATGGGGTGTACTTTTCTTACCTCTGGTTCGAGCGAGAATTAGTAAAAGAACGAACATTGAGAATGATCAGCCTTTTAGTTCATTGGCGGTCACCTAGTCATAACCAATTATGGAATTCCATCAATAAAATGAGTAATATAATGTTCCCGGACCAAGACCTAGCCTTCGGGAAATCGAATCCTACTAAACCGGGTAGTAAGAACGATCCCGAGGCCTAAGGTTTGAGTTCCCATGATTAAAACACAATTCTGGCCAAAAATGCCCTTAAGTGCCGCGACCCCACACCAGTCTTGCGCCACGGCCCGCCTCCATACAAAGGTCGAAACCACTTCTGTAACGACCCAAATTCGCTAATAAGGCTTAAGGGCCTTGATTAGTGTGCCTGGAGGGCATAATGGGAATTATGTGTGTCTTTAATGAATAGAATGAATGATTATGATTTAAAGCATGTTATATGACTATTTGAATATTCGAGATGCATGACTATGTGTATTAGTATGCATGTAGGCCCTGGTTATGTTAGAAGGGCATAATCGTAATTTTTGCCATTAGGGGCATAACTGTATTGATATATGTGATAATTGTTGAGGCCACATTAGTATGTGGATATATCTGTGATCTGCGACTTGAGACGATCCTAGTGAGCAGGTTAGCGGAAAAGTCATGGCGGGGATTTATACCCGGCTTAGGGTGAGCCTGGGGGTATAAATGGGAATTTAGAGAGTATATTGGAGTCTATTTTGACATCGAGGAATATATTTGGTGATTAATTAGGTATCGGGAATTAAGCGGTAAATATTAGAGACACTCGAGGAGTTAGCGAGAATTGGGGTGAAATGACTAAAATGCCCTAAGTGGACTAAAGCGTTAGAATTAAAAGGGAGGGCATAATGGTCATTTGGCTTGCAGGAGTTAAGTATTCTGAGGCTTTATACTTAGTGGGAATTGTAGAAAAGGGTAGAAGGCTGAGGAAAGAAAGAAAAGAAGGAAAAGGAAGAAAAAGAAAGGGAGAAAACAGAGAGTTTCCTAAGGTCGGTTTATGCTTTCTTCATCAGTTTCTTGAGTATTTTTTTGGAGCAAAGCTAAGGGAGGAGCTAAGTTAGGCTGAGCATCAAGGATCCTAAGCTAGGCTTGGAGAATTGGCAGAGGTTTTGCAAGAACACCCTAACACTTGAGGTAAGGCTTTATAGTTTCTTCAGTTTCTATTTTGGTTTTGAACCATGGTGTATAAGCTGAACTTGATGGGAACTTTAGGGAATTCAGGCCAAAGGTTGAGGAAGAGCAAGCTAAGGAGGTGTAGAGGTTGTCTTGAGATCGAATTCCCATTAAAGGTATGAATTCTAAGCTTTTAACTCTGATGTTTTGGCTGGTTTCTGTTGAGTTTTGATGTCTAGGAGTGGCTATGGTGAATTTTTAGATTAGGGATGCATGTGCTCGAGTTTTGGGTATTTGGGGTGCTTGGGATGAGTGAAGTGTGTTAATAAGGTAGTTTTTGAGTTTGGTGAAGGTTTGGAGAAGTTTGGCTGAGTTTTGTTCGAGGAAATCGCAGGAGGGAAAATTGGGAGGTTGCCTGTCTGTGGTTAGGGCTACAGCGCTAGCCTTTGGGCGCTGTAGCGCTAGGCCAAGCTTCCTGGGGGATTTTACTTCTGCTTTTAGCACTGTAGCGCCCTTCTAAGAGCACTGTAGCGCCCTTCTAAGAGCACTGTAGCGCTACCCTATTTTCAGAAAGGGATTTTAGGGTTATTTTCAAGAGTTTTTGACCAAGGGTTTGGGGTTTGATTCCACCACCTTGTTTGGTGGAACTAGGACTTTCCGGGGGCTCTAGATTGGCCCCGAGGCTAGGTTTTGGACTTGAGTTTTGATGATGACTTTGGCCTATGGTTGTGTTTAGGTCAGCACTAGGGCTCGAGAGGGATCGTGCTCAAGGAGTCGAGTGATCAAAGCTAGCGAATCGAAAGGTAAGAAAACTGCACCCGGTTATATGCTTATGATGGGACTAAGTTCTCCCAATATTTGTATTATGTCAATGATGGTAACATGCCATGGGACATGTGATAGCGGCCTAAAATTGCCGTAAACAATAATTGCGCATAGGGCGCGGCTTGGCCACTGGTAGCCGAGGATAGCTTTATATTCACTGAGCTCGGTTTTTAAGCGGGCCGGAGTCAGTGGGATACCGGAGGGAGCGGCCTGAGGGCGCTAGCCCTAGATATCATTTTTGAACTAATATATGATATGAGTTGATATGTTTAGTATGTGGAATACTTGATTATACTGAATGTTTATATGGTTGAGAGTATGTGATGCGATATGAGATACTGAATTGTATGTTGATTGCTTATGCTCTGTTGTTATGTTTTCTTGTTGGGCCTTGGCTCACGGGTGCAGCGTGGTGCAGGTAAAGGCAAAGGCAAGTTGGACCAATCCTGAGATGGAGAGCTGCCGGGTTGAATGTACATAGCCAGCTATTCGATCGTCATGGTCGAGGAGTGGATCAAGACAGGGATTGCCTAACTGTCTGTTTTGCCTTAATATGGCTTGATATTGTATTTAAAACTTGTGTCTTTGTAAACGGTCTTTAATCTTGATCTTTTTGGGATCCCGTGTGAACAGGAAACGTCTCTTTATGAAAAATGTGGCTTTGAGACCAAAACATTTTAACCCTAGTTCCTTTGTAGTTTCGATAACACGTTTTTAATTAAACGACTTGATTAGCAAGTCCAGCACTTTATAAACACACAATGTAGCAGTCTTGGCTATCCAGGGTGTTACAACTTCTGCATGTGCCTAGTGCCGCGACGCTCCTCCTTGCGCCGCGTCCCTAACTGCCCAGACAGCAAGCCACCTCCTTCATCAAGCCTGGGCTGCGGCGCCCAAGAAAAGGGTCGCAGCCCGACCACAATCCCAGCCAAAAGCCTCGATTTTCCTCTTTTAAATCCCTCCAAAAGCCTACTCAAACATCTCCAAATCCAAAACTATCAAAGCCCGAGGTTCAAACAAATCAAAAACTCATCAACACATAAAATCCAATTCAAAACTTAGAAACTCGAAAAATCAAAACTTAAAGCATGAATTGCCTCAAATTAAATCGTTTCTTGCTAAATCCTTCGGTTAAGAAGCTTCTAATCTTTCCTAGGATCGCTATGCCTCGATCCTCGCTTGATTCCGACTCCTAAAACCCAAGTTTCCTTCGAAATTGCGATGAACGGTCAAAAAGGATAACGGGTGCCAGAGAAAAAGTGTTTAAACGTAGTTTTCCTTCTAACATGTTACTTCAAGCTTAAGTAGTCTCAAGTAAATCCTAATGCTCGGGGTCCCAAAAATGCCCCTGGGGACAAAATAGTCAAAACTTCAATAATTTCCTCCTGATCTCACTAACTCCCAATTTATCATCAAATAATCATTCTCATTATCCAATATCCCAATAATTGATCCCGTTATGACAAAATCGCTAACTGGTACCCGAAGATCGTCTCATGCCGAAGAGCTCGAACATATCCACATAATAATGGGATCTCATCCATAAATCACAAACATGCACCAAAATATACAATTATGCCCTCAACGGGCCAAATTACCAAAATTCCCTTATAATGAAATGTGGACCCACATGCATGCATTTAACATCATATTATAATATCATTCACATAAACATGCATTTAATAATTTAATGGCATAATAAATCAATTGTGGCCCTCCTGGCCTACTAATCCAACCAATAAACTGCGTTAGGGATTTCAGGGCATTATAGGATATTTCGGACAGTACGTCAGGAACCAAAATACCAATCAAGCCTCGACAAGCCAAAGGGCAACAGCTGCACAACCTGCCCAAAGCAATAACTCCCGAGCTCAGGAGGCCGAGCGACCCCCTCCGATTGATGGAGAAGATGTAATAACCATCTCGGGGGGACGTCATATCGTAGGATCGGGCGGGAACGCCCAAAAGAGATACATGAATAAACACAAGATTGGAGACGGTTCTCCCTACGAACCCGAGCCACGAGCTCCAAAACACCAGAGGGTTGAGACTCAACCCAGAACGTTTATTGTAGAGGATGTGTCACACTTCCAGTTTCCCCATAATGACCCCCTGGTCATAACACTCCAACTCGCGAACAAGAGGGTACACCAAGTCCTGATTGATAACAGGAGCTCGGTGAATATTCTCTATAAAGCCACACTAGAAAAGATGGGACTCCCGCTTTGAGATCCAAAAGCATGTGCAACCACACTATACGGTTTTTCAGGAGAAGGGATTGCCTGTATGGGATCCATAGAACTCCTCGTGACCTTGGGAGACTATCCAGTCTCGGTAACAAAGATTATGGAGTTTGTCGTGGTGGACCTCCCATCGGCCTACAACGTATTGCTCGGGAGACCTGCCCTAGTTAGGCCGGGGGCGATAGCGTCTGTTAGGCATTTGGTCATCAAGTTCCCAACTTCTAGTGGCATCGGGACGTTGAAGGGGACCAGCTTGCGAGAAAAGAATGCTATAGCATCTCCATTAGGGGAAAGAAGCAAACAAGTGCACAGGCACTTGTAATTATTCAGAGCAAGGATGGGACGGTCTTCGAGATAGATGAAGAGATCGACCCCAGGATAGAAGAAAAAGTTGACCTCAAACCTTTAGAAGAGCTTGAGGAGTTTAAGCTCGAAGACAAAGATCCCACGAGGACGGTGAAGTGTTAGGAACGAGTTTCCTAATACGCAACGAAAAGGTGGTGGGGTTGGCCCAGTGTAAAAAAAAAAATTGTAACATATTTAAACTACCTTTAAATATGTGGATCTATCAATAAACATACATTAATCATAAGCAAGTTAAGAATAGAAATCATACCTCTTGAAGCCTATCAAGTGTCCTTGCTATCTTTTTGTAACAAGAACGATCTTCCCATCCAAGCTGTTCCTAGGTACTCACACCAAGATCTCCCACAACATTCTCTACACCTCAAGAACTGTGTGGGCACTTAGAGAATGAAGGATAGTTTATTTGTGATTCTACTTGATGTACTCAACACATGAGATCAAGAGAATAGGCCTGAGAATTGGTCCTTTATTTTTCAGGGAGAGAAAAATATCGTTCTATTTTTCACAGAGCGAATAGACTTAATTGTCTGAGATATCTAAGTTATCTGTATATTTTCTGATTAGTCATACTTAAAAGAAAATATTCAAATTTAAAAAGTAAATCTATAACCAACTTACAATTTACTTTTTTAATTAATTATTTATTTTATTAATGAAAATATCCAAAAACTAATTTTTTTGAATTATCCATCAATTAATTAATTAAATAAATAAAAATAAAAATCCTATCCCTAAAAAAAGCAGTTCACGCCACACACAATCCATGGTGTGTGCACGTGTACCACCCCTACAGGGATATTTGATTTTTATATTTTTATTTAATTATTTATTCAAATTACTTTGTCAGATAACATCTAACAACCTGATAACTAATTCAAATTTAAATTAAATATCTTTTTAACTAATTATCAAATATAATTTGAACTTATCAGATTATTATCTCCCACTCAAATAAATATATTTAATTAATTCTACCAATTAATTAAATCCAATATTTTCGAAAATAAATATTTAATTTATTATAATTTCGAAAATTATAATTAATTAATTATTTAATTAAATTTCGAAATTAATTTAATTATTTTATATAATTTCGAAAATTATACAATAATTAAATATTAATTAAGTTTTGTTAATTACAACTAATTTGTAATTAATTAATTAATCACTATTATCCTATAATTGCATATTTGGCCCGAAGAACAAATTTCTTCTTAAATATGTCTTTCAACTATTTTTCCTTTCATATTAACTCTTACCTTGAATAGTGTTGATAGAGCCGCTGTGGGGACCTATGGACCTATAATTTCAAGCTCCAATAAATTTAAGATTATTAATTGAACTATTTAATTAAATAATCTTAATTTATTAATCTCACGATTATTCCACTTTAAATATGAGAATGCACTCTTGTAATTATAGACATTTCATTTACTGAGTACTTTATAATTATAAAGCGTCCATTGATATAATCATTGCATACAAATTGACCCTCTAATAATGGTTCATAATTAATCGCGAATAAAATTACCGCTTTACGATTTTAATTATCTCTTGTTTCCTTAAGTACCATTGACTTTACTAGTGAATGTTAATTCATAACTAAAATCTGAATTTGAGCTCAATAACCTTTCAGTCCCAAAAGTCAACCCTTAAGGGAACCATTATTCAATCTCTTGCGATAAGGCATAGATTCCATATCTGTATACTATGTTCCCAGCCATCTACATTAATGAGTTCTCAAAACAAAAGTTTCTAGTTTGATCATTCTGACAGACCCTAACGAGTGAATCAAAGAACTCATATAACATAAACAAGAGTTCATAGTAACTTCATGATTAAGATCTATTTGTATAGGATCATCAGTTGATATATTTAATTAATACTTCTAAATGATATTTAACTAAGTATTAATAAACATATCTGGTCCAGTTCTATATATTCTCTAATATATAAAGCACCTCCACTAAAGTGTCCTACCACACTAGTGATCCAGATCTAGATCACGTGTATTCATAATACTAGTTGACCGTACTTGCAGTAATTAATCTAAAGATTCCATAACTTTATTTTACTGCGAACTATTCAAGTTCATTTATCTCAAACACAATCATCCCGTACCAATATTATCACAGA
Source organism: Humulus lupulus (assembly GCF_963169125.1). Classification (NCBI taxonomy): domain Eukaryota; kingdom Viridiplantae; phylum Streptophyta; class Magnoliopsida; order Rosales; family Cannabaceae; genus Humulus; species Humulus lupulus. The sequence goes on from NC_084797.1 coordinate 243,908,054, forward strand.
ACTTAGGAATTTTTCTGATATTTACATATATGAACTTAGGAATTTTTCTGATATTTACATAATATTATCACAGAATAATATGGTCCATAAAATATATGCATAACAAATTCAATTTATTTATTTATTTCATAAAATAATGTCTACTACATATGCTTTCAGGGCACAATTCCCAACATGAAGGTCGGTAAGAATCTTTCAAAAGAAGTGAAATAGCAATTAATTTGCTTCTTAAAAGAAAAACAGGATGTGTTCGCATGGTCACACTCGGACATGGTGGGAATCAGTCCGAATGTCATGAGCCACACGATTAACATTGACAAAAGCTTCCCCCCGAAGAAACAAAAGCGAAGACTCCTGGACGAGGATAGAAAGAAGGCCCTCAAGGAAGAAGTTGATAGGTTGAAGGCAAATCAATTCATATGATATGCCTTCTATCCCGATTGGATTGCCAATCCAGTGTTGGTGATGCGTGTCGTATGCCGTATCAAATTTAAATATATATATTTCTTTATTCACTTACACCAGCTACTTCAGTATAGCGGTAAATAAAGGTCGAACCCACGAGGACTATGATCAAATTATTATTCAAAATAATATTAGACTGAAATTAAAAAGAGATTTTAGTTTTAATAGCTGAAAACATAAAATGAAATAAATATCAACAATTGAATAACTAAGGATATAACGATATTAAAGAAATAGTCAAGAATTACTCTCCACCTTCAACAATCAATCTATCAACAATGATGAATAATATTCCCTATTCCCAATTAAACTATTAACCCCGCAGATAACACTTAAGCAGTCAATTATCCCAGTTTCCCCAATATAATTAAATAAAGCTAAGCGCTCTTAATTAACCCTTTTTACCCAGCAATAAACCCATTAAGCATGCAATCTATTTAACCTAGTAAAAACATTACACTTTGTGGAAACAGTTTAATCTAGGCAACAAATTCATTAAGCATGCAATTCATTTAACCTAGGTTCTATCTCTCATCACAATTAAAATACTCGTCACAATACCTTAATTGCAATTTATCACTTTACTTAGAATCCTAAACTATTAGGTGAATAGAAATCCTAAGATGATAGTAGAACAATGCAAAACCTTAATTAGTGGCCATCTAAACAAGATTTTACAAGATCCATGACATTCAAATAGAAAAATATAAGCAATTTAATATAAGGGAATAAAATTCATCAATGCATTCAAGATCTCATGTCTAAGGTTTTGAAATAACCCTTAACTGTAAAGAAAACTACTCCATAATCATATTCATATTCATAAACATAAATATTCAATGAAAATAAAAGTGTTTTGAGAAGAAAGAAAAACTAGATTGAAGAATATAGATGATGATGTTTTTTTCCTCCTCCTCTGCTGCTCTAGCCTCTAAAAATCGCAATCCAAAGTTATAATAAAAGTTCACCTTAATCCCTTTTATAGCCCACCAAAAATTACTTTTAAAAATTGAAATTTAAGAAAAAATCAATCGCTGGCCGCGGCCAATGATTCTTGGTGGCCGCGGCCACTAGCAAAATGTATTTTCCAGAAAATCGGGCTCCGGCCGCGGCCTGGGACATTGCTGGCCGCGGCCACTACGTTCTGTCCCCCAGTGATAACTCTACAAAATAGAGTTATTTTACCATATTTTATATGCTAATTGTTGCTTAGTTCTTGAGTTTTTAATTAACTTATTAAGTTTTTAAGTAATTTTGCATTTATTAGTCTTATTGTAATTTTCTAGATTTTTATATGTTTTTATAGATATTTTATTGTGTTATGTTATAGTTTAATTATTTAAAATTAATATTGTTAAGTAATGAGTTAAAAGATGCAATTTTGAGCTTAAATGTTATGTAAATTAAATTTTAATTAATGTTTTCATGGGAGTTATATGGTATATTTTATTAATGAAAATATTTAATTTTAATTTAGTTTATAATTTATTTTGTAGGATAATTATTTCATTTGTGGCATTTTTGTGGAAGAAACAAAGAAATTGTAGCATTTTTGTAACAATTTCGGCCCAGCCACGTGAAGCCCAGGCCCGTGCCTCCTGCCCATGCTCCAGCCGGCCCACCATTTCCTCCAAGCCTGCCGTACGGACGCTGAAGCAGTCACCAGCAGCAACAATTGTCCCTAGCTACCATTCACCAAGACGCCAGCTGTCACCTCACTTTGAAGCACTCAGCTTCAGCCTTCACGTGACCCTATTCAGCAATTTTCAGCACCAAGCTTCAGCCAAGCACTCAGCTGAAGCTTCATTCCTTCAGCAGGCCCGCCAGGCCCACTGCCACCTCCGGCCCAACCCCAGCCTTGCCCCAGCCTGTCCGTACGGCCCAGCAGGCCCCTAAGCGCCCCAGCCGCCTGTCACTGCTGTCCAAACACCCTTGAGCCCATAAATTTACTCATTGTCCCCTTGTCTAAAATGCCACATTTTTACCCATTTTCTACACACTTTTTACCCCAAAATCATCACCACTCCTACAATTTACCCCTAACTTACCATATTATTATTAATTTAATCAATTTACTTAATTTAAATTGATTATTTTAATAATCTCATTTTGGCTATAAATAAGGGTTTTGAAGACCATTTTGGGGTGCTTAATGTTTTGGTTACCATCTTTTTCTCTCTACCATTCTCTCTTCCATTTGGGTTTTTCAAGAGCATTTTGCAAGTATGTATGTCTTTTATTTTGTAATTTCTACTCTAGTTATGTGCTTCTAATCTTTTTCATAAGATTATTAAGATCATGATGAAGCAACTTGTAACTAGGTAATATTTATGTTGTATGTTGATTTCCCTTGTAATGCAACAAGTTTATGGATTTTTCTTCTTCATATATTTCTTTCATCTTAAATATCTTGTATTTTAGATTGTTAGAACATATTTACACTTTGTTCTTCATTAGTGCATAAACATAATATTCTTTGTGTAAGATGTGTCATTAAATTGTACACATCCATGCTTAGAACAAAAATATTATGTTTTGCCTTATAAATAATGTTCATTGATTTATTTGTTATTTCATTAGATTGATTTACACTAAATGCTTTGAAATTATAATTTTGAAAAGTGAAGAAAAATCCTATCTTTTTATAAGAAATTTGTGTTTAAAATTATAAATCTTTTGGAAAATGATGGTTTAAATTATTTTAACTATCACTAAAACTTGGGAATCAATATACTAATAAATATTATTAAACTTACATTTTGTGGATTCTAGTATCTTAATAATCTTTTCTTTTAACACTTATTTTCAACTCATTATTGCTTTATTTTTATTCTCTTAAATAGCTTTATTTTTCAATCTTTTATTTTATGTTCATAATATTAAAACTCATCAATATTTGGAACTAGGTTAGAATTTATTACTTTTGATTTAAAATAGTTTTCTTTTTTATTTTAGACAACTCCTTTGGGTTCGACCTCATGCTTACACGAAAACTATTCTATAAATACGATTCGTGCGCTTGCGAGTATAAATATTTAAACATACCCGTTTTGGGTACATCACCCAGGCCGCGGCCTGGAATAAGGCTGGCCGCGGCCGTAGCAAGTTTTCCCGTTTTTCAATTTTCTTCTGCTGCAGTGACCGAAATTATTTTAAGCATAACTTCATCGATATAACTCGGAATTGGACGATTCAAAAAACTATAGAAATCTAAGAAAAATATCTAAAACTTTTATTTCTGGTATATTTCCAAAAAGTATCGAAAAGTTATCAAAATTAAGTGTGAAGTGTTAGACTTGTAATTTCGAGCTTAACCATTGCTTATAAAACATCCCAAATTCATTCACTTTTACCCAAATGTCTTGAAAATCCTAAAAACACAAAATAAACTAATTAAACATATATAAATAAATAATTAAGTGCATAATAATAGAAGAATAATGATTTAAAAATAGACAAATTCGGTACTTATCAGTTGGTTCCGAAACCCAACGACAAATGGTGAACCTGTATCAACTACTCAGACTTTAACAAGGCATGTCCTAAAGATTGTTTCCCCTACTTTGGATAGATCAGCTCGTAGATGCCATTGCAGGTCATGGAAGCATGTCGTTCATGGACGCTTATTCTGGATATAACCAGATTGCCATGCACACGACGGACCAAGAGCATACGAGCTTTGTAACCGATAAAGGATTGTACTGCTACAATGTCATGCCTTTCGGGCTCAAAAACGTTGTAGCCACATACCAAAGGCTTGTAAACAGAATGTTCTCCGAGCAGATAGGGAATAACATGGAAATGTATGTTGATGACATGCTGGTCAAGTCCAAACATAAAAAGAACCATGTGGATGATCTCATTGAATGCTTTACTGTACTACAGAAATATATCATGAAACTTAACCCACAAAAGTGCTCTTTTAGAGTGTCTTCGGGAAAGTTTCTGGGATTTATAAGAATGCACGAGGAATAGAGGTTAATCTGGACAAGATCAAGGCATTGATTGATATGCCCTCACCTCGAAAGCATAAGGATGTCCAAAGTTTAACTGGTCGGATGGCAGCACTAAGTAGGTTTATTAAAAAATTTACAGACTGTTGTCTTCCTTTTTTAAACCTTTTAAGAGGGGGAAAAAGTTCGAATGGTCAGATGAATGCGAGCTTGCATTCCAGAACCTAAATAAACATCTCGTTGAACAACCAATCTTGCCGAAATAAGTCTTATACTTGTACCTCGCTACAACCGAGCATGCCATTAGTGTCGTGCTCGTCCGAGAAGACAAGAAGGTACAAAAACCAGTGTACTATGTCAGCAAAAGGTTACTGGGGGAAGAATTGAGATACCTTTTAATGGAAAAATGGGCTCTCAGCCTGATCCACTCATCTCGAAAGCTCCGACTTTATTTCCAAGCACAGCCTATTCATGTGTTAACTGACCAACCACTATGACAAGTTTTATCTAAACCAGAAGCTTCTGGAAGATTGTTAAAGTGGGCTATCGAGCTCGACCAGTTTGAGATTACATACCATCCGAGAACGACCATCAAGGGACAGGCCCTGGCGGATTTTATTGTCGAGTGTAATGGAGTATCTAACGATGAAGTTGTAACCCCAGTCCGCGAGTAGTGGAAACTTTACGTTGACGGGTCCTCCAACGAACACGGATCGGGGTCAGGCATTATACTAATCACCCCAGCAGGAAATCGATTTCACTCAGCTTTAAGGTTCAACTTCGAGGCTTCGAATAATGAGGCCGAATACGAAGCATTGCTAGCGAGACTTCGAATAGCCAACGAAGTCAAAGCTAAGGCTATACACTACTATATTGACTCACAACTGGTGGTCAACAAAGTTTTGGGGGAATATCAGGCTCGGGGAATAAGAATGGTCGCGTACCTAGACATAGCAAAAGCTGCGCTCAGACAGTTCGAATACTATGATATAGAGCAGGTACCCCGAGAACAAAATTTGAACGCAAACGCATTAGCCAGGCTCGCTACGACTAGCGAGGCCAATACACTGAACATGGTCTCAGTAGAATTTTTATCGACCCCGAGTATCAACGAGCCTGACGAAGAAGACATGTGCATGATTGACTCTCAACCTACCTGGATGACCCCAATAGTCGATTCCCTCGAAACTGGAATTCTCCCAGGAGAATGGAACGAGGCTCGGAAACTGATGTATCAGATCCCAAGGCTCACTACCAACAGGCAAAGGTAGAGTAAAGTATGATGTGGTCGCGGTCGATTATTTCACAAAATGGACCGAGGCTGAACCCTTGGCTACTATTACGTAGAAAAAAGTTTTAGACTTTGTCGTAAAGAATATCGTCTGTCGATATGGGATGCCCAGAAAGATAGTGTCGGGCAACGGTACCGAGTTCGAAAATGACATGTTTACCCATTTCTGTGAGAAAAATTGGATTATAAAAAGCTTCTCCTCCGTCGCCCATCCTCAATCAAATGTACTCATTTCACCCTAGCATATGGTTGCAATAACATCCCAAATTTCCTAATGTGGCTTAGTGCCTGGATTAGGGGGCCGGGAGGCAATGATTGAGTTATTATGTGAATTATATTATAATATAATTATGTTTGCATGTTAAATATATGAAATATGTGTATGTGGGTCTGTTTCTTATAAGAAGGGTATTTTAGTAATTTGACCCGTTCGGGGAATAAATGCAAACATGTGTTTGTGTGATTGAGACCACATTATTATGTGGATATATTTGGGTTACTCGACAAGAGGCGATCCCGATGAGCAAGTTAGCGGAAAAGTCACAACGGGGTTTTAATACCCGGCTCGGGGTAAGCTTAGAGGTATTTTGTTGGGAAAATATTTTTTTGCCTCAATGGAAATGATTATAATATTACAACTCTATGCAATATATTACAAATAAATAATGATTGATTGAATAAGATTACAACCCTATAACTGAAAATTACAAATAAACAAAGAAAAGGAAGAAGATGATGATGAAGAAGAGAATGGTGAAAATACAACTCAAAACAAAATGTTACAAGTAAAGTAAAATGTTTGAAATAAAGAAAAGAAGATTACAACCTTTGAACAAGAAATACAAGTAATAGGAACAAGAGAATAAGAAGAAAACAATGCAATAGAAAGAAGAACATAAATACAAGAAACTCTCACTTACACAACCTAAGTGAAGAGGGTTGGGGATCACCAACTTGAACAAGGTTTAAAACCTTTGTCCAAAAGTTTATTTCCCCCTAACTCAAGCACTAAGGGATCTCTCTCAGATATTGGAAAAGCTTTCTGGAATTATCAAGCCTCAAGGTGTTTCTAGCCAAGTGCTCTAATGGATAGAAATGTTGTGTCTTTCAAGTGAGCTATAGGCTCCTATTTATAGAGTTTAGAGACACCCTTTGAATTTCAAATTCCACCAACCCTCATGGCTGTTACCAATGTTTAATTGGATTAATATGGAATTAAAAAAGAGATTTGGGAGTTATTTTAGTTTTTTGAGTCGTTCAACAAATATTGAAAAAACTGAAAATTGGTTAGTTTTTTTGCTTGTGGCCGCGGCCAGAGACATTGGTGGCCGTGGCCACTGGTCTTTGTCCCACAGGCCGCGGCCACTGAATGTTGGTGGCCGCGGCCACTGACCAATTTCAGCACAAAAAATTGTGTTGTTTTTCCAAACGGTTCCAAACCCTCACAAAACACATTATTGGGGTTAAAATCATATCTCTATCAGCCATATCACATATGGCTTTATGAAATTAATCTCAATATTGTGTAACAACAATTTTACACAATAAAGGGTAATATTTGGAAGTTACAAATTTGTAACACCAAATATGTTACATTATTTGGATATATCTCATATATCTAAATATTGTAACTCTCTATTATATGTTACAATATGTGACACACTTTGTCACATTTATTTAATCTAAAACATTATATTATAATACAATATAATTTTACATTATATTATAAAATAATATAACATTCCCCCACAAGATTAAATAGTTATCTATTGTAACACTTATTTAATCAATCATTATATTTTGAAATATAACATATCCCCCACTTGATTAAATAAGAACTCTCTCTTATAGGAGTCATTGCATTAGTGCATAAAGTAAAGTGTTTTTCAACTTGAAATTTACTATAGTGTAATTATCACAAAATTTGTCGAAAATTAGGTTGCACTAGGCATTGAACCATCTTTTCATGATGACAAATCGGTGATAACACACACACCTTTGCGATGTTCACTTGAGACCTCTATGTCTCGCTTTGCACCGTTAATGGTCATGTGCACTTTCCATTCATGGACGTTCTTGAGAATAGTCCCAATTCTCATGAGAGGCGGCACCACCCCTAGGTCCATATAGGTAGAATTCTTACAGTATTTTGTTACCAAAAATACTTGTCTTTACAAGACTGAACTCTATTAAAAATCCTTTCGGTTTTAACCCTCCACTTGGTAACACACAAGTACTCAATATCTCACATGGGACTTGTTTTGAGTACAACTAATATTCACTTGATTGACTTGTTATTACCTATTGAACCTAACACTAGTTGAATAACTAGTGTTAAGATAGGTTACCATCAATCGTGAATCTGTTTATGGAGTTTAAGTCCCGTCCCTCGAGATGATGCAGCCACTAAACCCCTCGTTAGTGGCTTAGTGAAAGGATCCGCCAAATTTTCACTTGTTCTCACATAGGATATTGAGATGACTCCTCTTTGAATCAATTCTCTTACATATCCATGTCTTAGACTAATGTGTCTAGACTTCCCATTATACACTCCGCTGTATGCTCTAGCCAATGTCGCTTGGCTATCACAATGTATCGATATAGTAGATACATTATCTTTGATTAGGGGAATCTCTATCAACAGATCCCTTAACCATTCGGCCTCTTTGCTAGTAGAAGCTAGAGCTATGAACTCTGCTTCCATAGTGGAATGAGATATATAGGTTTGTTTCTTAGAACCCCAAGAAATTGCACCTCCACCAAGTGTAAATACCCAACCAGTTGTGGACAAGTTGTCCCCAAGATTGGATATCCAACTTGCATCTGTATATCCTTCTAAAATCGAAGGAAATTTGGAGTAGTGAAGGCTTAGTCCTTTGGTTTTCTTAAGATAACCTAGGACTCTTCAAATTGCCTTCCAGTGATCCACACTTGGATTACTTGTAAACCTACTAAGTTTACTTACCGCAAATGCTATATCAGGTCTAGTACACTGGGCAACGTACATAAGACTCCCTATAGCACTAGCGTACTCCAATTGAGCCACCGCTCTTCCTTCATTCTTCTCTAGTTTTACACTATGATCGAATGGAGTATTGGCATCTTTAACCTTGAGATGATTAAATTTGTTCAATACTTTCTCAACATAGTGGGCTTGCCCTAACGCAAAACCCCCACTATGTTTCTTTACTTTGATACCGAGTATGGTATCAACTTCTCCAAGATCTTTCATCTTGAAGGTTGATGATAGAAACCTCTTCGTTTCTTCTATCCCTTTCATGCTATTACTTAGAATAAACATGTCATCCACATATAAGCAAACAATGATCACATATCCCTTACAATTTTTGGAATACAAACACTTGTCTCCATTGTTATGTCTAAACCCATTAGGCATGATGGCTTGATCAAATTTCTCATGCCATTGCTTAGGAGCTTGTTTCAATCCATATAAGGATTTTACAAGTCTACACACTTTATGTTCATATTTTGGTAGGACAAACCCTTCGGGTTATTCCATATAGACCTCCTCATTGCGGTCACTATTAAGGAATGTCGTTTTGACATCCATTTGATGAACATACAAGTTGTGTATAGAAGCTAAAGCGAACAAAATCCTTATAGAAGTAGTTTTTGCAACAGGCGCATAGGTATCGAAATAATCGATACCCTCTTTTTGCCTAAACCCTTTAGCTACTAATCTAGCTTTAAAGGTTTGGATAGTGCCGTCAGTGTGGTATTTTCTCCTAAATACCCACTTACACCCAATTGGCTTAGACCCCGGTGGGAGGTCTACCAATTCCCAAGTGTTATTGGAAAGAATAAAATCCATCTCACCATTGATGGTTTTTTTCCAAAATGCACTATCTCTCAATTGCATAGCTTCTCTATAAGTCTTAGGATCATCCTCAACGAGAAGTACAATAGGAATTTTCCTAATGACTTCCTCTCTATTTCCTTCTACCATGTAGAATGAAATTCGTTGAGAATCTATCTCATCCACTACTAGACTTTTATGATTTTTAAGCCTTTGACTTCTTCTAAGTTCAAAGGGTTGCTTTACATCATTTTGAGAATTCTCCTCTCGAGAATCAACTTTGGATGTAGAAGCTTGAGAATTGTTCTCATATAACAAATTCTCCTTTAGAGATGTTGAAGCTTGAGAATTGTTGTCACATAACATATTCTCAAAGAATTCAACTTCTCTAAATTCAATCACAATATTAGACTCTAAGTCTAATAGCTTATAAGCTTTATTATTGTTGGCATAACCAACAAAAGCACACTTTATGGCTCTTGAACCTAACTTTGTTCTATTAGGTTCGGTTTTCTTGCAATATGCAAGGCACCCCCACACTTTGAAGTAGCCTATGTTGGGTTTTCTTCCTTTCCATAACTCATATGGAGATATCTCATTTTTCTTCATCGGTATTCGATTAAGAATGTGACAAGCGGTTAAAAGTGCTTCACCCCATAAGTTGAAGTTCAACTTAGAAAACACCAACATAGAATTTATCATCTCTAGATAAGTCCTATTTTTCCTTTCGGCAACACCATTGTGTTGTGGTGTATAAGGTGCAGTGCACTCATGAATTATACAATTTTCTTTACAATATGTATTGAATTCATTAGAGAGAAGTACTCTCCTCCTCTATCACTTCTTAGCACCTTAATCTTTTTATTTAGTTGATTTTCAACTTCTAATTTATACAATTTAACAGCATCAAAAGTCTCATCTTTATGCTTTAAAAGAAACACATAGGTATATCTACTAAAATCATCTATAAAAGTAAGAAAATACCTTTTACCACCTCTAGTTAAAACACCATTTAATTCACAAAGATCACTATGGATTAAATCTAGTAAATTAGATGATCTTTCTACACTAGGAAATGGTTTCTTAATCATTTTCGCCTTAACACATGTTTCACATTTACCATAGTTTTTAATATTGCATGCAATCATACCACATTTTACTACTCTTTTCATGGTATAAAATCCTATATGCGATAGTCTAAGATGCCACAAAAATAATGAATCATACTCAACAGTATAGGCGGAATTAGCATTTTTATTGATAATATTGAAAGTTAAATCATTGGTGCACAACTTAACCATACCCTCACAAGAGTACCCCTTTCCCAAAAATACATTTGATTTGGTAAGTATAAGTTTACCGGACTCAAAAACGGCTTTAATGCCGGGCTTGCCAAGCAAATCACCACTTACCATGTTTCTACTCATTTCGGGAACATAAAGTACATTCACTAATGTAACTTTCTTGCCGGAGGTGAAGTAGACATCAATAGTACCTTTGCCAAGTACCTTGGATTTGCCCTCATTTCCCATTTGTATCTCATGGCTGCCCTTTGACTCTTCAAAGGACTTGAACAATGATTTGTCATAGGTGACATGGACGCAGACAGAGAAGGTGATTGCCTTTGCATCACGGCAGTTAAAGGATTATGAGCAGAGGTATCCAACTCATGATTTGGAGTTGGCAGCAGTGGTCTTTGCATTGAAGGTATGGAGATATTACCTTTATGGAGAGAAGTGTGAGATATATACAGACCACAAGAGCCCCAAGTACTTCTTTACATAGAAGGATTTGAATATGAGACAGAGGCGTTGGTTGGAACTGGTGAAAGACCATGATTGTGATATTCTTTATCATCCAGGGAAAGCCAATGTGGTGGCTGATGCCCTAAGTCGGAGAGGTCCAGGGCAGTTGTATAGTGTGAGACAGATATCCAAGGAGTTAGTAGAGGATATGACCAGAGCATGGATTGAGTTAGTAGTGGGCCAGTTAGCCAACATTACCCTGCATTCCACTCTCCTAGACTTGATAAAGGAGAGTTAGTTACAAGAGCCACAGTTGGTGAAGGTTAGAGATGATGTTCTAGCTGGAGCAGCAAGGCACTATTCTATATCTGATATGGGCCTGCCAAGATACATGGGCTGGATTTGTGTTCCGATGGATGCTGTTATTAGACGAGAGATTCTGGATGAATCTCATACCATCCCGTATTCCTTGCATCCCGGCACCACCAAGATGTATCAGGACTTAAGAACTTTGTATTGGTGGCCGGGGATGAAGGGTGATGTAACTGAATATGTAGCCAAGTGTCTGGCGTGTCAGCAGATCAAAGCTGAACATCAGAGACCTGTAGGATTATTACAACCCTTAGACATTCCAGAGTGGAAGTGGGAAGACATCGCAATGGATTTTGTGATGGGATTGCCTAAGACAGTGGGTCAGCATGATTCAATATGGGTGGTAGTGGACAGATATACTAAATCAACTCACTTTCTACCAGTGAGGACAACCTATCCGTTGACCAGTATGCATATCTCTATGTCAAAGAGATAGTACATCTTCATGGAGCTCTGAGGTCGATTGTGTCAGATCGGATACTACTTTTACTTCCAAGTTTTGGGGAAGTTTGCAGAAGGCAATGGGCACGCAACTAAAGTTCAGTACAGCTTATCATCCTCAGACCGATGGTCAGTCTGAGAGGACTATCCAGATACTGGAGGACATGCTGAGAGCATGTGTACTGGATTTTGAGGGATCTTGGAGTAAGTATTTACCTCTCATAGAGTTTTCCTACAACAACAGTTATCAGGCGACCATAGGAGTGGCTCCTTATGAGATGGTGTATGGTAGGAAGTGCAGATCACCTATTCATTGGGATGAGTTGGGTGAGCGCAGATACTTGGTTCCTGAGGCAGTTCAGAGGACCAATGAAGCTCTAGAAAAGATCAGAGCTCGGATGCTCGCATCGCAGAATAGACATTGAAGTTATGCGAATCTGAAGCGTAAGAACGTGGAGTTTCAGGTGGGAGACTATGTCTTCCTTAGAGTCTTACCGTTCAAGGGGGTGAGAAGATTTGGCAAGAAGGGCAAGCTAAGCCCTAGATTTGTAGGACCATTTGAGATTCTGGAAAGAATCGGTCACGTAGCCTATAGGTTGGCATTACCTCCGGCGTTGTCGGCTGTGCACAACGTGTTTCATATTTTGATGCTACGGAAGTATGTTTCTAACGAGAGTCATAAGCTGAGTTATGATAATTTGGAGCTGTAGACAGATTTGTCATTCGAGGAGCAGCCAGTCCAGATATTAGACAAGAAGGACAAGGTCTTGAGGAATAAAGTTATACCTTTAGTGAAGGTATTATGGAGGAACAGCAAGGTCGAGGAGCCGACCTGGGAATTAGAGTCAACTATGCGGGATCAATATCCCGAGTAGTTTAGGTAAAAATTTCGAGGACGAAATTCCTATAAGGAGGGGATAGTTGTAACATCCCAAATTTCCTAATGTGGCTTAGTGCCTGTATTAGGGGGCTGGGAGGCAATAATTGAATTATTATGTGAATTATATTATAATATAATTATGTTTTCATGTTAGAGATATTAAATATGTGTATGTGGGCCCGTTTCTTATAAGAAGGGTATTTTAGTAATTTGACACGTTCGGGGAATAATGCAAACATGTGTTTGTGTGATTGAGACCACATTATTATGTGGATATATTTGGGTTACTCGATGATAGGCAATCCCGATGAGCAAGTTAGCGGAAAAGTCACAACGGGGTTTTAATACCCGGCTTGGGGTAAGCTTAGGGGTATTTCAGTGATTTAGTACATTACCGGGAATTAGTGGGTAATGGGAAAAATTATTGGTAACCGTGTGAGAAAAATTGGAAGTAGCGAGAATTATAGGATGTAAATTGTGGATAGTGGGATTTGAGGCAAATGACAAAATTGCCCTTGTGAACATTTGAGGAATAAGCTAAGGACAAGGGGCAATTTAGTCATTTCCATTCAAGTTTAAGACTTAGCTGGCTGGGGAAATATTCAGAAGGATTGAGAAATTAAAGGAAAAAGGAATTCAGCAGCTCCCTTTCTCTCTCCCTCGTTTTCTCTATGTGCCATGGAAGTTTGAGGATTTTTCTTCGGAAATTGAAGATTAAAGCCTAGGAATCAAGGTGTTGGGCTTGGGGAAATCAGAGGTTAAGCTCAGGTGGTTCATCTCAGCTGAGGTAAGAGTTTTGAACTGAAAATTGTATGGTTAGTTATGTTGAAATATTTAGAGTTATGGTGTTCATGCATGCTTGATAATGGGGAGATTGGGTTTGGGAAGTTTGATGAGCTTTTCTAAGCTAATTAGCTGGGTTTGATTGGTGAGAATGAATATATAGGTTGTGGGAATTGAATTTGAGGAGTGGGGTGAAATTGAATAAGTTTTGGCTGGGTTCGGTTGAAGAAAAACCCAGAAATTTATGGGTTCGTGGGGTTGAGTCGCGGCTCTTTTATGGCGAGCCGCGACCTGCGGAGGGAATTTTGAGCCAGCAGAGCTCGGTGGCAAAGGCGCGCCGCGGCGCGCGTTGGTTTCCAAGGAGGTCGAGCCTCTAGAATTAGAGGCGGGCCGCGGCTCGGGTATGAGTGGTCGTTGCCCTTAAGGGGAATTTTGGCTTAAATGGGATTTTTAGATTGGGAGCTTAACCGTTTAGGCTCAGGAACGATTCTACTTCCTTATTAGGTGGAATTCGATGTCCCGGAAGTTCAGATTTGGTTTGGAAGCTTTTATTTACCTGTTGTTGATGATACTTCCTTATTACGGTTGTGACTAGGTTTACGCTAAGGGCTTGAATCGGGGATTGTACTCAAAGGGCCGTCGTTAGTAACTTGCATACGGACCGAAGGTAAGAAAACTGCACATGTTATGTGAATGCATGATTAGAGCTTAGTCGAGGTGATGAACATGATTATTATTATGTTGGTGAATATCTGATTAGGTACATTGTAATGTGCATAATTATGATTATGCTTGTGACTGCTGTGTGAATGTATTATAATGCATTGTGATTATTGATAGGTATGCTATGTGAAACAAGTGACTGTTTGTTATGACTGTGAAGCTTGGTTTATAACCTAGAGGATTATGAGGGTGTTAAGTGGGGATCAACTTATTAGTTGAGATTATATTGAACTCTAGGAGACTCGCCTTATAAGTTGAGAGTCCCAAAGCTTCAACTTATAAGTTGGAGGCATGTGGTGGCTTGACTTATAAGTCAAGGGCGTAAAGAACTTAGTTTATAAGCTAAGATTGGCATAATGCACGTGGAGTGCAGGCCACCATGGTTGGGCCACCCTGGGAGTGCGACATGCACTTGACTGGCTCGGATGCCAACAACTTGAAAGAAAGTGCAACATGCACTTGTGTGACTCTATGGTCTCCAGTTTGGTTTAATGAATGCATCAGTTTCAGTTATTACTGTTTGATAATCGTTTTATTCTGCAAGCTGTTGAATATGTTTTCTTGCTGAGTCTTCTGGCTCACAGGTGCTTTGTGGTGCAGGTAAAGGTAAAGAGAAGCTCAACCAACCATGAGTCAGAGGGCATTAGCAGTGGTATTTACATATGCAATCCGCTCAACCACCACAGCCGAGATGCTAAGGGGAACTAGGTTCAAACCCAGCTTTTGCCGCCTAGGTCGGCTTATTGTGTAACCTGAGTATTGCAATTGACTTTTAAACTGATGTTTTTGGGATCCCATGTAAAGAACATGTTTTTAACTTAATGGAAATGTTTATGAGTTGACCGAAAGTTTTCATACATAAACATTTAGTGGCATAATCATATGTTTAGCCCAAATGACTTGTTTAGCAAGTCCAGCACTGGTTTTAAACACACTTGGTAATGGACCCTAATTAGCAGGGCGTTACAGTTGCGAAGCCATGTTGCCGATGGAAGTCGAAATACCTACTATACGGAGCCATGCGTATGATCATGCCTCGAACCAATCTCAGCTCAAAGAAACTCTAGACCTCACTGAAGAAAGACGAGAAGAGGCTCAATTGAAAAATGCTACATACCAGCAACGAGCTACCAGATATTTCAACAAGAAGGTTCGAGATAGGAAGTTCGGATTGGGAGACCTGGTCCTACAACGTGTGTTTCTAGCTACACGAGATCCATCTGCTGGAGTACTCGGACCTAACTGGAAGGACCTTACCAGATTGAGTTTATCATCCAGCCGGGGGTAGATAAATTGGCAAGGCTAAACGGAGAGTTGGTGCCGCGAGCTTGGAATGGTGAACATCTGCGACCTTATTATCAATAATGTAGGAAATATGTTTTCGTTGTAACCAAGCTTGTTTATTTTTCAAGCATTTGTTAATAAAAATATTGAATTTCGCACCAAAGTTGTTTTCTTAATTAATTGTTGTATTTTTTGCAAACTCCCTCAATTTAATAACCTATGGTCACACTCATAGGATATTAAAGGGGCATCAATGGTATAAAATCATACCATAAGTTTGAAAAAATAAATAACATAGAATAAAATGTCTGGATCGTTAACCCGACACAAAATGTTAAGTATACACGCGAGTTAAGATAGTTTGGACCTGACCAGATTATAAAAGAATTATAAGTGGATGGATTACAAACCAGACACGAGCAAAATAAGTTTGGAACAAACCAGCTAAAACTAATCGACGGAAAGTTGGAATGTAAATAAACCTACTTCGAGTTAAGTCGAGTCTGAGGCTGGAATATTTTCAAAAAGATAGTTTCGACCTCACAACCTTGGGGAGCTACTCGAGGAAGAGGAAACGTGACTAGAAAAGCAAGATATAACTAAACTAATAATCTTACACGCCATATAAGTACTTTCGAGTGTATGGTGAAGGTAAGGTCCGACCTTGACAAATTGCGAGATTAGACATTGATATATCATGTAAACTGTGCATGAATGCATTGTAACTCGAGCTTAAATCCAACAAGTGTGTTTGTACAAATAAAAAAACATAAAAGCGAACCTTTAATATAAGGTGCTTGAAATATTTCGACCCATAGATGTGAAGCAAAAATATTAAAGTAAAAGCTAAATGTAAAATCAAATGTATAAAGGTTTTCGAGCAAGAAAATCATATATACAAAAGATTAAAATCACTATTTGAACAAACATAAAATAGCCCTAAAACGAGTTATAAATTGTCTTTGCCCCAAGGGCTT
This sequence comes from Humulus lupulus, assembly GCF_963169125.1. Lineage (NCBI taxonomy): Eukaryota > Viridiplantae > Streptophyta > Magnoliopsida > Rosales > Cannabaceae > Humulus > Humulus lupulus. The sequence continues at coordinate 243,924,785 of NC_084797.1, forward strand.
AAATAAAAAATGTATTACAAAAAAACTTAATGGGGTGCAGCCCATGACCTCGCTTTTATGAAGTAGGTGCATCCTCCTTAGTAGCATCAAGCTTCTTCGCCGTCTTTTCGGCGTCCTCCTCGTCCAGCCGAACCTGCCACCTATCAAGGAACTCATCTTCGAGAGTGTCCAAAAAGCTAGTATCAAGATCAGCATTGTTGGCCCAAATACGATACATGACCATATCAAATTCGAAGTGGAACCTCGAACTATTGTAAAGTTTGGGCTTCAAGTGAGTACTTAATGCGATAGTGGGAAAGTGTAGATTCATTTTAAGAATCCAGGATTTTCAAGGGTAAAGTTGGCAGTTACCCAAAAATGTGACAATTTTGGGATTGGTGCAATTAAAAACCCTAATTTAGAACCCCATTTATTGGCTTACACGATACATTACCCATAACCCCAAAAAAAAAACCAATGTTTGCACTTTTTACACTACATCTGGGTTTCAGAACTATGTTGTCAAAGACTTTGAATCGAAAGTTTATGCTAAACAACATTGCTAAAAACTACTAACTACAGCATACATTCATATGGGAATGGAAAATATAGAAATGAATGAAGACATGAAAGCATAAGAGTCAAGAAAAAGAAACTTACACACTGAAGTTTGCAGATATAGTGAAATTGACAACTTTAGGAGTGGTTGCAAGAAAGATCTCACGGAGTCGAAAATGCCAAGGTTGTTTTGTTTCTTCGGTTTGGAGAACATGCAATGAGGAAAAGAAAGTTTTTCGGCTCTGGGTTTTTCTTTCTCTGAAAACTGGAACGTAAAAGTAAAAAGGAAGAAGACAAAGTGGGTGTATTTATAAACCCCAAAGGATATCAAGGGTCGGACTGATCTGGGCCTTTGGCTTGATTTAGAATTCGATCTAACAGATGGGGTATGAATATAACGTTGGCAGCAAAAAAGGAGATATGAAAAGACGTGGGCAGATGTAAAAGGTACTCAAGTACTCTAACTGCGCAATCCTTGGCTAACGTGTGTCCACACTCGAGTGTAGTAGGTGGCCCGACTTTCGAAGGTAGCAGTTCAAAAGTTTCATTCTCATAGGATTCGAACTGATACTTTTGAGGGGGGAAAATGTTACACCCCGGTTTCGAGAATGGAAATCTTGATCTTGAAACTCAGGGTCGTAAGGTGTTAGCTCGAAACAAGCATAGTCGTCATGTGATCAGCAAGTTAGAAACGGTCTCGTTGAGCAGTAAATGCGACAACGTCGGGATAGGTGAGCTCGAAAACTACGTAGTCTCGAAGGTGTTCCAAGATTATAAGTTAGGCTTGAAACTCACAATGGCAATGGTTCAACACTTGTATAAATTTCTTGATTCATTTCCAGCCCTCCGACAAGCTCGAGTATTGTGAGCTCGAATAGGATGGTCTCGTCAACATTATTTGTCGACAACAGAGGCGGACCAAGGTCATGAGCTCGCGATGGGTGAACAGTCTCGAAGGCGTGTGGGTCAAATGCCTAAGCTCGTAAGCTCTGCGTGAACATGTTTATTGCTGTAAAATCCCTATGTTTAAAGGATCTGATGTAATCTTTTATTAAATCCCAAATATCATGGGATATTACCGTGTACGTAGTAACTAATGCATTTAATGACATTTATCTTAATTGATTTGTATTATATCAACCTGAATTTTGTGGGAATATATTTAGAAAACCACTCTATAAATAGAGTGGGACGATTCATTTGTATGAACTGAGAAATTGAGATTGGAAAAACTCTGTATAATTGCTTCCGGAAAGCTTTAAGATAATTCCAAAGAGCTAATAACACAGACTCGTGGACTAGGTAGATTTTAACTGCTGAACCACGTAAAAAACCGTGTCTATTCATATTGTTTCTTTTGGTATTTTTTCGTTTAATTACTCTTCTTTTATAAGTTAACGAAAAACGACATCAACAAACAATAACAAATTATACCAATTTACTACTGCTGTCTTGTTTATTTCAACGGGGAGCTTACACTTTTTATTTAATAAAAATGGTACACTTCTTTAATTTAATAAATAACAAAATATTACTTTATATTATTTGACAAATTAACACAAAAGCATATCATTGAACAAAATATTAATCAAATTTATTTTCAAATTATACTTATTTTTATCACACAAATATCTTATTTATAATGAATTAATTTTGATAATAATTTTCTGAAAGTTAAATGCTAAAAATATTTGGAGTTTCTAAATTAATGAAATAACAAGAATTTTTAAAATTTTAGTTTTTTATTTAATTAAATTTGTTTAAATATATTTTATTCTTAAATGAAGGTTTAATTCTTAGAAAAATAATATTAAAATTTGATTATTTTTTAAAATTAGATATTTTATGTAATTAAAATAAGGATATTTTGGTAATATTGAAAATAAATTTGATTAAAGATATTCAAAGGCTGTGTTTTGTCACTAATTTGTCAAAATATGGTGTAGTATTTTGGCACTATAAGCAAACAAGAGGTAAGTAAAATGGTATAAACCCTAAAATTAATAAGAATGGAGACCAAATTGTAATTAATTCTATTTGTTGTAAACGGTGTTAAACCTAGGGACATACTCACATTAAATTAAAATAGGAAGTTTGAGAATATTGACTTTCATATTTTTAAAATTGTGGGGACTAACTTGGTAAAACATATAATTTGGGGACTATTCATACAGACAAATCTTTAACCTATATTCACTTTAGGAGAAAAAATAACAAAAATATTATTATAATATAATCCTACTCTCAAGCACAAAGATACTACAATAACATAATATGTTATATCTTCTCCAATAAATCAGAATCTTTTTTTTTTTTAATTATCGGATCAAAACAAAACAAAAAGAAAATTATATAAAATTAATGAAAAAAACAAAAAAAGAAATTATATAAAATTAATGAAAATAAAATAAAAAATGACCTTGCTATGTCACCAAGCTACTAAAGATTGGGAGCCTTGTAGGCTTACATTCTTTTGCTTCTTTGGCCTTTTTCGGTTGTGGGAAATAATTATTGTACATATTTATGTCACAATAGATATACAATAATCTTAAACTGTCCAAAGGGGACAAATTGTTAGGACATATAATTCAAATAAATGTAGATTTAAAATTTCTTATAAACTCACCATCTCCGAACGAATCTAGAGCTTTGAGTAACTCTTCTCTTCATTTGTAACTACATTTCTTATTATTAATATGTGATAATAAAATTCTATCATCGACAACAATAATATTTTATTATGACATAGTTTATGAGTCGTTGTTAATTCCACTTAAATGTGTGCATTTCATAGGAAATGTTTTTTTTTACAATTTATATGAAGATCACGGCGAATTTATCAACCAATATTTTTAGAATAGGAATAATAATTATCTCATATTAGAATAGGACAAATGTAAAATAGAGAGTAATTTTCTTAAAATTTTCTTAAATGTGTGCTTGTGATTAATTTTTATAGGCACATACTACTTAAAATTTGACAAATCATCATTTATATATAAAAATATGGATTTAAACACAAATGAGAGTAAATTTAAATAAATAACTAATTTATCAAATTTCAAATAGTAAGATTTGATGAATTAAAATGAGTAGTTTGGAGACAAAATTCTCTCTCTCCCATTATCATTTCTTTCAAATTCAAATAAAAAATGAAATAAAGTTCATAAAAGCATTTAAATGGGTTATTAAAACCCAACCCAAATTTTCAGTCTCCCTACCAATCAATAAAATTACATGAGAACTTCCTAGCAATTGCCTACTTAAAACAAAAATAATATATATTAAATAAAATATACATATAAATTACACCAAGCAAACCATGGTTAATTTTGTTAATTTCTTATTTTGTTTATTATGCATTGCTTGCGTCAAGGTGATGTCATATTGTACTAAAGCAATCGTCAAGTTTTTGTACATTGCATTTGCTAATTAACAGTAAAACTAATAATATTTAAAGAGAAAAAGTAATTAATAAATTATACAGTACTTGCAAAGAATTAACATGCTTTAAATTTCACAAATAGAAATAAGTTTATCTTTCATTTTCTTTTTGGTGGGGTAGGAGGAATATTTTACTAATGTATTTATCTAAGGTCTAAAAAAAAGGCTCCATTTATATATAATATATATAAATATACATATTTTTCAATTATTTCAGTAATTAGTGTTCATTGATTCCCTTCAGATTGAAAACATAGCACAGAGATGGAATAACTTTCTGTAAAAGTTTTGTGTACAAATTATAGCAGTAGAGTAGTGTAAATCTCTCTAACCAATATAACACTATTAAATTTCATTGACATGATTTGCAACAATATGACTATTGATACATATTAAACACACAAATCATATGATATATATATATATATTTATGTCAAAGAATAAATAGGGTTTGGTGAATTATCTAGCTACATATTGTTGCTCTTGCATTATTGATTAATTAATGAAACATCATTTGAAAATATATGCATCACACCAAATCACTGAATTTGCTCCTTGTTTGTTGGATCTCGTTAATAGAATATATGAGCTGTGTATATAACTATATATATGAACTTTAAAAACTATTTATAGGTAATTTTAATATTTTCGTAACTTATTTTTCTAAGATTTTTTGTCCCAGCGTATTTTTCTTTTAGACAAGTCACATACTTTCTAAGAAAAATACTCTTTCCCTTTGAAATTATTTCCACTAGATTTTACTTTTAAAGTTTTTTACCAAATTGCCATAGATTCCATGTAAAGAAGTTATTGTTTTTTCTCAGTGGTTTTATATTCTGCTTTTTTTTTTTTACATAGTTTTGTAATTTTGAAAAAAAAACATATTACGTTATATACTCGATCGATGTTGGGTTTTTCTCTTTCTCTTATTGTAACACCTCACGTTACTATTACTACAAATAAATGTAACCTTTAGTGACAACTTCTTAGTCACAACATATATTTTATGTGACTAAATGTCACTTTTAGAAACAACAAAAAATTACTTGTAACTAAAAAATCATATTTAATCACCAAATTGTCACTAATGTAGTTTTAGTCACAACCTATTATTTTTAGTAATAAAGTTTGTTGTGACTAAAAATACATTTAGTGACAACAAATTGTGATTTTTGTGACTAATACTTTTAGCTACGGACTTTTTAGTGATGATATACGTAAGGTGATTTTTCTTTAGTCGCAAATTTTTTATTTTTAGTCACAAAATTTATTGTGACTACAACTAAGATTTTTTGTAGTGTATGGTTGCTTTCTGTAATGATGACTGACCCTACAAACCAACACGAGTCTTTCCAGCGTATTTTTTCCTCACTCGCACGCTTCTTAGGAAAACTTCCCAGCACGCACTTTGGAGTTCTCAAGTGATGAGTGACCTCTTGTGAAGTTTTCCTAGGAATCGTGGGAGTGAGGACAAAGTACGCTGGAAAGACCCGTGTTGATTTGTAGAGCCAGTTGTCATTCCCAGAAGTAGCCATAGTAACGTGGGATGTTACAAATGGTATCAGAAGAAATAAAGTATCTAAAATGCCGCTTGGACCAATCCCAAACTTGAAGGTATTATGGTCTTTTCGCAAATTCAATTAGTTAATATTATGGCAAACCAAAAAAATTACACATAATATCATAAAAACATAAAATAACTAGAGCCCAGCCTCTAACATTTTTATTTTTAAATAATGAGATCTCATTGTCGGTTTAAATTTTAAATAAATATTTTCTTTTAGTGTCTTAAAGCATTTATTGTTTATTATTTTTAAACAGATTCCCTAAGTAACGTCTTCGAAAATCGGGGCTTTACACTTATTTTTTAAAACCAAATTAAATTTCTTTTAGAGTCCAATTATTATTTCCTTTCTTTTCACTATATATATAATGGTAATTAAAACTTTAGTTTTTAGTGCTTATGGTGTAACGTAACACCAAATTAGTATCTTACTATGAAAACGTATATAGCACAAATAAACAAATCTATATTTTTAGTCTTGTAAAAAACTGTTACTAATATGTCCAAATATACCGTTTGTGCTTTTATACTAGCTAGTGTAAATTTTTTCTCAATATTTCCATGATGTAGCTATCAAATATAATGTAATAACTTAACTAAGTCTAGCTAGGGTTTATAGCACAAGTCAATAATAAACTATCTTTTAATATATATATATATATATATATATAGTTTTCTTATGTAAAGGTTCTCTATTATTCATTACAAAACCAACATATATATGGTTAGAATTACATTAAGTAATTAATTAAGCTCAGAAATTTTTTACCTCAAGTCTCCTCATGATTATATATAGATGCATTTATTTTTTATTTTCTTCATGTAAATACATAAAAGTTAAACATATATAATTGACTTGACCGTACTAATTTGTCTCATTCGATCACTTTTTTTAAAAAAAATTAATTGAAAATTGGCTGTCAAAGTGTCTTAATATGTCTCTAATTAATCACACCTTTGTATGGCGTCATGAGAAGGTAATGAGACCCCATTTTCCACCAACCAACAATAGTATTTAATAATTTACATTATTATCAAAAAGGAAAATTAATATAAAAAAAAAAACTACAACAGTTCATATGTGTCTTATATGTTTCTTATTTTGATATCAAACTGTGTGGAGTTTTTCGATCGAAGAAGAATCTTTTGGATACATAAAGCTACTTTATACAAAAGTAATAAAACTATGTGGTCTAGTTTTGAAAGGAAAATTATTGATGAATGATTAATTTGCATATATGTAAATAAATATAAAAATATATGTATATATAAGGAGCTTTTTAAGTAGGAGTATTACTTTTGTCTTATTGTAGGGACGTTTTTTTATTTTCGGTATTTGAAGAAATTATAATTTATTTTTTTTATTTGACAACGTAAATGATAGTTATAGTAGGCATCTCGCTAATTTTTATGAAATTCCAAATAATTTATAGTGCCGAAATCATAGTTCAAATAGTCTATTTTCCATGCGTATAAAAAAATCAAGCACGCATGCAACTGATTGTTTAAACTCTGATTTCAACACCGTAAAGTATTCATAATTTTCCAAAAATTAGGAGATACTTGTTATAACTACAATATACGCCAACATGCAAAAAAATTAGATTATAATATTTTTCAAATGCTGAAAAAAAACCGTACATACAATAGGGACAAAGTGATGCCCTACTTAAGAAAATTCCTATATATATAGGGAGTTTATTAAGTAGGAGCATTACTTTTGTCCTTATTGTAGAGACGTTTTTATTTTCGGTAGTTTGAGAAATTATAACCCATTTTTTTGTATGACAATGTACATGATAATTATAGTAGGCATTCTGTTAATTTAAAAAAAAATTGAATAATTTACAGTACCGAAATCTGAGTTCAAATAGTATATTTTCCACGCGTACAAAAAAAATTATGTATGCATGCAACTAATTGTTTGAACTCTGATTTTAGCACAGTAAATTATTCAAAATTTCTTAAAATTGGCGGGATGCCTATTATAACTACAAACAATTGTTTATGACAATGAAATAGACCTAATATAAGATAAATAAAAAGGTTCCCTTAAAATAGACTGGTATTGTCTGGAATTGAACATTCCGATAATAAGCAAAATTAATTAATTGGGTCCTTTCTTTAACTTCTTTTCGAGTTTGTTGGTATTATATGTTTACCTAAATGATGTCTCTCCATAATCCGAAAATTTTAATTTATTTTATCAATATGAAATTTGTTTTTTTTTGCTAACTTTCTTCATCCTTTTTCTTTTTTCTTGTTTATGATAAAAAATAAATTATAGAAAAAATATATTTTGAGTCTATTATTTACCGATTTCAAAACATGGCACAGTTAGCAGCTATTTAATTAGCACTTTTATGGGGTACATATTCTCTTCACTGATTTAACCCTTTTAACTTCTTCTTTTTTTTTTTTTGAGAACAAAAATTTTAACCTTTCTACTTAGGAGAAAAAGAGTAATGTGAAGCACAAAAATGTATACATCGATATCATTTATCACTCGATATAGTTATAAAATAATGTTGTTGATTTGAGTATAAATATATATATATATATATATTTATATAAGTATTATAATCTCTCTCCAGTCATCGGGTCAGAACCCCCCAAAAAAAGCAAGAAAGCATACTTTAACTAAAGTAGACCAAATTAAAAAAAAAATGTTCAACTATTGAGAGACCAATGTAAATTAAAATATTTACATTTTTTTTGTCAGTAAATACTTACAAGTTTGAATGAAAAGTATGATAGATTTAAAGTTAAATACTAAGTTTTGGTTAACGCTGATTTTTGTCAACATAATTATGTACAGCAATAAATAATAATTTAAGAAGAAAAGAAAAGACAAAGATTTTTAACGTGGTTCAACAGTTTGTAATCTGCATACTTCCACGAGTCACTGTTATTATGAACTCTATGTGAAAGCTTCAAGTGAAATCTATTTGGCAGTCTTTCCCAGCACAAAATTATGCGTGAGTACAAATGACCAGATGCAGGTTATTTATAGACCTGGTTACAAGAATCTCTTCCCCTAATTTTAGAAATTACAACATATATTCAAATTCAAATAATAGTAGGACTTAAATGCATTATTTAAATAAAGATCTCATAAAATTAAGGGTTTGACAAACGGTCTTCACTAATCTCAAAGAAGTAGGGATTTCCTAACAGCTTTTCCGTATAGTAAACGCGTCAACATTGCTTCAACGCGCTTTCAAGATCACTCATAGCCTCAAGCTTATCATTCCAGTAGTTGCTTCCTCCTCCCTTGCCAAGTCTGTCAAGCTCATCCTTCAGAGAAGGCTAATGCCTTCGAGCCTGCAACTCATACTCGAACACTGATGGTATCTAGAACCATGTGGCTATGACATTCCATGATAATTTGCACAAGTGTAATGTGAAAATTCATTTATTTCGAGTCTATGCTTTTACGAGTCTACATTTCGAGGTCGTTTACTTAATCCCGAAATTTGGGTGTAACATTTTTAAAATTAAGAACTTTGAATCTAAACTAATATCACATTCTTTTTAATTTCTTAAGACTAAGTTCTAAGATTTGTTATAAGATTATTTATAAATTGGTCTTTAAATCCAATAAATTAAGCAATATTAAAAGATATAAAGCTTGACTATTTGCAAAGGGATTAATGTTAGTAATTGGTTTGTCAACTTCAGATATGTTCATATGCGGATTAAAACAAGGATTCTGTCAATAATATTTAAAATTTTATGATGTGATTTTTCTTTTGGTTTTGAAGTAAACATTATCCATCAATTTATATACCATAATAAGGTTAGTGGGAATAAGATTTATTCTTTTGTTTTATTTGTGAAAATATTTTACTTGTAACCAATAATAAGGATTTGCTTCATGAGGTTAAATAAATTATCTCCAAAAGTTTGATTTGAATGAATCTTGAGACTAGGTCGACGGAACTACAACTTAGGTAAAAGGGCCTTGGCCCCCAAATTATTTAGAATTTTTTTTATATATTTCCTCCTAATTTTCAAGTATTTCTCTGGGTTCATCCTTGCTTGAGACTATATTCAAGAAACCTAGGTTTAGACCACTGAAAAGCTGTGAATAAAGTATATATGCTTATATATATTGAGACAAACCGACAATTTTTTGGTTACTTTTCTCTATAGAGGTAGGTTCATTTCATGTTTTGAGGCTAATTAGATTACTTGGAATAAATAGCATTTTGTCCTCAAACTATGAACACTATATGATCGTGTCTTCCGAATGATTCACGATGTTAAAAATTTCTCTCGAACTATATATGTTACTAAAATATGAGACTTCTGTTAATAAAACGAGAACAATTTAGTAGTGGTCAAAGTTCGGGGGGCGAAATTACTAATTATTCTACACATGACACTGTCACATCAACAGACAAAATGTCACATCATCAATCTATTAGCCACCTAAGACGAAATCTAACAGAAATCTCATATTTCAGTAACATGTATAATGATGCACACAGGGCGGGAATTGGTGGGGAGTGCTCCCTCCACCCTGTTCCCATTTATAGTTTTAATCCTCATCCCCGCTCCATCCTTGCTTATTCCCCATCGGCGACGGGGCGGAGAATCCCCACGGGGACCCATTTATTTAAAAAATCAATTTTAGATTAAACTTTTAAAATAAAAATCGTAAAATCTATGTAAATTAAAATATTGCATGATATTTATTATTTAAAATACTAAACATTATCCCAAATAGAATTTAAAATATTAAAAAGTTACTAATATACTACAATAATACATAAAGAAAGATATAAATATTACAAAAATATGTAATAATTTAAACGGGGCCTTATTAGGGCGAGGAGTGCCATCCCCGCTCCCCGCTCCCCGCCCCCACCCCATTTACCATTAGGGGATTGAACATTATCCTGTCCCCGCCCTGTTCCCCGCCCCATTAAGGACGGGGCCCCGTTCTCATGAGAAAAATGTGTATCCCTACGTGTAAGTTCGGGAGAAATTGTTAGCATCACAAATTATTCAGGGGGCACAATAATATAGTGGTCATAGTTTGGTGGAACAAAAATATTATTTATTCAATTACTTAATGTGTGATTAAAGATTTTCATACATGGACTTAGAGTTATAGATTCTATTTCTAAGCTATTGAGAATGTATAGCCATGATTGTTATGCTAAAAAAAAGTCAAAGTAAACAAATCAACATTAAGTATCTAGTTATAAGAAAACATGTTAAAGGAAATAAAAGTAGACACTGAACACATTAGCATTGAATTGGTAGTTGATCCTATGAATTAAAGCATTAATAATCATGTAGTTAACGTGGAATTTGGTGCTATTATGTAATTGTCATTGTATTAACAATGTTAATTTTGAAACACTTCCATATTTTGATATTTTCTTATATTAATTTGCATATTTCATTTACATGGGTTGCGAAAATATCACTTGAATTTGTTAAAGTTTGGAACTAGAATAAACATAAGGTTTATTCATAAAACATAATGAAGAAATGTGAAGCTTTCTAGTACTCAATTTTATTTTCATATTATTAATTTTGGTACATTTTTGGTGTGAAATGAAATCTCACCCTCTACCTAGTTTTCTACGCCTAAAAGTAACTAGAAAACACAAAGACCCCTTCTAAACATAAAATAAATTTATAGTAGTGTTTATGCTTGGTGAATTTTTTTTTACATGATATTAGCCTTTTTTTATCAACAAGTATTAGTTTTTCAATAAAAAAACAATAATAGTTAGAGGCTATTTGTGTGATTCTTTTGATACAAATTATGAAGAAAAAAATACTTACATAATATTATTAACTCAATAATGCCGCAACAAATATGAAATTTGTTTTTAAACAAAAAATATAACAATGCTGTTAAAAAATAAAGTATACTTTTGTATATGATTGTAATAAAAATATATTTTGTTAATTGAATAAAAGTATAAAAATTAACCGATTGACACACATAATCAAACACGTTAAATTAATATTCTCAAAAATCAAAAATAAGATTTGAGTACATAACCAAACACAATAATATAACATTCGAAACAATCAATTTACCTCGTTCAGCATTCCATGTCATGTAAAAATTTCGAAATCTGCATACGTGCCAAACAATACCAAACAGTTTTCACATAACCTTATGCATAATTTTTTTTTATTATTTTTACAATTATGGGAGTACTGTAATCATCAATTCAAGGTGGTTAGTTCTTTCATTAAAAAAACAAATCAATTATAATAGATTAAAAACAATCACTTTAGTTAACTTTTCTCATTAATATATGTGTCCTTCTTTTTACATTCGAGGTGAAAACCTCTTTTAGTTTGCACCAAATAAATATATATTTACCTAAAAAGTTACTGATAAAAGATTTATATAGTAATATAAATCAATAAGAAGATTATATAGCTTTATAAAGCCACTTTAATAAAAAGCAGTTTTAATTTCGTCACAAGCTATGATAGGGAAATTATTGCTCAATGATTTATTTTTTCTAATTCAAATGTCCATCAAACTCACTTGTCCCCAAAAAATTGGAAATTATATTATTTTTTAAAATTGAAAAAAAAATATATATATATATATATTTGTGCAATAATTCATAGTAAGATGCCCTTAAAGTAGGGTACTGTCTGGAATTGAGAACATTCCAAGAGTCCCCTTCTGCTAGTTTTTGCTCAAGGTTTTAAGGGTATAATTCAAGTGGTTAGGGTTTTTCATCAAATTTTATGTCTTTAACTTCAAAACCCTAATTTGTTGTTTTTTGAATCACTTTTTCTTTTCATTTCTTTCTATAATTGCTTCTTTATTCTTTATTACTTCTTTTTAATTATCTTTATTGGGGTTAGCTTATAGCTTTTGTTAAAGAAAAAATGTTTAACTTTTCATAAAATGGTCTCACATTGCATCAACTCAATCTTTATCAAACATCAATTCCATCGGATCAAAATCCTTTTTCAATTGAATTTATTACCATCACTTTTTGCCCAGAGATCGATAATTAATTAAGTTAGGCTTATATATAATCATAAGATATTCTTTTAAGATTACATAATATATAGTGGTTACTTTAATTTAATATTATTCTTTTAATAATTTCGTTGTACGAAATTAACATGTGATATGTTGGCTAGATATTTATAGCAATCATTAATTTAATAATATGCACTTAATTAATAAAATATATCTTTAACAGATTTAATTAAAAAAAAATAAGAAATAAATATATTTAATAACATTATTTGGACAATATTTAATTAAAAAAATAGAGAAATACATTTCGCATTGCATTTTTTATTGGATTATTATACTAATATGGTAACTTGCATGTTTTTTTTTTTTTTGTGTGTGGCTATTTGTATTCAATAATTCACTTTATACACTACATTTTACTATCTTCATTAATTTTTTCATACCAAAAAAAAAGCTCAATATATGTTATTTGATTTTCATATCCTTGATTCACACTATATATTAACCCATTTCAGAAGTTTAATCTAATTTCAAAATGGTTTGTGTTTTGATTAATGAGATTCATTGTTGTTTTCTTATGAATAAGTTCATCATGTTGAGCAAACAATTTATGTTTATATTAATAATGTTCATTTATTTTAGTTTATTATAGTTGTTTCAAAAGTCTTTTTGTTGTATGTAATGGTTTTTTATCATTATATTATTGTTATAAATTAACATTTTGGTTTATAAAAGTTTTATGCAATATTAAGTCCTTTGTCTATTTTTTATTTTAATTTTGTTTATTAAACTTGTCTTTCAATATGAATAAATCATTTTGTTTAATAAATTATGGGTATGCTAATGAATTGCTTGATTTTTTTGTTAGGAAAAAGTAAATTGCATCAATGGAAATGGTAAAAAACCCCTTACAACTCTAAGCAAAATATACAAATAAACAAGGATTGATTAAATAATGTTACAACTCGATAACAAAATCACTACTACAAATATAGGTTTTCTCTGCGGTTTTTTTTAAACAATAAATAAAAAGCGCAGAGAAAAGGTTTGAAAGAGTCAAATAAATTATATTTAATGTCCGCGCCTTATTTTATTGCGGTTTTAAAAAAAACGCAGTGAAAGGTTTGAACGACTCACTTTTGTCCGCGGTTTTGGGTCTAAAACCGCAGAGAAAAGTGTGAAACTTTTCCCCACTTTTCTCCGCGGTTCTATAGAACCGAGGAGAAAAGTGCTCTCCACCTACTTTAGCACAAAAACCTATTTTTCCCTCTCATTTGCACATCTTCTTCTCCTTCACAGAGACACGGCCGAAGCTTTCCCACCACCGTCCCTACCCACAGGTAAGCCCCACATTGTCCATTTTTTTTTGTTTTTTTTCTTCCATTTCCTTGCATATTAAAGCTTGAAATCATGTATATATACTTAATCTTGAGTTATTTTGAAGTTTTAGGGTAAAAATGAAGAAATATTGTGTGGGTTTAATGGTAGTTTCTATGTATGTTTATATAGTTATTTTTTTAATATTTTTGAAATTTTATATAGGATTGGAAGACATTTTCATTGTTTAAAACGTGTATTGATCACTAAAACTTGATTTCTTTAATGTATATTTCGGTTTAGGGTATTTTTGTATTATTTTATTTATAATAATGTTGTTTACATAATTTTTTATATTAAAAATTAGTGCTTGCATAATTTTATATATTATTTAGGTAATGATTTTTTTAAAGTATATTTTTGTTAATTATATTATTTTAGGATCAATTCAATTACCATATATTTACTAATGTTTAACTTTTTATTGTAGGAAATATTTGTTTGAGTGTGAGCTCACACTCAAGGTTGAAATATTTGTTCGAGGTTGAAATTGGTGAATATTAATTTTTAAGGTAAGTAGTAATTACTACTTAATTTTTTATTTTTATTTTTTATATTTACAAACTATTGTTAGAGGAGTTTGAATATATTAGATATTCATCCATAGTGAAGTAGGTTCTGAGATAAAATTGTGTGCTGCGAAGATAACAGAAGGTTGAGAACATGTGTGTCTTAGTGAAGTAGGATCTGTGAATTTTCTGTGTGCTGCGGTGACTTATGGTTGAGAACATGCATGTTGTTTGTTATATGTTTTGTTTGATGTGAATTTATAAGTAGATAACTTGGGATATGCTATAAATACAGAGGAAACTCTGCCCATTTTTTTTTTGATGATATTAGTTGAACATGTTTTATAAATTACTATATATAATAATAATGTTTTTGTTTTTGTTGAAATTTTAAATACATATGAATTTTGGATATGTTATAGAAATAAATGAAACTCTGCCCATTTCATTTTATAGGAGTTTATAGGAGAACACGAGGCTATATATCTTCATCACTTCGGAAGACGTTTATCAAGCAGCCTCCATGGATAATATTGGATCCTCAGCTATGCTGTTTGGTATGAGGTATGTATCAATCCGTTATGTCATTACATACTATTAGAGGAGTTTGAATATATTAGATATTTATCCGTAGTGAAGTAAGTTCTGAGATGAAATTATGTGCTGCGGAGATAACGGAAGGCTGAGAACATGTGTGTCTTAGTGAAGTAGGTTCTGCGAATTTTGTGTGCTGCGGTGGCTTATGGTTGAGAACATGCATGTTGTTTGTTGTATGTTTTGTCTGAATTGAATTTATAGGTTCTAATAATTTTGGATATGCTATAAAAACAGAGGAAACTCTGCCCAATTTTTTTTTGACGATATTAATTTATTAATTGAAAATGTAATATGAATGATTGATTATATTAATTTTGGATATGCTACAGATGCATTTGGGAAAGCATGCACCCAAATTCACGACAATTATATAAATTTTTTGTCACCGAACATCTTTCTATTGGCAATAATGAAAGTAAAAACTATACGGTGGATCTTATAGCCAAATGGATGATGACTATGGATAGACAAGGCCAAATATATTTCATTCCTTGGATTGTTGAGTAAGAACGAACTACTTAAACATTATCACTACTATGGTTGAATTTTAATTTTATAATAATCATATTTTATTATTATTTTAGTCGACATTGGATGTTGGTGCTCATGATGATGCGGGGGATGACCATAATTTTGGATCCTTTAAAAAATCATAAATCTCCACCAATAATTACGGAGGTTATGGGAAAGTAAGTTCTTCAATTGTAATGTATGCATTATTAATTTTTAAAAGTTGAGAGCATAATATGTATTTAATTAATTTTAATTTTTGTAGAGCATACGCACAATATTTGGAAAATGAATACATCGGCACATTTACAAAATTGGTGAGAGGTTCTTGTCCAAAACAACCTGAAAGTCATGAATGTGGTTATTATGTACTAAGATACATTTATGATCTTGTAAATGCACCGAATCCTGCAAAAGTTATCAAGAAGAAAGTATGTTATATTTTAAACTCTTTTTTGTTTAAGAAAAACTAGATATAGTATTTAATTATCTAATCTATATTAACTTTTCAATTTTGCAGTGGTTTGACAAAAAGCAATTCAATGTCAAAGAGGATCTACTACCACTACAAAGTGATTGGTTATCTAGATTAATGTCATTTGTTTATGAAATCTAAATTTTTGTATGTATGTAAGATTAAAGTGCTAACTTATATTGGTTAGAATGATTAAAGTATTTGATTCATTACTAGCAAATTATTTTGTATTAGATATGAAATGTATATATAACAATTTAACAAATTAGTTATACTATTGAAAATAATTATGTATAATTAAAATTGAAAATTAATTTTTTTATTAAAATTGCTGGGTTATCAACCAAAATTGATTTTTTTTTTTAATAAGAAGCTATTTTCTCTGCGATTGTAGTAAGCCAACCGCGGAGAAAAGAGAGCTTTCTCTGCAGTTGTAATAAACAAACCGCAGATAAAGGTCTCTTTTCTCCGCGGTTGGCCTACTACAACCTCGGAGAAAAGTGTAGCTTTTATCCGCGGTTTGCGTAACACTTTTCAATACTCTCGAAAACCGCAGTGTATTGAGTAAAAAAACTGCAGAGAAAAACATTTTTTGTAGTAGTGAATATACATGTAAATATAGAAAATGGTAGAAGCAGATAGTAATGGAAAGTTCAACTCTATGACAAAATGATACAAATAAACTAGAAGTAGTAGTAGAAAAGATGTAGAGGAGATTACAACTCTAAAATAAAAGATACAAGTAAAAAAGTAAATAGAGAATAATAGAAGAAGATAAAAAGCAATAGAATAAAAGAACAAGAACAATAACAAGAACAATGAAAGAACACTCTCACTCACATCACCAAAGTGAATAGCATTAGAGATCACTAACTTGAACAATGTTTGAAACATTTGTCCAAAAGCTTATTTCCCCTAACTCAAGTACTAAGGGAACTCTCACAATTTAGAAATAGCTCTCTGTAATTATTAAGTCTCTATGTGTTTTCTAGACAAGTGTTCTAATTGATAAAAAAAATGTGTGCCTTATAACTGAGCAATAGACTCCTATTTATATAGTATTTATATAATTTTTGTGCCAACTTTAATATAATATTTAAATCTTATTGTGAAAATAGTCAAACAATCTCACACATGAGAATTTAATAATAAGGAAGATATCCAAACTTAATGACATCATCCTCAAACAAACAAAAAACAACAAGAAATCATACATTGTACCACCAAAAACAACTATAAAAGCATCTTTATAGCGAGCTCTCCAAATACTAACTACAAAAGGTAGTAGTTAATTTCAAGCATTGTATGTTGTTTAAAAGAATATATATATATATATATATATACTAGGTAGAAGCAACAATAACGAAAGTTTCCTTAGTTTTAAAGTTGTAAATATTGTATATAATTTTAATAAAAATTAATTCATTTTTTTTAATATATATATATAATAGAATGAATTATAATTTTATAGTATATATAAATATTTATATCAATAATCTCTACATATATGACTTCTAAACACAACGTTGACATAGATATATATTTACATGGCTCCATGACTTATATATAAAATAAAAAAAATATTTGAAAAGAAATTAATAATAGAACTAAAATAAGAATAAAAAAGTCATAGTGTAGACAATTGTATACATGCATCAACTATTTTTAGTTTCTAATGTATCTCACAATGTCTTTTGGTGAATTTGATGAAGAAAAAGAGCTACAATCACTTGATAAAAAACAAACTATCACACAAATTTATAAGATAAAAAAATGATGTATGTCTTTATTATTTTTAAATAAGTATGGTTCAATTATTTAAATTATCATAAAATATCTTCAAAATATCTCTTTTCAATTAATTAATTAGTTAATTTTTGTTTAAGTTTGTATTTGTTCTAGTTTTTGAATTTGGTAGTGACAACAAAAGAGTATATATTATATATTTAATATAATATTAAGTTTAAATTAAATTAAATTTTACTTATGTTATAAAATATATGGTTTTATTATTTTTAAATAATTATCATTGTAAAATATCTAAAAAAATATCATATTTTAATTTGTTTAATTATTTATTTATTTAATTTTATTCAAATTTATATTATGTTTACAATCTATCGTTATATATAAGAACATTCTGTTAAATATAAGAATATATCGTTAAAGTTAAAAGAAAAAAAAATATTTAAAACCAATAATTTTCGTTATCTACGTACTTATTATATAGAAGAAATATAAATTTTCATTTATACAAATTTAATATTAAAAAAATATAAGTTTCTCCACAAAAAAGATACTTTTAACCAGGAACACATCTACAGAAAAAATTCACATTTTTTTGTGACATGTGTTGTCGGTAAAAGCATTGTATTAGACAAACCCATCATCTTCTCTAATTCATTTCCCCCAAATTCATCAAAGAAAATATGGTACTCTAATTCAGTTCTCCTCATCTCCGTTATCTTATATTATTTCATATAATATGATATTAGATTAAATAATGTGACAAAATATAATTTGTCACACTTTGTAATATTATTGAAAGTTACAAAATTTGACATATGCATGTGTCTAAATATAACATATTTTGAAGTTACAAATTTGTAACTCTCAAATATCACATAATAATGTATAGATTTTATATTACATATTTTGATTTGAATTCATCAAAGTCATAAGTGAAATGGTTGTTGGAGACATAATTTTAACCATCATAATGTGTATGGAGGTTACAAAGTTATGTGGGAAGAAGAAAGAACCATTTGGAAATGCAAAAACGTGAGTTTGGCTAAAACTAATGTTGTGGCCGAGGCCACTGGTGTTCCAGGCCACAGCCTGGTGAGCAGAGACACGCAGCCGCGGCCAGGAATAGCTCTGGCTGTGGCCAGACACGCTGACAACCAATCTTTTTTTCTTTTTTTTTTTCACTTTAAACGATTCTAACACCTCATGTATTTCTACTTTTAAGATAACTTTTCTATTTTAATTCACAAACTCTTATATATTTATTTAAACTTTTAGTATAAGTGTTTTATTCTAATTTTAATTATTATTATTAAGACAAATAGAAAAAGAAATTTGAGGGGTCTCTACCGATGAAATATAAGATCTCTCCATCAACAACCAAAGTCGTGGCTAGAGGTTTTACCGACAATATATCAAAAGTTTTCGATAGAAAGATCCCTCAATATTCTTGTCGGTAGAGGCTCTAGTAATTATTATATAGGGGTTCTATCAACGAAAAATATTGTCGATAGAACTCCATTTCCCACTTATCTTGTAATGTTTGTAATTGTATAGCATCATTTGATTGCGTGGATGGGAAAGAAGAAAACCCTATAATATTTAGTCATTTGATAATCTTTTAACTTTTCAGGTTTGTCAAAACCAAAATTGAAAAGAAAGGAAAAAAGAATCTCATTGACTTATAAAGGACGGGTCAATTTGCACATTTAAAGGTTAAATACACGTTGCTAGACCTATAATTAACAGTCTTTTTATGAGTTTGGTACATTAATGATATGAATTAATCAAACTAACTCTATAAATGAAAATAATATATATAAAAAAATGCACTATAAAGAAGAATAAAATTGAGGGTTCGATTTTATTATATTAGGTATAAGTTGTCGTTCAATCGCATCATGTAAGGTAAAATTAATATTTTAATTAAAACTACATAGCATTCCTATATCATCCACATTTTTTCAAAATAAATATCATTTACTTATTAAAAATTTTGGTTTGTGTAGAACTCAAATACACATTCTATAAATATATATATATATTTATAGAATTTTTAGTGATTGGATTACACCATTCTTTTTTCTCTCCTAATCTCTTTCCAACCAAACGAATACAATTAAAAAAATTTGAAGTAGATTTCAGGTACACTTGTTAAATTTTATTATTACAATGCATAATTTTCTTTTTCAATATTTTAAATCATTAAACAATCAATAAATAGTACAAATAATTGATTTTTATAATAGCAAAAAGCTTACTTGCAAAATTCATTTTTATTTTCTTAGACAAATAATAAGAACACATATATAAATTAATATTTACTATTTTTTTAGATGATCTCATTATAATCAAAATCACAATATATATAACTTTCATATTCACATCACTTTTGTATTCAAAGTTCCAATTACAAATTAAACCAAGTTATTTTCTTGTTCACTTTTTTTTTTTAAATTCCTCCCAAAAAAATGTCTATTAGGGATTAGAGTTAGGGTTGGGTTTATTAGTGAATATTAATTCCATAAATCTAAGATATATCATCATCATCACCATTATATGTAACATTTAATTAATAATAATTTTGTTGTCTGGAGTCTACTCTATCCATCTTATCGATCACATAAAGGTTTTCGTTCTTGGAATGTTTTTTAGTGTGATTTCTTTCTTTCTTTCTTTCTGTATAATAGTTTTTGCATGTAGCTATATTTATATATATATATATATAACCTATATATTAGCCAGAATCTATACCAAAAATAGATGGGACCTTCTTTCACAATAGATATTCCCTTCGAGTCGATATATATATATATATATAAAAGCTATACATGCTTAAAAGTCAGCTAGCTAGCTAGGTTTCCTTATATTGTCAACGAATATTAGTGAAGATAGTGATGTGTGGGCTTACGTTTTTAGAGCATATCCAATGCTCAAATGGTTGGTTACGATGCCCATTTTGAAAAAATACAAATTTTAATATTTTATTTAATTAATATAATTGTTTATTAAAATTAACAAAAAGAAAAGAAGGCAACGTTGCCAACAGTGGGCAACGTTGTTAAAATTTTAAGTTGAATATACCCTCTTTTGTTGACTTTGGCAACCATCTGAACATGAGCACTCTCTTTAGCCACCCTCGTTAAAGATGCTCTTAGTTGTCAAAAACCACTCTATTTTTAGATAAAAGAAAAAGCACAACTTATTAAAGCATGTATATCTCAAACATGATCATTCTATTAGGGCGTTTAAAATATTTAAATATATATATTTAAGGATTACTAAGGCCAAGTTTTGTTCTGATTTCATTTTCGTGCTTTTTTTTTTTTTTTTAATTTAAGTATATGTTTCAGGCTGCCTATGTACGTACTAATCATACTTTATTAAGCATTTATTGGTTTTATATTTCTTATATGTACAGTTATATATGATCTATATTAATTTGTACGTACTCATCTCAAATATTTATGCCTAATCGTGGGTGTATAAGGATATATATATATATATTTATATATAATATATGTATATATAAGCCTAAGGAACATATAGAGCTCGATCGATCGATCGATCTCAAATTTTTAAATGGTCGATACACTCCATTAGACGACATGTAATTTGATAAGACGAACATTACACTCTTATAATAATCAAGGAACATAATTGTCATTATAGTATTACTTAGAAAATCTAGTAAAAAATCAACATAACATCTAATTACCTAGAGACATAATATAATATTTGATTAAATAGATCAAAGTAGGTGTTACAAATAATTTGTAACATATGTTTTGGATTTACAAAATCTAGTAACTTATTGTTACGACATTTGTAACTCACTTATTTAGATTGCTCATAAATATGTGGTGGGAGTTTAAATATTACTAATTTGAAACTTGTGAGAATTAATAGAGTGTATATCAGTTACAAAGTGTATAACATTATCTTCGATGCAAGATTTAAATTTTGTGTCAATTTTAGTACAAAAAATTATTATAGCTCCAACGTCTCTCATTTAAGTCCATAAACTCCCAATTGGAATAATATTTATTACAAAACTTGATATTTGATAATTATATTAATATAAATTCAAATATTATAAAATAGGATCATTGTAATAATACATATAATACATAATCTTAATTTTTATTAAACTTTTTATCATTTATAATAAAAAAAAACATGTTATTTTTTAATACTTAATCTAACTTATATAAATATATATATATATATTCATATTAATTAAATAAGAACATACATTATATATAGGTGTGTGTACACAAGGCCGACCCGTGAGCATTGGCATCCCAAGGAAAACTTTGGTATTTTCACAATATTTATATATAAAATGGTATATTTGTAAAATTATGGGGTCTTTTTGTATAGAAAAAAAAATATATTTAAAAAATGAGACCTTCTTAGTTGGAGGTCCTAGACACATGTCTGGCCTGCCTATACCTAGGGCCGAGCCTGTGTGTATAAATAGTATGATTATGTAACTATATAATAAATTATAAACAAATTTATTCTCTAATCATTGAGATATACTTTTGGTAATAGAATGGGTACCTTAAATAGAGTAGTTTGTGATCTAAATGGTTATCGGATTATATTTTTATTTTTAAAAAAAACATTATGTACTCAATCCTTTTTTGCTATGGTCGGCATAAAAATATGCTACAGGCGTGAGTAAAGCTAAAACAACAGTAGTATGATAATGTTTTGGTTTAATTTTTGAATTAATATATTTATGTCATTATTTTATGTGTAATATATTGTTAATTTAATTAAAATCTATATTACAATTATAAAAATAAATAATAAATTTTCAAATTAAAACTAAACTGCTTTATTTATTTCTTGATTACATCTAGTACATATAAAAACGTGCATTAATATAGATGAAATGGGTAAAAATAATATTTTCCGGATCTCCTTGTTAAGTTTTTACCATCAAAAGGACCCACCTTAATAAATTCAGCTAATTGGGTCAAGGTTTATAAATTTATTTTATTAAAAACGTGCTGATAGAGAAGAGCTTATTCTAGATTTTACTTTGGAATATAATAATATGAGTAATATATTGTTTAGGAAAAAATATAATAGCATTTGTTAACTTTTCATTTTTCTTGCAATGATATAAGAGTGTTTGGTGACTATAAATAACTTTTGACATAATATAAAATAAAGAATAAGATAAAAAAACACATACTATTTTTTTTAACAACATTCTAAATCAATCATCTCATTATTTATTGTAAAAGCATCTCTCTAATTAATAGAATTCAAACAATAAATAAAAAATAAGTTTATTAAAATGGTGGGAAGAATATTTTTTTGGGAGGGAAAATTTCAAATTTTCTCCTCAATTATTGCATTTATCTATTTGTGTCTTATATATATATATATATATATTAGATACAAACAACGTGCAATATGCACGTTTGTTTAGTTTTATTTATAGAATTTATTAATTATTTTTATTAAATTTATATTAATGTCATATAAATTTTGAAATAAATATTTTGTTTTAATTAAATAATTTATTTATTTTTGTTTAAGTTTATGTTTGTTCTAATTTTTGAATTTGGGAGTGACAACAAGAGATTATATATTATATGTTTAATGTAATATTAAATATTATACGTGTATTTTAAATTTAAGTTTCTGGCTAGCTTTTTTTTTTAAAAAAAGCAATTTGTTACTAATTCACATTAGATTATAACTTCTCCCAAAAATATTTTTGAGAAGTTATTTTTTAAATTAGAATAATTTTCATAACTCTTAGGTGATGTTTAGTTGGAGAGAATTAAAATGAGAAAAAAAATAGAAATGGAATAAAAATTAATATGAATAAAAAAATTGATAAAATGATAATTATTTACAATGATAATTATAATATGAATATTTAAGTTATAAAATGTATGATTTTATTATTTTTTAAATAATTATCGTTGTAGAATATCTAAAAAATATTATATTTTAATTTGTTTAATCATTTATTATTTTTAAATAATTATCATTGTAAAATATCTCAAAAATATCATATTTTAATTTGTTTAATTATTTATTATTTTTAAATAATTATTATTATAAAATATCTAAAAAATATCTTATCTTAAAAATTTTAATTAACTATTTTATTTTATTTAAGTTTAAGAGATGTTTACAAACTACGCTTAAATATAAGAATATTCTGTTAGATATAAGAATATTCCGTTAAAGTTAACATTAAAAAAATAAAAAACCGTTCAAACCAAGAATTTTCGTTATCTACACATTTTTTATATATAATAGATATTTGCAAAAACACTTCTTGTTTATTATTATTATTAAAATTAATATAACAAATGAAATATTACAAAAAGAAAAAATCACTCTGGCTAAGACAATAATAGCTCAAGTAGTGTTTTACAATGCAGAAAAAGATAAGAAATAAAACTATGCAAAAGAACTTGTTCAAAGGAAAATTATTTCATTTGTCTATTTTTCTTTTATCATATTATCAAAAATTATAAACATTTAATAAAATATTTAAATGACAAAAATCAAAACTTGCGGGGAGATTGAATAGACCTATAAATTAATTAGTTGTAGGTTTGACTAACAAAAAAGAAAAAATTATTTAATCGAAGGTACTTTAGCCATGATGAGATAATAAAAATAAAATAAAACAACATTAAAAAAAAGGGAAAAAAGAAATTGATAAAAGTCAATGAAAAAATTATCAAAATTGAAACCCAAATGACAAATAATGGTACATTGCATCTTGAAGAAGTTTAATCTCGTTTTTATTAATATAAAATATATATATTTATGGGGAATTTTTTTTTGTTGCACATTTTTCACGAACTTTGCTGGGTAACTATTGTTGTTGTTATTGTTATTATTAAGGGCATCTTTAATGGGGTGGCCAAAGAGAGTGCTCATGTTGAGATAGTTGCCAAAGTCAACAAAAGAAGGTATATTCAACTTAAAATTTTGGTAATGTTGCCCATGTTGCTTTTTTTTTTTTGTTAATTTTAATAAACAATTATATTAATTAAATAAAATATTAAAATTTGTATTTTTTTCAAGATGAGCATCGTAGCCAACCATTTGAGCATTGGAGATGCTGTAATGAAATATATGAAAAGTAATATTAGACTATCCAACCACAAAGACTATATTTTTTGTTGCCAATGATTATATCTATTACAATAAAAAAGAAGTAAATTAATATGATAAGTAAATAGCTTAAAGGAAAAGAGAGGACAATGTCGTCAAAAGTTATCAATGGTTTGTTTTTTTAGACTATGTAATATAAATATACTTAGGTGAGGTGAGGTTTAGTTTGAGAGAATTAGAAAAAAAATATATAAATTGAATTGAATAAAAATTAATATTAATAAAAAATGATTAAATTTTTTTCAATCTTGCATTGAATAGTCTTTTCACTCATTTTCAAATGGAATAATCATTCCACCAAATAGTAGAAAAATTATTTTTCTAATATTCTAAAATGTCACCAAACAAAAAATTGAATGAAAATTAATTAATTTCTATTCCATTATCACAATCAAAAATCACCTTAGGATTTATAGAACTTTAATTTGGCCATGTTTGGCTAAGTCTTTTTAAGTTGTTTTTTTTAGCTTTTATGATTAAAGAAAGTTATTTTGAAGGTTTCCATCTAATTTGATTTTATTTCTTTATTCAAAAGATCATTTTAGAGAAGTTAGGATCTTAACTTCTCCCAAAAGTATTTTTGAGAAGTTATTTTTTAAATTAAAATAATTTTCATAACTCTTAGGTGACGTTTGGTTGGAGATAATTATAATAGAAAAAAAATAGAAATGGAATAAAAATTAATATAAATAAAAAATTGATAAAAAAATTATTAAATATTTTTCAATACTCTAAAATACAACCAAATAAATGAATGGAATGAGAATTGATTCATTTTCATTCCATTCCATTTTATTACACTCAACCAAACATTATTTATAAAAGATATTTTTTTATCGATATTCAAACACTGAATATAATTTTCATTCAAAAAATATCCTTATAAAATAGTTATCCCCAAAAAACTTATTTTATGCTTTTTTGCTGTAAAAAAAAACTTGTCATAATAATTGAAGAATAAAGAAAAAAAAATTAATTGAAGAATAGAAAATATAAAATAAAAGTTGCTAAAATAAACTGGCATGTATTATTTACTACCACGCAGACAATTATTAAAAGGTGGTTTTTTTTAACATAACTTTATAAAAAGAGAACTAATTCTTTTTTTTATTTGTTAAAAACTGTTATATATATATATAAATATGTACTTAAGTAAAACACTCAAAACATATCATTTTATTGAACTTATCAAAAAACAATTTTGATAAATACACATTTTCCTTGAATATGAAATCTTATGATTGAAAATAACTCTATTATTTTCTTAACAGTTTTATTTTTAGCATTAGTTACTAAGTTTCTGAATTTATTCGTGGGGTGCATATTTAAAAGCTAAATTTATTCAATAATTATAATAACATAATTATAAGTAAATAGACTTTATAATCTGAAATGGAATAAATTTAGTTTATAGTCACCTGCTATATATTATCAAATGATCGATCATTAAAATTCTTCTTGGAATGTTTGTGTTATGGTTTTTTAATGGGCTTTGGGCCTATCGCAAATTATGGAATTTGATACATAGCTCATGGCCCATATCATTGTGGGTTTCCATTACCAGTAATTGGACCAAATTCACTATTGGATTGTGACATTCCTTTCTATAAGGGAAGTTTTTAGTAATATGAAGAAGAAAATAAACATATTTGAGAGAATTTTACTTTATTGACAATATTGAAATACAAAAACATATATTAATAAACATATGGGAAATGAAAAATATTTTTTTATCCCACATGAAACAATATCACGAACTAAGTTGGCATAAAAAAAATTGACTGTTAACTGAGATCTATTGATTACTTACCAGATGTATATTTTTTTTCAAGACCTAATAAAGAGATTAGGATTTTTCAAGTTACACTATAAAAAATCTTAGTTTTAGTCGCAATAAAATTTGTGACTACAAGTAAAAAAAATTGTGACTAAAGAAAAATCATCATACTTATGTCATTACTAAAAATTCCGTGGCTAAAAGTATTAGTAAAAAAATTTACAATTTGAATGTATTTGTAGTCACAACAAACTTTATCACTAAAAGTAATAGATTGTGGCTAAAACTATATTAATGACAACTTGTGATTAAATATGATTTTTCAGTCACGGAGAATTTTTTGTTGTGACTAAAAGTGGCATTTAGTCACACAAAATATATATTGTGATTAAAATGTTGTCACTAAAGAGTACATTTATTTGTAGTGTTACTTTCTCATGATTCCAAATGAGATATTAAGAACTATGTAGTAGTCTAAAGAATGTAAAAAAAATGGGTATGGTGCAAAATGACCCTTAATGGTGTGGGAGAGTAAGTAAATGTCCATGTTTTTAATTTTGTAGTAAAATAGCCTAATCATCTCTTTAATATCACATATTACCAAATATGACAAATTACTATTTTATTCTAAATATTTTAATATTATGGTATATGTATATTATATTTGTTTAATTAGTTTTTATTTTAAAGTTATTTTGATTTTTTTTCGTTTGTTATGGGTTGTTGAATGATATACCATTCCACAAAATATATATACTAAGTTGAAAAATAATATACCATCAAAACTTGCAAAATTATTACTAAAAAATATATATACTATGCTAACAAAATTATATACTACAATTAAAATGTATATACTATGATACAAAATTATATACTACTACTATGTATATAATAAAATAGAAACTAAATATCACAAAAAAAAATTATATACCATACCACAAAAAACATATACACTAATTGGAAAATAATATACCAACAACCTATAAAAAACTTAAAAAATCAATATAACTTTAAAATAAAAACTAATTAAACAAAACTAATATACATATACCACTATATTAAAGTCATACAGTCCTAAATAAATAAATAAATTATAAAAAGGGCAATTTAAGTAATCAAGAATGTAGAAGGGTCATTTCTCTACAATTTTAAAAATGAGGACATTAGCTTCTTCATGCCTTTATTTTGGGCCATTTTGAATAATTTCTCAAAAAAAAAACATAGTAACCCGGTTAAAATATTTATAGTAACTCATGGTAAACAAATACTAAATCGTTTGGTTTATATGGGGTAACCATGATTGATTGAAAGAGTAACTCGATTGAGACATGTAGTGTAACTCAGTTGATACATATAA
Organism: Humulus lupulus; assembly: GCF_963169125.1. Lineage (NCBI taxonomy): Eukaryota > Viridiplantae > Streptophyta > Magnoliopsida > Rosales > Cannabaceae > Humulus > Humulus lupulus. The sequence goes on from NC_084797.1 coordinate 243,952,827, forward strand.
AAAGTATTCTGGTAACATAGTAAAGTTTGTTAGTACAGCCTAGTACATGTATGGATTAATCTAGTTTGAATATATAATGTAATTTTATTATTTTTATTGGTATAGATATAGTGTAATTCGATGGTAGACATGGATTAATTTGATTTGTAAATACTTAGTAAATCGATATTGATATACCCAAAGTAACTTGTCTTAGCCAATAAAAAAAAAAGTAACTTGATTAGTACATACCTAGTTATGCATGAAGGTTTGTGCATATTTGGAAATCCAGTCCTAACTAGTTGATTCATATAGAATAACCCAAATTAAATATATAATGAGCAATCCAAAGTAATTAACTTAGTTAATACATGCAAACGAGTGTGCCAACTATAATATGGTAACCCTAAATGTATAGCAATTAATAATGTGAAATAATCTAGTTGAGTAAATCATTACTTTTTTTTTGTCAAAAAACTATCGTATTAGATTAAAATTGTAAAAAAAAAAACACATTTGCAGATTGGAAGAGGGATCTCTTTCATCCAAAAATACTTATTTTCTATCATAAAAGTATGATTAGTCAATCTATAAACCGTAATATTAATAAGTTACGACTAAAATAGAAAGGAAGAGATACCTCAAAAGCTAGAAAATAATCAAGTTGAGCAAATCATTACTTTTTTTTTGCAAAAACTATGGTATTAGATTAAAATTGTAAAGAAATACATATACAGATTGGAAGAGCGATCTCTTCCATCCAACAATAATCATCGTCTATCATAAAATCATAATTAGCTAATTCATAAGTCGATACATTAAATAAGTTACGACTAATATAAAAAGAAAATATCTGAAAGCTAGAAAATAATCAAGTTGAGTACATCGTTAATAACTCATTGCTAATTTAAGACAATTTGGAAGCTCACAACATTTATGATTATTTGACCATAACCATGTACGCAATACTCTTAGCTTTGATTGTTATTATTATCATTTTCCATTTCTGATGACTTTTTTATTATTACAAAAAAAATTAATGACCACATATATACAGCATTAATTAGTTCTCTTCATGAATCCATTTCCATAAGTATTAATTATTTCATTATTCACCAAACATAGAATAAATACTCATCCATTAATTTCCCAACTCCAACCAACAAAATCATTAATTATATCATGCATTCTTCTAATTTCATTTCCATATATCTCTCTCTATATTATTCCTACTAATAATTTAGGCAAATCCTAATTATCATAAATAAAGCTAATAATTAATAAAACCAAGTGATCAAATATCAGTTTACAATTCACCATTATTATTAGATTTTATAACTCATCATAAACTATTATATGTAGTACTAATATATAATTGATGAACATAATAAAAACTACTATATAAATATAAATATATATATATATATCAAAATTTAATAGATAAAATTAATTAAACACATTATTAATTAATATCTATAATTAATTAACCGGCCATTTACTTTAGAAGAACCGTTCCTACTACTGCTAGAGAGACTCCAGTACTCATCGGAAAACCCTACTTCCGGTAAGGCTGAGCCTCCTCCGCCTCCGCCTCCGCCACCGCTGCCGCCGCACTTGGCGACGGTTCTAACGCTCTCAATCAACTCTTGCGTCCTTCCCTCCTGCGAGAGAATCTCCAACAGCTGCTCCGGTGTGATCACCAGCTTGACCTTCCAAAACCCTCCGCCGTGGCTGTAGTAAGCCGGTCCTCTCGTCGAGAACACTTCGGTGTACGATCGCTTAAGCATTCCTTGGTAGTCAAACGACATCCGATAAGGCGCCACGGCGGAAGAAGTCGCCGGTATGCTGTTCGATCTCACGTGACCTTCTCTAACTATACTACAGCTACTGCTGGCGCTGCTGATATCGCCGCCGTCGCTTCCGCCGAGTGGGAGTAAGTAGTAGGAGTGTCCGGCCACCAACTCTTCGTCGTGAGGGAGAGGCTTCCAGAAAAGATCTTGGCTTCGGAATAGGCCGTGACCCGGAAACTCGCCGGTGATGTTACCGGCCGTGATAGGGGCAAAGAACTCCATAACGCCGCCGTTTGAGGTCGTTACTTTGATTACTCCATCTGGGTCTCCCAAACCTCCGAACAAGCAGTTTCCCATGGTGTTTGATATGTTTTTTCTTTTAGTAAAATAAGAGAATATGACCTATATATGTATGGAACTTTTTGGAAGGAAAGTTTATTTATAAATTATAATCGTCGGTGGGATTATTCTTTGTTGTGTTTATATTTTTTGGACCATGTATTTTGATTTATTACCCTGTTTAGATCATGTGTATAGATAAATTATTTTTTGGATTTGGTGTTTTGTAAAATAATTCAAATAGGCCCCTAAATTTGATTTTGATGAGCAAAATATTGAGTATAACAACAAAGTTCTTAGTCAGAATGATTGTATTTTTGTTCTGAGTTGTTAGTTTGATGAATTATTTGTGATTTTAGTTCAAAAAAATTTGATCAAAATCAGGTCTAAAAGTTTATTTGAACTATTCTAGATAATATATGGTCCAAAAATTAATTTATCAAAACACAAAATCCACAAATAATAAAACAAAACACATATCTAAAAAAAAAAAAAGTATAAAACTCTTCTCTGTTAAGAGCTTTCGTAATCAAATATAAAGAAAGTAATAAAGAAAAAGAATTAAAGAAATGTGATCAAGAGGAAAGACCGTTGCTTAAAACTAAATGGTTTATTATTATTATTATTATTATTATTATTATTATGTGATATAATAGAAGAAATGAGAGCATAATTTGTAGTGGTCCAATAAGCACTATACATAACACGGAAAGAGATGTAATAATTGTTATGTATATATTTTGTGAAGTGAAGTGATGAGTACATTTTAGGGTCCACTGAGCCGGAGAATCCTATACATATACATATATATATATATATATGATCTGTGATTTTCTCAGTCAATGTCTCATTTAGAATCTCAATTGGTCTAAAGGGATCATCCATAATGGGGTCACCTTAGCTTCTATCTTTGACACTTTCTCTTTATGAAACTCACGTTATGGTCCACCACTGCTAATTTTGATACAAGTGATAATAATAATAATACGTATATATATATATACATACACAGTCTGATCTTCTTTTATGAACCATACATATTTATGTAGGAGAACTGCTGGTCCAATCAATTCACCATATTATAAGTGGGAGCTTCTATAGTAGTAACTGATTTGTACTTTTTCTATATTTTCGATCATGGATAAGTTGTAACGGAAGTTTACATTATAGAAAAAGCGTAGAGAAAATATTTGAATAAGTCTAAAATATCACATTTAATAACCGTGTATTATTTTATTGCAGCTGTATACACTGCGGTTGTCAGGACTCCCAAAAATTGCAGTGTATTAAAGAAAAAAACCACAGAGAAAAATATTTTTTTGTAATAATGAGGTCTCAGAAGTTTTTGAGAAATTCTGGTTTATGATGCTGAAATAAAAAGTTAAACAGTTTGTTGCAAATATGCATGCTTCACTTTTTATATGCATGTAAAATAAGTTGTTTGAATACTGATATCGGTACCTTAAATTATTCATAATTTATCTAAAATTTATGAGGGAGGTCTCCTAAAATTACAATGTATACTGTTATATAAAAAATAAAAATAAAATTACAACTTCTCCTTGTACGAAGATTGAAAAATTCCTACCAACCATTCGAAAACAGGATTCCTACCGTAGAAGCACCAGCTGTAATTAAGCCTTGTTTGAAATATATATATATATATGTATAAATATATGTATATTTATATATATCACAATGAATTGTATGTTGAATAATAACATGGCTAAAGGGTGTGGTACGTAATTATTAATATTTTCACACGCGTTAACTCATACTGTTATCTTTTGATAAATTCTCATCCTTGTCATAATAAAATTAGTTACCATTAAAAATTGTCGGTTTTGGGTGTATATATATATATATATATATATTGTCGGCTAGGGTAATCCTAAAATATATAATTTTAATTAATTCCTTTTAAAATTGTTAACTAGCTGTATATACTAGTGGAGCACTCGAAATAATAATTAAGTACAAAGTTTGAACAATTATATATATATATACATAGATAGATGTAGTTTTTGAGTGAGCATTTTGCTCTTTTATAAAGGGTGTAAATAAATACATAAAGGGTAGCTGCTAAACTATCCTTTTTGACCAGTTTTAGTGTAATTGTCAAAAATAACAAAAGAACATACAATTTAAGATGTTTTGATAAAGTGGGAGTTGCCACAAACAACAAAGTTGCCAAAGAATGATAGAAATTTGAGTGGGAATTTAAACCGCGGGAATTCTGGTGGTAAAGTGCTTATATTTATAGCTGTGTTCTCCACTTTCCTTGAAACATATAAATATATATATATATGCGCTTTACTTACATTCTTTTATTTTTGGTAATTTGAGTATCTATATCAGTGGGTTTCCAGTATTTCTTGATTCGTGAATAGTTTTCGGTGCGATTTTTTTTATGACCGTGTATATTGTAGTTATTTAGAGCATCTTGCAAATTTTCAGAAAATTCTGAATAGTTTACCGTACCGAAAACTAAGTTCAAATATGTTGTTTTCCACTTTGAAATATATATAGGAGAATTCTCCTATAAGGGCTTCACTTTAAGCCCTACCGGTGGGGCTCTCAGTGTTCTCGACTCGTGAACAGTTTTCGGCGTGATTTTTTTTTATAACCGTGTATATTGTAGTTGTTTAGAGCATCGTGCAAATTTTCAGAAAATTCTGAATATTTTATAGTACCGAAAACTAAGTTAAAACATGTTGCATGTGTGAAGACACGTAAAAAAATATATACACAGTCATAAAAAAAAATCGTGTCGAAAATTATTCACGGGTCAAGAACACTGAAGAACCCTACCGATAGGGCTTAAAGTGAAATCTCAATATGAAAATTGTCAGGTATATAATGCATATATAATAATCTTGGCATGGCCTTTGTTGTAATCATTACAAATCCTTAAACTCAATTTTCTAAGTTTATTTACATTTTTAAGGATTAGGTAATGAATGGATATACATTGGGAACAAATATTAAATCCGTTCTTTTTCTTTTTATACACTTTTTTTTAATCTCACTATTCCATAGATATAAAAAGTACTAATCTTTTTTAAAATGCCCGAAGGAACCAGCTAGCTAGGCCCTATAAATGTTCCTATCATCGCATAGGATCCAATTAACAATAAGTTGGAATGTATAAGATTGCTCAAGATCTAGAAATTCTGACTGAATATGTACATATTTGTTTAAATTCAAATTCCTTAAATTTATAACATATTAATATTTGAAGTTAAACACTAATATAAGGATGATGAGAAATATCCATTCATTAATATGGTTGATTCAATTCTCTTCGAATTATTGAAGAGGCATAAGCAATTAAGGAGCTAAGGTAAGGTGGACTAGGGAGGCCATGGTCCCTAACTTTTATTTTTCTATATATTTGTCAATGTATTGTTGAAAAAATTATTATGAATATATATAAAAATGTATATTGGTCCCTTTAAATTTAAAAAATATATATTTATATATTTTGTATATTTTTGACTAACTTCTTCGTCAACTACAAACAAATAGATAAAACTCAAAGAAGAAGGATTGAACATTGAATTTTTACATAGTTTAGGTTATTAATTAACCCTAGTCCACGAGTTAATTGTATTAGAAAGAAGAACTTACAAAGTTCAAGCTCTCTAGAAATTTAGGCAGCATTTTTTGCATGCTCTAAAAATTGAGAATCATTTTATAGATGATACCCTAGCCTTATTTATAGGTGGCTGGGGGAGTTTTAGCTCACTAATTGGGGCTGATTACAATCAAATTACCCTAGTGGGCCTAGAGTACATATAAGTGAGGCCATTTTCCTACTCTTTAGGCTATTGGGCCCCAATTTTTGGTCATCAGGCCCATCGTGGGAGCTATGAGCCCACGTTTTTCTGGAAAAATGTGCTACTCAAGTATCGTCAGGTGGTAGCTGCACGTATCCCTGCGTTTAAGCAGCATCTTCAGCATCTACTTTGTTGGTTGTACGGAACCGACATCATGATATCTGCAGCCACCAAATGTCAGACACATATTCGCTGTCCCAATTCTCTTTCCGACTAACATCTGGCGAGAGAGTTAACCTTCCACGATGGGGTTATCCTCGGAGCCTGGTGGACAGTTCACATTCTGAGGAGCTCTACTTGAACCATGAAGCTATCAATTGGCTCACTTCCCGTCCGAAGTTCTCAAGGGTTGACACTGCGAATGAGCCACCCAAGCATTTTCTCTAGCTATGATGAAACAACTCTTTATTGTATTAGGTCTTAAGCCCCGTGGAGGGCTCAAACGACATTATAAAGTAAGACAACGTTATCGTATGAAGAAAACACGAACAATATATATTAGTATAATTTTTATTTAAAAAAAATTGACTCTCACTATGTTTTAGTCTTGACTAACCCTCAACTAGTATGTCAATAGAGTAAAAGTAATGGATGTGTTAGCAGGATGAATAACGACATGAAATCGGTTATGAGAAAATCTTCAAGGAAAAGTTGCTATACTATGAAAAACCTCTTGAAACTAGCTCATGAATATTTGTAGAAGTTGAAAAATGCAAGGAATACTTGTGAAAAATGCATTTTTTGTTTGAAAGGGATAAATTCTCATATTAATATAGATAATGTGATTCAAATTGCAAAAGAATATTGTAAAAATTGCAAATTTAATTACATAAAATGATAAGCCAAAGCCCAAAGAAGAAATCCAAAATTGAAAGCCCAAAATAAAGTATCAGCCCAAGCCACCCATATTAATATAATTGAAACTCTTATTTAAAAAGCCAAATTCCCATATTAATGTAAAGAAGCTATGTAGAAAAATCTCATATTATTAAAAAGAACCATGTAAATTTGGCACTTTTAAATATAATGATAAATTACATCTAGGCTTGCAAAATATATTTTATTTACAAAAATATCGGCCTAAGTTTTATTTACATAAATAACAAATTTCTCTATACCATATTTTGAACTTTTGACACCTAAAATACCAAAAAAAAGAAAATCCGCACTTTTCTACACGCCAAATGTTAACAAATCGACCACTACTCATGGGAATGGTGCACTTTCACGAGTTACTAAAAAGTATATTTTTTATTTTAAATTTAAAAGTTATCATACAACATTCCAAACACTATTTGGTAACTTTTAAATAGAATATAAACATTTTTTTGTGTAACTTGTTATATTGTTTAATTGCTTAAAAATTACGTAGCAACCTAAAAATTAAGTCATGTTTTAAAAGGTAAACAAAATGTCATTTTTAAAAACCAAGATAACAGAAAAATCCATCCCCCATTCTTTTAAAATGCTGAAATGGTAAATAACCATCTTTTGTGGAATTCAGCCCTACATTTTCTAGGAAGTATGCTAATAAAATTGGTATAGAAAATAAGAAATTTTTAAAAAGTAAGATAAAAATTACCCTTTTTTTTATTTAATTACTTTGGTTAGTTATTATTGTACATAAAACTAATTTTAAGTATAATGATGAAAAATTCCCTAAACATAATGGACTATATCTTTGGATTCTTAAACTATAGTTGGGGTATCTCTTTTGGAGTTTTATATTTATTATTATTTGGTATGCTATACATTATCATTTACAAGATATGATCTAATATCGTATTTTTGCAAATAATATGGGCTAGTGGTATGAGCTGACACCCCCCAGGCCCACCACATCCTTGGATTATCCATTGGAAAAAATTCTAGGATAAGAAAAGGTAAAAGTAAATTAGGATGAAAAGTTTCGATCACTGATATGTTAATTTTTCTTTTACAGTTATTTTGTAGGTTTAAATCTAATACTTCGTTTAAGAATAGATTTAATTACCCCATTTTTACTTTTTGCGCTAAAATATGTAACTTATTTTGGGAATAAAATTACATTGTAAAAGAAAAAGAAAATTAAACCAATGACCGAATGAAAAAAAAAAACCTCAGAGCAGCTATTTATGAAATTCAATAGCTGTCAATTTTATTTTATTTTTAAAAAAGTCAATAGTTACCATGGTATTATTATTTTCCAAATAATTTTTGTAACTGCCGCTTGATTCTTGTCCCTTTGCTTTTTACTATTTTTTGCTATTGCAATCACTTTTTTATTTCTTTTACCCTTTTTCGTTTAAAGATACGTTTGGTTTGGAACAAGGATTTTTTTCCAAATACGGTAACTTTTTGAAAGCTCCACAAATTTATTGGGAAATTTTAAAAATATATTTTAATTCATAATAAAATTTGAAAAATACAATTAGGAAATATATTTACGAAAATATATTTTTTATTTTACAAAATACGAAAAAATCATAAATACAAACTAGCAATTTTGTAACCAATATTTACCAAAAATAGTTATATTACATATAAATATATATATTTAATTTACAGCTATAAAACACATTTTCTGTAACAAAACTTTACAAAGAAAAATTTGTAACAAAAAAAAAATACAAATTTGTAATTTATATTTACAGAACTAATTTCTTGATTTAATTAAATATTTTTGTATTTAAAATTTACATAAAAACAATCTAGATGATGTATGTCGATTTTTTTTTCTAAATTTATTTCAGTGAGACTCTAGTGTTAGTCTTTTTTTTTTTTTCATTCTCTAACAGTTATGTCAACAGTTAACAAATAGGTACTAAAATATACATCTAAATATAAAAATAGAATATAATTTTCCATAAAAAATATAATTAATTATGAAGTACAATTATTAACAAAGAACTAATATTTATAATATCTCTTATTTGTTTATTTATATAAGTCTAGCTTGGTGGTAGTTCTCACATGCTATGCTACTAGCTATTTGCAAATGACAATCACAAAAAAGGCAGACTTCTAAATGCTTATTAAAATTCAAATCCTTATTTATAATATCTCTTATTTGTTTATTTATATATGTCTAGTTTTTTTTTTAAAATTTCTAAAAAAATCAATTTTCTTTATTTTTAGTTTGTATCTGTAACTAAAATAATTGTTACTTTAAAATATATGGTTTTTTTATAAAAAAAAATTAATTTAAATTTAGTTTTATATATATAATTAATGATTAAAAAAAATTATTAATTAAGCGGGTCGGAATACATTGGGCGGGTTGCCAAAAATCTCAACCCGCCCAATATAATAATTGAGCGGTTTAAAATGAAAATTGGATTTTCGAGTTATATTTTTTATCCATTTTTTAGATTGATTCACAACTCAACTTCTAAATACTTAATTACATGGTGAAATTCAAAGATTTTGAAAATTAATAAATTATGATTTAAATAATAATAATAATAAATTGATTTTTTTAGGGGAATAGTGCCATATCATAAAAGGTAACTCATTCATTGGTTGATGATGTATTATAATTGAATATGAATGTGACTTTTCTTTTTGTCACTAGTTGAACACTTGAGAGTGGTTCATACAAGTCGTGAAGATGGCTTTGTCTGTGGTTATACGATTTGACATCCATATAATTTTTAAATTCTCTTAAAATATAATCTTTTATTTTCTCAATCCTCATCATATTTTACAATTTTTTTTGTTTATACTTTTTTAGATTCGTGTTTTGACACATTATTTGTTTGGACTATGTGTTTTGATAAATTATTTTTTGGATTCTATGTTTTGTAAAATAGTTAAAATAGAACACTAAACTCAATTTTGATAAAGAAAAAATTGAATATAACAACACAGTTTTTAAGCAGAATAATTTTATTTTTGTTTTGAATTGTTAGTTTAATAAATAATTTGTGATTTTAGTTAAAAAAAACATTGACCAAAATCGGGTTTATGGTTCTATTTTAACCATTTTACAAAACATAGATCTTAAAAATAATTTGTCAAAACACATGGTCCAAACAGGTAATGAGACAAAACACAATATTAAACAAAGTATAAACCCATTTTTTTTTAAATTACTCCAATGGTAAGAGCATCTACAGTGCAAGCCATCTTTTTTGTTGCCATAAGTACATAAATTCTATTAAAATATTATTAATTTTTTAAAAGTAGAATGGGCAACATTGCCCTCTGCAAGCTACATCTCTGGTCACAATATATAAAAGTATCACTTCTTAATGCCATGTTGGCATTTTATCTGACATATATGGTGAAACCACTTCTGTGGCTACCACCATTGTAGATGCTCTAAGAAACTCCAAAAATTATCCACTATGGTATTATTATTTAAATTTTACAATATTTTATTTAATTTAAATATAAACAAAAATATTAATTTATATACAAACAAAAATATTGAATATTAAAACTATTTTAATTTGAAATATACCCAAGACAACCTTTGACATCAATGGTTTGGCTCCGTTTAGAGTAGTCAAAAAAGAGTCCATGTCACCAAGCATCGAGCAATGAAGTTGATATGATAATTCTATCATTTTAAAAAAACAACAAAAAGGAAAATATGGTTTTCTACAAAGTGTTTGATATTTTTTTTTCTTGCTTGGAATAGACTTATCTTAGTCAAATTAAAGAAAATTAGATTGTAGAAAAAATTTCATCAAATCAATAAAATTTATTGTCTAACCAAAACAGATGCGAAGATATTATAAAAAATTAGACAATAAAACTTAAAAAATCTAGGGACCAAGAAATTTGATATATACTCATTTGTATAAGAGTTTATAACTTTTTAGATATGTGTTTTGTCTCATTATTTATTTGCATTTGTATTTTGACAAATTATTTTTTGGACCTTATATTTCCTAAAATAGTTCAAATAAATCCCTAAACTCGATTTTGATCAAAGTTTTTTTAACTAAAATCACAAATAACTCATCAAACTAACAACTTAGAATAAAAATACTGTAATTCTGCCTAAGAACTGTGTTGTTATACTCAATTTTTTGTTTATCAAAATCAGGTTTAGAAACCTATTTGAACCATTTTACAAAACACAGGGTCCAAAAAAATAATTTGTCAAAACACAGAGTCCAAACATGTATAAATATATATATAGACACAGTTCATATATGTATATGTCCCATATTGTAGTGGTTATTAATTTATTTTAAAGTTCATCCGAATTGGATCTTCTGGCTTCTAGTTCTAGCTCTTATATTAAAGAATATTTAAAAAAAAAACTTATATGAAAAATGTTTGGAGTAACAGACTGTAAAGTATATAAATAGAAAAATCATTAATTAATGTAATAGGCATGCTTTGTACATATATTATTTGAAAAAGTATTAGGTAACGATTTTATTTTTTTTAAAAATATATATTATTATTAATTATTAGTAGATGTCAATGTACAAAGTGAAAAAATTCACATATGTACAATGTATAAATATAGGGTAAATAGTATTTGAGGTACCCAACTTATACTAATAGTATCACTTAGGTCCTTAATTTAAATTTTGCATACATAAGGCCCTCATTTTCTTTTAAATGTTATCCTGTATTTTTTTAAAGTATTGTTTTAGTACATTTTTTTTAATAATGCTCATATGGTACCTTATATTTTAAAATCTTACATATTTGGTACCCTAGACTGAGATTTGATAAATAAATTTTTGTCAATATCACCAAACTGTCATCAGCTATATGTAATTAAGTAATTAAATTTGAATTTGGAACTCGTATAATTAAGAGCAGTTTGATTAAATTTGTAACTAAATATATACGATTTCAAAATATAAGGTACCTGAATGAGCATTATTGTAAGAACATGGTACCAACAAAACGATACTTTACAAAAATACAGGACACCAAATAATTACACACCTTATAAAAAAAATTGAGGTTATAACTTCTCTTTATGCTGAAAACAAAAAGGAACAGTAACACTTGAGAATTTCTCAAAACTACTAAAGTTTAAGAAAAAATATTACAATAAAAAAAAGACGAACAATCGATATATTACAAAAATAATAATAAAATATACTATAATTATTGTTTTTTCTTTAAATTTAATAATTTTTAAATGATAAATAGTGTGTAGGGACTAAATTGTAGTATTTACTAGGGACCTATATGCTACAAAATTTAAATTGAGGACCTAAATGATATTATTGGTATTGAAGGGCCTGGAGTGCTATTTACCGACAAATATTTCAACAAATGGAGGCAAGAAAAATCAGCCATCTGACTTCATATCTATGACACAATTGGACACAAAGTCAAAGTCGTTGCACCAAAATAATGAGCCAATTTTACTTTTAACTTTTTTGATAAATAAACTTAGTTTATTATTATTATTATTATTATTATTATTATCATTATAATACTTGATATGAAATTGGTTTTCTTCCTTTCGTGGGGGACATTCATTTCACTTATATAAAATAATTATTTAGTGTATTAATATATATATATCACTTAAAATTGATCAACTAGTCATCATTTATGTTAAATATTAGTAACACTAAATTGGTATCATAATAATTATATAGGTACAAACTAGTAAGTGTGTACATACCTAAAGGTATGTACCGGTGATTATGACTAAAGATAAATAGTTAAAATAATTAATTTATATTTGTGAAATTATATACATCTTGGCAAAGCACCTCATGATTTTATAATTTTAATAATAATAATAATAATAATACAAACAAAATCAATTAATACTTTTTTGTATGAAACTAATATTATAATGTTCTATGTTATGTGAGAGTGGAAATCTGAATTTTCAAAAATATATACAAAATAGGACAAAAATAAAAATGAAAATATGTACCTAAAACTCAATTTCCAAGAATATGCAGCTTTCTATAAATATATATATATATGAGTTATTACGAGTGTTGTTATTTGATACATTAAAATATTTAACAATACATGAAGTAATACTTTATAGTTGATTAGCGATATCTCATAATATTTATTAAATTTAAATATATGAAACTCGATATTAGATTACACCAATAGCAGTATGTCACTTATTATGGTGTTAGTCACCCATTTCTCAGTTATTATCATCGCTTGCATGTATACATAACGAAGGGTGAAGATTTGCTGGCTTTTATAGCTAATAAAGGGCTAAGATTCAAGGATGGAAGAAAAAAGAGAGCACAATTTGACCATCCAAACTTATTATATATATATATAGATAGATATATAAATAGATATGTTTTAAGATTTGAAACCCTTATGTTGATATTGATGAATGCACTTGAGAAAGTTCTTGGAGAGTGGTAATTAGAAGACTGGAAAACCTAAGGAGTTGCCCATATATTTACCTAATTAGCAAGACTTGGACAAAAAGCAAAGAAGAACGTGTTTGAAGATATATATGAAATAGTCATGGTCGTATATGTAGTCCACTTCATTAGCTAACGCTCCACGTCACTCCGGTTGTTTCTAGGAATAACGATAGGGCTTACAAATCAACACAAGTATTTCCAGCGTATTTTATCCTCACTCGCACAATTTTTGGAAAAATTTCTCAAGATATCACCTATCACGAGACTACCAAATAAAGATGCATCTTATTAGCATAAGCTGTACTCATTAATCTATTTAAGTTACCTTCAACTATGTAATCTCATATTTATACAGTCTTAAAATTATTACACAACTTTTATCCGATTTTTTCCCGCGCGGATGACATGAGATTCTCAACTAGTAACCAACTCCCAGTATAACCAAATACCAGTATTATTAATAGCCACCTACGTATACGACAAAAACAATTTGGCTTTATATACCCATCTCATATATATTTCACAACTCACTTCGTATGTATAAGATGGAGTAGTTAATAACATATACATATATGGCGTGCGTAGCTTACTTTTTTGATGATTAATACCTCACTCACGTTATGCTTTTTGAAAATAGAAACTTTCCATGTGCTCCATCCCTTAATTTTAATTATCTTTTTTGACTTGGAATTTCTTAATGACTTGTATTTGTTTGGTCTATTAGGCTATATTTTTGGCTTTTAGTTTCAGAACCCTGAATTGGCTTCTGTGAGTTGTGTGTTGTTATTAGATAATTTAAAGTATAAAAATACTATATAAAATAATATTTTACGATTAATGATATCTTATTGTTTACCGAGTTTTTCGGAAACGAATAACTAACAGAATAATAAAAAGATAAGAACTGTAGAAATACTGAAATGTAACTAAACAAACAGTGTTTTTACGTGGTTCAGGCGTTAACAAGCCCTAGTCCACGAGTCGATGTTATTATACTTGGAAAAGGTTACAGTAAGATGGCTGGTGCATAAGAACTTCACACACTCACAATGTTTCTCTCGGGTTCTCTTGAAGAAGATGAAGCTAGAGAGATTTTGGTAGAGTTTTTGCTATGTGATCTCTCGGTCCCCCCTCTTCTTGTAAAATGAAGGGGCCTTTATAGCTAGGGTTTCGGATTAGGGTTTTTCTCCACCTCCATGGGTCTTAATTACACCAGCCATAAATAGGGGATACAATTACTGTAGTCGCATGGCTACAAGACTCTATGTGGATATATTTACGTGAAAGTATGGGGAACACACAAAGTCAGCCGTCTTTTCCAAGTTGTCAGCGGAACAGTAGGCGAAAAGGTACCTTTAGGCGTGCTGGGATGTGTGCGGCTTTGTCCTGACGGGCGTGTCAGGCGGGATCCTGTGTCAGACGGATATCATTCCAAATATGCCCTCTCCCGGACTCGACAGTTCGGTTTTGTTCTGTGCGAGGCACGGAACTGTTTCCGCGGAGACCACTCGAAGGGCCTCTCCTGGAAGGGGCCTCCCCGAGGAGTATCCTTCGGGAGTCCGGGAGAGTCAACGAGTTTCCGTGTTGTGCTTGCTTGGAAGAGTAATCCGGATATCAAACAGGGGAGGCGAAGCCGTTCTGTCCATCCGCGAGCTCTGGTCACCTACCGTGAAAGACATCGATAATTCTGCTTCTCCGAAGTCATCAATCTAAACGCTATCCGGAAATCTGGATAACATTTACCCCCCAAGGTCGCGGAGCTTTGAGAGATCCGGGAGCTTGTACAATCAGTTTCTTAGACTAGGCGAGGGGGCACCTTCTGTGTTCCCGAAAAGGTTCCTTTTTCCCGCCTGAGTATTAGTATGAAAGAGAAAAGGAATTTCTTCTGTTTGAGACCAAGTACTCAAGTGCGGCAAGGATCACGTGTCATTCTGGGAATGGTTCTGCGACCAAGACGTGTGCGTGAGGCGACTGGTTAAGGATGCGTGCGTCAGTCACCTGACCAATGATTTGACGGTTTTTAATGGTACTCAAGGCCCGAGGTGGTATAATGATGGGAAATAAATACTTCATTCCCATCCGAGGAGTCATAAATAGGATCGTCGCTTCCTCTCCAGCCGTTGGATCTGATGCACACGGAATGGGAAGAACGGGACCGTCCATTTGAGGAATTCGAAACGGCCTCTTCCCTGCTATAAAAACGAGGGAAAGGACCTTTCTTCCTCTTTACGCTTTCAGATTCTCCATCTTTAGGATTTTCAGATTTCCAAACCTTCGAACTCTCAGGCTTCCCAGCTTACGTTCCTCCGAACTTGCCATTTCTTTTGGTAAGTATCTGGAAACTTTTCTTTTTGATTTGGCAGTGGGTCTATTCCCCGAAGTTCCTGGTTTGAATCGCCGTTCGTCTTTGCAGCTTTTACTTCTCGCGATCGTGCTGTGCAGTGATCCAGTTACTCCTTCAACCTCCACCTACCCGAATATCAGTAAGTATTTCTACTTTGCTCTTTCCTCCCAAACCTTAGGTTGTTGGTAGTTGTTAGAGTAGAGGTTTCTGCCATTATTGCTTATGTGCATGTGTGAATAGGGCTTTGGTAGGTATGTGATTGATTGTGAGTCGATAAGTAGCCTTTTCTGCGTGTTTTGGCGATTTGCGTTTGGAAAGTCGTCCCTTGTTTTGCTGTTTTAGGGCATAAGCATGAACGCCTTTAGGATGTCTTTCTCTGGAAAAACACTTCTTTTGGTGGGCTTAGGCTCGGGGTCTGAGTCTGGTTCCTTGCTGTCCTTCGGATGGCATGGTGCCAATCCCTCGGCAAGCTCGGTGGGAGCCTCTCCAAGCAGTTTTCGGGGAGGGTCTCCCCGACGCCTTTGATACCACTAGGGTATGACAAGGGTGCTGACTGCTTAGAGTGTTTTCTTCTTTCTTTTCTTTTGTCCAGTGACGAACATCTCGAAGGAACAACTCCTTGCTGCGGGGGAGGCTGAATCTGCCCAAGAGAAGGGCTCTCCTGTCGCTGGTGGAAAGGGGAAAGGAAAGGCGAAAGCGGTCGCGGCTAGCCCACCAACCTCCAATAGTTCCATCTGGGAGATGGACCAAAAACCTAACATTTTCAGGAATTATGGCATGCTGGAGCTGTATTCCTCTGAGGCAGGCCTGAAGAACATCCCAGGTCTGATGTGGCACCGTCTGTCGGTGCTGGGCGAGTCAGCTAGCCAGAGCCACGAGGGCTTTGGTGCCTGGAGCTGGGCACACATAGTGTGCGGAGCGCACTTGCCCCTAAGGAGTTACTTCGCCAATTTCTGTGTGAAGGCGGGGATTGCCCCCTTCCAGTTAATTCCTCCCAGCTACAAGCTCTTAGCGGGGTGGTTCATCTTTTGCAAGTCCCGGAGACTGGAAGCTCCTACCCCGGAGGAGGTGCTGTACTTTTATGGGTTGAAGTCTCAGCCTATGAGGGGTCACTCAGACAAGGTGGGGTTATACAGGCTAGAAAGGCACCCGGATGTGATGTGCCCCACTTGTCATACCGCGAGGGTTCCAGACCTCCGGGAATACTGGTTCCTGACGACTGGCTTCCCGCTGAAGAGGGTGCCAGCCCTATCTTTGGACTTCAAAATCCCTGGTAAGTGTTCCTTCTTTTCCTTTTCAACTTTGTTTCTTTGCGTTTGATTTGCCTTTTGGGAGGATCCCTAACGCTTGTATTTGATTTTTGCAGAAGTCGTTCTGCGGACACCTCGCTGCGCGGAGATGATAAGGAGGTCCAAGTTCTACGAAGGGCTTTCTGAGGAAGAGTTGAGAGTGGAGGGACTTGTGATCTCCGAATCGCTGAGGGAGTATGGGTTACTCGCCTCCTTCCAAAATATCGAGCCAGTAAGTGGTAGGGGGCAGACTCAGGTGTCGGCTGACATCCGGGAGCAGATTGCCCTGGAGCTGTCTAAGGTGATCACCCAAGCCGCTCGGGACGACAATACTCTATCTCCTAGTTGGGCGGAGAGGTTCCCCGACCCCCAGCCGGAGGGAGAGGAGATCGAGGCTCGCCACGCTGCGGCTTACCCTAACGAAGGGGCTCCGGGGGCTAGTTCCTCCGGGAGAGGTAAGACTAGTTTTCGATTGATCCACACCCCCAGCCTGTCTGAGGTTTCCCAGACCTCTCAGATGGGGTTTGATCCCCGTTTCCTTAGGCTAGATCCGCGTAGGATACCTTTCGACAGGTACTGTGATAGGGTAGATGAGCTCCTCTGGTGTCTGAGTGATGGTAGTCTGCCAGAAGGTGTCATCATGGTTGACCCTTCTTCTCTCAGCATGTTCTTCCCGGACTTCAAGGAGTACGGGAGCTTCCTGGAGCAGGAAGCGATGTTTTGTTTGGCTCGGGGAAGGCCATCCACGTTTCTCGTGCATGGTCGTCCCTTTCAAACTTTTCTTTTTCTTGTTTCTTGTTCCCTGCTGGCGGGCTTGCTTGTACTTTTATGTTGCTGATTGTCTTGTCTTCCGCTTATCTTCTTTCTCATTTCTTGTTGGTTCGTTAACCTTGCTTTGTACGTTTCTTGCAGAGTATCCCGAAGCCAAGATGTTGGGGAGGGTTACTTTGCTTATTAAGAAGGCTGCCACCAGCCAAGACCCGCCCACGGGGAAAGGACGGAAGACCAAGGCTGGTAGGGGAGGTAAGGCTGCCTCCCCCAAGAAGACAAGTGGCGAGGCGCAAGTGTCTCCGAGGGTAGAGAAGTCCCCTGCTGAAGGGCCTTCCGAGACTATGATGGTCTCGAGTAGCAGTAGCGACGGGGAAGGGCTTGTGTTCCCCGTGAGGACAACTGGGGTGAGCAAGCGTCCCGGAGAAGATGCTGAGGGTGCTAAGAACAAACGCCTTAGACACTCTTCTCCCGGTCGAAGGCAACAACAGCAACGACAGCAATCACAACTACAACAACAGCAGCAACAGGAACAAGAGAGACAATCACCAACGCCGCAGCAGCAGCAACAGCAACATCCAAACCAGCAGCAGCAACAAGGGCAATTACTTCTGCTACCGCAGCAGCAAAAGCAACAGACCGGGGCCTTAATACCCCGGCTGCCTCCTCCTCCAGCCCAACGGGGGTCCACCCTTCCGGGGTCTCCGTCTTCTCAGACAACCAATCTTCCCCTGCCTGGCCTGAAGTTCCACTTTCCGCGGAAGCCAACCAGTTTTCCCGCTGCCCTCCTGGAGGGTGTAAGACGGGCCGATAGTTTTTTGAAGAGGCGGCTAGAGGCAGAGAAGGCCGTTACTCAGGGAAGGGCAGATAACTTGTCTGCCGTGAAGAGGGCTGAGCTGGCCGAGGGGGTGAGATCTCCTCACCCGGCCGGAGCGGTTCTGGATGGTCCAGCCTTGGAGAAGAGGCTGGTGCCTAGGCTCGGACGTGCATTGGCGCCGTTCGGAGCTGAGATGATGGAGGACATGGCCTTGAGCTTATGCGAGCTCAATTCTGAGAAATGGGCCATCAGCAGCAGCAAGGATCCGCTGTTGCTGACACACGCTGTGAAGCAGCAACTGTCCGGGGTAAGCCGTCAGTTGTTTATATATATATATATTATTTTTTTGGGACCACCTGTCTTTTGGTCCTGCTTTATCTCATTCTGTTGTCTTTCCTTGCAGGCCTCTATGATCGCGGAACGCTCGTTCCGGGAGGTTGGTGCAGTTCTGGTTCAGCTGGAGGAGAGCCAGCTGGCTCGCCAGGCCTTGGAGGCGGAGAAGCAGAAACTGGCCCAACAGGCCTTGGGGGCTTCGGAGAAGATTGATCAGGCCCGGCGCACGGCTGAGGAAGAGGCGGACAAGAAATATCTTGCCAAATATCAAGAGTACCGGGCCAAGGCAGAGAATGAGTTTAGACAGCGGTCGGATGGGATGAAGGCCGAAAACTCCAAGCTCCGGGAAGAGCTGTCCCAAGCCAAGGTGGAGAAAGATACCCTGGAAGCCCGCTTGCAATCAAAGAACGATCTCCTCCTTAAGCGGCAAGAGGAATATTCCACTCTTCAGAGTAAGCTGCACGACGAGGAGCAACTCCATAAGAGGAGCAGGGATCTCGTGTCTATGCTTCAGTTGGGGCTCGCTGAGAAGGATAAAGAGATCGGGGCTTTGCAATTCACTGCCAGGGGGCATGTGACCGAGAAGCAATCCGTGCTGAACCAAAATAGGGAGCAGCGCAAGGCGATTGATTCTCTTAAGGGGGAGCGGGATGCCTCCAAGGCCGAAATGGAAAAATTGAGGGCCCAACTAACTGTCGCGGAAGCACAGCTGGCAACCTCCGAGGCGGAGCGGTTGAAGGAGAAGGAGGATGCTGAGGTGATACTGAACAGGACTATTAATATATCGCATGTGGTCCTCATGCATCAACTCTGGAAAGTGAACCCGGAGGTGTTAGGCTATCTGGGAGATGATGCCGAAGCCATGAGGGAGAAGCTACTCGTGTGGGATCAGGGCCCAGAGGCGTACGTCCAAACTTATAATATTGACGAACGTGCTGAAGTTCCTGAGGCGGGAGATCCCGGAGAGGCGGGGACCTCTGAACCTTCTCATGACCAAATCCCTCCTTCCAATGAGCCGACTCCGCCAGCCTCAGATGAAACAGATGTCCCCGAAGCTGCGGTCGTGGACGCTGTAGTTACCCCCAATGCTTGAAGGGGTTTTATCTTTAATTGTTTTTCATTTTGAGTTTTTCATTGCGGACATTTTTGCCATAATCATAGCATTCTCCTTTCTTTTCTGCCGAGTTCTTTATTTATCTTTGCGCTTAGGGTAGACATTTATACGGTAGAAACTGTTGTAGGGGCGTATGGGGTTTTGGTTCCAACGGCCAAAACTTATGCACTTCCCACTTGAAGCTTTAACGGATGATGTCTTTCCCACGTAGTTTCTAGGTTACGAAGGTTTTCTGGTTCCAACGGCCAGGCTCCTTTCACCGTACTTTATCTTTCCTGAGGCAAATAGCCAATCCCGGGACTTGTAGTTATACTGTTCGCTGGGATTGCTAAGGTGAGTCGTTCCATTGTTTGGAACGGGAGTTCTTTTGGTGAGCGTCGCTAGACTTAAGGTTAGATCTTTGCGAAGCAAAACTAACTGTTGTTGCGAACTTCATGGTGGCTGGCTTCAGGGACCTGGCATGGAGCCCTGCGAGGCTAGATCCGCGCGAAGCAAAGCTTTAGAGCGCTCGCGGATCTTGCCATCTTTTGCCTTGCGGGATCCGGAGCTGGAGCATGCGAAGCAAAGCTTTACAGCGCTCGCGGATCTTGCCATCTTTCGTCTTGCGGGACCCGGAGCTGGAGCTTGCGAAGCAAAGCTCTACAGCGCTCGCGGATCTTGCCATCTTTCGCCTTGCGGGACCCGGAGCTGGAGCTTGCGAAGCAAAGCTCTACAGATGATAAGTATATTTTTGTATAAAGTTTATCTTTCTACTTATCAGATTTTGTGTTCATAAGTAGTGTGTTTGGGGATAGCTAGAATCGTTTTGTTAATTTGATTCATTTAATCTAAATTATTATTTTTAACGATAATTGTATATTTTTGATGATTTTTGGTTGAATGATGATTTTGTAGGATTCTAACCATTGGAGTAAAGTGTTAAAGAGGAGAAAAATCGAGAAAAGAACAAAAGTACAGAAATCTGAAAGCTTGCCGCTACAGGGAAAAGTCCCTGCCGCTACGAGGGAAATCAGAAAGGTCCTTGCCGCTACAGAGAAAAGTCCCTGCCGCTACAAGAGAAACAGAGAGTCTCGTGCCGCGGCAAGGAAAGTTGCATACCGCGGCACGCAAAGCCCATATCGCATATCTGAAGCCTCGTGCCGCGGCAAGGAAATATGGATGCCGCGGCACGCGTTAAAATTCAAATCCAAATTCGATTTTTCTTAATTTTTAGACGGGAAATAAAAGGGGGATTAGGTCATATTCGTGAATTAAGTTTTAGATACACGATTTTAGAGAGAGGAACACAGAGAGAGCGGAGGAGACGAAGGAGGATCGCATTCAACCTTTTCAATAGTTTTCTTCTTCTCTAAACTCTTTTATTCTTTGATTCTGGTTATGTTTTTAATCATGATTGTTGGCTAAGTTTCTTTTAGGTTAAGGGTTATTCAAAACCCAGACATGAATGTTTGAATTGAGATGTGAATATTGTTCTTGATTTCCATAATGTTAAATTGCTTCTATTCTTCTATGCCTATTGTATGAAATATTGTGATTCCTTGTTAGGGTGTACAACTAATTAGGGCTTGCATTATTTACTGTCATCTTAGAATTTCTATTCACCTAATAGTTTAGGATTCTAAGTGTTTGTGATAAATTGCAATTGATGATGTGGTCAAAAACATTGTTGATTGTGATGAAGAATAGAACCTAGGTTAAATGAATTAAATGCTTCATTGATTTATTGCCTAGATTAACCTATCTCCACTGTTGTTAATGCTTTTACTAAATTAAATGAATCGTATGCTTAATAGGTTTGTTGTTTGGTAAAAAGAATTAATTATTGAGCGCTTAGCCGTAATTGATTGTGATAGGGAGATTGAGATAATTGACTGCTTAAGCGTTATCTGTAGGGTTAATAGTTTAATTGGGAATCGGAATAATATTCATTATTGATATAATTGCATGACTGTCTGAGGTGGAGAATAATTCTTAACCATCTTTAAAATCGTTGTTAATCTCTTCTTGCTATCAATTGTTTTCTTAATTTTTGCTTTTACTTTTACTTTCCAAAACCACCCTTTCCAATTTAACTTTGTTAAGCTTTTGTGAATAATAAACTGAATATAGTTCCCTTGGGTTCGACCTCTATTTGCCGTTATACTAAATAATTGGTTTGAGAGTAAATAAAATATTTCTTAAATTTGGTACGCAATACGACACGCATCAAATTTTTGGCGCCGTTGCCGGGGAACTATTTAATTCTTTTTATTATTCATATTGGTTTACGCTTACTAACTTGATTTCTCTTGGCATCTCAGAGTTATATGTCTGGCGAAGACACTCAGAATAGGTTGGAGGCAATCAAACAGTATCTTGCTACTTCATCTTCTTCTCGGACTTCGCGGACTATTACTGATAATCCACTCTTTCAACGTCTTGCTCATCAAGTGGATCCTGTGAAAGTGCCCTTACCATCTCACGACTCAGATTCAGACGATTCTATTACATCTTACAGAGATATGGCACAAAATAGGACGTTGAAAGAGTTGGCTGCGCCAGATATTGATCAACAACCGCTTTGCATTCAATATGCACCTCTTGATGTGAATTTTGAGCTTAAGTCGGGCCTCATTCATCTATTGCCATCATTTCATGGGCTGCCTGGTGAGGATCCGAATAATCATCTCAAGGAGTTCCATATTGTATGCTCCAGTATGAAGCCAGCCTCAGTGACAGAAGAACAAATAAAACTCCGAGCTTTTCCTTTCTCTCTAAAGGATTCAGCAAAGGAGTGGCTGTATTATCTCCCCCCTGGTACTGTTGAGACCTGGAACACTATGAAGACCTTGTTTTTGGAGCGGTATTTTCCAGCGTCTAAAGTGGGGAGTATAAGGAAAGAAATTTGTGGCATCAGGCAGGCTGTGGGAGAATCACTCTACGATTACTGGGAGCGCTTTAAGCGGTTGTGTGCTAGTTGTCCTCACCATCAGATCAGTGAGCAACTATTGATTCAATATTTCTATGAGGGATTACTGCCGTTGGACAGAAGTATGATTGATGCAGCCAGTGGAGGGGCACTAGTGGACAAGACTCCTGCAGCAGCCAGGAGCTTGATTTCTAATATGGCAGCTAATTCCCAACAGTTTGGTATTCGCCAGGAGCATATGTCAACTTCAAGAAGGGTTAACGAGGTGCAAACTACTGTTGATAATCAACTTGGTCAACAGATAGCTCAACTGACTTCAGTGGTACAACAACTAGCTTTGGGCCAACAGGTGCGACCATGTGGAATCTGTCAAGTAGTGGGGCACCCTACTGATACGTGCCCCACTCTAGTAGAGGGAGAAACTGAGGGTGTTAACGCTGTAGGAAATTTTCCTGGTCAATTACGTCAGATGTATTATGAACCATTTTCACAAACCTATAATCCTGGCTGGCGTGATCATCCAAACCTTCGATATGGGAATCAACAACAACTAGCTCCACAACCAACAGCAGCAAGACCACCTGGTTTCACTACACAACAGAGGTCTCAAAATAATTATGCACCTAGACCATCACAACCACCACAGGCTGCTCCACCACCAAATGCTAAACCTTCTACTGAGGATTTAATCAATGCTCTTGCCACAAATACTCTTCAATTTCAGCAAACCACCCAAGCTTCCATCAAGAGTTTGGAGAATCAGGTGGGACAATTAGCGGCATCATATAACCGGTTGGAGGCTCATCTGTCAAATAAATTACCTTCACAACCTGAGATGAATCCCAAAGAGAATGCTAGTGCAGTAACTTTGCGTAGTGGGACGCAATATGATCCACCTAATCCTCCAGTACCCAGTACATTGTCATCCAAGCCACAAGTTGATTGCTCAGTCAATGATGATGTTCCACCAAAGCCAACCACCCCTACACAACTCAGCCCTAAGCCTACTATTGTCATTCCACCTCCTTTCCCAAGCAGACTGAAAAAGACTAAAAAGGAAGAGGTTGACAAGGAGATTCTTGATACATTCCGAAAGGTAGAAGTGAATATTCCTCTTCTTGACGCTATTAAACAAGTGCCACGCTATGCCAAGTTTCTAAAAGAGTTGTGCACTAATAAGCGTAAGTTGAGGGGTAATGAAAAAGTTAGTGTGGGGGAGAATGTTTCCGCAGTTCTACAAAAGAAGCTTCCACCAAAGTGTAAGGATCCTGGTACTTTTACTATCCCTTGCACTATTGGGAATAAAAGAATTGAGCGGTGTATGTTGGATTTGGGAGCCTCTATCAATGTCATGCCATTCTCCATTTATGCTTCATTGAATCTCGGTCCACTTGAAGAAACGGGGGTGATTATTCAACTTGCTGATAGGTCGAATGCTTATCCCAGGGGTGTCATAGAAGATGTTTTAGTTCAAGTTAATGAATTGGTGTTTCCAGCTGATTTTTATGTTCTTGATATGGAAGATGAATCTATTCCATGCTCCACTCCAATTTTGTTGGGAAGGCCATTCATGAAAACTGCGAGAACTAAAATTGATGTGCATGACGGTACGTTGACCATGGAATTTGATGGGGAAACTATTCGATTTAATATTTTTGAGGCTATGAGATATCCAAGTGATGTGCACGCTGTTTACTCTATTGATGTGTTGGATAGTCTTTCTCAACGAGTTTTAGATTTGCATAGTGAAGATGATTTGGAGGTTGTGTTGAGGGAGCATCTTGTGTTGACCGATGAAGATTTGTCTCATGAGATCATGGATGTCATAACCACACTCAATAGTGGTTTTGACAAGACTTTTAAGAAGGTTGCATTTCTTGATTTGCCGATTTCTAATGATAAATTGCAGCCATCAATTATTCAAGCTCCTACACTTGAATTGAAGCCTCTTCCGGAGCATCTCAAATATGTTTACTTGGGGAAGAACGAGACACTTCCTGTTATAATTGCAAGAAATCTTAACCAAGGCCAAGAAGACAAATTAATGAGAGTACTCCGAGAGTATAAAACAGCCATTGGTTGGTCTATAGCGGATATTAAGGGGATTAGCCCTTCCATGTGCATGCACCGAATCTTACTTGAAGAAGGGTTTAAGCCAACACGTGAGGCGCAACGGAGATTAAACCCACCAATGATGGAAGTTGTGAAGAAGGAGATTCTGAAGCTCCTTAGTGTGGGTGTGATTTACCCAATCTCTGACAGTAAATGGGTGAGTCCAGTTCAAGTGGTACCCAAGAAGTCTGGCATTACTGTGGTGAAGAATAATGAGAATGAGTTGGTTCCAACTCGAGTTCAAACAGGGTGGCGGGTGTGTATTGATTACCGCAAGCTAAATTCGACAACTCGAAAGGATCACTTCCCCCTACCATTCATTGATCAGATGCTCGAGAGATTGGCTGGCCACCCCTATTACTGTTTCTTAGATGGTTATTCGGGGTATAATCAGATTGTCATAGCCCCAGAAGATCAGGAGAAGACGACTTTCACATGTCCCTTTGGCACATTTGCTTTTCGGAGAATGCCATTCGGTTTATGCAACGCTCCTGCTACATTTCAGAGATGTATGGTTAGTATCTTTTCAGATTACATTGAGAGCATTATTGAGGTATTCATGGATGATTTCAGTGTATATGGCGATTCATTTGATAAATGCTTGCATAATCTTACTTTGGTTCTCAAACGCTGCATTGAGACCAATCTAGTTTTGAATTGGGAGAAATGCCATTTTATGGTACAGCAGGGGATTGTTTTGGGACATGTTATCTCAGAAAAAGGAATTGAAGTGGACAAGGCCAAAGTTGATCTCATTCGGTCTTTACCACCTCCATCTAGTGTCAAGGAAATACGGTCGTTTCTTGGTCATGCGGGTTTCTATCGACGATTTATAAAGGACTTCTCTAAAATCTCTACGCCACTGTGCAAGCTCCTCCAAAAAGATGTTAAGTTTGAGTTTGATGAGAAGTGTCTACTGGCCTTTAATATATTGAAAGAATCTTTGACTACAGCTCCTATTATCCAGCCACCGAATTGGGAGTTGCCTTTTGAGCTTATGTGTGACGCTAGTGATTATGCAGTGGGTGCAGTCCTAGGGCAGCGGGTTGGTAAGCTTCCTCATGTGATTTACTATGCTTCTAGAACTCTAAATGATGCACAGTTAAATTACTCTACCACTGAGAAGGAACTATTGGCGGTTATCTATGCTTTGGAGAAGTTCCGTTCTTATTTGATTGGGACGAAAGTAATCATATATACCGACCATGCTGCTCTTAAATATTTGCTAGCAAAGAAGGAGGCAAAACCAAGACTTATTCGGTGGATTTTATTGTTACAAGAGTTTGACTTGGAGATAAAAGATAAAAGCGGCTCGGAAAATCTAGTGGCTGATCACTTGAGTCGGTTGATTCGGGAGGAGGAGTTCTTACCATTGCATGAGCGGTTTCCAGATGAGCAACTCCTTGCCATGCAAGAAGTTATTCCTTGGTATGCCGACATTGTAAACTACCTTGCTTCAAAGGAGTTACCAAGTGATCTCACACAAGCACAACGGAACAAGATTAAGCATGATGCTCGCCACTATATATGGGATGAACCTTATCTTTGGAAGTATTGTACTGATCAAATCATTCGTAGATGTGTACCGGAATCTGAATTTCGTTCCATCCTTGCTTTTTGTCACGCTTATGCTTGTGGTGGACACTTTGGACCTAAGAGGACAGCTCGTAAGATATTTGACAGCGGTTTCTATTGGCCCACAATTTTCAAAGATGCTTATGCTTATTGTAAGGCATGTGATCGTTGTCAACGAGTGGGTAACATAACGGCCAAGGATCAAATGCCTCAAACTCCCATTTTAATTCTTGAAATCTTTGATGTTTGGGGTATGGATTTCATGGGACCATTCCCATCCTCTTTCGGCTATGAATATATTTTATTGGCGGTAGACTATGTGTCTAAATGGGTAGAAGCGATTGCAACTAGAACGGACAATTCAAAAACAGTAGTGGATTTCATTCGCTCTAACATTTTTGTGCGTTTTGGTACACCTAAGGCTATACTTAGTGATCGAGGCACTCATTTTTGCAACAAGAGTATAGAAGCATTGTTTCGACGCTATAGTGTAACTCACAAGGTGACAGCTGCTTATCATCCACAAGCCAACGGGCAAGCGGAGGTTTCTAATCGTGAAATCAAATTGATCCTTGAGAAAACTGTAAATTCAAACCGGAAAGATTGGAGTACAAGGCTTGATGATGCCTTGTGGGCGTATCGAACGGCATATAAAACACCTATCGGTATGTCACCTTATCGGTTGGTGTATGGTAAACCTTGCCATCTACCGGTGGAGCTAGAGCATAAGGCGTGGTGGGCTGTAAAGAAGTGTAACTTGGACACGGTTGCTGTAGGACAACAAAGAATGCTTCAATTGCATGAGTTAGAAGAAATACGCAATGAAGCATATGAGAGCGCGAAAATCTATAAGGAGAAAACCAAAGCTTTTCATGACAAACATATTCTTTGGAAGAGCTTTGTGGAAGGTCAGAAAGTCCTCATGTATCACTCTCGCCTTAAACTCTTTCCTGGGAAGTTGAAGTCTCGCTGGTTAGGTCCTTTCATTGTTACCAAGGTTTTTCCTCATGGAGCGGTCGAAGTTGTAAGCCCAAGCACGGGGAAGTCTTTCAAGGTGAATGGCCAGAGACTGAAGCCTTATTATGAGTCAATGGCCGAGGAGGAGCAAGTTCATGTGATGTACCTTGAAGACCCAGTTTATATTGATGAAGATTGAAGTTCTGAGTCGAGCTAGCGACGTTAAACGTAGCCATCTTTATTGTTTTCAGTTTTTGTTATTTTTATTTTTATTTTTAAGTTGAACATTTAGTTCTTTAAAGTTTTTGTACTCTGATTCTCTCTTTAAAACCGTGAAAAACGTGAAAAAAAAAAAAAAAAAAAAAAAAAAAAAAATTCAGAAAAAGGCACCATGCCGCGGCACATAAAAGCCTTGCCGCGGCACAAGAAAGGCTTGCCAGACCCGAGATCCATTGGCCGCGGCAAAGAAAAAAGCTGCCGCGGCACACACCAAGCCGAGAGGAGTGTGCCGCGGCACATCAAATCCCCTGCCGCGGCACGTTATCGACCCCAGAAGCCGAAGCTCTCCTGCCGCGGCACGTAAATATGCTTGCCGCGGCACGCTCCCAGAAATCCCTAAACCCCCCTTTTTATTTCATTTTTCCCATTCACTCACCCATCTCTCAAAACACAATCCCCACTCTCTTCTTCTTCTCCTCAGCCCTAGAGACCACTCCCATCTCCATTAATCCTCATCACATTCTACTCTAATCCTCATCCTCCTCATATCCTCACCCCACCATAACCATCATCCATTCCCATTCCTCAAGTTCATCATCATTTGCCACCTACTCTTCTTCTCTTCAATTCATGCTCATTTGGAAGTCTTTGCAAGGAATCAAGGAGTAATTAAGCACATTATTACAGCTTTTAACTGGATTCAAGGTAATATTCTCATTTGCCCCCCTTTGTTTGAGACTTGGCATCATTCAAACCCATTATTATAGTGGACGGGTTTTGTTGGATCTCTTGTGTGATAATACTTCCTGTGGTGAACCTGCTTATCTGTTGATTCAATCTGTATCTGGGGGTAATTATTCAAGCTATAATTTTGTGATCCTTAAAGTTTTGAAGTGTGCACACCACCTATTCGATGAAATGCATCAGTGAGTTGCACAGTCACATTTGAAGGTTATACATTGTCTGTTCTGTGCTGTGTCATTCATTGTTGATTTTTATCACCTTAAAGACCTTCATCCTCCAATTTTGCCTGTGCTATAATGTCAAGTAAGCGATCACGAACCGAAGCAGGGCCGTCGAACACAGCCAAAGTCAAATATGATAACAAGAAATTCACCTCCAAGGAAGCTTTCGAAAGTTATAAGGAGGCAATTGATAAGAAGAAAGCTTGGGTGGCTGAGAGGGGCTTCGATCTAGACATGCATCACCCTTATCCGAGGTTGATGAGTATAATTGAACAGAGGGGCTGGCAAAAACTTTGTGCTCAACCACAGCCTGCAGTAGTATCTGTAGTTCGTGAGTTTTATGCCAATGCCATTGATCGCAAGAACTTACAGGTGGTGGTTCGGGGTGTTCCTGTTGCTTATTCAGCTTCTGCTATAAACCGTTACTACGGTTTGCAGGACATTCCAGATGATGAATTCAATGCCTCTGAACATAACTTGGATCCTGATGCCATTATTCAGGCTATTGGCATTCAAGGAGCACGGTGGAGGACGACAGAGAATGCCTTGTCACACAAACTGGAGTCCAAGTATATGGACTATGAACTTAAGGCATGGCATCGTTTTGTTGGGGCAAAACTATTCCCAACAAAACATTTTGGAACAGTTGATTTGGCCTGTGGGAATTTGTTGAGGGCTATTATGACCAACGAGACTATTGACGTTGGCAAGATCATTCACGCCTCTATTCTGAAGAGTATGGCCAGCACACAGTACGGGTTCTACCATCCTTCATTAATCACAGACCTATGCAAGAAAGCCGGTGTGCGCTGGAATGATAATGAAGAGGTCTTAAATCCAATGCACATTATTGACAGAAATACTATTCAGAGATTTGACAAGCCCACCGTTGCATCATCCGCCCAGCCCGATAATGTTCCCAATGTACCTGTGCAGCCTCACACAGGCCGATCCAGGTCACTTACTGATCGGGTTGCCGCCATGGAGACGGAACTTTACCGAGCTCGCCTTGACATGCGAGCATATCATGAAGAGATGGTGGCCCACAATCAAAGAATGATGGAGTTGGCTAGCTATCAAGACCTATGCTTCAGGATGCAACAAACCCATCTAGGGGCGGATATGTCTGCATTCCCACCGGCCCCAAATTGGTTGCCACCTTATCCTCCAGCTGTTCCAGTACAGCCGAGTAACACTCAGGAATATGGAGATGCTGATGAAGCAGCTGGCACAGAGGAGTTCAACTATGATGAGGATGACACTTTTAGTCGCAACTGATGAGGGAGTTTTCTTTCTTCGTATTTTCTTATTTTTCTTTTATTTTATTTTCTTATTTTTCTTTTATTTACTGTTCTTGTATCAATTTGTACTTATCTCCATTGAGGACAATGTTCAATTTAAGTGTGGGGGACGGGTAACAAATTGTTTGTGTGTGTGTTGTTTTGTTTTGTGTCTTGGGCTGGTCTTATTGAATGCAATGGTCGATGATGAGTTTATGAGTGACACTAAACTTTAATGCTAGAAGATGATGGATAGATTATGATTCGTGTGATTGACTCCTGTTTTGATGACTGCTTGAATTTGTGATTTAAATAGCGATTTATTATAGTTAGATTGGCTACTTACTTGTTTTAGGAATGATTTATGCATGTCGGAAAAAAAAAAAACAACAAATATAGATATATTCAAACTTAGCCCCCCACCACTCTAGAACACACTAGTAAATTGCTTGAGGCGAAATCATAAGTGCACAGAATTAGGAAAATGATAAAGGCAATTTCTTTGGATCGTTTGAGCCTTTCAAGCCTACCTTATCAATAATGTATCCTTAGTTCCCTGTTTTGGGCCTTATTGACCATATATTTTTTCGATGAAAACTCATTACTTAACCCTAAACTTCTTTCTTTTTCTTTATCTGTGTTGATAACCCATTGCACCATGGCTTAGCTAGTTAAATTTCTACTATGGGATGAGAGGTTATATGAAAAAAAAAAAAAAAAAAAAGAGAAGAAAGAAAGAAAAAAAAAAGAAGTATAGTAAGAGTTTCTGTTTATGATGTGGTTATAAGTGTAAAGATCTCCTATTTATCCCCAAGAAATATGTTAAAAGCAAAAAGAGAAAAAGAAAAGAAATTTTTTTTCTCGCATGAAAATAAGTGTGGGGGAAAATAGAGAGATCAACAATGTATGAAATTTATGAGGGAATTGTTGAAGAAGATCCAAAGTAGAAATAGAAAAGTATATGTATTAGGTATGCTATGGTGCAATATGAGCCTAAAATGTATCTTTCTCATCTACCCTGTACCCTAGCCATCCATTATAAGCTGATAAAGACCTTTTGATTCTTGATTCTGTGTGTTTATATTAGTGGAGAGTAATTGGTTAGTGTCTATGGAGTGGTTGCCCTTTATATATATTCATTTTCTGATGAGGGGCTAGGTTGCTTAAAAAAAAAAAAAAAAATTTGAATAAAACGACATGTATAAATTCATCTTGATTCAAGTGAACTGGTAAGTATGACTGTTATAACTCGTGGTTTAAGGCAAATTTCAAGTGGTTCATCAATTTGGGAGTTGAAAATCTGATGGTTATGAAATTCAAAGTCACTATAGCATAATATTTTAGTGAAATTCTCTGAGACAATCATCGTATTCAGTGAGACCGCCTCTGTGATAGTTTTTAGTTTTGTTTAGAGTCTAGTGGGTTTGCTAAGGGACTAGCAAAGTTTAAGTGTGGGGGAATTTGATAAGTATATTTTTGTATAAAGTTTATCTTTCTACTTATCAGATTTTGTGTTCATAAGTAGTGTGTTT
The DNA here is from genome assembly GCF_963169125.1 of Humulus lupulus. NCBI lineage: Eukaryota > Viridiplantae > Streptophyta > Magnoliopsida > Rosales > Cannabaceae > Humulus > Humulus lupulus. The sequence continues at coordinate 243,984,306 of NC_084797.1, forward strand.
GGGGATAGCTAGAATCGTTTTGTTAATTTGATTCATTTAATCTAAATTATTATTTTTAACGATAATTGTATATTTTTGATGATTTTTGGTTGAATGATGATTTTGTAGGATTCTAACCATTGGAGTAAAGTGTTAAAGGGGAGAAAAATCGAGAAAAGAACAAAAGTACAGAAATCTGAAAGCTTGCCGCTACAGGGAAAAGTCCCTGCCGCTACGAGGGAAATCAGAAAGGTCCTTGCCGCTACAGAGAAAAGTCCCTGCCGCTACAAGAGAAACAGAGAGTCTCGTGCCGCGGCAAGGAAAGTTGCATACCGCGGCACGCAAAGCCCATATCGCATATCTGAAGCCTCGTGCCGCGGCAAGGAAATATGGATGCCGCGGCACGCGTTAAAATTCAAATCCAAATTCGATTTTTCTTAATTTTTAGACGGGAAATAAAAGGGGGATTAGGTCATATTCGTGAATTAAGTTTTAGATACACGATTTTAGAGAGAGGAACACAGAGAGAGCGGAGGAGACGAAGGAGGATCGCATTCAACCTTTTCAATAGTTTTCTTCTTCTCTAAACTCTTTTATTCTTTGATTCTGGTTATGTTTTTAATCATGATTGTTGGCTAAGTTTCTTTTAGGTTAAGGGTTATTCAAAACCCAGACATGAATGTTTGAATTGAGATGTGAATATTGTTCTTGATTTCCATAATGTTAAATTGCTTCTATTCTTCTATGCCTATTGTATGAAATATTGTGATTCCTTGTTAGGGTGTACAACTAATTAGGGCTTGCATTATTTACTGTCATCTTAGAATTTCTATTCACCTAATAGTTTAGGATTCTAAGTGTTTGTGATAAATTGCAATTGATGATGTGGTCAAAAACATTGTTGATTGTGATGAAGAATAGAACCTAGGTTAAATGAATTAAATGCTTCATTGATTTATTGCCTAGATTAACCTATCTCCACTGTTGTTAATGCTTTTACTAAATTAAATGAATCGTATGCTTAATAGGTTTGTTGTTTGGTAAAAAGAATTAATTATTGAGCGCTTAGCCGTAATTGATTGTGATAGGGAGATTGAGATAATTGACTGCTTAAGCGTTATCTGTAGGGTTAATAGTTTAATTGGGAATCGGAATAATATTCATTATTGATATAATTGCATGACTGTCTGAGGTGGAGAATAATTCTTAACCATCTTTAAAATCGTTGTTAATCTCTTCTTGCTATCAATTGTTTTCTTAATTTTTGCTTTTACTTTTACTTTCCAAAACCACCCTTTCCAATTTAACTTTGTTAAGCTTTTGTGAATAATAAACTGAATATAGTTCCCTTGGGTTCGACCTCTATTTGCCGTTATACTAAATAATTGGTTTGAGAGTAAATAAAATATTTCTTAAATTTGGTACGCAATACGACACGCATCAACAGAGCTCGCGGAGAATTCTGCAAAGGACTTGTCAAGGAGTTGGGGGTGTTTTGGCGTAGCTCTATGAACGTGCCTCAACCCCCAGTCCCGTCCATCGCTGGGCTACACAAGAGATAATTCTCATGATACATAATGGCAGGCATTTCTGTGGCAATTTTCACTTAAGCACATAATGCACATATGACACGTAATGCAAGCATGTTCATGGCAACAAATAAACCTAAGCTTAACAATTTAAACATTTCAAGCAATTTAAAAATTTCAAACACAATGCTAGCACATAAGTGGTGTTCTGTGTACGTTTTGTTCAAGGGGCGTATGGCTAAGCCTTAGCCATGTATACCCCCCAAGTGAGCGTGGGGTCCGGACGTCTCCGGACCGCGTGGTCACTTGTTAAAACGCAGCTTTGAACATAGGGATAAAAAGTGCAGTAAAAGCGGAGTGAATCCCTCCGTGTTCCATTAAAATAGCCTGCTAGGCGTTAGTTTTACAACAGGGAGGATTATTTCCACATTTTTCACTTTTGTTATTTTCACCAAGGACTTCCGACTGGATGGTCCGGGGCCTACTGGTAGTAACGGCGGAGGTGCTCCGCGTTCCAGGCGCGCGGGACTTTAGATCCGTCGAGTCTCTTTAAGTGATACGTCCCATGGCCCACTTTTTCTTGGACTTCGTAGGGGCCTTCCCAGTTGGGTCCGAGGACTCCTACCCCTGGATCCTGCGTAGCAGGAAATACTCTCCGTAGGACAAGGTCCCCAACTTCGAATGCACGGCTCTGGACTCTCGTGTTAAAGTGTCGGGCTATCTTGCCTTGGTACATTTTTAGTTGGACCTGCGACTTCTCCCAGAGCTCTTCGATCATGTCTAAGGACTCCTGGAGGAGGGCATGGTTCCGGGTAGGATCGTAGGTGTCTTGCCTGTGAGAGGGGATCATAGCTTCTACTGGGATGACGGCCTCGCAACCGAAGGTCATGGAATAAGGCGTGTGCCCCGTCGAAGTTCTCTCTGTTGTGCGATAGGCCCAAAGTACTCGCGGAAGTTCTTCCGGCCAGTGAGCCTTGCAGGCTTGGAGTTTTTTCTTCAACGTGGTCTTTAATATTTTGTTTACAGCTTCCACTTGTCCATTAGCCTGGGGTCTGGCGACTGCGGAAAAGCTTTTGATAATTCCATGCGAAGCACAGAAGTTCGTGAAGTGTTCACTGTCAAACTGCTTTCCGTTGTCGGACACAATTTTCCGTGGAAGCCCAAAACGACACACTATATTCCTGATGACAAAATCCAGTGCTTTTTTAGATGTGACCGTGTTCATAGGTTCAGCTTCAGCCCATTTGGTGAAGTAGTCTACCGCGACTATGGCGTACTTCACTCCACCCTTTCCAGTGGGGAGGGAACCTACTAGGTCAATGCCCCAAACGGCGAACGGCCAGGGGCTGGTCATTAGGGTAATTTCCGTAGGCGGCGCTCGCGGAACCTTGGCGTACCTCTGGCACTGCTCACACTTCCTGACATAATCCACACAATCCTTCTTCATGGTGGGCCAGAAGTATCCTTGTCGAAGGATTTTTTTGGAGAGGCTCAGCCCGGAGGTATGATCGCCACAGAAGCCTCCGTGAATCTCATGGATGATGGTGCTGACTTCGGTTCCGGCAACACACCTAAGGAAGGGTATGGACAACCCCCTGCGGTAAAGCTTTCCGTCCATAACCACGTATCGGGGAGCTTGATACTGGAGCTTCCTTGCGTCAGCTTTATCGGTGGGGAGTTCTCCGGTGGTGAGAAATCTGAGGATAGGTCCTATCCAGGAGTGGGAATGGTCGATGATGGCGTTTATCCTTCGCGTCTCAGTACTGGGGGCTTCTAAGTGCCCGATGGGGACTAAGCCATACTGTTCAATCTCCGGGTCCGTTGCAAGCTTGGCCAGCGTGTCCGCGAGTGAGTTCTGGTCCCGGGGGACCTGGCGGATCTGGTAGCCTTTGAAATGCTGCAGTAGGTCGCGGGAGAGAGAAACGTAGGCAGCCATCCTTTCGCCTTTCGTCTGGTATTCCCCGGATATTTGGTTTACCACAAGTAGGGAGTCGTTGTACACTTCGATTTTTTGGGCTCCGACTTCTCTGGCCAGTCGTAACCCAGCTAACATGGCTTCGTGTTCTGCCTCGTTGTTGGATGCTGGGAATGCGAAACGGATGGCGCTCTGGAGCTGATGCCCTTGGGGAGATATTAGGATGACCCCCGCTCCAGCTCCTTTTTCATTTGAGGCTCCGTCTACGTAGACCTTCCAGGAGGGAAGTTCCGGGACAGGATCTTCTGGGAGGTCATTCATTCCCGAGCACTCCACAATAAAGTCCGCGAGAGCTTGACCTTTTATGGAAACACGCGGTTGGTAGTGGACGTCGAACTGGCTTAGTTCCATGGCCCACTTAAGCAATCTGCCAGAAGACTCGGGCTTCTGCAGGACTTGTCGGAGAGGGTGGTTGGTGAGTACTTTGATGGTGTGCGCCTGGAAATATGGCCTCAGCTTCCGTGAAGCGATCAGCAAGCAGAGGGAGAGTTTCTCGATCATCGAATATCTGGACTCGGCGTCCAATAACCTCTTGCTTACGTAATACACAGGGAGCTGGATACGGTCATCTTCCCGGACGAGAGCGGCACTTACTGCGTGCTCAGTCACAGCTAGGTATAAGAACAACGCCTCTCCTTCGACCGGCTTGGACAGAATGGGGGCTCGGGTTAAATGTTCTTTGAGGTGTTGGAAGGCCGCTTCGCATTCGGGGGTCCACTCGAACTTCTTGTTCCCTCGCAGAACATTGAAGAAGGGGATACACTTGTCGGTGGCCTTGGATACGAAGCGGCTGAGAGCAGCTATCCTTCCGGTAACGCTCTGGACATCCTTATGCTTCCGGGGGGAAGGCATATCTATGAATGCCTTTATTTTCTCAGGGTTGGCTTCCACTCCGCGGGAGCTGACAATAAAACCGAGGAACTGCCCAGACGAGACCCCGAAAGTACATTTCTTTGGATTTAGTTTCATCCCGTACTTTCGGATCACGGCGAAAGCTTCCTCAAGGTCGTTACTGTGGTCCCCGGAGGTCTTGGACTTTACCAACATGTCGTCCACGTACACCTCCATGTTCCTCCCCAGTTGGTCCTTGAACATTCTGTTTACCAGACGCTGGTAAGTCGCCCCAGCATTCTTCAAACCGAAGGGCATGACCACATAACAGTAGACACCCTTATCCGTGAGGAAGCTGGTGTGTTCCTGGTCCGCGACATGCATCTTGATCTGGTTGTATCCGGAGTACGCATCCATGAAGGATAAGAGTTCGTACCCGGAAGTAGCGTCCACCATCTGATCGATTCGCGGGAGAGGGAAACAATCTTTCGGGCAGGCCCTGTTTAGGTCCGTGAAGTCAATGCACATTCTCCAGGACCCATCGGGTTTCGGGACCAGAACTGGGTTGGCCAACCACACGGGATAGTGCGACTCCTGGAGAAAGCCTATGGACATCAATTTGTCCACTTCAGCTTTGACGGCTTCGGCTCTCACTGGGTCCAGCGGCCTCCTTTTCTGGCGAATTGGAGTTGCAGCTGGGTCTATGTTGAGTGCGTGGCACGCAACATTGGGATTAATCCCCGTCATATCAGCGTGGCACCATGCCAGGATATCCTGATTATCCTTCACAGTGGCCACGATCTTATCTCGAACGGCCGACGGCAGGTTTTTCCCCACCTGAATGACCTTGGTGGGTTCTCCCGGATTGAGGATCACCTCTTCGACTTCCTCCATCGGCTCTATTGCTTTCTCGATTCCCACTCTTGGGTCGAGTTCGTCAAAGTATGCCTCCTGAGCATCCCTGGTTTCTGGCAATACTTCCGCCAAAGGAATGGCAGCAAACGTCTCTCGGACCGTGTAGACGGCTCGGACGGAGACGTTATAACAGCTCCGTGCACTTCTCTGGTCTCCTTGGAGGGTGCCAATACGCCCATCGTCGCAGGGAAACTTCAAGCATAAGTGACGTATCGAGGTTATGGCCCCACAATCGATCAGGACCGGTCGGCCTAAGATGGCATTATACGCCGTGGGGCAGTCGACCACCACGAATGTGCTATGCTTGAAGGCACAAGCGTCGCTTTCTCCTCTGAGGGTGACCGGAAGTTGAATTTTGCCTAATGGCATGAGTGCGTCCCCATTGAAACCTTGAAGCTGGATGGGGCATGGGGCCAGGTCCGTCTCGGTCAATCCGATCGCGTGGAAGGCCACTTTGAAGAGGATGTTCACGGAGCTTCCGTTATCGATCAAGATCCGTGAGACCTTCTTATTGGCAATCTGGGCTTCCACCACGAGGGGATCGTTGTGGGGGAAGTGCACATGTCGAGCATCGTCCTCCGTGAAGGTGATGGGAAGATCCATCATTCGGGGACGTTGAGCAGGTGATTGGACCAAGGCGCACATCTCCTCGGCGTGCTCTAACTCCCTCAAGTACCTCTTCTGGGAGTTGCGTGTGCTTCCGGCAAGGTGTGGTCCTCCGGAAATGGTGGCGACGTGTCCGTCAACGGGTGGCGGAGCAAGGCCGGGCGGATATGGGTTGCCTGGCCCTGGAGCCAACAAGGCAATGGGCGCCGGAGCAGGTGGAGGAGGAAGTGCTGGGAACTGAGACCCGGGGGCTTGGGGGTGACCGGCTCCAGGAGCGCTAGCGGCCCCCCTCTGTCCCGGTGAATATGCAGCTCCGTGAACTACCCCCTGTCCGGGATAGATTATGGGTATTCTCACCCACTGACCGAGGTGTCCCGCTCTTGCCAGGGACTCGATCTCATCCTTCAGCTGAAGGCACTCATTCGTGGTGTGCCCCACGTCTCCGTGGAACTCGCACCTCTTATTGGAGTCTCGCGGACGCCTTCCTCCGTGAGACACTTTCGGGGGCTTCCTGTAGTTGACCATATTACAGGTCGCCCGATAGACATTCTCTCGCGAGTCTATCAAACTGGTATATTCCGTGAACTTGGGCTCATAATCCTTTCGGGGTTTCTTTGAATGGTCTCCCCGGTTGGAGTTTCTTCCGCTTCGTTTGCTCCGCGATTGGCTCAAGCTTCGTTCCGGGGCTTCCGCTTGCGGCTGCGGCATGCTAGGAGCGATACTACATCCGGTTTGTACTGCTCCATACCCAGAGAAATGGGTTTGACCCGGCGTCTGAGCAGACGCGGAAGGCCCATACACACTCGGAGTGAATCGGGCTCCTGGAAGCGTGAGGGCTGGTGCGGGAGCTTGCGAAGCAAAGCTCGGCGCAGTCACGGAAGGGGTTGGAGCCGGGGGAACTCCAAAGGCTTGCTGGTAGGCATCCTCAAGGTTGATGATTCCCTGAGCTTTTGACATGAATTCGGACAGGGTTTCTGCCCGTCTCCTTTGCATTTCCCCCCATAGTAGGGAGCCGACAGTGAGGCCCGATTGAAGGGCGATCAGCTTCATGTCATCGCTGACCTTGGTTTTTGCAGCAGCTTCCATCATTCTCTGAATGAAAGCTTTGAGGTTCTCAGTGGGTTGCTGCTTGATGTTGGTTAAGGAACCAACCTCCATGTCGTGGTCGCGGGCAGCAATAAACTGCCTCCTAAACGCGGACTGTAGCTCCTTCCAACTGTGGATTGATCCGGGAGCTAATCTTTTCCACCAGTCCTCCGCGGACTTGGTAAGGGTGAGTGAGAAGCACATGCATTTGGCGTCCTCACTGACGCGCGCCACTTGCATCATTTTATTGTATTTAGCTAGGTGGGTACGCGGGTCTGTCCTCCCATCATATAATTCTATGTGAGGCATTTTGAAGTTATCCGGGAGGGACGTTTCCGCGATCCTCCTAATACATGGTTCCGGGTCTTCCTCCTCAGAATCTGACAGGGCCTCACTTTGCTTCCGGACCAGCTTGGTCAAGGCAGCAATCTGTTCCTCGAGCCTCTTCGTATCACTTTCCGGGAGGTCACGTCCCCGGAGCTTGTCATTAATATGATTTCGGAGGTCATCTCCGCGAGGCCGGGATTTTTCCCCTTTGGCCTTCTCATACTTGGCCTCCAACCTTCTTCTTAGGTCCACCGTGGACCAGCTATCTTCGGAGTGCGAGTTCGCAGCCCGACCGTCCTGATTGACGGAATCACTGGGGCGGTTGTTCCTTCCCCTAGGCCTGGGTGCCTTAGCACCGGGCCCTTTAGGCACAGAGTGCCCCCTTGGGGCTGAAGGGCGTCTGGGCTTAGGAGCGCCAGAGACCTTCTGCGTGCGGGGGGGGCAGTCGGCCTGGTGATTCACGCCTTTAGGAGGTGCAGGGGCGTCAGCGCGCACAGGCTCTCCAACTCTTTCTTTGCCCTTGTTAGGGGCGGCTTTGGATGGTCCAGCAGCGGCTGGGTCCGGCATGGGGGCATCAGCACCACCTCGAACAGAGGTATCCTCGTCCGAGTCGCCTAGATCTCCGAACTTACTTTGGAGGCGTTCCATCATGCGTTGCATTCTTTTGGAGACGCGCTCCTGCTCAGCAAGCTTGGCCTTAGTGGCCACCAGTTCTTCGGCTACTTGGACCAGTTCTGGATCCTTCTCATAGTAGCAGCCGTCCTTGTAATAACCGTCTTGGATATACTCTTCTTCGTCTTCTAAGTATGTTGTATCTTCGGTACTGACCTGATCCTGGCGGGATGTCGGGTCTTCACTTCGGTAGTCTAAGGGTTCGCTTTGCACCACATCTTCCATCACGGTATCGGGGTTGACCGTAGCATTTTTGTCAACAGCGGATTTTCGCGTAGTCACCATCTCTTTAGTACGAAGTGAATACAAAAAACGTACACAGAAAAAGAGCTGACTAACAACTTCCTACAGCTCTCAATGAAAGCACCAAAATGTTTACCGAGTTTTTCGGAAACGAATAACTAACAGAATAATAAAAAGATAAGAACTGTAGAAATACTGAAATGTAACTAAACAAACAGTGTTTTTACGTGGTTCAGGCGTTAACAAGCCCTAGTCCACGAGTCGATGTTATTATACTTGGAAAATGTTACAGTAAGATGGCTGGTGCATAAGAACTTCACACACTCACAATGTTTCTCTCGGGTTCTCTTGAAGAAGATGAAGCTAGAGAGATTTTGGTAGAGTTTTTGCTATGTGATCTCTCGGTCCCCCCTCTTCTTGTAAAATGAAGGGGCCTTTATAGCTAGGGTTTCGGATTAGGGTTTTTCTCCACCTCCATGGGTCTTAATTACACCAGCCATAAATAGGGGATACAATTACTGTAGTCGCATGGCTACAAGACTCTATGTGGATATATTTACGTGAAAGTATGGGGAACACACAAAGTCAGCCGTCTTTTCCAAGTTGTCAGCGGAACAGTAGGCGAAAAGGTACCTTTAGGCGTGCTGGGATGTGTGCGGCTTTGTCCTGACGGGCGTGTCAGGCGGGATCCTGTGTCAGACGGATATCATTCCAAATATGCCCTCTCCCGGACTCGACAGTTCGGTTTTGTTCTGTGCGAGGCACGGAACTGTTTCCGCGGAGACCACTCGAAGGGCCTCTCCTGGAAGGGGCCTCCCCGAGGAGTATCCTTCGGGAGTCCGGGAGAGTCAACGAGTTTCCGTGTTGTGCTTGCTTGGAAGAGTAATCCGGATATCAAACAGGGGAGGCGAAGCCGTTCTGTCCATCCGCGAGCTCTGGTCACCTACCGTGAAAGACATCGATAATTCTGCTTCTCCGAAGTCATCAATCTAAACGCTATCCAGAAATCTGGATAACACTTATAATATTTATTAAATTAAATTATATAGGTCTTGATATTGAATTATACTAATAACCGTACGCTACTTCCTTTCAAATAAGAAGAGACTTCATTTATCGTGTCCAATACTATTTAATTCAATATAGGTTAATAGATATAATTTAATATCAAATTTATTATATATTATGTACAAAATTACAGCGAATTAGGGAGTTTGGGAGAATCGAGCACCCCTAAATTAGTTTTCTTCTATTTGTATAAAATTTTTGAAAAATTAATATCAATAAATCTCCCTAAATTAAATTTAATTGTTTTCTTAATTCCTTTTGAGTCAACTATGTTACATTTCGGTAATTTCAATGAAATAGCACAAAAACTTAGCTGGGTCGATCGTTCTACTTTGTCGTTTTAATAATTTGCTTAGATTTCTTTCTTTGATTACCTTGTGACCCCTACTCCATTAATTATAGTTAGTCTTAGTTATTTCTTGCTGAATTTATTTAAATAAAATGCCCTGATTTTTGAGGTAATGGTATATATTATAAAGTCAATTTTTTTATGTGTGACAAGTAATTATTTCTAGATAATAACTACGAGTCATATTCAAAATAGCTTGGTCCACCTATTTCTCTCTTTTTGTATAGAATTACCAAGTGGACGTAGTTAACAAGGGGAATTATAAATAATATTATTACAGAATATTGATTTATTTGTCTACAAAAAAATATGACTTATTTTATTATTTAGAATTAATTAGTGTAATGAGGTTGAAGATTTTAGGGTAGTTCTCTGGTACATCTCTAAAAAAGGGGCATATCGGTGCACCCCTCTGCTGTTTTTGGGTCGAGAAGTATTTTCATCGCAATTTTTTATAGTTGTGTATATTGTAATTATTTAGAGCATTATACAAATTTTTAAATAATTTACAGTGCTAAAAATAATATTCAAATAAGTTATCATAAAAAAAAACAGTTACGAGTGTAACAAATCATTTTAAATTTGTTTTTCGGCACTATATATTATTCGAAATTTTCTAAAAATTTTGCAGGATGCTCTAAATAACTATAATATATACAATCATAAAAAAATTTGCACAAAAAATACTTATCGAGTCAAAAACTAAAAAAAATGCCCCCGAGATTTTACCTAAGATTTTATGATCTATATCAATATTATAGTGCATCAAAATCTAATCTAAATCAGTCTAAATAATTTCTTAAAAATATATATTTTTTTATAAAAAAAAGTCAATGAAAAGAAATGTTGGATGTCATATTCTTATCTCTGAATTTATTATGATACTTAAATGCATTCAAACAAGTTGATACTGTGCAACTATACATTTTTCACACGGGTATGGTGCAAAATGATTTTTAATGCAAAATGACATTTAATTATATATGAAAATAAATAAATATTTATATTTTTAATTTTGTAGTAAAATAGTACAATCATCTCATTAATATCTCATATTACCAAATATGTCATTTAACAAATTACTATTTTATTCTAAATATTTTAATATTATGGTATATGTATATTAGTTTTGTTTAATTAGTTTTTATTTTAAAATTATTATGATTTTTTTTCGTTTTTTATAGGTTGTTGAATGATATACCATACCACAAAATATATATACCGAGTTGAAAAATAATATACCATCAAAACTTACAAAATTATTACTAAAAAATGTATATACTATGCTAACAAAGTTATATACTACCATTAAAATGTATATAACATGATACAAAATTATATACTACCACTATGTATAATAAAATAGAAACTAAATATCACAAAAAAAAAATTATATATCATTCCACAAAAAACATATACACTAATTGGAAAATAATATACCAACAACCTATAAAAAACTTAAAAAATCAATATAACTTTAAAATAAAAATTAATTAAACAAAATTAATATACATATACCAATATATTAAAGTCATACAATCCTAAATAAATAAATATATTATAAAAAAAATGGCAATTTAGGTAATCAACAATGTAAAAGGATAATTTATCTACAATTTTAAAAATAAGGCATTAGCTTCTTGATGTCTTTATTTTGGGTCATTTACTATAATTTCTCTTTTTCACACGGTATACTACGGTATGGTATACCGTTTATACTTTTACATTTGACTGCATCTTTTTTGACAAAATAATTTTTAAATTTATTTCAAATTTAAAATAGGGGCAATACTAATATTCGAATTGTTTCTTTAAATGGAGATGAAATAGTATTTTAAATGTGAAAGTTATATCAAAATATGAAGTTAAAGTTTCTTTAAATTAGAACAAAGGTTTGGAGATGGTTTAAGATGTTCAACATCACACCTATTGTTGAATTTGAGACTCAGTTCAACTTAAATTATTAATATAATTAAATCGAATTATTTATGTGATACCATCTCATGTTTAGATGGGGAGTGAATGACACTTAAAAATAAAAACAAAATAACATATTAAATTTAAAGAAAACAAAAAACTAGTTTCCCATGAGATATTAATTAAAAGTCAGTTATTAATAAGTTTTTTTGGTCTAAAAAAAGTATAGTATTTTATTGTTTTGGCCCTTTTATTAAGAGTAACTACGGGTGTTGATAAAACCATCCACACTGCACCACATCGCACTGTAATTTGCGGTTTAGAATTCTTTGTAATGCGGTTTGTATTTTTGCCAAATCGTGCGGTGCGCTGTAGTTTTAAATTTTATAAATGCGGTTCAAACCATACTGCACCGCATTATTATATATATTAACTTTTTATATTATTTTTTTCAATTTTATTTATGCATAAATATTTATATAGAATAATATAATATACACATTATCTATAAAAAAATATAATGTGTCATAGGATGCTAACACATATTCTACTTCAATATAAATATATTCATCTTTAATTAAAATAATATTTACATTTATATTACATTTTTTATTTGTTATTAGTTTGTTATATTTTTATTGTTTTGCTTAAAGTTTATTAGCTTGTTGTACATTTAATTATTTTTTAAACACTCTATGGTTATGAGATTTATTATAAATCTTTCATAATTATAATATTTAATTGTTAAATTATTTGGCAATAGTTATAAATCGCCCACACCGTACCGCACTGCACCACACTACATTTTTGCGGTGCAGTTTATGCAGTTTGAGGTTAATACGGTGCGGGTTGCAGTTTGAAAAATTGTTTAAAACGCATATGCGGTGCGGTCCAAAAATTAGAGAAAAACTGCATCACCCACCCCGCGAACACCCATGCCCACATATGGTCTTAAAATTTATTTTAAATTAAAAATATTGATCTATTCACCATATATCTATATATATATAACGACATTTATATTATATGACAAACCCAACTCTGGAGATAAACAGATTTGGGGTGATACAAGATATAAAAAACATAGCTCACACAACAAGAGGGGAGCAAAACCCAATGGAGAATGGGAATCATCAACCTACCAATGGTTCGGTTATGCACCCAACCAAAACGACAGGAAAAGTCATCACTTGTAAAGGTAAAAACTACTACAACCACGATGAAGTTCATACATAGTTTTTGATATATATATATATATATATATATACTTACTGATATATCTATGGTGATTTAAGCTGCGGTGGTACATGGACCGGGGGAGCCTTTTGTGTTGGAAGAAATTCTGGTTGAGCCACCGCAGAAAATGGAGGTTCGGATCAAGATCCTCTTCACCTCAATATGTCACACTGATCTGAGTGCTTGGAAAGGAGAGGTACATATATATATATATATATACACACACAGAGAGAGAATGAATATAACTTTTCAATCAATCAATCATGATCTAACTTTTTTGTTATGATTAGAGTGAATCTCAGCGAGCTTTCCCTCGAATTCTAGGCCATGAAGCTTCAGGGTAAGTCGTATTAATTGTTGTTGATGATGATGATCTGATTTGGAGTTGATATAATGATAATAATATATGTATGTATATATGTATATATATATGTGTGTGCAGAATAGTGGAGAGTGTGGGAGAAGGGGTGAGTGATTTGAAGGAAGGAGATCAGGTGGTGCCGATATTCAACGGAGAGTGCGGAGAGTGCGAGTGCTGCAACCACGGGAGGAGCAGCAACATGTGCAGTAGATTTGGGGTGAATCCGACGATGAGAGTGATGGTTGGCGACGGAAGGAGTAGGTTTTGGGCCAAAGACGGCACACCAATTTATCACTTCCTCAACACCTCAACTTTCACAGAGTACTCTGTTCTTCACTCTGCTTGTGTCGTCAAAGTGGACCCTCAGCTCGCCCCTCATCTCAAGAAGTTGACTTTGCTTAGTTGTGGAGTTTCCACAGGTACATAATTTCAATCCTAATCTTCTCTTTTTTTTAATATTCATTTTTTTCAAACAATTATCAATAACAACTTTCTCTGGTCAAAAAATTCAAACATGAATATAGATAATTTTACAAAAAATTATCAAAACTAAATTATATTGCAAAATAATTTAAAAGAAAAAGTCATTTACACATTTACACCAATTACTCGAAGAGCACTCCCAATGAATATTTTTATTCATTATTTAAAACACCTCACCAAAACAATAATTTTTCTATTATATTTTTAATTTTACATTGGATCATACATCAATTTCTCTATTTTTTTTTATATCATTTAAATATTTCCTATCACTATCAATAATATTCTTATATTTTTTAATATTTACTCATATATAATATTACATAATTATATTATTATTTAAATTTATCCAAATTTATAAGACAAACTAAAATTTCAACTAATATAAAAAATTACAAATAAAAAAATTTATTATTCTATATTTTTGGAGTATTAACTGGAGATATTTATATATAATATAATATTTTGAAGATATTACTTTTTGATGGATGAATTGTAGACACCAAATGTAGCTTTGTACTATAGCTCTATGTAAAATGGATCATCCATTGGATGTCCTTTTTACTTATTTTTTTTAATCAAAATTAAGTTGAGGTAATATTTTTTTCATTTTATGAAACAAAAAATCCTACTGTAAAAACTTAAAAGTCCAAATTGGTATTCAAATTAATATATATATATAGTATGTAACGTTTTTTTTTTTAAATATTGTCTCAAAAGTAAGGACCCTAGGCAATCTAATATAGCACTTTATGTTTAGCTGAGAGTATCTAATACTACTTATTAATTATCTTTTTTCATAATAACGAAAAGATCATTATGAGAATAAAAACATAAATCACTTAATAAGTAGAGTTCGATTTTAAATTTAACTACACATAAAATAAAATAGTGTTGACTAATAAGGAAATTTAGACTCAGACTTTGGGGCAGTAGTCACCTCTAAATTTTTTTTATATTTTATATGTAAATTAAACTAAAAAAAGTATAATATTATAAGCCGAAATTAGGAAGAAAAAAACAAAGTAATAATAAAGCTCCCTCAACTAAAATTAATTTGACCACCCCAAATGAAATTTAGTGGCTACCAATTTCAAAACAAACAAAAAAACCCTAAAATGTCTTATATTAGACAACAAAAAATGGTGATTGAGTGAATGTGTTTATCTAAATCTACATCAACAAAAAGAGAAATGGTATTGAGTTAACAAGTATTAATGTTCAATTATTAACTCAATTATGTGGCATTTGAATTTAATATACATGAAAGAAAAACTATATTCGACAGAATTAAATTCTCAATTATGTAGTTCATAAATGTTGCGACTATCAATTTGAACCAAAAATAAAAAAATAAAAAAAGGCCTTATATCAAGTCTTATCAAACTAAAAAGTATCCCATTTATTTATAATTTTTAGTCAAATTTGACTTCTAATGCTATTAAAAACAAAAAACAAAATACCTAAACAATTCTATAAACGCAAAAAAATTTATTAAATAATTTATTTTTGTTTCAGTCCTCAGATATCTTATATGAGTAGTGTGGTATGTTCATTTTATTTTTATATAATTTTTTTTGTTGTCAAAGTATAACCACAAACAATTAATAATCGTAGCCAAGACTTGTACAGATAATTAAATGAAATATATATATATATATAAAAACAATGATAATTCTTCAATTGCGGTTTCACTTTAAGCTCTACTAGTATGACTTTTAGTATTTTTCTACCTGTGAATAGTTTTCGGTACGAGTTTTTTTATGACCGTGTATATTATAGCTATTTAGAGCATCCTGCAAATTTTCAGAAAATTTCGAATAATTTACCGTACCAAAAATTGGGTTCAAACATATTATTTTCTATGCGCATAAAAAAAATTAATCATGTGTGCAACAACATATTTAAATTTTAGAATAATATCATCTTAGGTATAAATATAGTGTGCGTTCGGTAAAATATAAATAAACAATTTTTTATTTATTTAATAAATAATCAGAAGGTAAAATGACAATTGGCGTTCGGTAAGCTTATTTCTATTTTTAATTTTTTAAAATTTTAATTAAAATTTATTAATTTTTTAAAATAAGATTTTCTCACTTTTAAATTTTTGTAAAAGCTTATTTCTATTTCTTCTCTTTCTTCCTCCCGTAGCCAAAAGTATTTTCATTTTTATTTTTAAAAATCAAAAAACAAAATTAATTACCAAACACATTTTTATTTTAGAAAAATAAAAAAAAATCAAACAAAAATATATTTTTAGTTTTGAGTTTAAAAATTTTAAATTTTACCAAATCCAATTATAACATTTTTTTTCTCGCCCTGAATGTGATGATTTAAAATTGGATTTATACTTTTTTGGACCCTGTATTTTTTTCTATTACCTGTTTGGATCCTGTATTTTGACAAATTACTTTTCGGACACTATATTTTGTAAAATGGTTAAAATAGAACCCTAAACCCGACTTTGGTCAATGTTTTCTCAACTAAAATCACAAATAATTTACCAAACTAACAATTCAGAACAAAAATAAAATCATTCTGCTTAAAAACTGTATTGTTATATTCAATTTTTTTTTTATCAAAATTGAGTTTAAGATTCTATTTTAACTATTTTACAAAATATAGGGTCAAAAAAGTAATTTGTCAAAACAAATGGTCCAAACAAGTAATGGGAAACAACACAGAATCCAAAAAAAATATAAACACTTTAAAATTTATGTAAAAAAAATAGTATTTAATTTTTGGTATGTATTTGGGTGTAATGAATTAATGAAGGAGTTGGAGCCGCCTGGAACACTGCCAATGTCCAACCTGGATCCACCGTGGCAGTTTTTGGCCTTGGAGCAGTGGGGCTTGCCGTAAGTTTGTTTTCTTCAAATTATAAAAATAAATGCATAATAAATACGGTGTCGTTTTCTCAATTCTCATCTTAAAAGCCATACATATAAACTTTAATGTCTGCTTTTTCTAAGACAAAAAAAATGGTCTTTGCAGGTTGCCGAAGGGGCAAGAGCAAGAGGAGCATCTAAAATTATAGGTGTTGATATCAACCACACTAAATTCAGCAAAGGTATTAATTAAATTCAGAAGAAAAAAAAACCATTTTTAGTAGTATAATTGGGGGTAATTATAATTAGGGATGAAAATAAGGCGGGTAATTGGCACTGTTAACCATTTTAATCTCATTCCCGTCCTCATTCTTGCATATTTATTTAAAACTAAAATAAAAAAGATAGATTATCTAAAATTAATATATATTATAATATATTAATCACGCAAAGTATTAAATATGTCCAAAATAAAGTTATTAATATTTAAAAAATGACTAATATATTACCAAATCACATAAAAAAAACATGTCGAATAAAAAAAATTAAATGGGGCTCGATCGGGACGGGAAGTGCTATTTCTATCCACGCTCTGTTTAACATTCGAGGTTTGAAAATGGTCCTCATTCCTGCCTCATTCCTTGTCTAAGGAATCCCCACCCTATTAGAAACTATATACAATAACACTTTTATAATAACATTAATTGCAGAAACTATATATATATTTAACATGTATTTGCGTGTATTATTAGGTGGAGCAATGGGAGTCACAGACTTCATAAACCCAACTGAGCTGGAGAAGCCAGTGCATGAAGTCAGTATTCTAGTCTAATATTCACTAATTATAATTAACTTATATTATGGATTCGAGTAAATTAAATTAAGAATATTCATATCATTAATCAGAATTAAACGATGAATTAATTAATGTAATTATTGTAATTGAAATAATTTCAGAGAATTAGAGAGATGACTAAAGGAGGAGTAGACTACAGTTTTGAATGTGCTGGGAACTTGGATGTTCTCCGGGAGGCCTTTTTGTCTACACATGAGGTACTTATCATAACACTATTATTTCCCGATCTTACTTATATAAATATATTGGAAAATTATTGGGTAGTGGTGTTTTTAGTATTTTCGTATATAAAAGTTTCAATTCTATTTTTTTTTATATTATGGTATATGATATAGTAAAATTTAGAAAAATTCTAAATAATTTAAGATGTCGAAATCATGATCTAAATAGATTGTTGCACACGCGTATAAATATTAAAACAAATATATGTGTAACAAGTTATTCGGAATTTCCTGAAAAATTTATGAAAGTTCTAATGTAACTACATTATAGAACCGTAATGTAAAATAATAAAATTACAACTTATTTATACGTCGAAAATACTAAAAATACGATTAAAAATAATCAATATTATTATAGTAATACTCATATATATATATATAGGGGTGGGGATTCACTGTGGTTTTGGGAATTCATCCAACTCCAAGAATGCTCCCAATTCATCCAATGGAACTGTTCGATGGTCGAAGAATAACAGCTTCAGTCTTTGGAGGCTTCAAAGGGAAGACCCAACTCCCTATTTTTGCCCAACAATGCATGCAAGGGGTCAGTAGTCACTCTCTCACTCTCACTCTCATTTATAACATTTCTAAATGCTATCTATTTCTCAAAGTTATTTAATTAGTGTAAAACTACTCATAATGGAGACTAATTAAATTGATCAATATAATCAAGTCACATATTCAGAGGAGTAATGATATATGCACCCAAAATATTACACATAGTGATGTGACAGACTAGCTTAACCAATTATATTTATTAAAACTGAGACCTACTATTTTAAAAAGTACTGACACGTCATTGTGTGTAGTGTATGAGTGCAGATTTTGGGTGCATATAATTGGTGAAAATTGCCTCTTTTTTTAAGTGATTATGCACTCTGTCCTATTTTTAATAATTTTTTGCAAAATGACCTCTGTCTAAATTTTTCGACCAGCTGTCTAAAATTTTCGACTGACTGTTTGAATTTTCGACCACCTGTCTAACTTTTTGACTAGCTGTCTAAATTATGAGAGGTCATTTTGTAAAGAATTATTAAAACTAGACTAGAATGCAAAATGACTTTAAAAATATATATCATTTTGCCAAGGGACCCTTATTCTAATGAGAATGAGTAATGATATGTGCACCTAAAATATGCACTCAATTATTACATACAGTGACGTAACAGACTAGCTTAGTCAATCACATTTATTAAAACTAGGAGCTACTATTTGGTGGGAATCATAGCAAAAGTCTCTTATATAATTAATTTGGTGGGAACTAATACAAATCTCTTCATGTAATAATTAATGTACTAATTATGGTTTCTTTTGTTTAATTAATTAGGTGGTGGAATTGGATAAATTTATAACGCACGAGCTTCCATTCGAGAAGATCAATGAAGCATTTCAGTTGCTTGTAGATGGAAAATCATTGAGATGCATTTTGCACTTGTGAGATTCTTCTCTAATATTATATATATATATATATATATATATCTTGAATGGAAGGTAGTGATGAAAATTCTATATTTGTGGTGTTTAATATGTACTAAATAATTATATATATATATATGATGAGCTTGATGTACACTATATATATAAAGCTATCATTTCAAAAGGATCACAACCTAGCTATGTGTTCAACGAAATTCAAATTAAGAAAGATCATCAACACCAAAAACTAGTACACTTATATCTTCAATGAAATATGTAAATATTGTGGTATATTCGGTACAAAAAATTAAAATATAGTATATTTTGCACAACTTTTAGCACTATGCTCTAATGCACAATTGTAAAAGTTGATGCAAAAATTAATCTTTCATTAACGCTTACTTGATATTTATTGAAAATATACAAAAAAAAATTAATAATTTTTCTTTATATTTTATAGTTGATAGTTAGAGATAATAATAAAATAATAAGGTAAAAAGTCTAGCATTTAATAGTGATTAATAAAAATAATACTAAAATGACATAAAAATAAATAAAAAAAATCTATCATTTATAATGATGCAAAATATACATCAAATCTTGCAATAAATTGAACACACCTAACCCAAATTAATGATGGTTAGGCCAAGTCCAATAGCACTCGAAAACGACAAAATGATGCCACTATATCTCATTCCAACTACATTGTATTTTTTCTATTATTTTGTTGTTAAGCTACAGTGTCCCACCAAATATAATAAAGTATTGTAGCAAATTGTATAATTTTTTTTCTCTTTTTTATATTAGTATTTTGCAAATAAATTTATATGTACATTATTATATTTATTATAAGATAAAATAATATAATAATATAGATTATAATTTTTGGTGTAAATTTTAGAATTGTGATTGGAATTGGAAAAATAAAAATGGTGCTAAAATTTTAACATTTTGTTGTTAGTTTAACACAAAAAAAAGTCATTTTCCATTGGAGTTACCCTTATACGAAATATAATCTATCAGAAGTGCTCTCAAGTAAGAATTTCAGTATTTATTTATTTACTTATAGTCTAGTATGAATTTCATCAAATTAATTTTTTATTCTTATTTTATGAGAAATTTGTGAAAATGACATTTTTTTTTAAGTGATTTTGTACTCTGACTTACTTTTGATAGTTTTTTGTAAAATGACATCTGTCTAAAATTCGACCATTGTTTAAATTTTTCGATCACATGTCTAAATTTTTAATTAGCTGTCTAAATTATGAGATATCATTTTGCAAAAAATTATTAAAACTACGTTAGAGTGCAAAATGACTTTACCAAATGACCATTATTTTATCTATACAATATATGTTTAATAAATTAATTTTTTCTAGTAAAATATTTAAGCTCGAGAAATAAATATAGTAACCAAAAAAAAAATTAAAAAAACATTGGTTACCAAGCAAAATTCAATTAGTTACAAAGAAAATATAAACACAATAGTTTCGAAGTTGGATTGAATATAATATTCATTCTGTTTTGGTGTTTTTCTATAAATTGACACAAGAATTGAAGATGGCCTAATTCTATAATTATAAATGCATCATTTGCAGGGTAAGAAAATATAATATTAGGATTTAATAAAATTGTTATAATCACAGATAATATTTTATTTTCGTAAGAACTTTTTGAGTTTATATCAGCAAAGGTATTCAACCTTTTTACAAAGTATTACTTGGGTCCCAAACTTTATTTTGTATTATTTAAGTCCTTTAATTTACTAAAATGTGTATCACATAAATTCAAATTATCATAAAATAGCTTACAAAATACAAAAAAAAAAAAAAGTTATTTATAACCCAATTAATTTGGTCATAAATCGTTTTCTAATATGAATTTGATAAATTATTTTCCAACTGAAAGGACTTATGTAATACACATTGAGTAAATTTGGGGACTTAAATGATATAAAATAAAAATTAAGTACCTAAGTTATATTTTTTAAAAAAATTAGGGATCTCTAGCGATATAACCCCTAATTTTTATTTTTATTTTTTTGGGGGGTGATTTTTTGGGTGCTGTGGTTTGGAGATAAGAAAGAAAAAAATAGTAAGGAAACTAAACAATTTTTTTGTGAAAAAACGACACTAAATATAGATATTGGATTGGGATTATTAGCTAGCCTTAATCAATAGATCAATTTTGGGAATAATTAGAAAGAAGTTATGAAATTGTAATTTGTACCTAACTGAGACAGTTGGATTAATTATTTTGATTAGAACCAAATTAACAAATTACGGCTAATTAATTTTTAGATAATGCTTAAAACCGCCTTATACCTAACTTTCATTAACGAAAACAGGTCGTATGTGGTAAGACCCTACTTATGGCCATCTCTCTCTCTCTCTCTCTCTCTCTATATATATATATAAATATATATACATATACAAATTTCAAAAAGTCTGATATTATTACAAAAAACCAATATTATCTTTACACGAACGACAGTGAACCAAAAAAAAGAAAACAATGGAGATGAATGGGAAGCATCAAAATCTGCACTCTTCTGGGAATGATGGTATCAAAACGACAGGGCAGGTCATCACTTGTAGAGGTAAGAAGTTCAAATTTTGGTATAAACGACATACTATATTTATATATATATATATATTGATGAAGTTAATTAATTAATTAAGCTGCGGTGGCTTATGGGCCGCGTGAGGCTCTGGTGGTGGAGGAGATTCTGGTGGAGCCACCTCAGAGAATGGAGGTTCGGATCAAGATTCTCTTTACCTCAATCTGCCATACTGATCTCAGTGCTTGGAAAGGAGAGGTATATACATATACATATACATATACATATACAGGGTTTATATATTTTTAGAATTGGGTTTTGACTCGGATCTTGTGTTTTGGTAAATTATTTTTTGAATTCTGTGTTTTGTAAAATATTTTAAATATGCTCCTGAACCTGATTTTGATGAACAAAAAATTGAATATAGCAACACAGTTCTTAGGCAGAATGACTATATTTTTGTTCTGAATTGTTAGTTTGAGGAATCATTTGTGATTTTAATTCAAAAATTTTTGATCAAAATTGAGTTTAGTGCTCTATTTGAACTATTTTAGAAAATACAAGGTCCAAAAAATAATTTTTCAAAATACAAGATCCAAACAGGTAATGAGTCAAAACACAAAATCTAAAAAAAGCATAAACCCTATAATATATATATATATTATGGGAAGAGTTAATTTCATTAATTTCTGTGTTCATTTGAATAGAAATGAGGATATAGTGAAAGTTCATGAGAGGGAAAAAAATGTGAAGACAAAAGAAATTAATGAAAATAATACATGTAGAAATTAATTAATAAAATTAGGTACGTATATATATATATATATTCTTAAATGAATGAAATTAAAAATGTGAAATTGTGGAGGAAAATAATCGTAATCTCTGCATGTCCCAATTAATATAACTTGTTCAGTCGCTGTCTCCCCAATAATTGAGCCTATAAAAAACTTAGTGGTTTTAAGAATTTGCAGAAATCAGTTCTTAGAAAAAAAAAATTAAATCAGATACAAAATAAGGAGAAAAAAATTCTACTTCAAAAATAAACTAGAATATTTAATTTATACCCAAAGTAGTAAATAGCACTTACTAACAACAAATTAAGATGGAATAATTGAAGGTTTGAATAAGGCATCTACTCATATTTATTTATAATTAATTTTAAAAAATTATTTGTAAATCATATGTGTATATATATAGAGTTATATTATAGTAAAAATAAGTTTTTTTTTAATTTATTTCATACCATAATTTCTCATATATTTGTTATTGTTTTATGCCTTGTGTATTTTGACTATTGGCGGCTTCTAAATTAGAAAAGCTGAGATTTTTACTTTTTTTTTTTTTAAAGGAAGATCACTTCACTTTGTTTTTACCAATGAGGTCTTTTTGTTTTCAATGCATAAAAATATAATAATTCATTTTTTTTTAAATGAAAGTGTATATTGTATTTATAGCAAGCATGCATTATGCTAATTTTAAAAAAAATTTAAATAAGTAGCGATACCGAAATTAAGGTTCAAACCATTAATTGCACGCGTGTTTGTTTTATTTTATACGCGTGTAAAATAAACTTTTTCAACCCTAATTTTGTCACCGTAAATCGTTTAAAATTTTTAAAAAATTAATAAAATGCTTGATATAACTTCAATGTCATCGTAAAGAGAAAAATCTCTCCCCATATTAAAGACAAAAATCTCTCCCCATATTTGAAAGAGATGTGAGCAGTGGGACAAACGATTTATTTCCAATTGTGGAATGGTCATAAGTGGACCTACATTTGCCAACCCTAATTTTTTTTTTTTTTTTTTAAAGTTTAATATATTATATGCAATTCAGTCTATTTTAGATATATTTTGACATTTATATTCTTTAAATTTTACAATTTAATCTTTTATATATATATTGACATTTATGTCCTTCTAAATTTTGCAATAATTTAATTTTTTTAATATGTATATTTTTATATTTATGCTCCTTCTATTTTTTTTTTTAAATTCTCGCCACAAGTGAACATAATTTCTAGGTCTGCCAGTGAGAATAGTCATCTCTCAATTAATAATGAGAAAGATAGAAAAATGACTAGTTCTACTAATATAGTTTTTTATTTTTATTTTTTCATTTATTGATGAACCATATTATTGTTATATTTATTAATTGTTTCAGAACGAATCTCAACGAGCATACCCTCGAATTCTTGGCCATGAAGCTTCAGGGTAAGTCATATATATTAATTTCTAATTAGTCAAATTTAGGTTTGTATGGAGTTAATAAATTACTACACTATATAATATACTATGTGTAAAAAAAATTGCATTCTATAATAACAAAATTATTAACAATCACTTAATTAAAACTTTCACTTTTTTTAATTTAACAATCATAAAACAACAATAATAAAAGCAGGTCCATCTGTCCTATGAAATTGAAAATTCAAGATAAATATAATTACGGACTAATAATTCTAATATAAATAAATTTTTGTTTTGGTTAAATAGCATTTGGGTGACCAAACTTTAACAATGGTATAAATTAGGTCCCCAGCCTTCATTTTTTTTTTCATATAAATCCTCGATGCTATATTTCATTATATAAACATTAACTTGCAAAGGTAAAATAATTTTTTTTTTTAAATTTATTAAAAAATTTATCAACTAATTAATATATAAATAATATACTAAATATTTTAGAGGTATAATAAAAAATAAATTTGTATTATTTTTTAATATTTGATGATAATATTTAAGTCAATTTACCATGATAATATATTTAGTAATATCTAATAAATTAAAAGGGGGAATTAAAGGAGTAATTGTTAAAATTTCATTTTACCCTTATAAGTTAATATTTATTTAATGAAATATATCATTAAGGACTTATGTGAGCAAAAAGGTGAAGGTTATGGGTCTAAGTGTTATAAAACAAAAGATTGAGGACCTAATCGATACATTTGGTGAAGCTTGGGGACCTCGGTGCTATTTTTCCTATTTTTAACATATCTTTTTCGAGAAATCTATTGAAGTTTAGTGTGTTCAACCGAAAACAAAATAGTTAATAATGCTAATAAAGATTAAGAACAAATAAAACTAAAATTTGGAGTATATATATATATATATATATAATTGGTATACAGAATTGTTGAAAGTGTGGGGGAAGGGGTGACAGAGCTGAAAGAAGGAGACCATGTAGTGCCAATATTCAATGGTGAGTGTGGCACGTGCCAATGCTGCAGGCACGTGAAGAGCAACATGTGTAGTAAATATGGGGTGAACCCTATGATGAAGGTGATGGAGAGCGATGGCAGAACTAGGTTTTGGACCAAACATGGAAACCCTATTTTTCATTTTCTCAACACCTCAACATTTTCCGAGTATTCAGTTCTCCATTCAGCTTGTGTCGTGAAGCTTCAACCGCAACTACTCTCATCTCCCTCCGATTTTAAGAAAATCACTCTGCTTAGTTGCGGAGTTTCCACGGGTAATTAATACTTAATGAATTTGTTTATTTATTGTTTAATAATGTATTATTTTGATTATTTACTAATTATCATTGTTATTGATTGTTACCACCACAAGAAAACAGTACAAAAATGATTGTGGGTGTGCTATAGAAGGTTGCTTCGAGTGAACCATTATTTGGTCATGTTTAACTAAAAGTATAAGATAAGTAAAAATTGTAACTTATTTTTTCTGTTTGGATAACTATTAAATAAAGATTTTTTTTTAATGAAAAATTATTTTCAAAATGTTTGTATATTAATAAAAAAATATATCTTTTATGAGTAAATTAAGAATTATAAAAATTATTTTTATTTAGAAAATACCTTCTCAAAATTTTTTTTGGAAGAAGCTAGGGTGAACCAGCTTTTCCCATAAGAATTTCTAAATTAAAAAAATAAAATTTATTTTTATCCAAATATTTTCAAATAAATATTAATTAAAAAAACTAAAACAGAGCTTTTAGTCAAACATGGCCTTTATAGTGTGCTTTAATAGTTGTTGTCGTTTTCAATTGAATTGACCTCAAAACCCTTTTGAAATAATAAAAAAAAATATAAGTTTAAAGCTTAATTTATTACTAGCATCAAACGATCTTAATTTGCATGTATCTTATTACTTATTATTAATATTATTACTCAAAAAAAATATTAATCGATATTAGAAAGAAAAATACATTGAATTAATGAATATTAACTAAAATGAAGAATTACACGATGGAAATAAACAAAAAACAACTCCATAAAATTGTTTTTCTTTCCTATTTCAAATTTTCAACTGAAAAATGTATAGTATATATGTGAGTTTTGTGTAGTGGTTGACTTATTGTAATAATTCATTTATTAATATCTATATAGTATTTTTCTCTTCTCAAATCCCAATAAATAATACTCTTAATTATATATTCTAGTCAATTTTGTGTACTTTAGCTTAATTAGGACTCTGATAACTAAGACCAAAGGGTCAATTCAAATAGTTACACCATTTCTCAAATACATAATTATTATATAAGTTCATTGGGTTATATAGGTTTGATATAGGGATTTAAATTTTCATTAAGATCCCCAAATTTTTGGATCCATTTTTGTTATTACTTTCATGTCCCTTATCTACTGATCTACTTAAAATAATAATTAACCACCTTATTTAAAATAATAGGGACAAAAAATTTGAACCAAGATATAGGGCCTCCCCTATATATTTACTCTTTGATTTGTTGACTTTTTTCTTTTGTTTTTTACGTCTTTATTTCACATGTGCTTTTTATTATATATATTTTTATTTAATATACGTAATTTTTCTAAATACGTTATCCATTTTTATATTTTGTTAAATAATAATTCAGATTTTATGTTTTACGAAATTAATCAAAATAAAACCATATACACCCCATAGTGTTTGGTATAAGGTTTGGTTTGGTGGGAATGAGAATGTCAAATGTAACCCATGTTTAGTAAATTTATTTTTAATAGTCTGGGGGTTTGTGTTTCCAAGTAGATCTTATTTTTTAGCTTGATTTGAGGGTAATCTTATCCCCTTAAGGGGCTGTTTGTTATATGGGAAAGTGTTGGGATAGGTGGTCATTTGAAGTGTACCCCATATTTTGTGCTATTTTTTAGGTGAGAAAGTGGTGGGTCCCACAGAGTTTTAGTGCGTAATGTGAATTCTTGTGAAAGGGCGAGTTTTAGATTAACCCACATGAACCCTTGCCACACTTTCCCATGACACCCAAAACTTATAACAAACAGTCCCTTAAACACTTGAGTTTCACATTCCCTTAATCTAAACCCCCTCTAACTCTACTCCCCAAACTCAAACCTCATACCAAACACCCCCTTAGGGAATCAGTCTGATTCTATCTCTGTTCGTTAATGACTCGATAATTAATCTTATAATTGAAAATATTTTGACCAAAATCGAGTATAGGATATTATTTTAATTCATTTTGTAAAACATATGGATTGATCGCGTATTCGTAAAAAAACACAAGAGCCAAAATATTATTTTCCCATGAATTAATGTTGTAATTAAGTTTTGGTATATATGTAAAAATGAAGGAGTTGGAGCTGCATGGAACACTGCCAATGTCCAACCTGGATCAACCGTAGCAATTTTTGGTCTAGGAGCTGTGGGACTTGCTGTAAGTTTTCACTATAAATATATATATATTTATATAGGAAATTTCTTTGGTAGGGTCTTCAAAAATAGTCCTATTGTAGGGTTCTCAGTGTTTCTTGACCAGTGAACAGTTTTCGGCGCGACTTTTTTTATGACCGTGTATATTGTAGCTATTTAGAGCTTCAGTGTGATTTTCAGAAAATTCTGAATAGTTTACAGTACCGAAAACTTGGTTCAAACATGTTGTTGCATGCGTGACTAATTTTTTTTATGCGAGTGGAAATCAACATGTTTGAACCTAGTTTTCGGTACTGTAAACTATTCAAAATTTTCTGAAACTTTGCATGATGCTTTAAATAGCTACAATATATACTGTCATAAAAAAAATTCGCACCGAAAACTTTCATGGGTCGAGAAACACTGAGAGCCCTACCAATAAGGCTTAAAGTAAAGCCCCTACATGAGAACTGTCATATATATATATATATATATATCATCTGTAATTATTATTATTTATTAACACTTTTCCTTTTACTCTTATTTCTTTCATTATTTAATAACAATATCATTAATCAATTATTATTATTAATGATGTA
Source organism: Humulus lupulus (assembly GCF_963169125.1). Taxonomy (NCBI): domain Eukaryota; kingdom Viridiplantae; phylum Streptophyta; class Magnoliopsida; order Rosales; family Cannabaceae; genus Humulus; species Humulus lupulus. The sequence continues at coordinate 244,011,975 of NC_084797.1, forward strand.
TACTAATATGAAGATTAATTGGGGTCTTGTAGATTAGTGAAGGGGCAAGAGCCAGAGGAGCTTCCAAAATAATAGGTGTTGATGTCAACCCTGCTAAATTTACCAAAGGTACATTAATTAATTAATTTATTTATTTATTAATTTAACTAGCTCGCCAAAAATAATATATCATTCTACTAAATTAATCTTCGGATTAATTATATAAATATATATATATATATAGGTCGAGCAATGGGGATGACTGACTTCATAAACCCAACTGAGCTGGAAAAGCCGGTGCATCAGGTTCGTATTCTTAATTTTATCACATATATTTAGTTTTATTTATAAAATTTATTAATTAATTTTATTAAATTTATATCATATTCATATTATATATAAAAAATAACATAAACATATTAATTTATATTAATAAATATCTATTTTTAATTAATTTTATTGGTATCTTTTATTAAATATTTAGAATATTTTGTTAAAGTTAACAAAATAAAACGTTAAAACTAATAATTTTTATTATCTACTCATTTTTTATATAAAAGAGATAGTAAGAGAGATATCATTTGTAATTAACGTGATGCATGATATTGTTTACGTAAAAAAATTATTTAAGTGTGAAACATAAAAATGACTGCACCGATGCAGCCAAAAAATTGGCTAAACCGAAGTGGTCCCCAATATATATTTATATATATATATAGGGTAGCACTTCGATGTAACAATATTTTAGTGCAGCCAAGACACTTTTTTGGTACTTAAAAAAATGATTTTCTAATTTTTTTTATGATAGTGTATATTATTGTCATTTAATATATCTTCTAAATTTTCAAAAAATTTCGATTGGTTTACGGTGCTGAAAACAAAGTTGTTGCACGCATGTCTATTTTTTGTATGCGCGTGTAAAGTTCAACTGTTTGAACCTTATTTTTGGTACTATAAACTATTCATAATTTTTTGAAAATTTACAAAATGTCTTAAATGACAATAATGTACATATATATATATATATATATATATATATAGTCCATAAATAGGAAAGTACATATATACACATCATGAGATGTGTCAGTAGTTGATCAACAACTATGTCATATTTAATGGTTTCATGCATCACTTGTTGTAACATTAACCAAACTTTTGATGATTGAATGAATTGAAGAGTTTATAATTAAATGTATCACTCAATATATATATATATGTATTTTTTTGCAGAAAATTAGAGAGATGAGTGGAGGAGGAGTGGACTACAGCTTTGAATGTGCTGGGAACTTGGATGTTCTCCGAGAGGCTTACTTGTCTACACATGAGGCATATTATACTACTTATACTCATCGATCTCTATTATTATTAATCATATCATATTAATTACATATTAATTAATAAGTTGTTTATTAAGTTTTGAATTGATCATAATTAACAAAAACAGGGTTGGGGATTCACTGTGGTTTTGGGAATTCATCCAACTCCAAGAATGCTCCCAATTCATCCAATGGAACTCTTTGATGGCCGAGGAATTGCTGCTTCTATCTTTGGAGGCTTCAAAGCCAAGTCCCAACTCCCTACTTTTGCCCAACAATGCATGAAAGGGGTCAGTCACTCTCTCTATATTCTTTGGCTCGATATTGTATGGTTGAGATTAATTACACATCACAATGTGTAATTTGAGTGAGAGTGCATCTATCATTACTTGTATTGAATATTACTAGTGTATTCGTTGGCTTTTTGGTTTGTTTAGGTGGTGAATTTGGATGAATTCATAACGCACGAGCTTCCTTTCGAGAAGATAAACGAAGCATTTCAGCTACTCATTGATGGAAAGTCTCTGAGATGTCTTATGCACTTGTGATTCATTCATCGACAATATCTTCCAAAAATGTCTTTTATGTATATTTTCAAACCACCATACATGCTTGATCATTATATATGTGTATATATAAGTAGGAGCTTAAGTCTCCATTAATCTAAATTAATGTATAATAACCATCGTATTAAGGGTGGAGTTTAAAGTTTGTATAATTATATATGCATATTCATGTATTTGGTTCTAAGTTAATGGCCTAATATATCACTAAGATTATTGGTAAACACACTAGTCCTTTTTCACATTCTCCTGTTTGACTTGATTTTGTGTATTGTTATAAGAGTGTCCAACACCAACAATCACGTTGATAGTTAAATTTAATATTTTAAATTAGAACGTGAAAAGCTCGATATTAAATTTAACCAATCACAAAATACCGCGAACATTTTTCCGACGGTGGAGACTTTAAAAACTAATTCCGGCGAGCAGGGGAAGGACGTAAAATAGGCAACAACAAAAGAAAGAGATAAAAGAACCCCAGTTTTGTTACTTGAGTAACGAGAGAGAGAGAGAGAGACTGCTTTTCAAAATCACATGTCAGAGAACAACATGAAAGTGTTCTAATCTTTGGGAAAAATCCCAAATAATTCAGGTACAGGTAAATCTTCCAAAGCCTCGAGGTTCTGTCCCAACTCTATAATCTAAAAATAAACATAATAACCCCTACTACAATAGTAATAATATCAAAAGATCCCAGGCAGGGAAAGAGAGACTGACCACAGACATCAAAAACATCTTTCTTTACATGGGTGTCATGTCATATACTAACATACTTCATCTGGAACCATAACAAAAAAATTATCAGTCTGGACAGTGGATCATACAGCTCACTGCATCGGAAGACGAGGAGCTCGGGGCCGAACTGGCGTTTTCGATGGGCTTACCCTGAATAACCACAGTACCAACACCAAAACTTTGTTAGAACAGTGGCGACAATGAAAAGTTTAATGAAAATGAGATTAGATGGAGATGGTGTGCATGCAGTCCCACCTTATAGGCAATGACCCCAGAACCACACCGCTACAATTGAGAGCAGCAATTGCACTTTCAGCCTGAAAATAGATTACAATCCGATCAAGTTTCTTGGCATAATAATGAAATGTATTGAATACTATTTGGGACTCATATCCGGTTAAAAAGTAGCAGTTGGACCAAGCAAGCCACCAAGAATCAAAGGTGGGTCATGATTTTTCTTCTCAAGAAATGAAAAGTTGCAAAGAAGTTGGACTAGAAAGTCCCCAAAGTGTTTGACCTGACTGAATCTCGAGTCTTCTTCAAGCAGCTGTATGGGAAAACGAGTCTAGTCTACCCTTACCTAGTCTTCCAACAGGAAAAGAAACTCTATACCTAATAAACTTACAATAGAAACTTGAACAAAACTAAAAGAACAGCTCCCAACAGCAAAGAAACAGAGCCAAATGATTCTGTTTATTTAGTTAGCAAACTATGGAATTGATTTTTATTTTATTTTTCTTTCTCATAAAGTTACAATTATGCCTAGCGTCTCTGATTTATAAAATGAGCAGAGCAAGAAAGAAGGAAATAAAAAAGAAAAGAATAGCAGAAAAACCATAAGGTTCAAAAAAAATTGCCCAATTACATCCAACCAATAAGAGAAAAAGAAAAATCTAAAACGCAACTATAATGAAGGCTATCTAATTGCCCGAATCAAGAACTATACAAAAGGAGCACCCAGCAGCATAAATAGAAAGTGATTAGACAAAAAGGGTTGCAGATGGAGAACATGTGATAAAGTAAATAAACAATTATAAAAAAATATATAGAAAAACATAATTATAAATCCAATACCATAATTGTCTCTATTAACCAGTACATGCAGGGATATGTTAAGGCAAGCCACATTTTTCCCACTGAAAGAATAGTTTATATGGAATAAATTTCAGCAAAGTAAAGGAGATTATTAAACAATGTGAAAACACACAACAAGGCTATATGGCTACAGTCAAACTACTGACAACCTACAGTCAATCTACTGACAACCTAACAGTCCAACTAAAGGATACACTTGTTGCTCTTCTCCAGTGCATTGCATGAAACCTACTAAAAAGCACAAGAGAAGGTCTATGAAATATACTGCAAAATCCACTGACAACAACACCAACAACCACATTATAGGCACATACTATGTCATGCTCTAAAGATTGGTTTATAATCTGCTACTGTAAAGAAAACTAACATTTACAAATATGGTACTAAGTTGTAATGTACCTTAATTATCCAAATTCATACATGTAAAAAGGCCATGATGAGAAGATGGATCTTAAGTAATAAATTCAATGGCCAGCTATAAATGGAAAGCTTAAATGTGTTCCTAATTCTTACACAGGTTTGCATAATCATCAAGAGCACCCCCCTTGCACACTCCAAAAATAATAAATAAAGAACCATTAAAAAATAATAAAAGACATCAAGAACATTGTCCTTGCCAATTCCAAAAATGATAAATAATAACCAAATGAACAATAAAAAAAAGTAATAAAAGACGGGCCAAAACTACAATTGTGTGACATTGGTCATGCTTGGTAATTTATATAAATAAATAAAAATTCGAAAGGAAGTTTTCTATCAGACTTCAGTCTAGCTTAAGACTTGCAAAAGACTAAACAACAATCAATTAGATGGACATATGCAGGATCATGACTCCGTGAAAACCAAAAAGGTGGTAGGAAAGGTCACATCCAAGTGAGATGAAAAATCAATAGTTTTTGCTTCCTCACATATGCCAAGGATGGAAAAATGATCCTAAAGAAAGAGAGAAGCCTTGGTGATTTATTAATCTATTACAGAAGATGAGGGCCTATGGTCAGTGTGGTCACTACAAGCTACTTTCCTTCATATATGGTCAGTGGTCAGACCTCATGGGAGCAAACTATGGGGCTGCCACACAACCTAACCCTCATGGGTAGTAAGGTTTCTTTTTCACCCCAAAAAAAAAGGAATAAATTAATTAATGTTTCCATTTGACAATGCACAGGCTTCGGCATGGAAAATAAAATTTTCAAATAAGTAACAAATCATCCTATTTGTCGACCTTCTTCTCAAGAATTAAAACATTCTCTAAAAATGACATGGTCATCCGAAAACCTCACTTGTCACAATAGACCTTCCCTAATTTCTACATTAAATATAACAGTTAAAAATGGTGGAAAAGAAAGCATATAATACACAAACAAAGAATATTGAAATTAGGAATATTGAAACAGATAGATACCATTACAAACTCAACAAAGGCAATACGAGTAGAATGATGATAGTCCCCAAGCAGCCTTAGGCGATAAACCTGCATTAGAATATATGTTTATAAATGCAGCCCCTCACAAATGGTAAATGGTATCAAGGATTTTAGAATTATAAAAGAAAGAGAAAGTGTTGGCAAAAGCACTAACCTCTCCACAGACTGATTCAAAAAAGAGTTTAACATCAGCTTGAGCAACCTACACAAGACAAACCGAATAAACGTGTAAGAAGTTCCACAGATAATTGCTCTGGGTCATTTTCAACTACAGACTACAAGAAAATCACCTTTTTGTCAATATTTGTACAATAAATGGTTCTTGCGCACATCTCGCGTTCATCGTCACTCTGCAATGAAAAACAGTACTCAATTGATAGATTATAAAATGGAAATGACTGATGCATTCCAGAGTTAAAAAAAAAAGGCAATAGTCATAACAGCAAGGCTCTATACCCTTGGCAAAAATGTTGGGTTAACTGGTGCAATAGCTGTCTTAGAGGGCAGTACTCTAACAGGGTAAAATCCAAGCATTGTCCCTGCGAGACTCAAAGCAGCCCTTGCACCTTCTGTTAATCAGATATAAAACTGAAATTGATCAAAATGTCCTAGCATTCATAAACAATCTAAAGACCCTTTCACAATGACAGACCAGTAATGATGTTATAAGGTCAAAATTACCTTCATCAGTGAACTCAATGAAGGCAAAACGAAGTACTGAGTTTGGATCACCACAAATTCGGCAATCAACAACCTTCACAGTGGAAATAAAAGCAGATAAGAAAAACTGTTTTAAATCCAAATTAAAATCGAACTGTCACAGAGCTTCTACTACGACATTCATCATTTTTTTCAGCAATTAAAGGGTAAAGAACAATCAGAGAATAAGAGAAACAGTGACAACACAGAATTGTAAACAGTACAGATACCATAAGATTAGAGTAATTACCTGTCCACAAGTGACAAAAAGAGCTGCAAGCTGTTCTTCAGTGACCTATGTCCCAGTTACCAATGAATTAGTCATGCATACACCAAAGAAGAGGTAAATAATGGGCCTAATGGAAACACCAAAAATAAGTTGCAAATGGCTTACCTGTTGATCAATGTCAGAAACATAAACAGTTTTTCGAATTCTATCTTCCCGTTGTGCCATACTAGTCCTGCTGTTCATTCTCCGTTTTCCTTGGCTGTTCCTCTGAAAAACAGCACCCATCAACAAACTTTTCAACTTGGTTCTCAAGGTTAGAGTTCAATTCACATTAGTTATAAATCATAAATCATGGTTTTCTTCTTTACCCAACACACTTCAAAGCTGAACAAGTTTACATATGAGTATAACTTCTACTCAACACATCATTTTGGTCGCCAATCACAAGCTTACAATACCCAAATAGCAGGAAAATCGTGGAGTTGTCAACATCCATGTTCTTATTTTCTATTCCCAGGAACCAAACATACTTTTACATATTAATTTCAAAACAGAAGACTTAATAGTAGTAATACCCGTCGAGCATTGAAGCCATTAGCGCTTCCATTTCTGTGGCCGTTGTTGTTAAGCAAAAGACCAAAGCCATTGTTAAACCCACCGTTTAATCCAGGGTTGTTAGCAAGTGAAGGAGGCACAAACTCCTCCGCCATGGGATTAAGCTTGGAGAAAAGCTCCCTCAATTCCCTCATATCCCGGTTAAAACTCTCCCCGTCATGATCCGCATTCATCTGCAAATCCCCACCGTTCGATCGCTGATGATGAACAGACCCCACTCCCACTGTCTGCATCGACTGAGGGCCTCCGATCTTCGCGCCATGATCAAACCCCAACTGAACCACCTGCGCCGCCGGCACAGCCTTCATGAAAAGGCCCTGATCGTGAGGCCTCAGAATCGGACCATTGCTGCTCTGATGCAAACCATTGTGCTTCGGCTGATCCTGATCGTTACCTCCTCCTCCACCACCACGCGCCGCCGCCTCCTCCACGCTCCTATTTGACGAAGCCGAACCCACGTTCCTCCCCAATTCCACTCCAGCATTCTCAACCACGGCCATGGATTTTAACTCCTCCACCTCCTCCTTCCTCCTTTTTTTTCAAAATTTATTCCAGACGCTGATCAAACGAATGAAGACCCTGAAAAAAACCCAAAAATAAAAACCAAACAAAACAATTGCCTCGATGTCACTACGGAGAAAACGAAAATGAAAATCCAAACAAAAAATAATAATTAAAATAAAATTTGAGAAATGACAACGAAGCAACAAAGCTAATTAATATTAATTAATACTTGATATTATATATATATATATAAAAATTAAGAACAAGAAAGAGCTGAATCGAGTTCACTTACAGTGAATGGCGTTTTTTGGAATTTTCAGTAAAGAAAGAAAAAAAAAATCCACAGTGCCGACTGTTGAAGGAGACCAGAGAGGTTCTTCTTCGAATCACTCTTTTCACATCGTTCTAAAGAAGAAGAAATGGTCCTCAGACTCACACCACCATTTTTTTTTTTTTTTGGGGGTTCAGACTCAGATTCTGCTACTCTCACCAACGACAGCTCTCTCTCTCTCTCTCTCTCAACTCTCAAATGTATATGATACATGTATACATACATATACATATACGGACATGGTGTATCATATACATGTAAGAAGAATCATGAATGTTGATGCGTGCAGAGAGTTGGATGACGTGGCGTTCGATTATTGGTGGATATTTTACTGATCCCGCGGTCGCACGCTTTTAATATTTTTATTTTTTAAAGAGAAAGATTTTTACTATACTACGTCGCTGCGCCTCCGTGCTGTTGTTGAATTTACTGAAAAGGACACGACGACTAGAGCGAATGTAGAGCTGGTGTAGGGGTAGTTTGGTCATTTCGGAGTAAACGACAATTTTGGTACTGGTAAAGAGGAACCCCGTGGCTACGGCACCTATTTCTTCCAGGTATCTTGATGGTTTGATGAATTAATAATTACGATAATTATAATAATAAATTACTAATAATCAGTTTTAAAAAATTAAATTAAATTAAATAAATCCTAATGAAACTTTGCGTTTTTGTCTTCTTGTGTTGGAGAAAAAGGTGAGGAATTAATATTCTTAATTTTAAAGTGAAAAAAATCATGATTTAAACACTATGCTTGGCAGAGGAGAAAAATGTGAGGAATTTGGAGATAAGAAAAAAAAAGAAAAGAAAAAGTAAGTAACATAATTTCATTTCAAGGCAAAAGCCAATCACCAAAAACAAGCTGGGATACCAAACCACCAAGTTTTAGCTTGGTCCATGGTTAGAGTCCCTATTACAATAGTTAACAGTAATATTATTCAAAGCAGCAGCATCTCAATACAGTCTTGAGTACATTGCCAAATTCAGCAATGAGTGGTTTTTTTTTTTGTCACAAACTGCTCTAACCACTCGCTCACAATTCGACCACAAATAAAGGTGAATATTTGACCCATAAAACTTGAAAATTCGCACCCGCCTAACCTGCAATCTCAAAATCTGCTTTTTGGTCAAACCTGTTAATTTTGGGTTGGATTAGATCTGAACCCGAGTATGTTTGGTTCGGGTGTGGTAAATACATATACACGAGTTTGGGTAAAAACAAAATTTTATTTTGATTTTAGTTCAGGTTTGATGACAAAAAAACCCTAAACCCCTACCATTGCAAAAAAATTTACCAAAGCCCAATTTTAAAAGGGAAATTTGATAAATCATGCTTACATTAGCTTAATATTTAAAATTTGAACCAAAGTTAACTACCATATGAAACAAATGCTCATCTTTCATTTAATACCAAAAATACCCCCATACCTTTCCTCTCTATTCTCCATCTTTCTCTCTACCTTTCATTTAATAGCTTAATAATTAAAATTTGAACAAAAGTTAACCACTATTTAGAATGCTGTTTAGATGTTGGATTTGTAGTTTGTTGGTATTTTTTTGTAGTTTTTTGGGTGAAAATCGTGTTCTGTGAAAATCTGCGTTTTTTTTGGGTTCCTTGAGTTTTTTTCGAAATGCCCGATAGTGTCCGATAGAGGCCCGATTCGGGCACGATAGTTGTTGAGTTTCAAGGTTAGGGATGAAGGTCCGATGGAAACCCGATGGTTGCTCGATAGTTTTGGTTACCCGATAGTTGCCCTATCGTGCTAATGTCGTACCATCATCGTACATTTATGGCAAAAACTACAGTATTGCACACTATCGTACCCACTATCGTCCCACTGTCGTACCATCATCGTACCATTGACAAAGTAAGTTAACATTTTGAAACTAACTATTATCGTACTACCATCGTACCTATATCGTCCCACTACAAATTCTAAAATTACGATGTTATAGTAACTACTTAACAAATTCTATCGTACACCTATCGTGCTAATATCGTACCATCATCGTACCCATTATGGAAATAACTACAGTATTGCACACTATCGTACCCACTATCGTAATACTGTCGTACCACCATCCCTAACCTTGACTATCGGGCAACCATCGGGTTGTCATCGGACCTTTATCCCTAACCTTGAAACTCAATAACTATCGTGCCCGAATCGGGCCTCTATCGGACACTATCGGGCATTTCGAAAAAAACTCAAGGAACAAAAAAAAACGCAGGTTTTTACAGAACACGATTTTCACTAAAAAAACAGCAAAAAATACCAACAAACTACAGATCCAACATCTAAACAACATTCTAAATGGTGGTTAACTTTGGTTCAAATTTTAATTATTAAGCTATTAAATGAAAGGTAGAGAGGAAGAGGGAGAATAGAGAGGAAATGTATGAGGGTATTTTTGGTATTAAATGAAAGATGAGCATTTGTATCATATGGTGGTTAACTTTGGTTCAAATTTTAAATATTAAGGTAATGTAAGCATGATTTATCAAATTTCCCTTTTAAAAAAATCAATTGAATCAAACTAACAACAAAGTTAAAAAAAACATGTGAAAAGTAAAAATATCAAAAATTAGTATTTTTTAAAAAAAAATTACCAATGCCCATTTTCGATCCAATCCCACTTGAAACCCGACCCCACCCAAGCCAACCAAACCAAAAATTACCCAAAAAACCAAAAAGTTTGGAACAAGTTTGGTACACCATTTCCCAACTCGAGAACCGCAAAACCCGAACCCGATGCACCCAAAACCCTAAAACTCGACCCATGTGCACCCTTAACCACAAGTAGACGTGTTGGTATCCAAGCCTGAGGTAGAGGCGCATGTTGTGCAACATAGCCATAGCTTTCGCTACAAGAGGGGTCATTGCCGAGACGATCGGAGCAGCTAAAGATGCCAAACGCACACCATTACTATCCCGCACCACCACACCCACTCCTATCTTCATTCTAACATTGTCAATCCCCGCATCAACATTCACCATTACATACTCTGGAGGAGGAGGCATCCACGAATTCCTAACCAAAACTGGTGTCGGGTCGACTACTCTTCCTGCACTAGTTGTTCTTACATTTGCTTCCTGGTATCGCTCCAGATACTCTAAATCCCAGTAAACCACTCCCATCTCTTACACCTATTTGGAAAGAAAAGATGATAGAATATAAAATTTAGTTTAAAAAAATTATTGGTTCATCTTTTCTAAAAAAATATAATAATAATAATAATAATATGAGTTTTTTTGTAATTAGAAATTATAAAAATGATAAAACATGATCAATCTTATTAATTTTTTGTTTTGTTTTTTTGTGAATAGAAATTATAAAAAAAGATAAGCTAGATTATGATCATTATCCTCATCATAGATAGTTCATTGTATAAAAATTATTTTGGTTGTAATATTTTAGGAACATTATGCTTTAAGAACATTATAAATAACTGCACAATCAACCACTAATCTCTTGTAGCCATTTTTTGTAAATTTGAGGTATAAAATCATTTTTTATTAGTTAGGGTGTTTTTTGGTCTCTTATTGCATATTTTTTATTTAATAAATTGTAATAATATACATTATCAATTATTGTTAATTATAGTAATAAATGGTCAACTAAATTTATATTTAGTGGTGTGATTTAATGTTTAATAACTCGTATGTTTTAAAAATAGAATCATCACAATATTGATTATGTGATTTAATTTTTAATGGCTCGAATCGTTTAATAAAGAATCATCATAATATTATGTGATTTAATTTTTATTCGCTCAACAATATTAATAGTTAAAAATGCACATGACATCATTAATTATGATTTTTTTAGCATACTTATCTACATGAAATATACTCCAAATATGAATTTAAAATAGCACTAATACTTGCTGCAAATAAAAATAGCCTTAATACTTTTAGACATAAATTTCATTTAGATAAGGTTGTAGATTATTTAAAAAATAAAAATAAATAAAAAGACATGTATTGCATACTCAAATCAATTATTACATGAGATCACAAAAGTCAAGTCGAATTTGTCAAGATATATAATCTTCTAAAAAACACTCAAAATGAGACGACAAGAACCACCATTTACAGCATTCTACAAAATATTCCACAAAAATTAAACACCGTTAATAATTTGAACAACTATTACTCTGTAGATTAACTTGAAGGTAAAGAAAACTTAATTTGAGAAAATTGTGGGAAATTAAATCATGGTAATTATAAAAAGAAAAAATATATAATAATAAAAAATAAAATGTGAGTGTGGTTTAGCTAGCTACCACATGGAAATTGGAGATTTGGAATGAAATGGGAAAGTGGAAAAAAAAAAAAAGAAGAAGGTTGTTGTTGGTTAGTGAAGAAAAAATGGTCAATGATTCTTGTAATAAGGAGTGATTAATTTTGAAGGAAAGTATTGTGTCATGTTGATGAATAAGTAATCATGGTTTTAGGCACCTTTTCACTATTTATGAATAAGAGTAAAGGTAATACACTATTTATATTTGGAAAAAATAAATATTGAAAATATATATATATAGTTTGAGAATATATAAAAAAAAATGTTTTAATGAGAAATTTGGTAGTACCAACAAAGAGTGTTCTCCTAAAGTATAGTGGTAAAATGTTTGTGAAGTTGACTAGGAATTAAATTAAATTAAAATTGTATTTGCCCCAACAAATTTTAATAATGGTAATTTAAAAAAAGTAAATATTTATAAACTTAAAATGAGTATTTAAACGATGTACTTTACCCTTTAAAAAAAGTCAAATAATACTTTTATTAACCAATTAGTCCACTTCTATACATATATATATATATAAAAAACACTATTTTTAGCATTTGTAACTTACACTTTACATAATTTTTAGCCATTTTATTTATTATTTCCATAAAATACAAAATCCAAAATACATTTTTCATTCTCAATATCTCTTATATTCCTAATTTCCCTACATTTTGATTCCTTCTTATTTAGTTTTATCATTTTGTACACATAATCTTATAAGATTTTTTTTTTCGTTTTGCCAAATTTACCAAATGCAAAAACTATGTTATGTATACATATATATATATGTATTTCTTTTTTTGCAACACCGGTGCATTTTTTTTCTATTCCGGCACCTGAATAGTTATAATCCCAATTTTTTTTATATGATGGTGTACATTATAGCTATCTAGAATATCCTACAAATTTTTAAAAAATTCTGAATAAATTATAGTACCGAAACAGGGTCTAAACTGTCTGTTGTACGTGTGTCTGTTTTTTTGTGTACGCGTGTAAAATTTGACAGTTTGAACTATGTTTTCGGCTTCGCAAACTATTCAGAATTTCTTAAAAATTTGCATGATATTCTAAATACCTACAATGTATACCGTCATATAAAAAAATTGGGATTATATTTATCCAGGTGCCGAAATAGAAAAATGATGCACCGGTGTTGCAAAAAAAAGATGCATTATAGTCGTTAGGGGAATTCTCCTATAGGAGCTTCACTTTAAGTCCTACCGGTAGGACTCTCAGTGTTTACAACCCATGAACAGTTTTCGGCGCGATTTTTTTTTATGACTGTGTATATTGTAGCTATTTAGAGCATCCTGCAAATTTTCAAAAAATTCCGAATAGTTTATAGTACTGAAAACTAGGTTCAAACATGTTGTTGCACGCGTGACTAATTTTTTTTATGCGAGTGAAAAATAGCATGTTTGAACCTAGTTTTCGGTACTGTAAACTATTCGAAATTTTCTAAAAATTTGTAGGATGCTCTAAATAGCTACAATATACACAGTCATAAAAAAAAGTTACGCCGAAAACTGTTCACAGGTCGAGAAACACTGAGAGCCCTACCGGTAGGGCTTAAAGTGAAGCCCCTATAAAATAATTGTTATATATATAGGGGAATTCTCTTATAGGGGCTTCACTTTAAGCCCTACCGGTAGGGCTCTCAGTGTTTACAACCTGTGAACAGTTTTCAGCGCGATTTGTTTTTGTGACTGTGTATATTGTAGCTATTTAGAGCATCCTGCAAATTTTCAAAAATTTCCAAATAGTTTACAATACCGAAAACTAGGTTCAAACATGTTATTGCACGCATGACTAATTTTTTTTATGCACGTAGAAAACAACATGTTTGAACATAGTTTTCGATACTATAAATTATTCGAAATTTTCTGAAAATTTGCAGGATGCTCTAAATAGCTACAATATACACGTTCATAAAAAAAGTCGCGCCGAAAACTACTCACGGGTCGAGAAACACTGAGAACCCTACTAATAGAACTTAAAGTGAAACCCCTATAGAAAAATTGTGCTATATATATCCATTAATAATAAGATTTTAAAACACATAGTTAAAATTAACTTGTTAAGTAGAAAACAAACAAAAACAATACCAAAGACAAAATAAAACAAAAATACTTGAGCCCTTACCAATGGAATGATTCCCTACCAATATGTATATTCCTCTAATTATTAATAACGACATTAAAGCATTATTAAACCAACCCAACCCCTATTAGTTTGTCTGTTTGTATAATCTTTTTGGTAACAAGTCCATCTCATATGCACATAACATAGAAACTCTTCTTCTTATTTTTATTATTTTTTTTATAAAAGGTGACATTCTTTTTTTTTTTTTAAATAACAATATTAAACAAAAGGTAACCAGCTAGTTTGCATATTATATTAATTTAGTAACCAACATTGATTTTATGATGAGAAGATTGGGTACCAAATATAGTTATAAACTCTGGCATTTTATAGGCTGATTATTGTTATGAATTTAGAGCGATGAGAAAGTTTATTGATAGTCGTTTTAATAGATTTGAAAAGCAATCTATCATTGGCTATCAATTTTTAGAATGTATAACGTAATAAGAATACCGATCGTTGCTAGATTTGAGAGTTAGACTTTATTTTTTGGATAATATATAGCGCAATAAGAACACCGATTTTTTTTTACACGTAGTTAAATATTTGCCCCACTTAACTTACATTTGTGGCTTTGCACTAGGGGTGCACAATGGTTAGATTTTCGGGTTTCGGGTGCCTCGGGTTTGAATTTTGTGAGTTTCATGTGGATAAAAGTGGTACCAAATCCAGTCCGAATTTTTCGGGTATTGTTCAAATTCGAGTTTCGGGTTTCAATTTGGGTTGGGCCAATTGGGCTTTGGGCCGAAAATGAGTCTTGGTACAAATTTTGCAAAAATACTATTTGTTTACACTTCCAAAAATACAAAAAAAAAAAAAAAAAAAAACAAAAATTCATAAAATTTAATGTTATTTAGGTTTCGGGTCTAAACCCAAACCTGCGATACCGAACATTCAAAACCCGAACCCAACCCGAGCCATGTCAGGTTTGGACCGGATTTAACCCGAATCCGACGGGTTTTGTCAAAAATCGAGTTTTCGGATTGCGGGTCAGGCGAGTTTGACAGGTTAAATGTTCACCCCTATTTTCCACTACCTCCTACCAATATATTTTATATTCATGTATGCGTATAATCAAGGTTTTTAGAAAAACTATTGACAATGTCTTCATAATAAAAACATCATGCTACTAGTATCTTTCTAGGCCTTTGCCTAGGGCCCCACACAATGAGGTCCCAAAATTTGAAAAAATACTATTTTTTACATGTACAAAGACCCTAAATTTTTTAAAAATGTCACTTTATATATATATATTTTTATAAAATAACATATTTTGTATAGGGTCTCCCACAACTCAAGGTTGGTCCTGTATCTTTCTATACACACATATATAATCATGGTTTGTGAGAGAAAGATTGTCGACGAGGTCTTTGCATGGCTCAAACTCAGTAAGGTTGGTTGGTTGACTCAACATGGACATGGCCACTTGACATTCTCGTCGAACCAAACTCCAACATTCGTTTCATCTTATCTTTTGGAAAATAATCTTGATGAGAAGGCTATCAAATTACTTATCGCTTTGCACACTTCCATTGCAATCATCAAAATCAGCCTCCAATGAGCTTCGTATCACTATTTTTCATCGATGGCCATTAACGCCCACTTCATGCTCCACACGCTCAATTTCTCAGACCATCTCCTACATGGAGGTTTGGCTCGTGCTATAGTCGATTTCACAAGACAGCAAGGTGAACAAGATTTGAGTCTGGTGTAGCTTGCTGTGGTGATCCAAAGATTTTGGTTGGGCTAGGTAGCTTAGCATAAAATTTTACTATATATTTGTTTAAGTCTATCATATAATTGTAGTTAATCACATATTTCAAATTTATTTACAATTTATAGGCATGTATATAATACTCCTTGAGATTTAAGCTCACTATCTATTATCTATTTTTGTAACAAGTGACCCCAAATTGTACTTTTTTTATATGGTCACTCCTCATAAATTGTAATGTTTTTAATATACATATAGTTGTATATGTATACCCAAAAAAAAAATGGTACAAATATAATAGCAAGCAAAAGTGATATATTAATTACAAAAATGGGTACAGACTATAGAGTGTAAATTTCCATTAATAAGAAGGTTTTATACTTTTTTGGACCCTGTATTTTTTCTCATTACCTGTTTGGACCCTGTGTTTTGACAAATTACTTTTTTGACCATATGTTTTGTAAAATAGTTAAAATAGAACCATAAACTCAATTTTGATGAAGAAAAAATTGAATATAACAACACAGTTTTTAAGCAGAATGATTTAATTTTTGTTCTAAATTGTTAGTTCGGTAAATTATTTGTGATTTTAGTTGAGAAAACATAGACCAAAATCAGGTTTAGGGTTCTATTTTAACCATTTTACAAAACATAGGGTCCAAAAATTAATTTATCAAAACACAGGGTCTAAACAGGTATGAGAAAAAACACAGGGTTCAAAAAAGTATAAACTCTAATAAGAAAGATGTTTACATAAATATGGGAAAAAGTAACTGAGTTTCAATATTTATGTAAAAAAAGAAATGCCACAAAATATTGTAAGTTTTGCAAAAAAAAAAAAAAAAGTTTAAAACATGAGAATTCCATAAAAAAAAAAAAAATAGATTACCATATTTTTTACACAAAACTCGCTTATATTCTCTCATTCTCAAATCTGTCCCTCACAACATCCTTTTTCATTCTCATTTCTCCAACTCTCCTCCCCCACTTGGTTCATTCTTCTCAGCCCTCCGCGAGCAACGTAATCCCCCAACCCCCCTCCTGACGATGACGAAGCTCCAACCCCCTCTGGTTTCTTATTTTTATTATTCTTCTTCTGGTTTTAATGTTTTTTTTTTTGTCCTTCTTATTATTCTTCACATATGATTTTGCACTTTAAATCTGATTTTTTTTCTACCAGCCCTAAGTGTAACCGGTTACCATGACAATTTGTTTAGATTTTTTTAAACATGTTTAAGTAACTAGGTACCATGATGACTAATTTTTTTTTATTCATATATGTTTTTTTTCCAGACATTGTTGTAACCAGTTACGATAACGATTAATTTATATATTTTTTTATTTGTATTTGATTTTCTTTTCACACCTAACTAAGTAATGAGGTGCCAATGCGACTGATTTTGTTTATTTTCAAACCTAGCTGTAGCCATTTATAATTATGATCAATTTAGATTTTTTGTTTAATTTAGTTTATTTTTTTCCAGATCTGACAAGTAACTATTTACAATCCAGTTGGTATTTTTATAGTGGTACATTGTTAAAAAAATTAAAATTATTTTTATAGACCACTTACCACCACATCACTTAAAAAATAAAAATGATTTTGAGAGTGGTAATCGGTTACCACACATTACTTAAAAAAATTGACAGTGGCATACGACTACTACCACATAAAAAAATCAAAATTGTTTTGATAGTGGTATCTGGTTATTGTAGAAAAAATATCGAAGATGATAAAAAATGGAAGAAAAAAAAGAACAAGAAGAAATGACAATAAAAAGTATAGTGAAGAATGTCTCAGTTTTATTTAAAAAATAA
The DNA here is from genome assembly GCF_963169125.1 of Humulus lupulus. Classification (NCBI taxonomy): domain Eukaryota; kingdom Viridiplantae; phylum Streptophyta; class Magnoliopsida; order Rosales; family Cannabaceae; genus Humulus; species Humulus lupulus. The sequence continues at coordinate 244,029,432 of NC_084797.1, forward strand.
TAATGTAAAAGTAACATTTTATAAAACATGAATGATAAAAAATATAATAGATAAATTAAAATTATAAAAATATTCTTAAAACATATTCAAACTAGCTACTAAAAATATAAAAATAAAATATAATATACATTACAAATACATAAAAAAAACTCACATGAAAATGTAAATAAGAAAAATATGCTATAAAAAACTTAAGAAAAAGAAAGCTACCATTAAAAAAAAAAAGAAGAGGAAATTACACTTTATATGGAATTTTTAAAAGAGTGTGCAAATATATGGCTTTTTTAAAAAAAAAAAAAGTTAATTTACGGCTTTTTTTAAGAATTTTCACTTTTATGGGTTTATTTTCCCATATTTTTGTATAAAAGTTGGTTTATGGCATAGTTTTACTCTTAATCAAATTTGGAAGGGTATGTTTGTAATTTGATTATTATTTTTTTAGGTTATTTGTTTTTTATATTGTTTTTATAATACTAATTTTATATTAAATTTTTCTTTGGTTATTTTACAATTTTTTTTTTGTAATATAAATTGTTTTTAAAATTATTATTTATTTATTATAAACATTTTTTTTAAGATTGTACGTTTTTTTTTTCAAATCCTGGGTAGGGTAACCAGTTACTTGATTGATCTTAAAAAAAAATCACAGAGCTAAGGTAAATAACATATACCAGGAGGGGTAACCAGTTATCCTGAGATGAGTAATTTTTTGCCATAAGAGAGGTAACCAGTTACCTAAGAGGGGTGGCGAGTTACTCATATTAAATATGAAAAGAAACATCAAATTTGAAGGAAAAAATTGAAGAATACTTCATTAAAAAAGGAAGAAGAAGTAACTATGATTTCAGTAACATAAGTAACTAGTTACCATAAAGAAACCATAAATATACACACACGAGAACGTGAAAGTAACCAGTTACCCTCAGAAATATACACACAAAGAATGTGAAGGGAACTAGTTACCCATTCACGTTGTCATATTTTTATTAGTCTTCTTTCCAAATTTTGGTATTCCTATAAGTGTTACAGTAATTGATTTGATTTTTTTTACATATAGTGGAAAACACTATAAAAAAATTACAATAATAAAAGATAATAGATAAAAAAAATAGTAGAATAATTATATAATGTTAAAATATATGTGTGAAAAAATTGAAAAAAAAGAAATAGAATGAGAAAAGAATAAATACAAAAATGAAAAAAATATGAAAAAAAAAAACAAAAGAAATGATGAATGAAAAAAAAATAGATGAATAAATAAGAATGAAAAGAAGAAGAAGAAAAATAATGGAAAAATGAAAAGAAAAAAAATATGAATGAAAAAATTTGTAGAAAAAAATGAAAAAAAAGCTCATATGTGTGAAAAAAGAAAAAAAAATAGAAGGAGAATTTAATAAATACAAAAATGAAGAAAAAACAAAACAATACAAATAAAAGAAAAAAATAGATAAATAAATAAAAATGGAAAGAAGAAGAAGAAGAATAATGAAAAAATAGAAAGAAAAAAAAAGAAATAGAAAAAAATGGAAGAAAAAACAAGGAAAAAAAAGAAAAAATAATGGAAAAAAATAAAAATAAAATTACATTCAAAGAAAACATAACTATCATAAACAAAAAATATGACATTTCCATATATTTAGTTAGCTATTAATTATGTTTCATATATTTTAACTTTTTTTTTTAATAAATTTTCCACACAAATAAAAAAAAAAGTATAATTTCTATATTTTTGCACATTGATGTGGGCCGAAAGGTACACAGGGCCCATTAATAAGATGGGCCGTGATGTTCTGTATCCGAGCGAGCCTTAGTCAAAAGGTAACGGACGCCAAATCTTAACCCAGAATCAGAGGTTATCTATCTTTTTCAGTTCCGCCAGTTCGTGCGAGAGAAGACGCCATTGTCATCCGAGAAAGAAAAGCTTTGCCAAGAAAGCCATGAGTCAGGTTGGGACAGACAGCTGTTATCGTCAGCCATAGCCACAGAGCTTTCTCTCTTAAACATTATTGTGAGGTTTCTTCTGCTTATACGATCTCCCAGCGGTTCATATGTATTCAATTTATCAATAATGACTCCGCTTTCTTTTTCTTCATCTTCATCAATCTAAATACCAGAGAGTCTATTCCCAGGTACATATTTTAGACCTCAATTATTGTTTGAACGGATGTTTAGAACTATATTTGGGTTGAGTTGAGGCAATTCATTGTTTATTTGAATTTATGGACCTTTTTCTTGTGAATTTTGTTATGCAAGCTTAGGGTTAGGGATTGTATCATAGGGGTATTTCGGTTTTGGGTTTCGGGTAATTAGGAGGTAAAAGAGATGAAAGGCCGGTCGCACCGTCTCCAGAGTTCTGACCCTCCCGATGATTGGGTTGATGGTTCTTGGACTGTGGATTGCGTATGCGGTGTAAATTTTGATGACGGAGAGGAGATGGTTAATTGCGATGAGTGTGGCGTGTGGGTGCACACCCGGTGCTCTAGATATGTTAAGGGAGATGATATATTTGTTTGTGATAAATGTAAGATTAGGAATAGTAGAAACGAGAGCGAGGAAACTGAGGTTGCACAATTGTTGGTTGAGCTTCCTACTAAAACTGTTAGAATAGAGAGTCCGTATGCACCAAATGGACCTCCTCGCCGTCCTTTTAGGCTTTGGACTGATATTCCAATGGAGGAGAGAGTACATGTTCAGGGAATTCCGGGGGGTGATCCTGCTCTGTTTGGTGGGTTGCCTTCTGTTTTTACTCCAGAACTGTGGAAGTGCACTGGCTATGTGCCCAAGAAGTTCAATTTTCGATACAAGGAGTTCCCTTGTTGGGATGAAAAGGAAGATGATGCTAAATTGGATGAAGACAATGAGAATCCTGTGGATAAAGGGGCAGGTGTTCTGTTTTCTTTATCAAAGGAGACTGTATTTGCTACTCCCATGGCCGCTTTGGTTGGTTTGAGAGGGAGGGATGAGGAAGCTGCCCGTGACCGAAAGTTGTCTTTGACAGAGACAAAAAAGTGGGAGAGTGAGGGTCTGGATGTTAGGCGTGCTCAGAATGGCATGAAGGAGAGTGGCTTACTCCGGTCTGTGGTGTTAAATTCTGGTAAGCGGAAGAAAGATGATTCAGGAACGTCTAAAGATAGAAGTGGGAAGAAGAAAGCCAGAACTGCGGAGAAAGATGTTGATGCTACTAACAGGAGAGGCACACATTCTTCTAGAACAGGTAATATGTTTTTGGCAGGCTGAAATTTAACTTCATTTTATTATACATTTAACAATACACTTAATGACAAGGATATTAACCGTGTGTCACACATTGTACATAGTTCTAGCTCACGTGTGCCTGTTGATTCCAATTTTTCTGTTTTTCATTTTTTATCCCTAGTGTTTACACCAACCAGTGATGCAAAACAATTGGAATTTTATGAAGACAGAGCTCCAAAGTTTTCCAAGGGTGAAAGTCAAAGTACAAAGAGCAAGAATTTGAAGGAGACTGTGGGTAGAGAACCTACATCTGACCGTCGTCTTGTTCTTCATAGTAATCCTGGAAAGCATTCTACAGAAGTGTTATCATCTGACATGTCTAGACAAGATTTTTCAGTTCGTACTGGACTGAAGGAAGACAAGATTGGACATCAGCTTCCTGCCGTGCTAGAAAGATCTCCTAAACATGATGATGCAGTTGGGTCGTCGTCTGGACATGATAATACTGGAAAACTTCATATAAAGGCGGAGGTACTTTTCATAGCCTTGCACACACAACCATTTTGTTAGTCTTCTTTTTCTTTTTCATCTTCATTTCATTGGTGCTTGAAAGCACATTTAGCAAGTGTTACAAAATGGTTTATCTTTCTAGGATTATCACTAACAGAATGCTTGACTTCTCTAACTCTACTAGATGACACGACCTTTGCATTTTTATTCTTTGACCACCATTTAGTATAGCATATGAAACTATCTGGGATTTATCTCAATAAAGACTAGTTCAAATGAGTTGATAGGTGATAAGTAATATATTGGTGAAATGTCTAAGTTGGCTACTAGAAGGTTCAAAGAAGATGAATGATTAAACTTTTTAAAATTACACTGGTTGTCTTGAGTTGTTTTGTGTGTGTGTGTGCTTGTGTGTTTTATTTAAAAAAAAAAAGCAGTGCAAAGTAACTTATTTTGGGTTTTCAAGATTTACTAAGCCAAGTTTATAATAAGAATACAACCATAGGAAAAGTGTAATTTGTTGCTTATTGTATTCCATGTCACGGTTTTCCTAGATACAAATTGCTATTACTATTTCTAACTTAAAAGAACAAATATGTTCTTGAAGAATGAGCAATTTCCAAGACTTTTAGATAATATATTTTGTATGAAAGATTTCCCAAAACAGGGATGGAGAGAGTCTCACACAAATGCGATCACCTAGCACAAACCTGTCATCAAAATGGAAAATGAACGGCCTTAGCTATCATAAGATCTCCTAAATTATCAATAAAACTGGAAAAGAAAAACTTTTAAACTCTTTTACAAGCTTCAACCAAAGAGCCAACGTAAATTTTCAACTTTTTTCTCAGATCTCCTCCAAAGACTTAATGGCAAACAATTCTCTGATTTACCTACCCAAACAGCCCCTTCTGAAAAAAAATGGGAAAAAAAATCCAAAAAGGTGCTATTTAGTATTTGATATCAATTTTCTCTTTCCTTTGCAACAAAGCCCAGCTGGTCTTTAAGAAAATATGAATAAGATTAAGGAGTGGCAAAACATAAATTGCGGCTCCCTAAAAATTTCCACCATAAATATATTTATCTTTTTACAGCTTGGGAGTTTGCAACTTTATACTATTGCTGGCTCTGAGACTCATTCAGCTATATGTGTGGAGTATTGAACTCGTGGTTATGTCCTTTGTGTGTGTGTTTACATGTCTTATTCTAAGTTCGATGTTTCAACTTCTTGTTCAAATAATATGTGTTCTTAGTTTGATTAGTGCTACTTTATTTGGTGTTCTGTTGTCTTTGAGTTTATACTTAAGCTTGTTGAAAGTATGTCGTTTTTCAATGATAGGGAGATAGCACAACGGTCGGTAAGTTGGATGATGATAGTTCCGAAGGTTCTGGTAAAAACATTGGTCAACATCTTGTTGAAAATGTGTCTGGCATTACACCAGAAGTTGAGGACAAACAGGTTCAAGATTTTAGTGGTGATGTGTCATTGAAGTCTGAACAACCTGATTTGGAAGTGGAAAAAGAAAATGCTGATGACAAATCTGGGTCTCTGTTGAATATTCAGTTTTCTCCTTGTGGTGATGCAAAAGAACTTGCAACATCTTCGGGTCACCTGTCAGAATCTTCTAAAGTGAATGATGCAATAGTAAGCAGTTTGCATTCCAGTGACCATAAACCGGAAGACCTTGATCGCAGTTTTGAAGCAGTTATTGATTCTCATACAGACAAGGGTGATCAATTATCTGATGATCCTTCTCAACTTAAATCAGAATTGGAGGGCATAACAGGTTTGTTAGCCATGCAGAAAAGTGCTTCAGAACAGAAACATGGTTCTGGGCTTCCTGAAGAGCACTCCAATCCAGGAGGAGCTATGTTAAACTCTCAGGGACTGCCTAGTCAGCGTAAAATGGTAGCATGTTCTGGAAAATCTTCTTCCAGTTCAACCACTCTATTTATTTCTAAATCATCCTCTCCCGACAATGTTAAATCTGTTGATGATCTAATTACTAATCCTATTGCTAAACCACTAATGACACCTGACAGTAATGTCAATACAAGGAAAGATCGTGTCAGGGATGAAGATAGGGTTGACTTGCCAAGGAAAAATTTGAAAGAGCGTCCAAAATCATTACTAAATAATGTTCCAAAGCCTTTGCACTCAAGCAGGAGTTCACACGATTCTCTTTCTAAGAAAGCAACACCAGAATCAAAAGATAACGTGCATTGTGCTTCTTCCAAGACATCTTCAACTGCAACAACTTTTTCTGCTTCTAGTGAGCCTAGTGTATCACTCCATCATCAGAAAGCTATGCATACAAACAGTAGAAGTTCAGCTTCAGGGGTGCCCCAAAAAGTTGAAAAGTTTAACCAACCATCTTCACAGTCCTCAAAAATTAATCAAAATCATGTGCCATCTGTGTGCCCACCCGTTTCATCAAGTTCTCCAGCAACACTTAGTGATGAGGAGGTGAGAGCAGACTTCTGTTTTTTCTTTTGGAAAAAAAAAGTTGAGTATTCTAGTAATTTTGCTTGACCTATGTTTATAAACATATTTTTGCAGCTTGCTTTATTACTACATCAAGAACTCAACAGCTCTCCTAGAGTACCCCGTGTGCCACGTGTCCGCCATGCTGGTAGTGTACCTCAGTTGGCTTCTCCAACCACAACAAGCATGCTAAATAAGCGGACATTAAGTTCTGGAGCAAAAGATCACAGTTCGGTAAGATTCTTGCTCACCTGATATTCATGACTTGGTTTTTTAAGTGGTCATTTTTTCCCAGCCTTCAGCAGGTGTGTTTACATGGTTCTGATATCATGGTTTTTTGTAACTCGATATTATAACTAATTTAAAACTTTTTATAGGTTCCCAGAAGGAAATACAGGGACGCTTCCAGAGATGGCTTCCGTAGTTCCCGTGAGGTTGCCGATGAAGGTAAAAAGATGGACAAGGTTTCATCCTCTCATGATTCCAAAAGGCAAGATCCTGATTATACGGAAGAAGCTTCTACCAAGAAGGAAGACAATGGATCCCCAACTGCAATGGAGACTTTCAAGAGGAATATCCCTTCTAATTCTGTTGCCACTACAAATGGTGGACCATCTGCATCCGCTGAGGCTAATGAGCGCAATTTGCCTTCTATAAGAAGTTCACCTAGGAATACCTCTGATGATGATACTGGCACAGTTGGTGATGGTCCTGTTCATCGTACTTTACCAGGTAGCCTTTATTCTTTTGTATCAGATTGCTTAATTCTTTTAGTGTCTTGTCTATCTATCTCTGTGATTGTTGTTTTCTGATCCAATTCTCATTGCAGGATTGATTAATGAGATTATGAGCAAAGGCAAGCGGATGACGTATGAGGAGCTCTGTAATGCTGTGTTGCCGGTATGGTTGCTTTTATTATTCTGTGCCATTTTCATCTTTTCATTTTTAGTGAATGGAATGAATTTCTTCAGTGTGTTTCTTATTATTTTATGTTGTGGTTTACTTCTGCAGCATTGGCATAGCTTGAGGAAGCATAATGGAGAGCGTTATGCTTACGCAAGTCATTCGCAGGCTGTTCTTGATTGCTTGAGGAATCGACATGAATGGGCCAGATTGGTTGACCGTGGTCCCAAGGTATGAGCACAAGAACATTCTTAAGAATTTGTTTTCTAACATTGAATGACCAAAACTGCTCTTGCACTCAAATTTATTTGATGATGAAAAGTAGCTAAGATATTCATATAACAAATTAGGTATTTTATTTTCGGTGTTACAATCATCATCCAACATGAAATACTAGGATATTTTAGCTAGCAGAAAGTTTAAACTGTCAAATTTTTTTATAAAGTCATGTTCTTATTCTTGCGGAAAGGTCTTTTTTTTGAGGGGGGTGGGGGGTTGCAAATGGAAAACAGGAAATGTATTTTTGGAAGTATGCCGGTGGAAAGGCAGAACATAAGACTAAGAACAAGGGGCAGTCAACCCTGGGATTAGGCTTGAGGGTAAATTATTGTTGTTGGACAAATAGTCGCTAGACAAAACACTTATAAGTTCTTTTTTGTAGATTAAAGTTTTTGAGGGCCTTGAGGTTGAGCTTGTGGTCACTGTTATACAAAGTTAATAACTGTATCTAAAGAGAGAAATAATTTCATTTCTGTATTTATTAGTACTTGATAGTGGTGTTTGCATGTTGCTGCCGTGACCTTGTCTCATTCTATATTTCAATCTCATGTGATCCAGACAAATTCAAGTAGAAAACGACGCAAGCTTGATGAGGATTCTGAGGACAACGAGTATGGAAAAGGAAAAACCACGAATCAGGCAGAAAGCAAAAGCCTTGAATCACAGAAAGAAGAGGTCCCTAAGGGCAAGAGAAATGTGCGAAAACGAAGGAGACTAGCTCTTCAAGGAAGGGGAGTAAAAGATATTAGGAAGAGACGAAAAGCTGATGTGATCACAGACGAGGACTTTGGAACATCTTCAGATTCCAGTGAAGAGAGCTTGTCCAGCGAAGATGAGATGCAGGGAGGCCAAGCACATCCAGAAGGAAGTGATGCCTCAGCTAGTTCAGACGAGACAGGGACAACATAATTGGAGGCCGTTCGGGTTAATTCCAATGCGAAGATCCAGAGAGGCAGAAACAAAAGCTTCTCGGGAACACCATTGTTATTTTGATTGGAAGGCCGAGTCTGTGGGGACTCCCAGTGGACCTCACTCGCCTCTGAGGTTCATGTTCATTTGATGAGTGGTCTTACACGGCTGGACCTGAAAATTGCTGTTGTAGAACACTTGATGTACATATATGAATTCTATTTCTTCTTGTTAGTGATAATGTATGTGTTCTTGTTAGGAGGGGAGCCTTTGTCTTTGTTGAGAAAGGGCATAAAATAGGTAAAGCCATTAAAGTAGTAGATGTAAATTTTGACAGGTAGCAAATAATTTCACATATTTCTTTCTCTGGCAATTCATTTCTTGCCATGTTTCCTACTACACTACACTTTTTTTTTTGGTAAATATATGGAAATTATAAATTTTAAAAAAAATTTACCCCAAAAAAAAAAAAAAAAGGGTAAAAAAGAAAAAAGAATAAACCACATTGCACCAGCCGGGAATCGAACCCGGGTCTGTACCGTGGCAGGGTACTATTCTACCACTAGACCACTGGTGCTTGTGTGAGTTATTCCCAAATTATATACTAAACACATATTGACACATATTGTTTTCATTTTTGGGACATTGGTGATCTTGATTCTGTCCTGTACTCTTTTATCTTTTTTGTAATGGTAGGTAATCATTTGATACTTTGTATTTTTGTAAAGTATCATTTAGTACTTTCTGTTTTCAATAATGTTCATATGATACTCTGTATTTTAAAATCGTATATATTTGGTACCCTAAACTCAAATTTAATTAATAAAATTTTACTAATTTAACAAAACTGATGTTAATTATGTAAGTTTCAAATTTAAATTTAATTACATATACTGATGACAGTTTGATTATATTGATAAAATTTTATCTATCAAATCTGAATTTAGAGGATTTGTATAATTTTAAAATATAAAGTATTATATAACCATTATTGAAAATAGAAAATACTAAAAATGATACTTTAAAAAAAATAGGAAAACAAATGAGTAAATTCCCTTTTTGTAATTAGGGTGTTAATAAGTGCCTAAAGTGTGTCTAACTTTTGTCTGTGAAACCCAAAAAATTCTTTGAAAAGTCAATGCATATTATTGAATTTGAAAGATGATGAACATTTGATAAAAGAAGGAGCAAACAAGCAATATGGAAACAGTTTGAGTGACCCAATGGAATTCTGTTCGATAACGATCGATGCTTTTGACCATTTCAGTACTCAACTACGATATATATCATCTTATCCAAAATATTGGTATCAATTTTCCTGTACTATTGATTGAGACTGAAATTGTTCGTTTAGAAAGAAAATACAAAAAAATGTTGATGTATTATTATTATTATTAAAATTATCTCAAAGGATTTGATTTACTACGAATTTAAAAAAATTATTAGTTCTGTGTTTGGTTGGATAGATCATGGATTTAACAGATTTTATTTTCAAAAAAGAAAAAAAAAATTCACAAGCAATATAACTGAGACCTTATATCATATATCAATATCATCATCATCATCATCATCACTACCATGGCTTCTGCAATTCTTTTTGCTCCTCTAACCCCTACTCGTTCTCTCGTCCGTACAACCAAGTCCGTAGCACTATCTCGTTCTCTCCGGTCTCCTCGCTTCTTCCCGCCATTCTCACATCCTCGCTTTCCCACCTTTTCGTGCTCTACTAAGAAGACCACTGCATTCGCCTACGTATCAGCCTCCGACGCGATTATCAACGAATCCAACCCAAAAGTCGATGACTCCGAATCAGACTCCGGCTCTAAGTCGCAGCAGCAGCAGCCATCGCCCAGCGTTGTAACCTGGGGACTTCTCTTGAAGCTTCTAATGAAGCACAAGCTCAGGTTGGCTCTCTCGGTTCTCACTCTGGTTGGCTGCAGTACTTGTACTCTCTCAATGCCCTTGTTTTCAGGTGAATTGGTGAATTGATTTATTTCTTTACAGTATTCGTTGTTTCGTTTCTTCCTGTTTGGTTTCTCTGTCAATAATCGCCAGCCGAAGACGAATTTTTCTGTAGGGCGTTTCTTCGAAGTGTTGATAGGCGCAAGCCCTGAGCCGTTATGGAGGTTGCTAAGCAAAGTTGGGGTTCTGTATGCGTTGGAACCCATTTTAACTGTTATATTTATTGTAAATATGAACTTCATTTGGGAGAAGGTTATGTCTACACTAAGAGCACAGATTTTTGGGAGGGTATTGATTCAGAAGGTGATGCCAATTTAATTCATTTTCTCTATCCTAATTTCATTAACAATTCGGCAATTTTCTCTGCAATATGTGTGAGTGGTGCAGTGGTAGTGTTCAAATTAGGATCAAGACGTGTATTGGCTGAGATAACTAAAATGGTACATAGATTTAACATGAATAAGCTGTTCATATCTAGAATTTGATTTGTGAATTTTCCTAATGATAAACATTACTCTTTGATTAAAAGTTGGCATGAAAGTTACTTTGCACTTGATATTTTAGTTAATTGATTCTCCTTTAATGTGCAGATCGAGTTTTTTGACCGCTATAAGGTATGCCCATCAACCTAATTTGATTTTCATCCTCTTTTTGTTAGAGGGTCTTGATTGATTTTTTTTTTTCTCTTTCTAAATATTCATCTCATGAAATTGTGACTGTTGACTGATTTGGATTTTACATTCATAGGTTGGTGAACTCACAGGTCTGTTAACATCTGATCTGGGCTCTCTTAAAAATGTTGTGAGTGAAAATGTTTCAAGGGACCGTGGACTCCGGGCATTTACTGAGGCAAGAAACTCTACACCAAAGACAAGTGAGCTTTACTTTGCCTACAATTGAGCATCCACATACAGTTCATTTTGATGGGTTTGGCTCAGTTTTTATTAATGTGGGAGCAAACACTAACTGTATTTTGTTTCTGAAATGCTTTTTTTTTTTGGCGAATCTAATGACATAGTAGGCTGGTTATGATTTTACATTATTAAAAACCACAGCATATCATTTTCAGGACATTATTCATGTTGCATCTGCTGCAGTTTTCTCTTTGATCTATGATCATGGTGTGATTGTTCTTCTTTTTCTTCTCTTGTAGGTTATTGGAACAATTTGCATACTGTTTGCTTTGGCTCCTCAACTAGCACCAATTCTAGCTGTACTGATGCTCGTTGTGTCAATTTTAGTTGGTATATTATCTTCACTTTTAAATTGTTAGTCAGTATAATTAGTGTAATAATTGTTTTATAGCTCGCATTATTGTTGTTGCCGAAGTGTAATCTAACCTCTTTTGGAAGTAGGTATGACTTAACTTTGGTTATCCATGTATTTTGGGCATTTGGCATATATGTTCTATCATTATTGGGATCAAGGCCAAACGTGTGGTGTTCTACTGATGCTTTTCATAATAATATCTGAAATTGCCATTTTGATATTTTTATGTCCTTGAATCTTTGGGAGCTGATGTTTAGCACAACATTGCCTGCATCATTTCTTTCATGTTGCTGATTATGGTTAACTTTGTCAAGCTGTGTACAAGCGATCAACTGTGCCTGTTTTCAAAGCGCATGGGTTGGCCCAAGCATCCATTTCTGATTGTGTGACAGAAACATTTTCTGCAATTCGTACTGTAAGTATGTATGATGTTTTTTTTAAATAGCTGTTTAGTACCATTATGTGGTGGAAAATTTAGGTCAATCATTCTGTTTTGGAATGAAATGAGAGTCAATCTTGAATATAAGAGTATCCTACTTTGTTGTAGGTAAGATCCTTCGGTGGTGAAAAGCACCAAATGCGGATGTTTGGTAACCAGGTAAGATAAAACTAGCTTATTAATTTTGCAGATGCAAAAGCTCGCTCGTGCCTTCACCATTTTGTCATAAATTTTTCAGGTCCTGGCTTTTCAAAGGAGTGGAATAAAGCTTGGGACTTTCAAATCTGTCAATGAAGCTTTAACCAGAGTTGCTGTTTCTATATCTCTATTTGCACTCTACTGCCTTGGAGGAAGCAAAGTGAAGGCGGTAGGCAGTTGTAGCTTGAGATAAATCTTCCAAATTGTTTTTACATTCAGTCATCCCTCCTTATCATCCATCTTTATGATTTATACTAATAAATTATTTTATCCCCTTTTTTTGGACTGTTAATTTGACTGGCGTAATTTTTATTCAGATTTCGAACTTTAGTTAAAAAAAGTAAAATGTTTACTTCTATTTTTAAATAAAAAAATTAATTGGAGTAGTCTATATATGAAATAACCACCAGTTTGCTTTTGTAATGTTAGATCTTTATGACATTTAGTTTCCAGTTCATGTGGGGCTTGATGACTAGATTCATGCAGTTTCTCTGCCTCCAATATATGTTTTGATCTTTGATATTTTGTTACATTTTGTTCTTTCAGGGTGAACTATCGGTTGGAGTTGTGGCCTCTTTTATTGGATATACATTCACACTAACATTTGCTGTAAGTCAATATCTGTTTATTAAAATAGCTTTGTGTGATTCTTTTCTCTGTCCTCTAAAGTAAATTTTCTTTCAGGTTCAAGGACTGGTCAACACATTTGGAGATCTCCGTGGAAGTTTTGCAGCTGTAGAAAGAATCAATTCTATTTTATCTGGGGTAGAAATTGACGAAGCTTTAGCTTATGGTTTAGAAAGGGAAATACGAGAAACAAAGTTGATTGATGAAAACTATAAATTGTTCGTTGATGATAGTTCTAGTGAGAAAAATCAGTCTGTAAATATGCATTACATGTCAAATCTTAAATCAGCTACCAATATTGGCAGCTTAGCACTGTCTGGTGATGTTTGTCTTGAAGGTATTTGTGATGGCTGTTTTAGTTTCGTTGAAGTTTGTTAAAATTGACTGCCTTACTCACATTCCATTTTTGAGAACCTATTCGCCCAGACCGTTACTACAATAACATTTCTTTTAATATGTTTCAGATGTGTATTTTTCTTATCCTTTAAGACCTGACGTGGAAATTCTAAATGGTCTCAACTTAACGCTGAAGTGTGGAACTGTAACTGCTTTAGTTGGCTCAAGTGGCGCGGGCAAAAGTACAATAGTGCAGTTATTGGCTCGATTCTATGAGGTTTTTTCTCTCTACTTTCTGTTTCAAAATGAAGGTTCAATGTGGTTGTCATTGTCTAAAGAATTGTATGCATAGTGTTTTGCAGCCAACCCAAGGTCGTATTACAGTTGCAGGGGAGGATGTTCGAACATTTGACAAGAGGGAATGGGCTCGTGTTGTCTCTATAGTGAATCAAGTACGGACGTACCTACTTGAAGCTCCATACATTGAACATGCATAACACTTCTTAAATATTCCCCCTCCCACCACTTCCCAACCAATATTTTTAAAATAAATATACTTTCAGCTCTAGTTGCTGTTGCTCATGCTCCATGTTATTAGAGTAATTATCTCTAAACATTTTGTCGATGATTTGTTGCCTTTTTTCGATACTAAACAATACAGGATCCTATCCTTTTTTCGGTGTCTGTTGGGGAAAATATTGCATACGGGCTTCCAAATGAAAATGTTTCCAAGGATGATGTGATAAAGGCAGCTAAAGCCGCCAATGCTCATGACTTCATAATTTCCCTCCCACAGGTTCAAAAACTTTGGTATTTTCATCTTTCACTGTGCATCTTCCTGTACTTAATTTTTTTTTATGTTACAGGGTTATGACACACTAGTAGGTGAGCGTGGAGGCCTACTTAGCGGGGGCCAGAGACAGGTATGGCAATGAACTTAAAGACAGTGAGTGACATAACAAGAAGAGTTCTTGACACTTTTTATTTTTTTTAATGATCTGCAGAGAATTGCCATTGCGAGAGCTCTGCTTAAAAACGCGCCAATCTTGATACTTGATGAGGCAAGTGTTTTGCTATCATATTAAACAACTACATCTTAACTGTGTCCAAACTCGCATAATCTAAATAGATGAAAAGAAATAATCACAAGGTCCAGTATTCCTCCTGTGTCCCAGTCTTTACTGGGTAAGTTCATATTTCAAAGTAACTGATTTAATATGTTCTTGGGCACAGGCAACAAGTGCATTAGATGCAGTTAGCGAGCGCCTGGTTCAGGAGGCTCTAAACCACTTGATGAAGGGTAGGACAACATTGGTAATCGCTCATCGGTTAAGCACTGTCCAGAACGCTCATCTGATCGCCCTTTGCTCCGAGGGCCGTATTGTAGAACTTGGGACACACTTTGAGTTATTGGCCAAGAAAGGTCAATATGCCGAATTAGTCGGAACCCAAAGGCTAGCATTTGAATAGTAATATTCAGTATTTGCTAGTATATTGCCCAATCACTCAAAGCAAGTACTAAAGTCCAACTAAATGTGTGAGTGTTTAACTATCAAATGTCATAAAAGTTTTCTATTATTTACCATAAATATTATAAATTTGGTGAAGTTATGACTGATTCATTTTTCATTGAATTAATCAGGTACAATTATACAAAGTTTCACAGCTCATTGTCAATGGTGGCTTTGGGTTGTTGGGGCAAATAATTGAGCTTACTTTAAATAAATAGTTGTAGTAATTGCATTCACATCGTTAAAGGCTTGGTTTTAAGCCATAATATTTCGGCCACGTCTTTATGTATAGCAATTTTAATAGTTATTATTGTAAGAAATTACTAAGTTCAAGTTTTCTCAGTATTGATTATTATTATTATTATTTTTTTTTTTGGGAGGGATAATAACATAGGTAGGGATGTATATTTTTCCTATGGGAATGGAGCCTCGCGGGGACCTTAGGGGTGGGTAATCCTCATCTAAATGGGGAACGGGGCGAGGACGGGGATTGAACTCTCCGCCCAGATGGGATTCCGTTTAAATTTTTATATATTTTTGTAATATTTTTTATGTATTTTAAATCTTTATTTATGTGTTTTCGTAGTATAGTAGTAAATTTTTTAATATTTTAAATTTTATTTAGGATAGTGTTTAATATTTTAAATAATAAATATTGTGTAATATTTTAATTTACATATAATTTACAATTTTTATTTTAACATTTTAATTAAAAAATTATTTTTTAAATAAATGAATTCCCCGCCCCAATAGGGATTTACCACCCTGTCCATGACGAGGAATAAGCGGGGACGGAGATTAGAAATATAAATGGGGATGGGAATGGGGGGATCACTTCCTGTCAAATCTTCGTCCCGTGTGCACTAATCATAGATTTGCAAAATGAGTATGTACCTTTTTCATAGTGTTTTTTCTCATGGACCTCTAAATCCAGTTTTTATCACAGCTTCTAAACTTAATTTTGATTCTTTTTTTTTCTTTTCTAAAATCATTAATAATTCACAAAATTAACAAAAGAAAAGAAAAACACATCACTAAATAACTATTCTATCTAATAACTAATTGTGTCGTTATATCATTTTTTTTTATATCAAAATCGGAATTAGGGTTTAGGGTCTACTTTAACAAATAGGGACAAAAGAAGATTAAAAAAATATATAAACCCTAATTTTTATTTATTTTCTTTTGAGGTATTATTTTTCATCTACCAGAAATTTATTTATATAGAACGAGATAAATTTTGAATATACCATCATAACAGAATATTTATTATAACAAAATCAATTTAAATTCAGAAAAGAAAGCCAAATATTTGAAATAAATATCTAATTAGATAGTTAATCAATCAATTTTGAATAACTTATTCTATTAACCCCAAATATGCAACAGATAAAAATACACTCTAAAATATTAATTTTCCTGTATTTTTTTTATCAAAAATAAAAAAAAATCTTGACTGTGGAAGTTGTGGAGTGAGTGTTAATATTTTAAAAAAAAAAAAGTAACATCGAATGATAAACGACAATAGTAATAATGGTTCTTATCTGGCAAGACTTCTTCTGGGTCAATTCTTTTATTAAATAAATTTTTTAAAAAATAAAATAAAAAATCAAGCCAATACCTTACTACACGCTTGGTTTTTTACTAGAAGGAAAGGAAATTTTTATTGCTATCAAATTATAATATTTTTCTTACTCATTATACATAATTTTTTATTCTTTAAACAAAAAGTAAACCAACTAAAATAATTTTAATTTCAGTATTCACTCAAAATATATATAGGAAATTTCTATGCTACCCTGCAGGTGGGGTTTGTGTTCTCAATACGTGAACAGTTTTCGACACAATTTTTTTATGACCGTGTATATTGTAGTTATATAAAGTATCTTGTAAATTTTCAGAAAATTTTGAATAATTTGTAATGCAAAAAATTAGTTTAAAAACAGGTTGTTACATACGTGACTAATTTTTTTATGCGCGTGGAAAATAACATGTTTAAACATAATTTTCAGTACTGTAAATTATTCAGAATTTTCTTAAAATTTATAAGATGTTCTAAATAACTACAATATACACAGTCATAAAAAAAATCGCACCGAAAATTATTCACCGATCAGAAATATAAAAGACCTCTTTTTGAAACCTATATATCCATTTTCTTTCCCATTTTAACCAAACTTACTCTAAATTTCTTTATTTATTTATTTATTTTTAATATATATAATTTATTATAGAGAGTAGGAATATGAGGACGTATAATGTCAGCCACACCCAATTTGATTTTTTTTAAAAGGATATTATTATTATTTTAATTAAATAAAAATAAAAATGTTGTGCATTTTTAGTTAAAAGACAAGAGACCCAATTGAACACCAACACATTTATTATTTATTATTATTGTTTGAAAAAACAAAAAAAAAGTTTGGCTTGTAGAGAAAGAGAGAGAGAGAGAAGCGTTTCATAATCACAATAATAAGTTCTCTTCTTTCCATGGAAACCGGGCGTGATATAAATTTGGGTGCGTGACTAGCTCTCCACAGTTCCGAACACCAGAAGAACCAACTCCTTCGATAACGACTGTTGCACATTTCTCTCTCCCAGATCATTGCCCGCTGTTTCGACCTAGGGTTTTTCCTTCTCGATCTCTTCGGTCCAGGTTTGTCCAATTCGTCTTTCTTTGATTCAAGCTCTATTCAATGTCTGTCTGTCGTGATTTGCCAATTTGTTTGGCTGAAATTGTACGATTCTTTAATATTTTATGTGAGATCTCTGTTTGTTTTTATCTGATTGCTTGATTTGATTTTTGTACTTTAGAATTTGTGAATCTCAATCATGACGATTCCTGATTCGGGATTCATGATTACTAATGGAGCGAGTTGCTTGCCGCTTCCTCCGGACGAAGAGAGTCGGATTATTGCTGAGCTTGCCAACCAATCTGAAAAGAATTTGAAGGAAGGCAATTTGTACTACGTTATTTCAAATAGGTAGATTTCTTTTTTCAACTTTGCGTTCTTAATGCTTGGTTTCGAATTCTGGATGTACTTATGTTTTTTTTCTTTAATTAATTGTTCATATGGAAACAAAGTATGCTTATATTGCCCCATTAGATGCTAACCTTATATAATTGTGTGTTTTTTTTTAATTTAGTTCAAAACATCTGATGAGTGCACTAGGTTTTGCAAGCCCAGTCTTCTAGTTACTCGTTGTTATATTTCTTTCGTTTAGGGCAATAGTTTCAAGATGGACATGTATTATTTGTGGGCTATTGGATGTTTAGCTAGGTTTTCGAATATTTTGTGGCTCTCAGAGCCTAGTTTAACTGAAAAGCCTGGTATCTTTCTTTGCTTGGTGCAAGTAAAGAATTTCATAAAATTTTGCTTTATGTGAAGTGAAGGCAATATATGTTCTGTTCTTATTTATTGGGTTATCCCTGGTTTTCGTACATGTGGGTGTATCATCTGGAATAAATCTATGAAATTCTAGTTGTTGACTATATTAAAAATTGAGTTTTTTTTTTCTTTGTTTGGGCCAAATTAACAAGGTAAAAAAGTGAAATTAGCAAAATGAACACGTTGGTTTTACATTGAGCAACCATAATAGCTGGTCAGTGTAATAGAATATGCTTGCTTAGCCACCATAAAAGTTATTTTGCAAATAATTTTTTAAGTCATTTGTAAGAATGACTCTTAAATTTTTTTATCAGTAAACCAAGTTTAAAAAATATTATTTGCATAATAATTTCATAGTTTTTCAGTGTCCATAAATTTATACTAAACAATCATCATGGTCATTTGAGCAACCATAATTTACGCTGAGCGATCATCATGGTTGCTTAGTACAAAATGAGTGAGATTATTTTGCTAAGTTCTAACTTTAATTTGGTTATTTTAGCAAATATCTTGCTCCTTGCATGCCAATTATTCTGCTTTTGAACCTCTGGTAAAGCGATAGACAATTCTTGTTTATGTTCTGTTAGTAAAAAACAACCAATGGAAGAACTCTGATTAGGAAAATTAATCCGGTATCTTCTCCATAGATTTATCACTTTATTTAAAATAAAGGTGAATGCTTCTTATATAAAATTAAAAAGTATAGAATGCTTAGATGATTGGAAAGTACAGTTACTAGTGCATGTATTGGGCTGGCGTCACTCGTTTTTTTTAGTAGATCTCATTTGGCCATTAATATTGTTTTCTTTGTTTTTTGCTTAGATGGTTTTCTAGCTGGCAGAGATATACGAAGCAAGGCATGGCTGAATCTTTGGTTGATGAGCAGTCTTCTGGATCTCAAAATATGGATGTTATTACTTTAAAGAGTGCAAATAGACCTGGGCAGATTGATAATTCTGATATAGTTCTAAATAGCAAAGATAGTGATGGTGATGAACTAGAGCTTCACAGAATGTTGGAGGAAGGACGTGACTATGTTCTAGTTTCCCAACAAGTTTGGGAAAGACTATTGTCTTGGTATATTTTTATATTTCTCTTCCTTTTTATTTGGCCCCTATTTTCTTTATGGTGTGTCTTTTTGTTGTCATATATTATCTTTGTTGTTACATATATATTTAGCTAATCTGTTACCTTATGTTGGTCTAAGGTAGTTTAATCAGGGAGCCCCTTTTTTTGTGATCTTTTTGGGGTTTAGTGTTGGTAGAATGAGTTTGATTTTTAGAGTTGCATCAAGTAGTAATGGGTAATGACTGGTGTGCACCACTTATTTTTATTTTTTGTGCTTTAAATCATCAGGTACAAAGGAGGACCAGCATTACCAAGAAAATTGATTTCTCAGGGTACTTTTCACAAGAATTTTCTTGTAGAGGTTTACCCACTTTGCCTTAAGTTGATTGATTCTAGGGACAAAAACCAATCAGTATCAGTATTAAGATTAAGCAAAAAGGTAATTTTTTTTAGTTATTTTCACTCAACTATAATCATTAATCACTAGTGCTTCCAGTGATTTTTTTTCCTAATATCCGATCTTTTGCAAGCGCACACATTGCACTTCCTGGTTTCTACCCTTCTATTGTTTTTGCATTTTTCCCTGTTTGTTTGATGTCAATGCTATGGCTACAATTTACACTATGTTTGGTGGCGAAGAAAAGAGAGGAAAGAAAGTATATGTGAGAAAAGTGGAAAGAAAATAGTAATACAAGTTGTTTGGAAAGAAATAAAAGTGAAGTGAAGTGAAGAGATAAGTAGGGGAAAAAAATATTGAGAGGCGCACACCAATTTTTCTTCTTCTCCAAATTGGAGAAAGAGAAATAGTAAAAGTATTACAAAAATAAATATGAGTGAAACTACTAAATTATTTTTGTACAAAATTGCATATTAAAAATTTAAGGATATTATAGTATTTTTAGAATAAGTAAAATTTCTTTCATTCTTACATACCAAACAACTAAGAAGTAAATATAATTTTCTTTCTATACCTCCCTCCAACTTTTTATATCTCTCCTATAGTTTCCTTTTCCTATTTTCTTTCTTCTCTACCAAACATAGCACTAATGCTTTTGCTCCTTTTTTATGCTGATTAAGTAGGCCATTAATGCATGGTTAATTTTGTATATTAACTTATGTGTATGTAGGGTGATGTGGGTATTGATTCTTAATGTAAGCTTGATATGAGTGGTGATCTGATTGGAAATTCTTATTCGGCATGGCTGAACTAAACATATATTTTCAAGTGTTTAGTAGTTCTTCATATGTATATATTTATGGATAATCTTTGGGTTTCAAAGTTTATGTCAACAAAATTAAATTTCAGTTGTAGTATTACTATTAAGCTCTGCTGAAATATAATTTCCAAAAAAACTAATTGAGAACTATATCTGTCGACGAGTAGAATTACAGGTTGCATCAAGTAGATTTTCTTTTGTAGAACTTCTATTTGGTTTAAAGGTCTCTGAGATTTCCTGCAACGAGAATGTTTTAACATGTTTTATTTTTTCAGGCCTCTACAAGGGAGCTTTATGAGAGGGTGTGTAGCCTTCGTGGAGTAGAAAAAGAAAAGGTTCTTTTTATTTTGTTGTTATTGTTGTATGGTTTTGTTTATTTAGTTTAAAAGTAATTTTTTTAACTGTAGTCTTTCTTTAAATGTCAGGTACTTATTTGGGACTATTTCAATAAACGGCAGCATTCAAGGCTGAGTAACTCAAACCAAACTTTGGAGGAGGCAAACTTGCAGATGGATCAAGAAGTGAGTAATTGATAACGCTGAAGATTATTTAAATCATTGATTCGACTCATAACATTTCTTTGATTTATTTTTCCCTGCACTTGGTTCCCTCTTTCTGTCATGGAGACTTTTCCTTCTTATTCGTGCACTTTTCTTTGTTCAAACTAATTAAGAAGTTATCACTAAGGTTACCCTAAACTGAAATTTGGTTGTCATTGTTGAGTATTAATGTAACAAGTGCTATGAAAATCTGGCTTTTGTTGTATTATACACGTTAATTTAGTTAGCCATTCACAATCCTCAAGTATGGTGACAGTATCACCAGCTACCCAGCAAAAAGAATTGTCTCTGACTGTATGGTGGGTATGTAGTTTTTAATACGACTAAAGACATCCTCTTGATGAATTCTTTATATACAGATTCTTCTTGAGTTGCAAGATGTAAATAATGCTTCTCCATTCGGCAAGGATTCAACAGGAAATGAGTTGGCTTTGGTATCTATAGAACCATCCAGGTCTTCAGTTACAATTGCTGGGGGGCCTACAATGTCAAATGGCCATTCAACTGGATATAGCTCTAATTTATATCAGGGAAATGCTGTAAGTTCGTCATTCTCAGATATTGATGATGGATATGATGTTTACAAGTCAACAAAAGGAGAAAGGGGAGGTTTGGCAGGATTGCAGAATCTGGGAAATACTTGCTTTATGAACAGTGCCCTGCAATGTTTAGTTCACACGCCTCCTCTTGTTGAGTATTTCTTGCAAGATTACAAAGATGAGATCAATACTGAAAATCCTTTGGGAATGCATGTAGGTTTTAGTTCTTTTTTTATCTTCTTTCTATTTTTTTTTATGGGGATAACTTGAATTTTAAGTAGGTCTGGTGCTTATACAGTTTCTAAAGTATATTTTAGCTGTGCAGGGTGAGCTTGCAATCGCCTTTGGTGAGCTGTTGAGGAAATTATGGTCCTCAGGGCGAACTACAATTGCACCACGTGTTTTCAAGGGAAAATTAGCTCGATTTGCTCCCCAGTTCAGTGGCTATAACCAGCATGATTCTCAAGTTAGTATTGTATATTGAATAATAATTGCAAAGCTTTCAATACTGAATACTTCAATGTTTAATGTATTTTTATGTCTTGATGTTTATTTTTGGGAGAAATTTTAGCGCATGAAGTTGGAGAAACCAATCAGTTATTTATGTTTATAGTACTCTGGTTTTGAACTTGTGCTTGCAGATGATACTGGGACTAAGTCTAAGTTTTGCTTTTATTTTTTCTCAGCCTTTTTAAATTGGGCAAATGCTTTTCTTACTAATATTTAGTCACTTCATCGAGCTGATGATTTTAAAATCAAAACCTCTTTGTGTGGCTTCAGCAAACAAATTTGTATTGTGCTTATCTGTACTTTATGACGTTAGGGTCTGTTAGATATGTTTTGTATGATTAGTTTGTCCATATTGCAAATGAGATAAACCATTCAGGGTAGTTTATTTGTGACACACATACATGTATATATAATATGGGGTCGTCACAGCAGGTTTTTTTTCACCATCAATCGAGAAATCAATTTTGACTTCTTGATTTCAATCTAAAGTCCACCATATATCACCTTTATCCATATATCATCAATCCCCAAAAAATTTAAATACTACTTTTCATACAAATTATTTGTTCCTATCAATAGGCTAAAGAAGCATACCGATTGAACTGACTCCTATATATATAAATATATTTTTATAGTTTACTCTTTTTCACGATCACTGTATTGCTTCATGTCATAAAATTTTCTCTTTGCAGGAACTTCTTGCATTCTTGTTGGATGGGCTGCATGAGGATTTAAATCGTGTTAAACGAAAACCTTACATAGAAGCAAAGGATTCAGATGGTCGCCCAGATGAGGAAGTTGCTGTTGAGTGTTGGAAAAATCACAGGGCCCGGAATGACTCATTGATAGTGGATGTTTGCCAGGTGAGTGGGAATTAAAGTCTTCTTTCTTGAAAGCTATATTTCTTCTTTCCTTGAACCATAAGCATTTATTTTTTCCTGTACTGGTACAAAAGTATTTTCTTCTCTTACAATGTTTATATGTTGATGGTCAGGGTCAATATAAGTCGACACTGGTTTGCCCAGCATGTGGAAAGATTTCAATCACTTTTGATCCCTTCATGTATTTGTCGTTGCCTCTACCTTCAACTGCAACTCGGCAAATAACCGTGACTGTGTTTTATGGCGATGGAAGTGGTCTTCCTATGCCATACACTGTTAGTTTGCTAAAGCAAGGTTGCTGTAAAGATCTTAGTGAACAACTAAGTAATGCTTGTTGCTTGAATGCTGATGAGATTCTTCTGCTTGCAGAGGTAAATTTGGTTTCCATTGATATCTGCTACAATTTATTTTATTTATTCCCTTATTTTTAGTTCTAGTGGTTGAGTAACTGTAATTTCGATTGCCAGGTTTATGAACATAAGATTTTTCGATATTTGGAAAACCCCTCGGAGCTATTGGCTCCAATTAAGGACGATGACCATATTGTGGCTTATAGACTTTCTAAAAACGTTGTGGGAAGATCCAGAGTTGAAATAATTCATCGACCACATGAAAAGTAAGCTTGCATCCCTATCCTTATGTAATTGGTAAATAGCACTGGTAAACATGTGATGTACAAACTGGTGTTGCCAGTCCATCTTTTGAAAAATAGCTTTAACTAAGTAATTTCAGAAGGGGATTATAGTATCAATTAAAATAATTATTGGCCTTACATAAGTAAGACTTGTTCATTAAGAAGCTGAAGTCCGTATGAATAAAGTTCAAGCGCTCCAAGTCAAGTGTTGACTGGATAATACTTGGCTATATTATCTGCTTTTGAGAAATATGTGTTTTAATTTTTTGTATCCTTGTCATTTTATGTCTTGGATCATCTACGCAGATTGCTTGTTAGACTTTTGCTGGATTTCCTAACTTAGATAGTTGGATTTTTCAGGTGCCCGTCAGACAGTGTTAAGGGTTGTCAGGGAAAGCTTATCGGTACCCCTTTTGTTACTTATTTAAAAGAGCCAATATGTGGAGCCAATGTTGAAGCCGCTGTTACTAGATTGTTGTCACCTTTGAAGAGAACGCGTCCTTCAGTTAAGCTCCAGAATGGTAAGGAAAATGGATTTGAAAAAGAGGTTATTGAAGAACCATCAAACAGCTACAATTCTAAGAACCTGTCAATGGATGATGCAGAAGTAGAGGAAAAATCCAGCGAAGCGTTGTCCTTTAAACTTTTTGTTACTGATGGAAACAGTTCGAGCTGCAAGCCCATTGAGAAGGACACTTTATTAAATTCCAGTAGAGTTGTAAAGGTGTTTTTGGACTGGACCGACAAAGAACACAACTTGTATGATATCAGCTTTCTCAAGGATCTCCCTGAGGTTCACAAGGCTGGGTTTACCGTGAAGAAAACTCGACCGGAAGCTATTTCTTTGTTTACATGCTTGGAGGCATTTCTGAAGGAAGAACCTCTGGGGCCTGATGACATGTGGTGGGATACCTATTCAAATTCAGATAATTTTATACTTTGACCTTTGAAATAAATTGCCATTAATCGATGTCTTGTTCATTTTGTTTTCAATAGGTACTGCCCCAGGTGCAAGGAACATAGACAAGCTACCAAGAAACTAGACTTGTGGATGTTGCCCGAGATTCTTGTTTTCCACTTGAAAAGATTCTCGTATAGCAGATACCTCAAGAACAAATTAGACACGTTCGTGAATTTTCCTATTCACGATCTTGATTTGAGCAAATATGTGATAAGCAAGGATGGAAAACACCACATGTACGAATTGTACGCCATTAGCAACCATTATGGTGGTCTAGGTGGTGGTCACTACACTGCATATGCCAAGGTGAGAATTAATCTGTTTTCAACTTTTTAGTTTCGAGAGTTTAAACCCGACGATCACTTACAATGTTAATATTTTTTGTCAATCACGCAGTTGATCGATGAGGACAAATGGTACCATTTCGACGATAGCCATGTTTCACCCGTCAACGAACCCGACATCAGAACTTCGGCCGCCTACGTGCTATTCTACAGAAGAGTTAGGACGCAACCCAATTCAGGAGCAGGCGAGACGTCTCAAGCTCATTCAGGCTCTTGAGGACGTAAGTCGAGTACATCTTGCTATTTTAACGCTCCCAAGTTGTTTTTATTGTCTTTCAAAGCTAACTTGGTACAGGCAACGAGAGCAACCCCCACCTCCACCTGCATTTCAAACATTATGCTTGGTGGGTCGGTTATAGTTTCAAACCTTCATGCTGAAAAAGTTCGTTAATTTGGTACTGGGAGCTATATTTCAAAATTTTGAAGGGTTGCATGTCATTATTCATTGTAGCTTGGAGTCCCTTCTTTAGACATTTTATTATTATATTCTTTTATTTTCTCTGCCTTGAAGAATTATTAATATATTTTTTACTGGCTGTTGTCTGCTCAATGGGGATTCCTGCACAGAAAAGTAAAATATGGCCACAGTTAGAGTTTACATTAGTCATTTACACTGGTAGAGATTAGACTTGTTGACTTTTATTATTTCAAATTATTGTGTCCGTAAATCATATACATTTGGGTTTGGCCATATTTCACAATTCTGTAATCACCCCTTAATGGTCCCAAAAATAGATTTGAGTTCAAGTCTTGAACGACTATAAATTTTTGTAATGACTATATGGGAATGAACTGTACCTATCCAAATTGCTTTAGACTACATAACTACATGTGCTGCTATTATTCTCATTTCCTACACTCACTTTTTTTTATTTTATGTTTTATATTCAAGTGGGACATGTTGAAACTCTTGAATCAAGCTAATATATTATTGAGGCAGTGAAAACACTGTTCACTATAAAATGAATAATAATGGCACAAAATCCAATCATTAATTTAAGAAAGAACAGAAGAAACAAAAAAAAAAAGGGGCAAATCATCAGTAAGCTACACTAAATTATGAATCTGGATCTCTAGCAAAAGCTCCTCAACAGCACAGCTAACACCTCGTTATTATTATTTGTTATTAAGATATCTGCAAAAGTAACAAAAGAAAAAAGGTTAGTATAATATAACCTTGAAGTGGCTGGCAGCTTCGAACAAAGTTTTTTAGAAAAAGTAAAATCCCAATAGCTTTTCACCCAAACTTCTCAGTGAACCAAAAACCAAACAGCTGTGAAATTTGATCAAGTGGTTGGTGGTGATCCACTTTAATGCTTCTGACTTTTTAGCACTACTTCCATTTCAGTAGAGTCAGCAATATCAGTAAAGAGAGAGAGAGAGATAGAGCATTGTAGGGGCTCTTTGGTAATTTTATGCCATACCATATGCACTTTGTCGGATTAAGCATATGCCTAAAGATCATCATCATGATAACGATTCCCAGATAAAAAAAATCAATGGCGTACAAGCAAAGGAATATAAAATTTTCTTTTTCTTATTACCTTTCCCTACTCCCCAAGTCGCCTCTGTTTTTATCAATCTTTTTCCACAGCTCCAATTATGTTTTTTTATTTTTTTTTGCTTTTTTTTCAACGGCCAGTACCTAATTAGGCCGTTGCTACAGCACTTCAAATTCAAAGCAACCCAATCAAAAGCATAAACAAAGCCACCATCTTCAGCAAAATCAAGCGGTCCTTCTCCTGAAAATAATGAACTTATCAGTATTACTTTAGTTGATAAAGATGGCCACGACCATTTTTCTTTGTTGTCAATTCAAAACCCATAATGTCTTTAATTCGAACAAAATAAATGTTGGTAAATCTTATCAACAAGACTAAGAAAAAAGGGATTTTTATGATACTTGGAGCTACTAAATTATATGCAAAAAATGCCCACGTTGCCGATTCTAAACCGAACACTGTAAAAAAAACAAGTAAGAGTAATGGATGATGAGACTCACAGTGGTCACGGCTGAGGAAAATGACAAATACCCAGCACTGGATGAGTTCGACGTCGATGGATAATAACCAGAGCTTATCGGAGAATAACCACCGGTGCCGGAGCTGGAGCTGGAGCTGTTTCCGGAGGAGGTGCTTTTAGTAATCCCAAGAGAGTAAACCGGAGTTCCGTCCGGTTTGAAAAGGCCGTAGTTTCTCTCGGAGGTGGGGCCTGGCTTCATGTTCTCGTTGAAGAGAGCGAAGACGTAGATGTTGAGATCGCAGCTTGGTCTCATGGGTGTTCCTTTCTTTTGGCTTATCAGCTTGAGTAGATTCCCATTGTACTTCTTGGCGTTCTCCGGCGTAGCTCCGGCCTCGTCTTCATCTCCCTTCGACGGCCAACCCGTCTCTGAAATGTGTACTGAGAGCTTCTTGTACCCAACGGCGGTGAGAGCAGAGTAAACGGCGTCGATCTGAGCGAACAACATGTTGTCGTAATGGAGATTCGTGTCGGGATCTACAATCCCTTGATTCGATTGGAACAGGACGAACTCCAGTGGGATCTGTTTGGGGTCTCCCTTGTAAGCGAAGTAAGGATAAGCATTGATCAGAAATGGCGAACCAGTCTTGGCATGGAAGTTCAAGATCGGAGTAATGGTCGGGACGAGATCCTTGCGAAAAACTCCGGTGGAAGGAGGATACGAGGCCTCGAGGACGGCCAAGGAGTGTGTAGTGGTGACCGTGACTTGCTTGTCGAGGCCGAGATCGACAACCGCCGTGTGGACACTCTGCATAGCCGGAAGTAGGTTGTTGGTGAGCGAAGAGTCGTTAAAGGTAAGAACTTCGTTGCCGACGAAAATGGCGGTGATTTTAGTCGCCGGAAGGTAGCATTGGACGTTGGATTTGACCCAATCTCGAGCGTTGTTTGGATCTTGAATCTTCGTTAAGTACTCATTCCCTAGACCGACCATGATTTCAATTCCACTGTTGGCGAAAGCTTTGAGGACTCGCGAATCTGCGTCGTAGAGCTTGATTTTGGTGGCGCCGAGGGACTTCACCAGTGGAACGACGTCGTTCGGTGATGGAAGATTGTTCGCGATTTGGCCGTAGTTAACTCCAAGCGAAGTCACCATTAATGGAAAGAGAAAAACTGCGAAACCAGACAAAAGAAATCAGAAAACCCAGAAAGAAAAACGAATAAAGTAGACATTTTTAGCATAAACAAACATACCCGAGACGAAGAAGACGAGAACTGAAGAATGGTAGCAGAGTTTACTAAACTCCATTTTTGTAGTAAATGCAGCTCAGTTTCAGCACTAACCACTGTCCGCCGGAGATTGTGATGAAACTGAGGCCACTGAGCCTTGAAGGTTTCAGTTTCAGGCAAAAGGGTATCTCAGAGCGTTACGGAACTGTAGAGAGAGAGAGAGAGAGAGAGAGATAGAGAGATAGGGGGGACAAGTGTAAGGAGTTGACAGGCAAAAAGACAGAGAAAATGAACCACTGATTGTTTTAAAGAAAGTGATAAGGTATTGTTGTGTGAACCCGAGGATGATATAATCTGATGTATGATGTATCTGAAAATGGCAGATTGATATTTTGAGTGACGCTTCTGATATATTCTAATCTATATCTATACATATACATATAAATATACTAATAATAAAGCTTTAATCTTGATGATGAAGATGATGATATAATCTTAAATATAGAGACAAGATACAACTCAACTCATACTCGTACTCATAGTTTAGTCGTTACTTACCAGTAATAGTAGAAGTAGTCGAATAGACAAGTGTTTTTGTTTGTTTAAAGTTTAAACACAGATTTTGTCGTATTAATTAATCGTGATCATAAATAATTGAAATCAACGGTGATAATGGGGTCATCTTTCTGTGTTAGTGGGGTCCACAAAAGAGTTTATAATTATTTAACCGACATAGTTCACATGACAATAGATTAATAGTACTCTTCCTCTTCTTTCTTTGGATACCTTTTAATGAAGAAGAAGATAATGAAGATGAAGAGGTTTCTGTAGCTTGGCCAACTTTCATGGATTTGTGATTTGTTTGTTTGTGTATGTAACACACGAATAAAACGACATTATTTAAGTGAAAGAAAAAAGAGAAACGACATCTGAAAAAAGATGCGTGGCATTTGTGTGAAGCAAAGTGATTTGGGTTTTGATTTCAGACACCTTTCGGCGTCTCGTCTCATGCTTAGTTTGAGTAATCTTTTTCATTATTCTTTCTCACTCACGACAATTTCCCCCAAATTCTAGGTTAAGTGGATATTTTTTCTTTTACAACATTTAAATATTATATTTTTAGATATTATTTATTTATTTAAATAAAACAAGATGAGTTTGAAAGAAATAAAGAGAGAAGAATAAAAAAAATAATTAAGTATATTTAAATGATGAATAGTGTGTAGCTAAACGTGGAAAATAATATATATTTATTGTAGCTTAGTTATACATCTTACAGCACTCTCAACGAGTGTTCTATTCTATATTTCAAAATATTTTATTAAAACACTATTTTATTTTATTTTACCTCATACATTTATATTATACCATACTACAGTCTTTTTATATTTTTCTCTTTATCATTTAAATAATATATTTATAATAAACAAATTAATAAAATATAATATTATATTATATATAATATTTATTTAAATATAAATGCAATAGTCACCAAAAGTGTGTAAAAAACTATTAAATTATATTTACATATCACTAACAACAAGAAGAGTTGTTTCTAGATGTAAAGATACTTATTTTGATTTTTTTTAGTTACATTTTAAAGTTTGAGGTATTTTAACTCTTCCATTATGACTGCTCTTAGTTATTATATATCATTTGACGGAGAATAATTTTAATGCTTTTAGCTATATTTTTAGCTTTGAAGCTATTTTACGTGATCTATTCTGAGTGCTTTTACAACACTTCTTGCAGTATTTTTTCTTCATTTTTTAAAATACATCAACAAAACTTCATTTTTTTTCTATTTTACATATATAATATTTAAATGATGTACACATATATATACATAAAAAATAATTCAAAACTAATAAATATAAGTTTAGAGCAATGAATAGTGCTGCTCTACATGTACTCCTAATGAGTACTCTACTCTATTCTTCAAAATAGCTCATTAAAACTCAATTTGTTTCTATTTTACCTCATATTTTTACATTATACCATATGAGATTTTGATGAATGTTAGCTAAATATTATAGAGAATTTATATTAGGAAGACAGCTTTCGGAGTGCTCTTACTATTCATTTCTATAAAAAAAATATGTAAAATAAAGCTTTTGCTATATGCTATTTTTGACCTATTTTGATACTTCTCTTCTCTAAAATAGAGAAGAGCTGTTTACATCAGCTAGTGGGAGTGCTCACATTGTATATATCTATCTATCTATCAATCATGTCACCTAACGAACCCAAACAAAACAAAAAAAAACAAAAATTGTCTATGATGCTGTCCTTTTTGGTTGTTTTTATTTCTAATGATTTTTTTTTTTCATTTTAAGTTTCGTTATATCAACATATATTAATTATTTAATTATGGTTTCGTATAATTGACTCATATATATATGAGTAAGAGATTATGAGTTGAAGTTTGAGGAATCTTTGTGTTATGTTAGGTGTTAGTAAGTAAGCAACTACTATAATAATTAATTAACTTATTTATTTATTGTTTAATAATTGGTTAAATATATCAAAGTTGGAATCTTCTATAATTGTCTTCTTTTTATATTTGTATATTTAAACTAAAAATAAAATAAAAAACGATTTGATGATTCTCATCAATAAATTTCCCCTCTCTGAATCATCATCAATATCTTTTTATTTAATGTATAATCATAATTTACAATTAATTCATTTCTGACTTCAGTAATTAATTATCATATGAGTCCTTATTATTATTATTATTTATATGATAAGCTACTTTTTCAATTTATGCTTCATTTGTTAATTTGAGCAATTTTTGTCTCTTACTTCCACTACTTGATATTATTATATGCCTCATAAATACGTATATTTGTATAAAACATTAGAAAAAAAGTTAATAATAATGCTGTTGATTTATTAAACATTAGAAAATACCCATGCATATAATTAAAAAAAATTGAGGATAACAATAATAATAAAAAAAAGTCGGTATTAAAATACTACTTTTACCACAATTTAGTTTTTTTTTTTTTGCAAATATTCTTAATAATAATAATTAAAAGTAATTAATTATATGGAAGAATAACATTCTCTCTTTCTTTTCTAAAAATATTATGGTTAAAGTGGGGTCTTGTAATTTTTTTTCACACTTTTTTATACTTTACTAAACACGAGAATATCATTCACAAAGAATTGATTCCACTAATTAACAATTCTTAAACATATAAATTAATCTAATTAATTATTTTGAAAGGGAGTTACGTATATATATATATTTATATATACACTAGTCTACAAACGAATAATCATGTTCTCTCCATTATTGGTATTTAATATTTATTACAATTTACAGTGTACTTGGCTTTTCACAATGGTACAAGTTGTCAAAACTCATATATATTTTATCATATCATATGTATAATAAGCTTTTTTTTTAATTATAATACTATGTATTTTAGTATAAAGTGTACTATCTATAGAAGAAGACAACTTAAAGATGAGATGAGATGAGAATGTGTATCCAATTGGGATTTTAATGCTAAAATATAACC
This sequence comes from Humulus lupulus, assembly GCF_963169125.1. NCBI lineage: Eukaryota > Viridiplantae > Streptophyta > Magnoliopsida > Rosales > Cannabaceae > Humulus > Humulus lupulus. Next base: position 244,060,874 of record NC_084797.1, read on the forward strand.
ACCAAATAATGATGTTATGAATCAAAATGTCACTTTCTCAATTAATAAAATAAATAAATAAATAAAGCCCACATGCAAAAAAACAAAATAATATTGAATTTCTTACCTGTTAATATTTGAAATTATTAACACACAAATTATACAATCAATCATATGGGCTGTATTGCATATCTGCCATATATATATATATATAAATATAACAATTCTTTAAAATGGGCTTCATTTAAGTCCTACTAGTGAAGCTCTCAGTATTTTTTACTTGTAAATAATTTTTTGCACGATTTTTTTATGACTGTATATATTGTAGTTATTTAGAGCATCCTGTAAATTTTCAGAAAATTCTGAATAGTTTACAGTACCGAAAATTATGTTCAAACATGTTGCTTTCTACGCGCATAAAAAAAATTAGTCACGCATGTAACATGTTTGAATTTCGTTTTCGGTACTGTAAACTATTCGAAATTTTCTGAAAATTTACAAGATGCTCTAAATAGTTACAATATACACAATCATAAAAAAAATCACACCAAAAACTATTCACAGGTCAATACACTGGAAGTTCCACCGATAAGACTTAAAGTAAAGCTCATTCCTCTCTATATATATATATATATATATAAATTCTTTGAATTATATAAGTATAAAGTGCTTACGTATATAAATGTATAAAAATTAAAAGATTAGTGTCTCTTTAACTCATTAGTTGATATATTTTTATTCTTTCATTTTTGTTTGAAAGCTACTTTAGTTAGACCCCACCAACCTATGTATTAATTAAATTCCTTAATTATAAACCTTTTTCAATAATATATTTATGAGCAATAAATAGTTTTTGAGATTTACAATAGTGAAGAAAATTTCAATAAATTAGATTGACAAAAATGATTAATAATTTATTTTTCAAGCATTTATTTCTTTTATCTTATCCCATTCTAATTTTAGAATATTTTAAATATATGAGTGCATGATTTAGAAGATTAAACACTATAGTACATAGGTAAAGCCTATAATATTAAATTATCACATAGGACTAGGGATATGGAGATAGTTCACTCACAACCATATTCCTCCATAACTTTTTATCATAATTAATAGTGATATATGTAAAAATATATTAAATTTTAAATAAAATATAATATAATTATATCTTCACATGCCCACTTTGAAATAAAATATTGGCATGCAAAGTTATACATGCACATTTTTTCACGTATTATTTTGTGACAGACTAATAACTAATTTCAATAATAAATAAAAAATACATATAAAGATTCCCTATTAATATTTTAAAAAATATTAGTTTTGTTTGGTAACACTTAAAAAAAAAATTATTTAATTAATTAAAATTTTGAAAATTAACATAAAATGTGTTTGGTAACCCTATTTTTATTTATTATTTTTTTAAATATTAATTAAAATTTATTAAAATTTGAAAATATAATTTTTTCACTTTCAAAATTTTTTTTAAACAGTTTTCAATTTTTTATTTTTTTTTTCTTCTCTTCTTCAAATCAACACCTTATATTGTTAAACAAAAAATAAAAATAAAAATTATCAAACGCTTTTATTATTTTTTGTTTTTAAAAACAAAAAAAAAAATAGTTACCAAACATATTTTTCTTTTTTAAAAATAAAGAAACAAAAATAAAATAATATTTATATTTATATTTTTGTGTTTAAAAAATTCAAAAACAAAAATTTTGCCAAACGATTTGTGACTTATATTTTTCACACATTATAAAAAGGAATATAATTAAGTTGGACAAAAATAAGTAATTAAGAAGAATTAACTCACTTAAGGTTTTTTTGGATTTTGATTATATCTTTAAATTTAAATATTCTTGGCCATTAATTACTCTTTACATGCATGCAATGTCTTGATGAATGAGTTTACAAGTTTATTTGCAATAATCTCTTAAATAATAAATTGATACTCCTGCCTTAAGTTTATATTTACATTTACTAGCTGAATTTTGAAATTTGTTTAATTTTAACAGGGTTTATACTTTTTTGGACCCTGTGTTTTTTCCTATTACATGTTTGGACCCTATGTTTTGACAAATTACTTTTTGGACCCTATATTTTGTAAAATAGTTAAAATAGAACCTCAAACTAAATTTTGATGAAGAAAAAATTGAATAAACAACACAGTTTTTAAGTAGAATGATTTTATTTTTGTTCTGAATTGTTAATTTGGTAAATTATTTGTGATTTTAGTTGAGAAAACATTGACCAAAATCGGGTTTAGGATTCTATTTTAACCATTTTACAAAACATAGGGTCCAAAAAGTAATTTGTCAAAATACAGGGTCCAAAAAATAATTTATCAAAACACAGGATCCAAACAGATAATGAGAAAAAATACAGGTCTAAAAAAATATAAACATATTTTAATATTTGCATATAATTATTTAGTTAGTTATTTGAATGTTCACGTGTAAATCACGTGCAATGATTTAACATGTGAAACCACAAACAAACTAGCGTTCAAATCAATGTCTCTTACACACACCTTTTCCAATAATTTTGAATAAGCCAATTAAGCATGGAGATTGCTGCTTATCCAATCTCTTGGAAGATTTTGATTCAAACTACACTAAATCCTCCTATAAATGTTTTATTTTATATTAATTTTTTAACATAACATTTCTTTTTATATAATTTATTGACAAGGGTCTTTTGGCAAGATTGGCTTAATTTTTAAATTATGTTGCACTAATTTTGAAAATTTTATTACAAAATGACCTCTTACAATGTCAAATTTTTTAGATAATTGGTCAAAAAATTACGATTAGTCAAATTTTTAAATAGAAATCATTTTGTAAAAATTTAACAAAACTAGATTACAGTACAAAATCACTTCAAAAAATAGATCATTCTCACTAATTTCTCTATTGCTACTTAAAAGCAATTTTATTAGATACTTGAAAAAGAACCATATTACTCGTTCTGGACGAACAACAACACAAGTCACATGACCTATATTGCTCGGCAATTTACAAAAACTAATTGTCAGCGCCCTTCAAGCTCAACATTTTTCTAAAAAAAATTTGGCACACTACTACTCATCGCGTGAATTTTTGCAGGTTGACAACAAATTAGAATGAAAATTAGTACAATGCGAAGTTTATTTTTATTTATAAGGGTTTATACCTTTTTGGACCCTGTGTTTTTTCTCATTACTTGTTTAAACCCTGTGTTTTGACAAATTATTTTTTGGACCCTATGTTTTGTAAAATTGTTAAAATAGAACCCTAAACCGAATTTTGATCAATGTTTTCTCAACTATAATCACAAATAATTTACCAAACTAATAATTCAGAACAAAAATAAAATCATTCTGCTTAAAAACTGTGTTATTATATTCAAATTTTTCTTCATCAAAATTGAGTTTAAGGTTCTATTTTAACTATTTTACAAAACATAGGGTCCAAAAAATAATTTGTCAAAACATAGGGACCAAACAGGTAATGTTAAAAAACACAGCGTCCAAAAAGATATAAACCCTATTTATAATTGAAAAAAGGTATTTCAATATAGAATAACATTTTGTAGGTTTCACTTGTGCTCTTTTTTTTTTTTTTTTAGAAAATTGGAACTGAAAAGGAAAGACATTTTATTTAGTAGAGCCTTTTTATTTACTTAACATCATCTCATACTTAAAAAGAACTGAAAAACACCTTCTTCTTCTTCTTCTTCTTCAGATCACCATTCTGGTTGTTGATGGAATTAGTTCTTCTGATATTACTTGCTAATGTCTCTGCCCTTCTAAATTATCACATTCTCAAATCTAAAATAGAAACTAAAAAGAAGACCACACAGTAAATATGGAATCTAGCTTAGGGTGTAGGCAGGTTCTCCTTGGCCATTGGAGCAATTTCTTCACCTTCAATGCCTGGTTCACTTCCAGCAACTTCCAGGCTCAGCAGCATCTTCTCCCATTGTTTTGCAGGTTCCTACATCAATGGCAAAACCACATTTTAATCTCAATATCAACACTTTTTTTACTGCTTTTCAGTCAGAAAAGTTAATCACTGCACTGACCTTCCATGAGAGATCTTGTGCCATGCAATTTTGAATCATCTCTTTCATAACAGGAGTACCATATGTTGAGAGAGCTTTCTTGATGGTTTTCACCACAGCAGTCACATCAACCGGATCGATTTTCTCACACTGAAAAAACACACATTTGATTAGAACAAGACTCAAAATATTATTGCAAGATTAAACAAAGCTTTTACAGTTGTGAACTCACTTCAACATTGAAGGCTCCCATTTGGAAACCTGTAAAGCCTTCCTTGACAGTGTCGACAAGCCCACCAGTCGAGGCAACGCAAGGAATCTGTATCGAGAATCGTCAGTGTTAAGCGAAAGTAGTTTAATTAAGAAAAAGTTTAATGAAGTCTCCTCCTTACCGTTCCATTTCGCATAGCTTGCAGCTGAATGAGACCACAAGGCTCAAATCTACTTGGGATGGCGATAAAGTCAGACCCTGCAATCATCACATGAGCCAAGGGGACATTGAACTTTGTTATTGCTCTAACCTTGTCTGGATATTTCTTCTCTGCTTTAACGATCATCTTCTCCAGATACTTTTTGCCAGTTCCCTGCGAGAGAATCATTCCATCAATAAACAAAATCAGCTTAACAACTCTTCTTCTCATGGTAGAAGAAACCAACCAGTTTACACGTAATAATACTTACAAGAAGAATGATTTGAACATCTTCATCAATGAGCTGATCAATGGCTTCCACGAGAATATCTGAACCTTTCTGCTCTTCTAGTCTACCAACAAAACACACCACAGGTATGTTGGTGTCGACAGGCAACCCAACTTCCGCTTGAAGGGTTTCTTTCAACAGAGGTTTTGCTTCGAACACCTGGTATTCAAAAAACCCAGCAAGTAAAAATTCTGTGGCAACAACTATGTTTACAGAGGCCAGCATCAAGAAACCATCAAGTACGTTTTATAAAACTCTTGACTCCCGAATTTGGAGAATCCTGCTTTCAAGCAATTCACATTTACAGGGTTCAACAAGCAATCGATATTTCACGATCAAAGGTGTAGTACTATTTGTAGTAACGATCCTTATATATCGTATTAACAATCGAAAGATGGTCGAAAGAAAAAATCTCTATTTGACATAAAGTTACTACTTACAGTATTGACATCATATTTGATGCTGAGGTATTTGTCAGTGGCTGGATTCCACTCTTGATCATCCATACCATTTACAATTCCACTGATACCAGTCTTACGAATGATGTTATCCAATTCACAACCTCTGTCTTCACCCGAAATTAGCTCTTTCGCATAGTAAGGGCTCACAGTCACAACCCTGTCTGATTCAATTATTCCAGCTTTCATCCAGTTGATCTTCCTTCCCTTAACAGGCGTGACATACCTGAATAGCAAAAAACTTAGATTCTCAAACACACAAGACACACTTTTGTATTATTTTCGGTCCTTCACAACGAGGCTATATTATATTATATGTAATCGATCGTTTATCTAATAATCTTTTTTGATAATTTTTTGCAAAAGAGTATTTCGTACACTCTCGATACCCTAATCGGGAATTCCAAGTAGCCAACTTGGAATTCCAGATAGAAGTCATCTTGCAAAAAATTACGAGCGATATATTTTCAGCCATGAATTGGGTAACTTTGGTACGAAACATCTGATACCCGTCAATGAAGTCAAAAGAACTCTTGAACTGATCAGGCAAATTGAGAAGTGAGAAGTCCGTAAAGGCAAATCGTCCTTGGTAGGCTATATTGTGGATACAGAATGTAACCTAAAGACATTATAAATCAAGCAAAAATCAGCTTAAAGAAATGATCTTTTTTAGATTAGCAAGAATTTCCTAATAACCCAATTAACAAAATTTCATCATTACCTTGGCACTTTTGTAGATTCCCTTAGGTTGGTACAGAGTTTTCAGGTAGCATGGAATAAGAGCAGTGTGCCAATCATTGGCAATGAATACAACATCCTCTCCTGAATCGAGTTTAAAAGGCATTATTTTTCTTTATAAAAAGTTAAAATTCAATTTTTGAAGTCAGTAGAGAGAGGTCCATACCATAAGGTCCAGAATAATATTCATTACTGTTCAGATTTAGAATCCTCGGAGCCTCCAAAGCTGCCTGAAAAGAACAAAACCTAAGATGAGAATCAACATTTACTCTTCAAATTTTTTAACTTGAAAATGATAAACTAAGCAACCAGATCAATTGCCATATCTGGTGATATGGAAAGGTGTTTGTTAAAAAACAGAGAAAAACACAGATTTTACACGAAAATTCGAGTGACAAACAATGTTCTCATAAAAAGATAACTGATCTGAGAGGATTTTCATACACAATGATTCAAGTAGAGATTTTTTTCATTGGATTAGAAAAGAAAAAAACTAAGCCATGTGATGTGATAATTCAAACAAACAAACACAGAGGACTTACCAGGCACAACAGGCTGAAGCGTAACTGGTTGTCATCGTAATCTTTTCCTGTGACAGGGCCATAGATTTTGGATCCAGTTTTACCCCATACCTGTGTTCATTGCTAATGATTAATTAAGCCTTAATTAACATTCATAAACACTTGTTAGTTGATAAATAAAACTAAAGCTCAAACCTTTTCAAGGAACCAGGGATGATCCACAAACACTCTATCAACCCCTCGTTTGTGGCAGTGGAAGAATCGAACGGTTTGAACGCTGCCACCAACTGGAATCTGCGTTTTAAATTCCATCTTTTTAGACCAACTTTCTCGAGAAACAAACAGAAAGTCCAAAAGAAAGAAAAAACTTCAACACATACATCTGCAAGAACACCAGTGTCCCATGCATCCTTGTACTGATCATATCGTGGAGCAATCGTCATAACTCGATGCCCATTAGCCTAAAATTCAAACTTAACGATCAGAAACACATGATCCAAAACCTGGGTTCGGTTTATCATAACAGTTTAAGCATAACAAAAGATAAAGAAAAGATGTTAAATTGAAGAAGTTTCACTTACAGCCATTGCTGGAGGAAGTCCACCAAGAACATCACCAAGTCCACCAGTTTTGGACCAAGGACCGACCTCAGCCGATACAAACACCAACGACATTCCTTGCCCACAAACTATTTTCCCAAACGACTTGTCGTTTTGGGTCTCCTCAACTTTTGCCATAGCTTTCCGGGCAACCACAGTTTGGCGAGATCTCACCTTCAGCATACTCAGATTGTCCAGAGATCTTAGCCCACTGTGAGTCATGGTTTGGTTCCTCTGGCTTATCTGAGCCAAATTCGCTTTCATCTCCGATCCCGAACTTCCATGCCCGGCGACACCAGAAGTTCTCGATACAAAGCGTGAAGCAGTGATCATCGCCATTTTCTCCGGCCAAACTCTGAAACCAAAAAAGAACAGAAAAAACAGTTCAGAAACAACTCACTGATCAAACTAAACTCCATAATCTCAGTGATCATCATAAGCTCAAAACAATACCCACCAGTCAAGAAAAGCTTCGGCGAAGACGATCTCTCAAAACTCAGATGACGAACAGAGATACGTTAACACTCCCAATTTAAAGGAAACAAAAAAAAAAAAAGTAAATGGGAACCCAAAACTACTCTGAGAAAATCTCTCGATTCCGTTGTGCTCAATCAAATGAGAAAAAGAAAAACGTTAACGAGTTTGACTTACTAACTAAGCTCAGAAGAAGAGCTAACGAGTGAGAGAGAGTGATGACTCCGAAGAACAACGAGCTCAACCCGGGGCGAGTTGACAGTGGTGGCTTTGTACTACTACAACGTTCGTCGTCGTCATCAACTAGATTGTCGTGCGATGACACGTGGCGTTTTCTCAGAGGCTGAGCTGTCTTTCTATGGGCACGTCAAGGTCTAAACTTTGCAGTTACACATCACGTGCGAGAGTTTATTTTGTCCACGTGGCATCGCCGAACTTGAATTAGCGGTCACAGATCGATTGAATAAAAATAAAAATAAAAAGTTTGCTTTTTTCGACACTTTGTTTTAATTAATATGAATTATTGAGAGTAACAGTGGTGGGACCCACTTGCTACAGCCAGGCATGAACAAGGTACAAACAAACTAACCTCATTTTTCTGCTTTACTTTTTCTATTCAGTTTTTTATTTTTATTTTTTTAAGGTGGAAAATATTCTTAGTACCAAAAGAAACAAAACCTATTATATATGTGTAGGTATGGAAAATTTTGGTTTTAACGGTTTTTTATTTTTTTTAAAGTTAACTTTAATGGAATATTCTTATATTTAACCGAATATTTTTATATTTAACGGTAGTTTGTAAATATTTAAATTTAAATAAAATAAATAAAAAATTAAAATAAGATATTTTTGAAATATTATACAATAATAATTATTTAAAAATAATAAATAATTAAATAAATTAAAATATGATATATTTGAGATATTTTACAATGATAATTATTTAAAAATAAGAAGATCATATGTTTCATAACTTAAATATAATTTAATTAAACTTAAACTCACTTATTAGAATAAGATCATATTAAATATATAATATAATCTATTCTGAATTAGCAACAATTTGCTTCTTTTTTTTTTTAAAGTAACAAGAAACTTAAATTTAAATTCCACGCATAATATTTAATATTACAGTAAACATATAATATATGATCTATTCTTGTCCTTCCCAAATTTATAAACTTAAATAAATTATTTAATTAAAATATGATATTTATTTAAAATTTATATGACATTGATATAAATTTAATAAAAATAATTAATAAATTCTATAAATAAAATTAAGAAAATGTGTATATTGCGTGTTGATTGTATCTAGTATATATATATTTGTTTTGTGTTTGTTTGATTCGGAAAATTAATTATAGTGTTTGGAAAAATTCGACGGTAGGAGAAGGAAGCGACGTCGCTTTCGTGGTTGCTCACGTGATTGTTATTGTGTTTGTTTGGGAAACATTTTAAGATATTTTGTTAGGAGAATTGAGAACCGTGAATTTAAGAAATTAAATGGCCACTATACTATGATCAATATTAAAATATATATATAGTGAATTAGATTGCTAATGAGTATTCTAATTAGAGGAATGTGAGTCCAACTTTGTAACATGAAACAAATTTGAAAGTCCTTAGTACATTACAAAATAAGTATAAGTATAGATATCGATTACCCACGATACGATATGATACAGATTTATGAAAACTCAACACGATATAACATGAAAAACTCGAATGCACGACAAGTAATAATTATAAACTAGTACGAGAGGTCAACACGTAAAAAAAAAATTATTCTGTTAAATATAAAATTTTTATTTTAAATATGTGGTCAATTAGTTTGCAAATTTGTATGTTGGAAAGAAAGTTCTTGTGGTATTTTAATATCTTTTTGTTTTTTTTTTTTTTTTATATATTTGTAACTCAATCATTTTTATTTCATTTTAAAGTAGTTTATAAGTTAATTGATAGTGCTCTATTTGACTCAAGCTCGAAGGCACGACAAGTACGTATTAATAAACTAAGTACGAGAGGTCAACACACAAACAAAAATTAAATTATCATGTCAAATATAAATTTTTTATTATAAATATGTGGTCAATTAGTTTGCAAATTTGTATGTTGGAAAGAAAGTTCTTGTGGTATTTTATTATCTTTTTGTTTTATTTTTTTTATATATTTGTAACTCAATAATTTTTATTTCATTTAAAGGTAGTTTATAGGTCAATTGATAGTGTTCTATTTTACTCGAGTTCTTAGATACCTTATTGGATGTATTTTTCTTTTGTTTTAAAAGTTCTATCGTCTAAATTTTTGAAGACGGCTCATTCTCGTGTCGGTATGCAATATTTTTTTTTAATCTATTATTTAATTTGCATAACTTTAAACTAGATACTAAACTTATTTAGATAGAAGAATTCATCAAACTTAATAACACATTTACTAAACTGTAATTGTAATCTGAATAAATTAATGAGATAAATGAATGGAAATAAAATATTGAAGAATCATAATCATTATTTTATTAGGTTGTTTATTAAACTGACCGAAAAGAGAATTATAAACATTTTATTTTGTTTACATAATCAAGAAAAGTAATCGTAATTATTTAATTTGACTAAATTGTTCTTTATAAAAAATGTATATTTTTCAAAAAGAATATTTTTTAGGATAAATTTGTCTTTTCATTTTTAACAACAAAAAATAAAAGGATTTATATATTTTTAGACCCTGTATTTTTTCTGATTACCTGTTTGGACCCTGTGTTTTAAAAAAATCATTTTTGAACCCTATATTGTATAAAATAGTTCAAATAAACCCCTAAACTCAATTTTAATAAAGATAAAATTGAATATAAGAACACAATTTTTAATTAGAATGATTTTATTTTTATTCTGAAGTGTTAGTTTGGTGAATTATTTCAGATTTTAGTTGAGAAAACTTTGACCAAATTTGAGTTTAGGGTTCTATTTGAATAATTTTACAAAACATAGAGTCCAAAAGGTAATTTGTCAAAACCGATGATCCAAACAAGTAATTGAACAAAACACAAGATTCAAAAATATATAAACCCAAAATAAAATAAATAAAAATTGATCATTAGTTTTCTCTCGAATTTAAACCTAAGAAAATAAGAGGAGAAGTATTCCAATAGTTTTCTCTCAAATTTACGTGGGCCCCATAAATTATTTATATTACTAAATAAAAGTAAACATGTCATAAATAAATATTTTCCAAATCTTTATGTGATTCAATCACTTTTAAAATTAAATATCTTAATTTCAGTCAATATTTACACACTTGATGTTAATATTATTATTAAGCTTAATAAGAACATGTTAATAAAAGGTGTAGGAAGTCAAGGAGCTAAATAAAGCGAAACTTTCAAAATTAATCAATTTCATAAAGTCCAATTTTATAAACTAGATTAAGAGATCAAGATAAATTTTTTTAAAATAGGCTTAACTATTTTAGGAATGTACCTTAGATTTAGTACTAGTTTTGATTTTGTGGCAAAATATTTTATAAAAAAATAGGATAAGAAAAGCTTTCAAATACATGATTCCCTTAAAAAAAGAAAAAGAAAAAGAAGCTTTCTATAAAATAATAATTTAAACAAAAAATATATAAAAATTTGTCAAAAAGTAACAATTTTTTCCTAAAAAAATATACAAGTTAAAAAAAATTATTGAAATTAATAAAAAAAAAGAATTTAAAGAACATAAAAAAAATCGAGAAAAAGTGTTGAAAATAATTTTAAAAATTAATTTTTTTTTTACTTATCAACTCTGTTTGATCTGCACAGGTGGTTATTTTGGTAATTCTAGTCGAAAATTCTTGTTTTGAATTAAGTTTGAGCCCATAGATTGGTCCAACATATTCTTAGACTAGACAATAAATCTCAATCATAATAGTGATACAATCTTAAAAACACTCCGAACGAATAGAACTAGGCAGACCTCTAATATAAGGGACCCAATATAAAATTTGATATTTTTGAAAGAAATATATATAAAATGATATTTTTCTAAAATTTTAGAACGAGAATGGCCAGAACCGGTGATCTATCTCCAATCCATAAAAACCTTAGAAATATGCTTCATCAATACATGGTAATCTTTCTCTACAAATCTGCAAATTCTTCACAATTCGTATAACCTCTTTTTCCCTGTCCAACTCTTGCCATCCGAAAAGATCTTCTTACTGACCATATTTTGTCAACCATGAATATTTGCAAGGAGAACAAAAAATTAAAAAAAAATAATTTTGAATAGTTGTTTGTTAGTGTACATTGAAAAAAATAAAAATAAAATTGCTGAAAAAATTGAGAAAAATTCTATAATTTTGGTGATATGGTCTCGTGAGAGGCTTACATTTATGTGTTTCTACTTTGATTTTTTTTTTTCTTTCTCATTTGGACAGATTTATGAGTTGAGATTGTATTTTTTTTTGGTAGATTTTCCTTTAGAGAATGCAAATGAGTTAATTGGTATATCTATTCTGAGTTTGGCATTTGTTTTGAATCTTAATGTTGTGTTGATGTATTTTTTTTCTCTTTCCATTCCTATGTGATCTCAATCTAAAACCTGAGACCTGAACAATATTTTTGGTTGGTTTTCTACACTTTCCTCAACCAGAACTCGATAAAAGCTGATCCTAAAAATCTGAAATCCAACCCCTGTCCTTTTATTGTGCTTGGGTAATAAAAGTATGAGGATTTTTTTTTCTTTCAATAAAAGTATCTATCTACTATCTCAGCCACAAGAAAATTTTCCCATCATTTTCATGCTTCCCACCGAAAGATCTAACTTCTAGGAGATGGTGACGAACATGCTAGAAGCTACGGTTTAAAATACAATGACAAGGACATGCAAACAAGACATTTCTTGATATTCGGCGTCTTAAGAAACTCAACAAATCTCGATATTGAATTGCACAAATTCAACAATACTCTTATGTTATTATAAAATATGTAAGACTCTATATTACTCGATATTAAATTGTACAAATTCATGAATAGTAGAATGCTACTTTTTTGTAGTGTTAGATACCGCTAGTTCCCTAGCAATTCTTTTCATACAAATATGGTTGGTTTCTTAATTTAGTTATGAATTTCAATGTTATCTTTTAGCCTTGGCATTGTAAAGGTTTTGAGCAGTATTGGTGATCATAAATTTTGTCTTGAACCAATGGACCCTATTGATATTACTATATTATATTAAACCATTTCATTGTGCATCTAATAATAATAATAATAATAATAATAATATAATGCACGGTTGTTGCCACACCCTCACTTTTCCACCATCATAAATTTCTTCACGAGTCCACCCCTACCAATCTCGTGCATTTTAATTTATCATTATAAATTCGCTTTAAAACACTTTATTAGATTAAATCAATAAATTTGTTACACTTGGACTTGGTTAATAATAATACTAATAATAATAACAATAATTTCTTAGGTATATACGAAATTAGCCAGCTCGATATTGTAGTTCGATTTATTTATTTCAAAAACAAGAAAACGATTATACTTGAAAACATAAAATGGCAGTAACAATATCTGGCAGCTAAATCTAGACATATTAAAATGATTATAATTAAATCAGGTGTACAGTGAAGTAATTAATTTCGCCATTACAGCTAATCAACTCCTTAATAAACGACAATCAACACAGACAAATAAAATTCAACCACAAAGTAAGAAAATGTCGTTTTTAAATATAAAAGGAAATTAAATTAGACGACCAAACACGATTCGAATCACTTGTACGGCAAAACTGGGTTGCGATTTTTAGTACCACAACGACCAAAACTCTTCCATTAGTGTTTTTTAAACACGAAATTAATTAAAAATAGCTCCTTTTTCTAAAAGATGCAAACAAAAAAAAAAGTATAGTTAGAAACGTCGGCCTTAAGCCAAGTATGAGCCGAGCCGAGCTTATCTGTGAGCTGTGACCAACGTTTCTATGAACCTCAAGCCGTCGAACCTTGGGGAGAATTTCTCGTTCTCCGACGTCGTTTTGGGATAGTTTTTTCTTCCCGAGGACGAAGAAAAGTCCTGTGATCATGATATTTGAAACTGGTTAATACAAATTTAACCAAAAAAGAGCACTGCAAATTTAAAGAAAAACGATTCCGGTTTCAATTTCAAATTTAAAAAAAAGAAAGAAAAGGAAATTGAGGCAGAGGAATGGGGGATCGCAATCGAATCATCAACTATGCAAATAAAATCGCATTTCATCTCCAAACGAGTACACGATTAACTTGTTACAAATTCTTAACAATAAAATCGATGATAAAAAAAAGGAATCAACATTGAAAATAAAAGATCCTAAATGAAGACAATGATTAAAATAATTAATTTATGTTAAAAAACGCAAGAGTTACCTGATTCGAAGAAGAGTCCAGAGAAACATCACGACCTCCGGTGGAGGAGCCGAAAACCATGGTGGACGCCGCCAACACCGAGGCCACCAGAGTTCCTGAAGCCTTCATGTTGATCCTTCTCTCTTTCTGGGCCAAAATACGACGTCGTTCGTCGAGATCTCGACCTTCTCTCTCTCTCTTCAACCCTGGTTTCGTGGTTCTTTCGTTACTACGGCTCGAGACGGTGACAATCGAAAGAGGTCTCTATATATACTCAACCAACCTGGTAGCTAGGTACAGTTATTTCATTTTCTGTTTTTTTTTTTGT